>NC_136921.1:65123782-66323782 GCF_949752795.1 Hyperoodon ampullatus
AACCGAAAAATGTGAACAAGCACAGCTTCAGAAAGTGAGATTTACTATTCTATTCTCAGTTCCACATACTTTCTGGATTTCATGAGTAGAAAGTCATTGTTTCTCTGATTTTCACAGAAATGACAGTAAGTTATTTTACATTATCTATCTGGAAGTAAAATCATGGAAGGAGAAAATTTAAATGGAGGTATGAAAAATAAAGCCGAGGTTATTCCCCTACTGTTGCCCATAAAGAGGGGACAGAGAAGGACAGGCCATACATAGGTGCAGTGCCATATCCTTTGTAAGTGTGTGAGGTCTGAATGGAATCACAGGAAAACTAAGACATTGTAAGGCAACAAAAAGTAACATGTCTAATGAATTTTAAGAGGAACTAAACTTTTCCCACCATGTTCCTTGAAACAAAGCCTAAAGAGTCATACCATTTTAGAAGATCAAGGGAACAAAACCCAGTCAAGTGCAAGGATGGCAAACCAAGGATGCTATAGGGCCCAAGAAGTTGTTGCTATTTGAAAATGCAGGCTCCATGTTGCCACATCTTTCCATTTCTTAAGAGATACTAGAAATCTTAGGTAAAATTTCCTGAGTTTTAAAACAATATGTAGCCCAAACAAAACACCTGTGCACTTTAGATTTAAACCATGAGCCCCCTGTTAACAAATCTTTCATTTCAGACACTGAGGCTTAGGAAGTTTAAGTTCAAAGTCCAATAGCTGCTTGTGGGCAAATCCAAGCCTGGATTCTAGGTCTCTGTGTTTAGTCTATAACTTTCAGTATAACTGGCTTACCCTAAGTATTTCAACAATGTAAAGATGATGGCAAGGAAAAAAGGGGAAAAAATACAAGTGGATAAGGACCCTTCCATTCTTCCATATTAGTACCCAGTTTGCACTGTGAAGAAATGAATCTAAGCCTTCCCAACATGCGTGCGCTCTGCTATAAGAAGCTTACAGATGTGCAGCCACAGATCCTTTGAGAGATACACAATGATACACAGAACACTTCTCAGATTAAAATCTGACTCAAGGAGTACAAACCATTTTCTTCTAGGATTATGACACTTTCTCAAAATGACAAGTGTGTTGACATAAGGCAATAAACACAACTGACCAGTATTTTCTAAGAAGTTTTACTCGTTAATGCCTTGAAATAACAAACACTATTTAAAAACCTTTAAAAATAACTCGTCCTTCAGTATTTACTTGTTCCTGTAGAGAACTGAGAACAAAAATAGCCACTCATGGAGACTTGCATAAGAATAATGTGCTACATCTTTTCAGTAAAATCACAACCAGATGTCTAAGGTCAAAGGTAAAAGTCACCAAACTTTCACAAAACAAGATAATGCAAACTCAGGAGGATTTTTCATTCCTGCAAAGAAAAAAAATGTAATGTTCTATGTAAGAATGTTATTGGGGAGTAGTGACTTGCATCTCGCAAGAGTGTGGAATGCATTATGTATGCATAATAGGTTTGCAATAAAGTTAGGGACTCATTTTTAACAGGTTTGCCTTAAAGGAGCTTTCAGCCATGGGTTCTAAGATGAGAATTTTAGTAACTAATACTACAAATATTGTAAGTACAAATCAAACATTTTTATTTTTAAATGCATATATTCCTATGCAAATAAAATGTGATATTTGTAATACATAGACACAATATATTTTTATAATAAAGTTAACAAAACATGACTTGGCCAAATTCACTGGCTGAATTTTTTTATTTATATTAATTAGAACTGTAAAATCAATAAGGAAAAATAGTTGAAAGAAATTCCTTTACAGAAGAGTTGACTTAATTTCTTATAAAATATTACTATTTAGTTTGTCTGCTTTCTGCCATTGCACAGTCTCAGAAGACTCTGAGAGTATGAAATAATTTATACTTACCACAGACCATACAACTAAATGTCCTCTTATGTTATCTAAAGGAATCAAATTAGAACGCCAGCACTTTGTAAATAGCTGATCATGTGATCAGACATTAAGCTAGGAGGTCATTCTGTAAGGATGTAGGAGCTTTAAAAAGATCTAAGAAGACAGGAAACTGAACCAATAACTAAATACTACCATGATCTCATGCTTCATTTTGGGAAACAGTGTAGTGGCAATAAAGAGAATTTTAGGACTATTTTAGATACAAATATGCAAGGATGGTGAGCTTGCTGTCTGCAAAGGAGCTAACTGTTCCTTTATAAATGTCAGAACCAACTTCAGAAGGTCCTGGGCCTATATAACATCATCTCAAAAAATAACAACTATTATTATAGGTCATACTGCAAATGGTATTTTGAATCATACCACCCATACCAAATTAAATTTCCATAAGGTAAATCATGTGCTTCCATAATTTCAGTGGCATATGTCTACTGTGTTCTTAAGACCCAGCATTCTCATAGGCAACAAATGTTTGCTCACTGTTTTTTTATTATATTTCCCATCGTGAGAAATAATTTTGCTCTCCCAAACATGCCATACTTCTTTAATGAACATGAATATGTTCATCCTTGTATTACAGCATTTGTCATCTCTTAGGGATCAGGATTTGTTCATCTTTATATTTCTTACTATATAATGGTGTACTGCATATAGTAGATGCTTAATACATGTCTGTTGATTGATATTCATCAAATCCCCCTTTCGTTCATCCATTCAATCAATCAGTCAATCTAATATCTACTCAGGTAACTCAAATCAAAAAAGAACATTGAAATATGAAATTTGTGCTATTTGCTTCATATGCTTTGATACATTTTCACCAATTAAGGCTTTTTTAATCAAGTTTTCTGCATTCAATGAAGTACATTCTCTCCCTTGACATTCCTAGATTTAGTGTTGCAATCAAGGGGAAATAAAGTACTGATTTCTAATACTGTTTATAACAGGAATATGGTTCTTAAATCTCCTCCCTACATGTAATGACATGTAAGAGTTCCATCTTCTCATGGGGAACTTACAAGGATTGCAATACCAATCCCTTGTGTCATGAAACTTTATCCCCCAGCGTCTGGCCAAATTTAAATTGGAGCACATTCACTGTGCTTTCATAATCCAGCAAAATGCAAGCAGGAGTTCTCGGACCATTTGCTTCATCTTTCTCAGTTAATGGGGCATCCCTTCCCCCCTTTACCCTAAGAAATACTATTTGACATGGTCCTCAAGCCACTGCTGCTTTTGGATTTTCAGTTAGCAGCTTGAGCTGACAGTGTCAAATTCCTACTGTGTTAGGGCAGAGACTGTGGCCACTCTCTGAGAATCACACCTTTACTAACTACCTACCTCGTACAAATCTATATCAGTTTTCTAAGCAGCATACGGCACCAGGGAGAGACCAAAACTGGAAAGTAGAAGACCTGGTTTTTCATCCTCACTGTCACTATTTTCAATCAAAAAGAGTAACCCTTTAAACTTATCTCATCATGAGTAAAATGAAGAGTTTGAATAAAAATGTTTTCTGAGATACCTACCAGAATTGAAAATCTACAGTCTCAATCTCTTATAGTTTTCTCTTCTATTCAATGGGGACAGTGTAAAGATTAAACTACATAGCAGACATACTAGATCAGGGACTTTATTTTGTCATTGCTCTAGCCCAAGTGACCAGGACAGTCTACTACTTTGTAGGCACCCAATAAATATTTGTTGAGTGAATCATTAGTTGCTTTGAACAGGAGCAACGTGAATGTGATTCCGTCTTAATGGTTGCTACCCTGGTGCTAACCAAGGAGAGGATCTAATAGTTCTGCCTGTCTACTGAGCAGTATCAGCCACAACAGCTGTCCCACACTTTATATCTTGCCTACTTATCTCTGGTGCAATTTAACGCCATGCCTATTTTGGAACGGTCTCATGGTTTTTGCTCCAAATCTCTTAACTCCCTAGGCAGCAGTGTTAGGATTGTAGGATTAGTCTGTATCACCCTGTTTTTAGTATTTTGCACCCACTTTTTCAATGATGCTGCCAACTGCTGCGAATAATATCAAATACCTTTTCCTTCAGATGGCTGCATGGCAAAGTTGGCCAGGGCTATGCCATCTCCCATCACCTCTTGGCATGAGGTACACATTGATCAAAAGTTCTGCATTATTTGAGGCAGATCCAATTTCAAATGGTCCTATTGTCAGAGAACATGTCAGATCATGTGTACCAATTTTTGTTTCAAGATATGTATCTTTTCTCTCCTGTTCTACAGTTCTTGTTTAAGAAATTTAGGACACCATTTACCAAAGCAGTTTCCCCAAAACCTAGTCTTCAGAGATGCTCTCTGATAAAAAGAGTTTCATGGGAAAATAATTTGAGGAAAATATTGTTCACACAATGAATATTACCTTGTTAAATGCTCTGATAAGTCCTGTAGAGAAGAAACCAACTTGTTTTTCTAGCATTTCCCCAATCTTTTTTCACCAGGAAACATTTTCCTTTTCCAGTAACACTTATAAACACCCTGGAATGAAGGAACACTTTTTGAGAAAAGCTCACAAGTCTATTTTAATCTGGGGCAAAGAAAGAAATGCAACAAAATTTATGGGAAAAAATGACAACCTTCAAATTAGTACTGACAAAAACATTTTCACCTTAAATTTACCTGTGAGGGCTTCCCTGGTGGCGCTGTGGTTGAGAGTCCGCCTGCCGATGCAGGGGACACGGGTTCATGCCCCGGTCCGGGAAGATCCCACATGCCGCAGAGCAGCTGGGCCTGTGAGCCGTGGCTGCTGGGCCTGCGCGTCCGGAGCCTGTGCTCCGCAGCGGGAGAGGCCACAACAGTGAGAGGCCCGCATACCGCAAAAAAAAAAAATTTACCTGTGAGTAAACATCATAATAAGGAAACAGATCTAGCTTTGATAGGTGCTAGCATTAAACTGTTAAAAGGCACGATAAAGGAGATATAGCACATATATACAATGGAATATTACTCAGCCATAAAAAGAAACAAAATTGAGTTATTTGTAGTGAGGTAGTTGGACCTAGAGTCTGTCATACAGAGTGAAGTAAGTCAGAAAGAGAAAAACAAATACTGTATGCTAACACATATATATGGAATCTAAAAACAAAAAAAAATGGTTCTGAAGAACCTAGGGGCAGGGCAGGAATAAAGACGCAGATGTACAGAATGAACTTAAGGACACGGGGAGAGGGAAGGGTAAGCTAGGACGAAGTGAGAGAGTGGCATGGACTTATATATACTACCAAATGTAAAATAGCTAGTGGGAAGCAGCCGCATAGCACAGGGAGATCAGCTTGGTGCTTTGTGACCACCTAGAGGGGTGGGATACGGAGGGTGGGAGGGAGACGCAAGAGGGAGGGGATATGGGGATATATGTATACATATAGCTGATTCACTTTGTTATACAGCAGAAACTAACACAACATTATAAAGCAATTATACTCCAATAAAGATGTTAAAAAAAAATACTGTTAAGGGCTTCCCTGGTGGCGCAGTGGTTGAGAGTCCGCCTGCCGATACAGGGGACTCGGGTTCATGCCCCGGTCTGGGAAGATCCCACATGCCGCGGAACGGCTGGGCCCGTGAGCCATGGCCGCTGAGCCTGCGCATCCGGAGCCTGTGCTCCGCAACGGGAAAGGCCACAACAGTGAGAGGCCCACGTACCACAAAAAAAAAAAAAAATACTGTTAAAAGGCAGAGCCCCAGTGAGGCATGCTTTCCTTACAAGGGAACAGTCTGTAACCTCAGCTATTACAGCCAAGTTTAGGGTTGGAGGAGGGGGTACACTTGAAAGCTTGAAACAGTAGACTGCCCCAGAGAAAAGAACTTCTGACCAATAAGGGGAAATCTACCAGGAGACATGCAGACAAGAGATCATCTTCTCTTTACCCAGATAACTCCTCACAGATTTATTTTAAATATGGGAGCAAGTTTTATTGTAAGGCTGTTTTAAAGAGTATATTCACATTGGAGGGAAAACACATATCCTACATTTCTCCCATTTAATACATTTGTACAAGAGCAACAGGAAAAGTTTTGAGTCAAAGAAATGCAACTGACAGAGGTCACGTATGAAGTCACAAAGTACCTGTACGAGAGAACAATGTCCAAACAGGACCAATTCTTATACGGGAGCCCTGGCCCCAAGAGGCACACGCAGAACCTCATAACTACAGGGGCGTGTTTACAGGTCTCTCGGTTGCTTAATACAGCTGTGGGTGGTCCTTGACTTCTGATCTGACAAGGACACCATGGCATGCTCTGTGGTAAATTAGGTAGGGTACCCTCTGTAGGTTCAGCATCAGGCACCTGGGTGCCTACCCTTTATTAACTGATCATGATGCAGTCAGAATTGAGGACCACTGCTCTATTCTCTTCCAGAAGATTCTTAATCTCCCTGGCAATGCAGGTTAAGAAAGAAGGAAAAGAAGAGAAGCCAGAGATGGACAAACCAGAGTTAGGATTCTGGCTTCTATGGCAGACATTTCACATGTCATGCATAGGGAAACTCCCTTTGCAAGTTGGTAATTGCTTTGGGGTGAAGAGTGATCAGAACTAGAGACTAAAAGTGATTTTAAGTGAGAGCAGTTTAAAGAATACTGTTGATTATGGTGACAGTGAGCAGAGGGAAAACAAGAAGACTTTTACAAACCCCAAGAATGCTTTTGTAGTATAGGATTATTCCTTGTAGCAAATTCATTGTAACCAAATCCCCAAAGACCAATTTCTTAATGCCATAACATGAAAACACCGTTTTTTTAATACATATGTATCTATTCTTTTTTGGATTCTTTTCTATTATAGGTTTTTAAAAAATATTTATTTATTTGCACTTGGTCTTGCAGGCGGGCTCCTTAGCTGTGGCTCCAGGGCTCCTTAGTTGCGGCTTGCAGGCTCCTTAGTTGTGGCATGCAAACTCTTAGTTGCGGGATGCATGTGGGGTTTAGTTCCCTGACCAGCGATTGAACCTGGGCCCCCTGCACTGGGAGTGCAGAGTCTTATCCACTGTGCCACCAGGGAAGTCCTGAAAATATCTTTATATTACAGCGCCCTTTGTTGAAATTCTCTAGTTTCAACTGCATCTTCCCATCAGATAGCCACTAATCACACCAGCTAACATTTATTGAACTTTCATTACATTCCAAGCACCATGCTAAGCACAGTAAGCACGGTAGCTCAGTTACTCTTCATCCCAACCCTATGCGGTGTGTAATGTTATTCTCTGTCTACAGAGAGAAAGGTGAGGCTTGGAGAGTTTAAGTAATTTACTCAAAGTCACCCTGCTGGGAAGCAAGAGATGGAGGCACAGACAAGCTGGCCCCTGTCTGCTAGAGTCTCTCCCCTTAAATTGCCTGTGTCAAGCTGCCTGGACAGATAAAGTTTAATTATCTACTATAGTACCTCTGTAGTAGATACAGGGTGTCTGTCCATGTTCTGGGTGAAGACCAGGCAGACCTTGCCTCTTTTCCACTGTGAAAGTGTGTTAGAGCTGTCAGACTCTCTTCATCCCTTTGCTTTCCTGAGGCGGGATAGCATTCACTCTTGGGTCAAGCAACTTCAGAACTCACACATCCAGGTGATCCAACTTTCAGATTTTCTTGGATTTGTAAGCAAAACCCTTACACAGCATCACAGAAGGGTATGTCTGAGGAACACTATGTTTCTCCATGTTCGTCGATGGTGGATCCAAGTGTCATCTGCCCGACCTGTGTCTTAGCTCTGTATCTGGTTGTGTCCCTCATTCCACTGATAGTCAGCTTTGGTGCACCCTGTTCCATGGTTCCTTCTGTTCTGAATGGATCCCCTTCAACATTCACGGGTTGTATTTGTCCAATTGAGGAGGGAGTCTAATGTCTACAGGCAAAGATCACAAATCTCAGTCCTAGAATGTAACAAATGGTATATTCCTATCCTCAATTACCCTTGGCCAAATAATAGCAACAATTTTCAAGAACAGATTGTGAGTTTCAATCCAAACAGGTAAAATACCATTTAATAAGTTCTGCTTAGTACAGCAATTTCCAGGTCTCCAAGGGTAGGCCATAGTAACAGTGCTTTGCTGATCTGGTTTCCACACACACAAAAAAATCTATTAAAAGAAAATCCTTTAGAACAGATGTGTTGACAAATCCCTGCCCACAAAGCGGTCAAGCTATTTAACAAAAATGTTGGTTCAGTATTTGTTCTCTCTGTTATAAGTGTGGGTGTTTGCTGAATCTCAGTAGGGGTGGGTTGGAGAAGGCGAGCTGAGGACAATCGGGAAAGAAGCATTAGCAGGGCCAGGTGAGGATGAAAGAAAACAGCAATAGGGTAGAGTGAGAGGACAATCAAAACCGAAGTTTTAGAGAAGTTACCAGAAGGCAGAACCAGGAAACCAAGATGTTTACCATTCCAGGCAATGCTAATTTCAACGGATCTTGCCCCAGTGCAGCAGTCTTAAACCATCTCCCCCCTCACATGTTCTCCTTAAAGAAACCACTGGATCTTCAGCCTGAAACCTGTGTCTTCTAGACTCCTTTCTCACTCGCCAAGTTCCAGTAACTCTTCCACTTTATTGTTGCTCAAACTTGTCCTCTTCTCTCCATTACTGCCATGGTGTCTCATGCAGCCTCCTCCAATCACCCCCTACTGCCCTCCGTCTCACCCTCCTCCACCCCATTCCTCACCTGGCAGCCCAGAGGGCTTTATCTAAACTGCAGAACGTATCACCTAATTGTATCTAAGCACACTCGTTTTACTCCCATCTTTTGCCCCCTCCTTATGCCCCCAGTGCTAACGGGATGCTTAAATTCCTGAAGTGGTGCCCCCATGGCATTCCAAATAAACTTCCAACTTTTAGAATGCCATACGAGACCCTTTAAGATTAGACTCTGCTTACAATTCCAGCTTCATCTTTTCTCCCATCTCCTTTTCCAGTCCCCATCTATACTCCAGCCAGCATCCTCAACTCCTGAATATTCCCACCTCTCTAACTTTGCAGATGCACAGCTCTCAACAGAGAATGGTTCATCACCATCACCAATACTTCCTACCAGGTATAGAGCTAGAGCACAGATCAGGCTGATTCTCTCAACTGCCCCTCCCCTGAGCTCCCACAGTCCTTTGATTTTGTCTCTCTAGGAGCCCTTGTCATTGTCACACTGTGTTCTAATCTCCAAAAGATTTTAATCTCCTCAGGAGCAAAAACTCTGTCAGGACACCCTCAGCATAAGCCTAATGCTGAACACACAATAGCTACTTAATAATTGCTTCTTGAATGAAACAATCTCTGCCCCCACCAAAACTTTCAATGCTAATAAGCTGTTATTTGCAAAGAGGGCACACCAAAGCAAGGGGAAAAAAAGTAAATTCTGCATACCTCGTGGCACTAAATTTTTACTTTAACATACTTTGAATTTAACAAAACCATCTGAATAAGCCATCTGGTTGATTAAAATGGACTTTTTACCTGCAAATATGAATGGGGTTTAAAATAACTTTGTATACTATTCGAATTGTTCTCTCTGATGGAATCCTATCTGCAGTTTAATCACAGTGTTTACTGATGTTTCCATAAATGTATCTGTACTGAAACAGTTTATTTTCCGGACCACAGAGCTCAAATTTCAACCACCCCAGAGAATACCCATCATTTTCATCTAATTCCTTGACTTCATAGGAGGTCTTCATTTCTTCTCAATGGGACAAATGAACCATTTCCCATCATTTAAGCTCACAGTTGCTGCTGTAGTGGAAGTCCTTTGCACAAGAGAGAACAATTCATTAGGTACTCAACAATACTACACTAAGTGCCAGGAGGAGAAATTAAGGACCTAGGTAAAGATCCTTTTGTTGAGGAACCTCCATTTTTAGATGCAAATAGTCAGCAACTTGGGAGAAACTGCTGTCAGCACCCTGTATGCTTCCCAGTCTATCCACCTCTTTTCCTGGTTTGCTTTTCTTTCCCTTTTCTGCTTTCCTAGACTTTTTGTCCACTCTCTCTTTTTTTTTTTTTTTTTTTTTTGTTCTTTCTGAGGGTTCCTTCACGCATGCCCTTGGCCTTAGGCCTGACATTGACAATCCCAATAACTCAAAACTCCCAGGCTAATACCAAACTTTTCTCTTGCTCCTTCCCTCAACTTCTGCTGCCCCAGGTTCCACAGAGTCACAGCATCCCTCCACGCCCCACCAGTGGGGAGGCTTTCTGCAAATGATTTAACTTCTCTGCAACATTATTTCTGTTGAAGGTAGTCTCATCTGCACAATCTTTTACATAGTGTCGCTATATCAGATAAGATAATGAATATAAAAATATGCTATCGCCATAAATTGCCACACAAATCCCATCATCATGATGACGTTTATGATCATTTTTTAAGTAAAAAGATAAGAAATAAACATGTGACTGTCACATGGACCAAAATAGCTCATTTGATCTTGATTTATAACTCTGCCTAAATTTTCAGTTCCAAAGCCAACCTTAATTTTTTTTAAATGTCCATCATATAGTTCATATCAATAACCAAGTTGTGACAGATGGATCACCTAAGAGCTAAGTTAATCACCTTTTTCTTAGTTTGTCTAGGCTTTGTTTCTGCAGCAGCTCAGATGGTCAGAAAGCCACATGCCTAGACTATATCTTTCTGCCATTTCTTGGTGGGGGAGAGAAGGGTTGCTGGTGGGAGTGGGGGAACCCACTTCTTTTTTTTTTTTTCAAAGAAGATGTTGGGGTAGGAGTTTATTAATTAATTTATTTATTGTTGCTGTGTTGGGTCTTCGTTTCTATGCGAGGGCTTTCTCTAGTTGTGGCAAGCGGGGGCCACTATTCATCGCGGTGCGCAGGCCTCTCACTATCGCGGCCTCTCTTGTTGCGGAGCACAGGCTCCAGATGCGCAGGCTCAGTAGTTGTGGCTCACGGGCCTAGTTGCTCCGTGGCATGTGGGATCCTCCCAGACCAGGGCTTGAACCCGTGTCCCCTGCATTAGCAGGCAGATTCTCAACCACTGCGCCACCAGAGAAGCCCCAACCTTAATTTTTAAGAATGTATAATGGTGAGTGGATGGAAGTGGTGCAGGGGGGGAATAAAAGGTGGGGGGGGGGAATTCAGTGACAAATACAGAGATTTCCACACAATCCCTTTGGGAAGGATTGCTTACATTAACTATAGGGACTATAGTAATAATGGCATTAATAATAATAGGTAATATTTATTAAGTAATTTACTTACTATGTGCAGACACTCTTTTAAGTGTTTTTCATGTTTTACTCTCTATCCTCCCAACAACCCTATGCGACAGGAAGTGTTATTACCCTCATTTTACAGAGAGGGAAATTGAGGGACATGCAGTTATGTAAACCAGAGTCTGGACCCCACACTCCTGACCAGGGTGTTCCATTGCCTTTCAGCATAGAGCTGTGCTTAAGACACGGGCTGAAGAGCCAAGCTGCATAGAGTTGGAGGCACTGCACCTCTTGGAATAACCCTCCGATTCATGAGATAATAAATGCCGAGTGCATGGTAAGCACACAGTAGATGTAAGTTAGCAACACACTGCCTCAATTTACTTTCTTTGCTTCCAAAACAATTAACTGGGTCTGCTGATTGTCCCAAGGCAAAACCGTTTTTGAATATCATATATTTAAAATAAGATGCCAAGTGAAAACCCATGAAGACACACAGTGAACCAGAGGAACTGGGATCATTAAATACATCAGGCTCAGACCCTCCCAGGCTTGACAGTAGAATGGGGCAGCCAGAAACCAGAAGTATTCATTTTGCCGTTTGCTCAGTGCCACGACGGCCCTTTGTGAATAGAATTAATTGAATGTTTTGGCCCCAAATCAATCCATACAGGGTAAAGCAGACACAGCCTAAGGTCTGTCTCTCTAAACAGATAAGGTGAAATAGAGAGCAAGGCAATCTTAGATAATTTTAATGTAGTTAGTCAGTTGAATAATTTAAGCCAAAAATCCCTGTTTTGCCTTAATGAAGGTTTTTTAAAATGAAATAATTTAGGTAATTTTCCCAGATTTTCATTTCACTTTACTTGTATCCACAAAACTTAAACTTGCAACTGAGAAGCTCATTTTTAAAAAGGACAAGGAACTCAGCTCTTTGTTCAGGTAGAAGGGAAAATCTGCAGTCTTCACTTTACGTGATCGGGACCTCCCTTAGTTTTCTTTCATGGGTCCTGTGTCAGTACTTCCCCTGTAGCTCCTCTTATCATAGAAAAGATATGATCAATTATTTCATAATAAGGTGTGAGTTACTCAGTATATTACTCCTTCCTGGAGTATTTTCAATTTAGAAAAGAGCCACTGAATGAGAGGAAAGCTTTACAGAAAACAATGGATCATTATTGGTGGCATTTCAAATACCCACAGTAGGCCTATATCTTTGAGCAGGGAAACTTCCCAGCTTCCTGTCAAATCCACAGGTATCTATTTACACTATAGAAATTGAAACACTTCAAACTTTTTGGCATTTTAAGAACTAGAAATAATACATCATGATATTATAACCAAGACAATATAAACTTTTATTAATAGATAATAAAGGGACTATCTATTCAATATACCAAAAAGCTATGAAGTTAGAGGCATTTTCTCACTCAAAATGTAGTTTTTTTCTATTTTTTCATATATTATATAAGCTAGAGAAGATATTCTTTTCAAATGTAATGAAATATATGGTAAGTCTGACCATGATATTTGGCACCAGACATGTAAAATTTTTTATATATAAGAAAGGAAAGTATAAACAAGCACATTTGCCACACACAGAAGGTACTGACTCATTAAATATTACACATTTTTAGAGTAAGTTAAAAATCAGAATATGAGTGGTGTAGTTGTGTGTCTGCATCACATAATGTATGTTTATGTGTGTCCCCAAGAAAAACACCAACTAAGTTTTAGAGACATGACACAATGTCTTGAGCTTTCACCAGTTTTTCTTAACAGCTATTCAACACCATGATGATATTTGTAAAAATTGCCCATATGGATTTTTAATATGGTAAAAATTTAAGTCCAGAATTTAGAACAACTGCATTGTGTAAGAATTTCACCATTCTCATTATTAGAACTTCTTCCTTTAATAGCAAGATTACATGTATGTATTGTGTATGTATTGTTGGACATAGCACAATACTTATATAGTATTTCAGTCTACCCTCTACGTGTAAGAATTTTTTTTAAAATTCTGGTAAAATACACATAACATAAAATTTAACATCTTAACCATTTTTTAAGTGTAAAGTTCAGTGTTGTTAAATACATTCACATTGTTATGCAGCAGATCTCCAGAGCTTTCATCTTGCAAAACTGAAACCTATTAAACAACAACTTCCCTTTCCCCCTCCTCTCAGCCCCTGGCAAGTACCATTGTACTTCCTGTTTCTATGAATTTGACTTACTCTAGATATCTCATGTAAATGGTATATAGTATTTTTATGACTGACTTATTTTACTTAGCATAATATCCTCAAGGTTCATCCAGGTTATAACATGTGTTAGAATTTCCTTCCATTTTAAGGCTAAATAATATTACATTGTAGGTATATACCACATTTTGCTTATCTGCTTATCCATCAATGGACCCTTAGGTGGCTTTCAAATTTTAGCTGCTGTGAATAATGCTGCTGTGGATACAAGAAACACAGGTATACAGATATCTCTTTGAGACCCTATTTTCAGTTTTTTGGGATATATACCCAGAAGTGAAATTGCTGGGTCATATAGTAACTCCATTTTTAATTTTGGGGGAAACTACCATACTGTTTTCCACAGTGGCTGCATCATTTAACATTCCCACCAACAGTGCACCCAGGTTCCAATTTGTCTGTATTCCCACTAATACTTGTTATTTTCTGGTTTATTGATAGTAGCCATCCTAATGGATGTGAGAAAAAATAATTTTTAAATATATTTTCCTAAAGTCAAAGGCAAAGATTATTTATTGATTGAACCCAGTGCTGCATTTTGTTGTTGAAGAAAACATTTGGAACTGGACACACATGTATTCAGATTGCAACCCCATCACGTTCTGTTTCTTCTCCAGTGTTACAGGAATATTCACACCTTATACGATTACTCTAATGACTAAGTTAATGTAAACCAAGTACACAGCACAGTATAAGTGGTCAAAAATAGTACTGATATTAGAACTGATGTTAGAATAAGAAGACTTGAGATATACATTCACAAGAATCTTGCTAACTTGTTGGGAAGAGACAACTAGCTCACATGGGACATCTAAATGACGAGAGTGAACTTGGGACATCCAGAATGTGTTGTAAGAATTCAACACAGGCAGAAATCAACCTACAGCATTCAAAGCACTTAATGTCCATGGCACTTGTGAACTGGAAGAAGGAGAAAAATAATCTTCATGATTTTTCCATCTGGCATCACCCTCAGGTTAAAAAAAAAAAAAAGATGCAAGTTGACTTTTTCATTCCTTCTACCCCAATATGGGTAGTTAAATAGGGAGTCAGTGGGAGGTTGACTGGCAAACCAAACCAGGGGTGGCAAGACCTGGAGGTCTGCCATGTAGACATGGCAGGAAAGAGGGAAATCTTAGATGTTGGGCAAGTTTTAAGGAGTTAGGCAGCAGGCAACAAGTACACATCTGGCAAAAGAGACGGTTGGTCTGCTATCTAGTATCAAGTATTCAGCCACAGGGGATGGGTACCAGAGGCAGGACTCTAGTAACCCAGAAAAGGGTCTAAATTAAAATACATCCTAATAGGGAGGGTGGGAGGGAGGCTCAAGAGGGAGGGGATATGGGAATATATGTATACATATACCTGATTCACTTTGTTGTACAGCAGCAGCAGAAGCTAACACAACATTGTAAAGCAATTATACTCCAAGAAAGATGTAAAAAAAAAATCCTAGAGCAAATGCTATATCAAGCAAACTATCAAGGTAGACCTAGGAAGACAAGGTATCACTCGGTTACTGGAATTGGGTACTGAAGCAAAACAAGAGCCTGAATATGAGCCTTACCACAGAAGGTAGGAGGTGGACTAGAAAGCATAAATTTTGAGCTCTTGGATCAATCCTCTAAAAAAAAGGTCTCTAATAAAAAAATAGGCTCAAGATAGCAGACTTAATGCAGTGGCTCCATCTGAGAATTAAAGGAACTGTGGAGTCAAGGAATGAGTGGTCTGCTCAAGAACCTTGTACTCTCTCTAAAATTGAAATCACCTGGAATACTGACTGTTAGGTGAGCTTATGCTCTAGACACTTAATAAATATCTGCTGAATGAATGATTTGTGGTTAATGAATCATTAGCTTTACTAGCATGATGGCTCCCACCTCCTGCTATAGTCAGGTCATTCATTTACTCATCCAACCAACATTAATTGAATACCTGCTACATACTGGGTCCTATTCTGAGTGCTATAGATACAGAGATGAATAAGTCAGTCCTGAATGTCTCTCAAAATGTTCCCAATCTAATAGGCAATGAGAATCTCTTGGCAACCAAGAATCTTTAGATAAAGCACACTTCTCCATGGGTTATTTCAGCTACCTGCCAGTGTTATACAATGAAACTGGAGCATGTGGTGAGTGATTCTCTGATCCATGTGAGAACACACACTGTACCTCTGCACATGGATAAAACTGTCAGAGGTGGAAGTGAAAAATAGGAATTGTTTCAATAGTTTTCAGAACATTCTACAACCATTCAGGTTTTGGTCAAACAGATGGCCTGATTCCTCTACTTACTAGCCATGAATAACACCCTGTGACTCACCTTTAAAATGGGAATAAAAATAGTATATAGCTCAAAGGTACTATTATGTATGGAACAAAATAAGCACTCAGTAAGAGTGGATCTTTTTAAAATTTATATTGCTAATAACTTCTTACTACAGATATTAAAATGCTGTGAGACGTGAGACTAACTTGACCACAGTGGTTACTTTAACCAGTGGGGGAGTTGAAAATAACACTGATTTCCTCTCTTCCAAATTCCTTCCAACACATGTTCCTGGCTCACCTCACCACAAATCTGAAATATTGGAAAGATATCTTCAGTATTAAAGAAAAAAACTATATTGCAGTAATATATGATAGCTTAAAAATGTATATCTCAGTAATGTGACATGGCTTAAATTAAGTACACTGTATATTCTTGAAATTAAAAATTATGGAAGAGGACAGCAGAAGCAAGAAGAACTACAGTCCTGCACCCTGTGGAACAAAAACCACATTCACAGAAAGGTAGACAAGATGAAAAGGCAGAGGGCTATGTACCAGATGAAGGAACAAGATAAAACCCCAGAAAAACAACTAAATGAAGTGGAGATAGGCAACCTTCCAGAAAAAGAATTCAGAATAATGATAGTGAAGATGATCCAGGACTTCGGAAAAAGAATGGAGGTAAAAATCGAGAAGATGCAAGAAATGTTTAACAAAGACCTAGAAGAATTAAAGAACAAACAAACAGAGATGAACAATACAATAACTGAAATGAAAACTACACTAGAAGGAATCAATAGCAGAATAACTGAGGCAGAAGAATGGATAAGTGACCTGGAAGACAGAATGGTGGAATTCACTGCTGTGGAACAGAATAAAGAAAAAAGAATAAAAAGAAATGAAGACAGGCTGAGAGACCTCTAGGACAACATTAAACACAACAACATTTGCATTATAGGGGTCACAGAAGGAGAAGAGAGAGAGAAACGGCCCGAGAAAATATTTGAAGGGATTATAGTCGAAAACTTCCCTAACAGGGGAAAGGAAATAGCCACCCAAGTCCAGGAAGTGCAGCGAGTCCCATACAGGATAAACCCAAGGAGAAACATGCCAAGACATATAGTAATCAAATTGGCAAAAATTAAAGACAAAGAAAAATTATTAAAAGAAGTAAGGGAAAAACGACAAATAACATACAAGGGAACTCCCATAAGGTTAACAGAGTTTCTCAGCAGAAACTCCACAGCCAGAAGGGAGTGGCATGATATACGTAAAGTGATGAAAGGGAAGAACCTACAACCAAGATTACTCTACCCGGCAAGGATCTCATTCAGATTCGATGGAGAAATCAAAAGCTTTACAGACAAGCAAAAGCTAAGAGAATTCAGCACCACCAAACCAGCTCTACAACAAATCTAAAGGAACTTCTCTAAGTAGGAAACACAAGAGAAGAAAGGACCTACAGAAACAAACCCCAAACAATTCAGAAAATGGTCATAGGAACATACATATCGATAATTACCTTAAATGTGAATGGATTAAATGCTCCAACCAAAAGACACAGGCTTGCTGAATGGATACAAAAACAAGAGCCATATATATGCTGTCTACAAGAGACCCACTTCAGACCTAGGGACACATTCAGACTGAAAGTGAGGGGATGGAAAAAGAAATTCCATGCAAATGGAAATCAGAAGAAAGCTGGAGTAGCAATACTCATATCAGATAAAATAGACTTTAAAATAAAGAATGTTACAAGAGACAAGGAAGGACACCACATAATGATCAAGGGATCAATCCAAGAAAAAGATATAACTATAAATATATATGCACCCAACATAAGAGCACCTCAATACATAAGGCAACTGCTAACAGCTCTAAAAGAGGAAATCGACAATAACACAATAATAGTGGGGGACTTTAACACCTCACTTACACCAATGGACAGATTATCCAAAATGAAAATAAATAAGGAAACAGAAGCTTTAAATGACACAGTAGACCAGATAGATTTAATTGATATTTATAGGACATTCCATCCAAAAAAGCAGATTACACTTTCTTCTCAAGTGTGCACAGAACATTCTCGAGGATAGGTCATATCTTGGGTCACAAATCAAGCCTCAGTAAATTTAAGAAAATTGAAATCATATCAAGCATCTTTTCTGACCACAACACTATGAGATTAGAAATGAATTACAGGGGAAAAACATAAAAAACACAAACACATGGAGGCTAAACAATGCATTACTAAATAATGAAGAGATCACTGAAGAAGTCAGAGGAAATCAAAAAATACCTAGAGACAAATGAGAATGAAAACACAATGATCCAAAACCTATTGGATTCAGCAAAAGCAGTTCTAAGAGGGAAGTTTATAGCTATACAAGCCTACCTGAAGAAACAAGAAAAATCTCAAATAAACAATCTAACCTTACACCTAAAGGAACTAGAGAAAGAAGAACAAACAACACCCAAAGTTAGCAGAAGGAAAGACACCATAAAGATCAGAGCAGAAATCAATGAAATAGAAACAAAGAAAACAGTAGCAAAGATCAATAAAACTAAAAGCTGGTTCTTTGAGAAGATAAACAAAATTGATAAACCATTAGCCAGACTCATCAAGAAAAAAAGGGAGAAGACTCAAATCAATAGAATTAGAAATGAAGAAGGAGAAGTTACAACAGAAACTGCAGAAATGCAAAGCATCCTAAGAGACTACTACAAGCAACTCTATGCCAATAAAATGGACAACATGGAAGAAATGGACAAATTCTTAGAAAGGTATAACCTTCCAAGACTGAACCAGGAAGAAACAGAAAATCAGAAAATATGAACAGACCAATCACAAGTAATGAAATTGAAACAGTGATTTAAAATCTTCCAACAAGCAAAAGTCCAGGACCAGGTGGCTTCACAGTTGAATTCTATCAAACATTTAGAGAAGAGCTAACACCCATCCTTCTCAAACTCTTCCAAAAAATTGCAGAGGAAGGAACACTCCCAAACTCATTCTGTGAGGCCACCATCACCCTGATACCAAAACCAGACAAAGATACTACAGAAAAAGAAAATTACAGACCCGTATCACTGATGAATATAGATGCAAAAATCCTCAACAAAATACTAGCAAACAGAATCCAACAACACATTAAAAGGATCATACACCATGATCAAGTGGGATTTATCCCAGGGATGCAAGGATTCTTCAATATACACAAATCAATCAATGTGATACACATATTAACAAATTGAAGAATAAAAACCATATGATCATCTCAATAAATGCAGAAAAAGCTTTTGACAAAATTCAACACCCATTTATGATAAAAACTCTCCAGAAAGTAGGCATAGAGGGAACCTACCTCAACCTAATAAAGGCCATATATGACAAACCCATAGCAAACATCATTCTTCATGGTGAAAAACTGAAAGCATTTCCTCTAAGATCAGGAACAAGACAAGGATGTCCACTCTTGCCACTATTATTCAACATAGTTTTGGAAGTCCTAGCCATGGCAATCAGAGAAGAAAAAGAAATAAAAGGAATACAAATTGGAAAAGAAGAAGTAAAGCTGTCACTGTTTGCAGATGACATGATACTATACATAGAGAATCCTAAAGATGCCACCAGAAAACTACTAGAGCTAATCAATGAATTTGGTAAAGTTGCAGGATACAAAATTAATGCACCGAATTCTCTTGCATTCCTATACACTAATGATGAAAACTCTTAAAGAGAAATTAAGGAAACACTCCCATTTACCATTGCAACAAAAAGAATAAAATACCTAGGCATAAACCTACCTAGGGAGAAAAAAGACCTGTTATGCAGAAAACTATAAGACACTGATGAAAGAAATTAACTATGATACCAACAGATGGAGAGATATACAATGTTTTTGGATTGGAAGAATCAATATTGTGAAAATGACTATATTACCAAAAGCAATCTACAGATTCAATGCAATCCCTATCAAATTACCAATGGCATTTTTTATGGAACTAGAACAAAAAAATCTTAAAATTTGTATGGAAACACAAAAGACCCTGAATAGCCAAAGGAGTGTTGAGGGAAAAAACTGGAGCTGGAGGAATCAGACTTCCTGACTTCAGACTATACTATAAAGCTATAGTAATCAAGACAATATGGTCCTGGCACTAAAACAGAAACATAGATCAATGGAACAAGATAGAAAGCCCAGAGGTTAACCCATGCACCTATGGTCAACTAATCTATGACAAAGGAGACAAGGATATACAATGGAGAAAAGAGAGTCTTTTTAATAAATGGTGCTGGGAAAACTGGACAGCTACATGTAAGAGAATGAAATTAGAACACTCCCTAACATGATACACAAAAATAAACTCAAAATGGATTAAACACCTAAATGTAAGGCTAGACACTATAAAACTCTTAGAGGAAAACATAGGAAGAACACTCTTTGACGTAAATCATAGCAAAATCTTTTTTGATACACCTCCTAGAGAAATGGAAATAAAAACAAAAATAAACAAATGCGACCTAATGAAACTTCAAAGCTTTTGCACAGAAAAGGAAACCATAAACAAGGCGAAAAGACAACCCTCAGAATGGGAGAAAATGTTTGCAAATGAATCAACGGACAAAGGATTAATCTCCAAAATATATAAACAGCTCAAGCAGCTCAATAGTAAAAAAAACAAACAACCCGGGCTTCCCTGGTGGCGCAGTGGTTGAGAGTCCGCCTGCCGATGCAGGGGACACGGGTTCGTGCCCCGGTCTGGGAGGATCCCACATGCCGCGGAGCGGCTGGGCCCGTGAGCCATGGCCGCTGAGCCTGCGCATCCGGAGCCTGCGCTCCGCAACGGGAGAGGCCACAGCAGTGAGAGGCCCGCGTACCGCAAAAAAAAAAAAAAAAAACCCAATCCAAAAATGGGCAGAAGACCTAAATAGACATTTCTCCAAAGAAGACATAAAGATGGCCAAGAAGCACATGAAAAGTTGCTCAACATCACTAATTATTAGAGAAATGCAAATCAAAACTACAATGAGGTATCACCTCACACCAGTTAGAATGGGCATCATCAGAAAATCTACAAACAACAAATGCTGGAGAGGCTGTGGAGAAAAGGGAACCCTCTTGCACTGTTGGTGGGAATGTAAATTGATACAGCCACTATGGAGAACATTATGGAGGTTCCTTAAAAAACTAAAAATAGAATTACCATATGATCCAGCAATCCCACTACTGGGCATATACCCAGAGAAAACCATAATTCAAAAAGACACATGCACCCCAATGTTCATTGCAGCACTATTTACAATAGCCAGGTCATGGAAGCAACCTAAATGCCCATCGACAGATGAATGGATAAAAAAGGTGTGGTACATATATACAATGGAATATTACTCAGCCATAAAAATGAACGAAATTGGGTCATTTGTTGAGACGTGGATGGATTTAGAGACTGTCATACAGAATGAAGTAAGTCAGAAAGAGAAAACAAATGTCATATATTAACGCATATATGTGGAACCTAGAAAAATGGTACAGATAAACCAGTTTGCAGGGCAGAAGTTCGGACACAGATGTAGAGAACAAATGTATGGACACCAAGGGGGGAAAGTGGGGGTGGGGGTGGGGGTGGGTTGAATTGGGCCATTGGTATTGACATGTATACAGTGATGTGTATAAAATTGATGACTAATAAGAACCTGCTGTATAAAAAATAATAATGAATTATGGAAGGAAGGAAGGAAGAGAATGGGGAGGGAGAGAGGGGAAAGGGAAGGAGGGGGGTTGCAGTTAAATTTGGGGTTAAAGTACATTTTACTTGGTACTTCAGAACTTAGTCTGAGCTTTTTGAAATGTGTAATTACCCAACAATCATTCAGTAAATATTTACTGAGTACCTACTATATGCCAGGAATTATTCTAGGTACTGGAGATATTTCTGTGAGCAAAGAAAAAATTCTGACCTCTTGGGACATATGCCAAATTGGGAGAAATGGACAATAATCAAATAAATATGTAATATAATTCAGGAAATGACAGATATAAAGAAAAATAAAGCAAAATAAAGGCATAGAGAGTGACGAAGGAGATAGTTCAGATAGGCTGATCTCTCTGAGGAGGTGATGCTTGAGACCAAAATGGAAGAGGAAGCAAGGTATGCAGTAATCTGGGGAAGAGCATTCTAACCAAAGAAACAGCAAATGCAGAGGTTCTGAGAAGAGAGTGAGCTTAGTGTGTTCAAAGAATAGCAAGAATGCCCGTTTGGAAACTACAGGAGAGTGGGTGATGGAGGCATGGCAAGAGGTAAAATCACAGAGCTATGTAGAGTCCAGATCACATAGTCCAAACCTAGGGTTTGGGAATTTGTAGTAAGTATAATAGAAAGTCGTTGGACACTTTTAATAGAGAAATGACATGATCCAATTTGTTAAAAGATTTTTCTGAATGTTGTGTGAAAAATATACTGAAAGGAGACAAGATTGGGAACTGGAGGCTATTGCAGTCATCTAGATAAGTAATGATGTTGATTGGACCAGGTTGGTGTAGTGGAAGCAGCAGCAGTAGTAGAAGTGGTAATAGCAGTAGAAGTAGTCAGAATTGGTAGGTTTCAGGATATATAATCTAAAGGTAGAGCTGGCCAATACTGATGAATTGGCTATTGGGAGTGAGACAGAAATCAAGGATGACTCTTGTTTTAGCTTGCTCAACTGGTGGAATGGCAGTTTTCTTTGCTGAAATGGGAGAAAACTTGGAAAGAAAGGGGGTTAATCAGGAGTTATACTTCAGGCATGTTAAATTTGAGATGCCTATTAGACACCTCGGTGGAGACCTCGGTTGCGCAGGCAGTTAGACAAAAGTCTGAGGAAGAGACTGGAGTTGGAGGTGTAAGTTTGGGAGGCACTCTCTCTTCGATCACTTGATAATGAGTAGAAGATAAAGAAAAGAGGGTTGGAGACTGAGCCCTGGGGCATTCTGTCATTCAGAGGTCTATTAAAGAGGAACACTCAGCACAAGACACTGAGAAGGAGCAACCAGTCTGGACACAAGAAAACTAGAAGGGCGAGAAATCAAGAATTATACAGTATCCAGAAGAAAACAAATGAGTACAAGATAGGAAAATACAGTTCATATAAAATAAAATGCAAATGGCTCTTGGAAAAGAAAAGATAGTCTCCTTCATAATAAGACAAAATAAAACTTAAACATCATTGCAATATCATTGTTCACCCATCAGATTAACAAAGATTAAAAAGTTTAATAACATACTCTATTGGTGAGGTTGTAGGGAAACAGACAGTCATATATTGTAGATGGGTTTCATAAATTGGCACATTCTCTTTGGAGAGCAACTTGACAATAACAAAATTTTAAGAGTAAATATACTTTTTGACCAATCAATTCTACTCCTGGGAATTGATCCTATAGTATATTTATACATGTGCAAAATGATAAATGTACAAGGATATACACTGAAGAATTATATTCAATAGCAAAAGGTCGGAAACAATCATCAGGGAACTGGTTAAATAAATTGTGACTCATCCTGAAATAAATATAATAAAATTATGATAACTGGTTAAATAAATTATGGCTCATCCCAGAATACTATTCAGCTATTAAAAAGAACAAGGCAGATTTATAGGTACCATATGGAAGGCTCCTGAAGACACATGATCAAGTGAAACAAATCAAAGTTTAGATTAGTATCTTTATTATGTTACCTATATATTTTATAAGAAAATAAAATAATATAGGTACATATATATTTGTATATACCTAGAATATCTCTGAAAGGATACACAATAATCTGATTATAAGGTTGCCTCCAGGCATGAGAACTGTGTGAGGTAGAATAGAGACTTATTCTCAGTTTATTCCTCTTGTACCTTGTGAATTTTATGGCATGTCCATATATTTCTATTTTTTTAAGTTTTTCTTTTTTTTTTAATTTTGAGGAAAGAGTGTTGTCAAGAGGTCAAGTAAAATAAGGACTCAAAATTGACCATTGATAAGGCAAGATGGAGTTCCTCAGTGACCTTTATAAGGTCAAGTCCACTGGACTGGTTGAGGTGAAGACCTGATGAAACATTCAAGTGAGTGGGAGGTGAGTACATGGTGATAGTGAATCCAGAGTTCTATACTGGAAAAAACACTGGACTTTGTTTCTACTTCTGACCCAGCCATTTCTAATTCTTTCAGTCTGGACAAGTCACTTAAGTTTTGTGAGCCCCAATTACTACATGAGTAAGATGAAGAAAGCCATATTTGCCCTGCCTATTGGAGAGTATTCTTATTGGGCTCAAATGAGAGAATGTCTCTTAATTGATACTCTATAAAATCCTATTAGATAAGATGTATCATTGTTGTTATTAATACCCAAGCACCCTTGTACTGCAGAAGAAATTCTAAAAGAAGTGTTTTGGAAAGTTGGAGGTTTAGTGTTTGCTCTATGGGTCTCTTTTTATAATATAACCTATATTATATTCTAGGTATGTTCATATTGCTGCTTTCTTAAATGCCTCTTTTTTTTCAAATGAAAATATGTTTTATTTCTGGCTGAAAGCTCACTGATTTTAAAACTATAGCTTAAAAAAAAGCTTTAAAAAAGTCCTACTGGTTATCTTTGCTTTAACATTATTTTGATAACATAAATATACATAAATTATAAAAATAAAATATGATAATAGTCTCACTTCCCAGACATAACCACTATTAACTAGTACATTTTCAAATCTTTCCGGATATTTCTCTATCATAATCAATAACCTTATATACATATTTACTTTGGATTTAAACAAAATCAACTTGGCCCTTCCTGGTAATTCTCAATACAAGCATTAACCACAATGTCCCCCCCAAACACAAGACCCATCCAGTTTTGACTTATAATAGGAAAATCAAGAACTTTTTTTTTTTAATGAAGAAAGCCCATATCAAAATTTGGAAAGAAACCATCAGTTTTGATTTTAGTCCCTTTCTAAATGTTCAGATTTCTTTGTCGAGTAGAAGTTGTAGAGCTAATTTTACCCTGCCAGATAATTCTTATCTCATTGGAAGCTGGGGCAATAGCATGGATGGGTGCCCTGCAGAATAAGAAATGCAAAACTCCCTCTGCTACTAACCCTTTTGACCAAGATAATAAGGAATCACCTAATCTAGCCCTGAACACTCAGTAGTGAATAACATATTCTCACTTGAAAGAGAAATTTTAAGGCATAATAAATATTCTTTTTAATAAAATTAATCTTTGTCTACATAAGATCCATCTCTAGGGCAGGCCCAAGAGTAGAAAGTGCAAATAAATCATTCAGTACAGGACTTCCCTGGGGGCGCACCGTGGTTAATAATCCGCCTGCCAGTGCAGGAGACATGCGTTTGAGCCCTGGTCCGGGAAGATCCCACATGCCGCAGAGCATCTAAGCCCGTGTGCCACAGTTATTGAGACTGCACTCTAGAGACCACGAGCCACAACTATTGAGCCCTCATGCCATAACTACTGAAGCCCGCATGCCTAGAGCCCATGCTCCACAACAAGAGAAGCCACCTCAATGAGAAACCTGCGCACCACAGCGAAGAGTAGCCCCTACTCACCGCAACTAGAGGAAGCCCGCATGCATCAATGAAGACCCAATGTATCCAAAATTAAATAAATAAATAAATTTATTTTTAAAAAATCATGCAGTACACCTCTATCTACAAATGTGAATTTGTGAGTTGCAGAAACAGCATGCACTGCTGAGATGAAGATACTTCTGTTTTCCTTCTCACCTTCTAATTGTACTTCATTAAGGCAATGTCAGAACTTGCAACAACACCAAATAAATGGGAAAATAGCCAAAGTTGGTCATATTTACAAAAAAGTTTTTCTTTCTTTTATTGGTTATATTAGACTTCTTGGGCTACCATAACAAAATACCATAGGCTGGATGGGTTAAACAACAGAAATTTATTTTTTCACCATTCTGGAAGCTTGCAACTCCAAGATCAGGGTGCCAGCATGTTTGGTTTTCTAATAATGGCTCTTTTCCTGGCTTGCTGACAGCTCCCTTCTCACTGTGTCCTTACATAGCGTAGAGAGAGTCAACAAGCTTTCTGGTGTCTCTTCATACAGGGGCACTAATCTCATCATCAGGGCCCCATCCTCATGACCTCATGTAACCCTAATTGCTTCCATAAAGGCCCCCATCTCCAGATACAGTCACATTGGGAGTTAGGGCTTCAACATACGAATTTGGGAGAGATATAAACATTCAGTCCATAACACTAGTTCTTTCTAATATAATTTTACAATTAAAAGAATTAGAGAAAGAATGAAAAGTAGTGAAAAATGCCCTGGATTAGAAGTCAAGAGACTTAAGTTGTGTTACAACTCCTGTGTATCTTTGAATATCTCTCAGTTTCTTCCAATTGTTAAAATAAGACAGGTGACACTAGAGACTCACTATCAGAGCTAAAATTCCATTTATTCAAAGAAAAAAATGTTATAGCACTTAATTTTTCTAAAGCCATAGAAATGATTTCTACATAACAGAACATTATTTTTCGTTATTGAATCCAACCAGTGGCTGCTTCATTATGTCAAAAATCCACGGAAACACATAAATTTTTTTCAGTCCTTCAATATAGGGCAAATCCAGAAACTCTTGGAGTTGCAGCAATGCTTGCAAAGAACAATCCCACTCCAGGGACCAAAATTGGGGCAAGGATTTTGTAGAATATAAGAGAGGCCAGGAATCCCCTTACATTTGATGCAGTAATGGATTTGATGCAATAATGGATTTGATGCAAATTATATTTGATGCAATTACCTTAAAAATGGTTCATGAAAATTCTACTTAAAGGCTGTTCTAAGCAACTGTAAATATAATAACTAAATATCCTCTTCCAGTAGTAATCCTGAGTCTGAGGCAATGCATGTCCAATCTGAGGCAGGAAGATGTAGGACATGCAGAGTGTAGGACCCACAAAAGGAGCTATACAAAGGGGCCAACACTAGGTCAGAGATATTTTTCTGATCCACACTTACCTAAGATTTCACCAGTTCCCTCACGTAAAGAGATGAATGTCACCATCAGAATAACATTCAATATTCACTGTAATATGTTGGCCTATATTCAAGTATAAGTTAGTTTTAAGTATAAGAGTACTAATTTCATATCATGGGTTCAGTTATTCTCAGTTGCACACAATTCCTTCAAACCTTATTAAAGAATGTTGTCTGGAAGAAGTGATCCCCAAGACATCAAGTAACAACTGCAGTCAAGACTCAGTTGCCCAAAGTGACTAGTGTAGGAGTGTCATTCCTAGCAGAGGGTGCTTAAACAGGTCTTATTCCTACCTGGGTATATACACATTACACCAGCCTTTAACTGGGCACTAAACATATATACTATAGTGCACATGGCATTGTTCTTGACTTTCAGAAATGTATAATACAGTTGGAGAGGCAAAACTGATAACACACACACTCACAAACTTAGCAAAGGAAGGCCTATGTACAAGATGCTATGCTAAGCAGAATATAAAGAGAAATGAGACTGCATGGTCTTTGACCTCAAAATGACTACAGTCTTTAAGTAGGGGAGGACATAATAATAGTAGTAAAATAATAATTTCAAACATATATTGGTCACATAATGTGCGAAGGACTGCACCAAGAGCTTTACAGCACATATACAATCTCATTTAATCTTCATTGTAACATGATAGTGTAGGTATTACTATTCTCATTTTACAGATGAAGAGACTAAGCTCACAGATTTTAAGTAAGTGGTTCAAGTTTACAAAACTAGTTAGCAGGACTTGGGTCTGAGTCCAAGAAGCATTAGCTCCTTCCTGTGATATCACACTACATCTCCCACATGTAGACAAATTACTGTGAAATGGCAAACATCATAAAAGTAGACCCATGAGCCACAGTGTTTTACATCAGTCATTTCCAGCCCGAGGGAACTGGAAATGTTTGGTGGAGGAGGTGGCCTTTGAGCAATAGTAAGGAGCCTAACAGGAGATGAGTAACTGTAGGAAGTTGGATTATTCCAAGAAGCACATAGGCAAAGGCATAGAGGTAGGACAGCATACGTTTTTTAAAGGTGGAATGTGATTAATAATCTATTTTGGTGGTAGCCTGGAAATAATATGGTGGTGTGGTGGGAAAAGTAAGTTGGAATCAGTTTGGAATCAAATGATAACAAGCAGGTCTTGAACACTACTTTAAGGAGTTTGGACTATTTGGAGGCTACCACTGACCTATTAAAAGGTGTTTGTGGAGGAAGGGCATAATCAAACAGCATTTCAGTGTGGTTAAACAAGGAGACAATCATTAGGTGATGATACATGACAATTATCAACAAATATTAGCTCAATGTGAGGAAATATTCTTGTCGTTATATTAGGAGAGAACTGGTAAACTGTTGCAGGAGTGGTTAGTTAAATAACTAATCATCAGAATCATCAGTCTAGACTGGCCAAGAAAATTACAAACTCAATTTCATCAGTTTCACCCCCAACAGTTTGATCACACTGGGAGAGATAATAAAGTATCAAGGAAAATAAAATAATAATTTATAATAGTAGCTAATCTTTGTGGAGCTTATATGTCAGGCAGTGCCCTCCAAACTCTTTATAATAACAATCTGCTGTCTGCTGAGCCCAGGTTCACTGCAAAGGAGGTTGGATAGTCATGTCAACTATTTAAATCAAGCTGTCTGAGAAATCAGAGAAGTTGTCACCTTTCAAGTGATCTAGTCAAGATTACTAGTGACATAAAACATAGTCTCTTGCCCTTGTTGAACAGTCAAGGATAAACACTGAAATTACTCACCAACTTTCCTTTTCCTAAACTCCATAAGGACCATTTGTTTCTAACATGTTTCCATTTCTAGGATTACAGTTTCTTTTACATTAGTTACATTTTATGGTGCTTGTTTCCCGGCACTTCTGTCTCTTCAGCAAACTCTTCTCCAAATCAGAGTGTAGGATGGGTTATTTCTAGGAAAAGCTTCTCCAAGTAAACTGATTCCACCCACTATGTATTCATTCTGGTGTCTTGTTCCTGCATTTTGAAGTACTTTTGGAGCCTACAGCTCACTATCTATGATTGCCTAAACTTTCTCACTGTAATGAGGGCAAGAGATTGTGAAACAAAAAGTTGGATTTGTGACCCCTATAAATCTTAATAAGCAAAGGAAACTCAGTCACCTATATTCTCACTCACCAAACACCTACTGTAAGTAAGCTATATGCGTAATAAGTCACATTAGGATAGAATGGGGGGGCAGAGGGGGACACTAGGTTGAGCCAAATTATTATCTATAAGTTCTTTAGTGATAGAAATTATTTCTTAATAATCTTTGCATGTCTGAATTGCCTAGCATGGTTAACTGCACACTCTAGACACCAAATAAATATCTATTGAATAAATGATTTTTTTTAACAAACCATAGATTAGTGGAAGGGAGTGGAAATAAAATTCAAACATGAACAACTCACTTGTTTTAACAGCTTGAGTTAAAATAGTAAATGAAGAATGAGGCTAATGGCTAAATTTGAACAGAGTGTTGGATTTTTACAGGGATTTGATAATGTTTTCTTTTACATGACCAATATAGTGAATATCTTTAATAATAATACCTGATTATTTAATTCAACAACTCAGGCAGTTATCAGGTGTCCTCTCAGCTAAAATTAAAATTGTATACATCCCTCTCTCTCACCTCATTTGCTTTTCTCACCATCACCTTCATTTCAGTGAATGGTATAATGGGTTGAATAATGGGCCCTCCAAAATATATCCAAGTGCAAATCCTTGGAACCTGTGAACATCACCTTATTTAGTAAAGGAGACTTTCAGATATAGTTAAGGATCTTGTGATAGAATCATCCTGAATCACCCCATGTGAGTCCTAAGACAAGCACCCTAAGAGACAGAGAGCAGGAGTCATAGAGGCAGAGATTGGAATGATATAGCCAAGGAAAGTCAATGAAAGTTGACAGCCACCGGAGCTGGAAGACACAAAGAATGGATTATCCCCTAGAACCTTCAGAGGGAGTGCAAGTTTGCCAACACCATGATTTTGAACTTATAGTCTCCAGAACTGTGAGAGAATACATTTCTGTCATTTGAAGTCACCCAGTGGTAATCTTCTAAAAATCTAACAGAAAGAACAACTCTTTCCTGCCACTTGCTCACCAAAACCCCTAGAGTTGTCCTTAACTTTCATCTTTCTCTCACATCACCAATCCATCCAACAGTAGTAAAGAATTTATACTTTTAAAATACATCCAGAATCTGACCACTGCTTACCACTTCCACTGCTCCCACCCGTTGAAGCCACCATCCTGTATTATCCCCGTAAAGAGTCTCCTTGATTCCACCCATGCCCCCTACAACCTATTCTCAATACACCAGACAGACTGACTCTTTTAAAACTTAAGTCATGACATGTCAAAACACTGTAAGTTCTCCCCATTTTACCCACAATAAAGCCAAAATTCCCACATTGGCCTGTATAAACACTGTCACCCCTGGACCTCATCGCCCCCTGACCAGTGCATTACTCTGATCCAGCCCACAGCCTCTATGCTCTTCCTTGCTCCTTCTCCAATACTCCAGGTGTGGTCTCTCCTTAAGGCCTTTGCACTGGCACTTCCCTCTGTTTAGAAAGTTGTTTCCTCGTGTATCTCTGCAAAGTTTACTCCACCACCTCCTTTAAGTCTTGCTCAAATGTCACCTTCTCAGAAGTAAGTAAAAACTTATTGAATAAATAATTAAGTGAATGGATTTCAAATCAATAGCTTTTATAACTGTCAAGCACTTCTACTTTATAATTATTCTAACTATTATTTTTCTTTTTTTTTTTACCATACGACCTTGTCTTAGTGTCCCATCCATATATTCTCAAACTGTATAGAATTAGATTCCTTTATAATGTCTCATGCATTAAATCCATGATTACTTAATGACTTTGGAAGTTTTGGAAGCATACAATAATGTCCAATATTTTCTGAAGTAGTATATCATAATTTGCCTAAGTTTTAATATGTGACATGAGTGAAGTAGTCTTTTCTTCATAATCAGGGGGACAAGCATGTATCTCCTCATTTTTCCAAAGTCGAAAACTACTGTCAGAAATATGGATGGCAATTAGTTAATGAATAATGTAAGAGAGTGGTTAGAATAACACAGAAAGTTAGCTTCAAAATGAACAAACCTATCCAAGAAAAAGCCGTTTCTCCAATATGGTCAGCATGGTAGCAGGTATATTATCGCTACAGGAAGCAAGTTTGACTGTCAAGTCGATGAAGAATAATTACAATTGTCAGGCAGAGAAATGATGAGATTGTGGGAAATTGAGCATTCCAAAATTCTCACACAATTGTTGACTTCATGTTGTAGTCCCCAAACTCATTTTAATGCTATAAGATCCAATTCACTTTTCCAGAAGTCATTGTTGCCAGTTTTCATCCTGCCAATTGTGAAATGTTCCAATGTGATTTTTGTGTTTGTTTGTTTTATTTCTTTGAGAATTCATTATCGCATTGTCAGATTTCTAGGTCATTGCTTAGAGAGGCAATTTTAGTAGTGTTTTAAATCACCCATGTGATAAACCTTTTCTTTGGAAAGACCTCTGTCTCAATCATCCAAAATAATTTCATAATCTCTCTTGGATTGAAAGTTTATAGATTTGAGGCCACATAATTCTTTCCTTGGCTAAAATAATAAATTCTCCCAAGCTAAAAAGAACTTTCCCAAACCATGTTGAAAATAAAATTGTAACACTCTACGAAGTGTCAATTTCAACAGCTCAAATACATTTTCAGAAGTTTCAAACAGATCAAATACTTCTGTAAGTTAGGCACTGTGGATCTCCTTCTTGTTTTGCTAGGTACATGGTTTGTAGTGTTCATAATAGCACAGTACTCCCTCTGAAGTCAGTATTCTTGGAGTCTCTGGAGGCTCAGATAAGTTCCTCAGAGACAGACCTGGTATAATTTGTAAAATAGCCCACGGCATTACCAGTTCACACTGTAATTTTGCCAGATCTTATAAGATAAGCTGGCTTGGCCCTAGTCATTAGAGAGATGGGCAGCCTCTAGGGTAAACCCAATTGCTGTAGAAACTATCATTAAAACTATTATTGAACATCTATCTGGTCCCAAAAATACATCTAACTCATTGTAGTCATTGGGATCTGCAGCAAGACAATGCTTCTGTGCTTCACAAGGGACACATGAATGCCTCAGCAGTTTTAATCCATGGAAATGCTGAAATGGAAAAGCACTGGCTGCTCCCTCTCATTCTGGACCACTTACAGTCCCAGTATCCTTTTTTTTTTAATATAAAAATTTATTTTTTAAGTCAAAGTATGCAACAAATAAAACCTACAGAAAACAGATTTTCCCATCACAATCTGTTGCTTTACCAAATAATAGTTTGAAAACACATTCCTTCAGTCATTATAAAGTTTTTAAAATACAAAAGAAAGTAAATCTGTAAGAAAGTCTAGTAGACCACATGCTGTTGTCAGGACTTTTATATCGGTGGTTATGCTTCAGTACATCCCACACCATCCACCTCCACTCATGCGACCTTGCTCATAGTAACCGCCACTGCCTCCACCACCACGGCCATAACCACCCAGGCCATCAGGAGTACCATATCCTCCATGGTAATTGTTCCCCATTCCCATTCTTCCAACAGATCCATAGCCTCCCTGATGATCCATTCCATCTCTGCCATAGGCTCCCATTCCAGAACCTCCCATTCCAGAGCTGCCTCCAGGAGTTGAATTCAAGAAGAGTTCAATGTATCGATGTTGCATGTTATTCTTATCTTTAGACATGGCAGCTACTGCATCTTCATATGTCACAAACTCTACATCTGCTTCTCCTGTTGCTCTGCCATCAGCTCCAATATCAATATGCACTCGGATTGGATTTAGTGGTGAGAAGAAATTAGCAATGTCACTTTCAGTTGCTTGGAAAGGCAATCCCCTCATATGTACAAAATGACCACCATGAAAACCTGAGCTTGCATCACCAGCTCCACCATAGCCATGTCCTCCCATACCTCTTCCATCTCTCATTCTGTCATCAAAGCCATCATTTCCATAGCCATAATTATTATAGCCACCATAGTCATCAAAACCTCCATAACTTCCATGCCCAGCTCCATAATAACCCCCTCTTCCTCCTATTGGTCTATCATATGGTCCCAGTCGCTGGCCCAGCAATCTTCTTGGTGGATCATAAAATCCTTTGATTTCACTCCTGCTACTTCTGAAGATCTCAATATACCTGTGCCCTATTCTTTCCTTGTGTTTCCCCAGAGCATTTTCTGCTATCTCCTTTGAAGCAAACTGCACGAAGGCCTCCCCTGTGCTTCTCCCCGGTAGTCCATCGTCAATGTTATCCCATTTGGCACTATTTCCAACCTTTGAAAGAACTGAACTATTTCCTCTTTGCTGCAACCAAATGGCAGTCCACGAAGTTGTACTGTCCCATCACTAGCATCATTTGGACCATTATGTTTCATAACCCAATCCATCTCAATACCGTTTGATTTAAATGCCTGTCGGGCGACAGTAGCACCGACCCCGCTGCTTGCGGGGTCTGGTCGTGAGCAGGGAGAAGTCGCCCGCCTCGTGCAGCGCTCCCACAACGGTTCTTCCAACCGTCTCCTGCGGCGGCAACCGCTAAGGGCTCCAGTATCCTTTATCATCCCCTTATGTAGCCAAGAGTCTGAAGAGAGGCCCAGATGTAATTTGATCATGTTTGGCCAGTTTTATCTCCAAAACACTTCTTAAGTCTATCTCCTCTTCCTTCATGCCAAATACCACTGCCTTAGTTCAGTCCTTCATACTGTTCACCTGGACTAACACAAGAACTTCCAAACTGGTCTCTCTAACTCCTATCTACCCACCTCCCTTACCCCAAATCTACCCCCTTATGTACTCCACATTGCAGCCAGAGTGACCAGCCTAAAACACACACCTGATCCTTTCACTCCCAAGTTTTGAATGGTTCTGAATTCATTCATCTATTCATTCGACAAATCCCCAGTGCTCCAGCACTGGGAATACAACAGTAAACAAAACAGATACATTTTTGCCTTCTTGAAGCTTGCATTACTATGGGTAAGACAGGCAATAAGAAGACAATGTACAATGACATATATGGTAAGAAAGAGAGACAAAGAGTGATGGAGGTGGGGTATCTTAGAAAGGGTAGACAGGAGGGGCCTGTCTCAGCAGAAGGGAGTGAAGGGAGAGGGTCGGCCATGAGAGAGAGATGGACAGGAAGGAAGGAAGAGCACAGTAGGCAGAGGGATTAATGAGTGCAAACACCTGAGTCAGAGAGATGCCAGCATGTTCTAGCACATCAAGGCGGCCTGTGAGTTTGGAGCCCAGTGTGTAAGGGGGTTGAAGGCAAAGTGGGGAGCAGGGCAGGGGCCAATTCAAGTAAGGATTTGCCTTCCAGGCCTTGGTAAGAATGTGGATTTTATTTTAGATGTGAAGAAGCCATTGGAGGTTTGAGCACTCACTGGGGAATGTTACTATCTGATTTATATTTTAGAGGGACCACTCTCATTTCTGTGAAAAGGGTAGACTTTAGGAGAGCCAAAATGGAAGGAGACTTATTCCCACTATAATTGTGGAGTTACTGCTGTGATCCATGAGAGCTTGGACTATGATGTTGATGGTGATCAAATTTGGCATACCTGGTCAAGAGGGTTTGCTGAAGGATTGAACGTGGGTACAAGAGAAAGCAAGGAATAAAGGACTCAGCATTTCCTATAGGATAAAGCCCAAGGTTGTAGCACAGCATCCAATTCCCTCTCAATCTGACACCTGCTAACTTCTTCAGCCTCATCTCCCACCCACATCTGAAAAATTTCCCTCCAAGAATTCTGATTTCTGGGAGTTTCCCTGCCCATGTGCCCATGCTACTTCACATCTCTGTGATGTTTTTCAGGCTGTACTTTTTGTGTGGATTTCCCTTCCCACTTACACAATTCTTTCTCAATCTTCAAGACTCAGCTCAGGCATCATCTCCCCAGGAAACCTTTCCTGGATTAACTTTCCAGGTTAAATTAAGTACCCCTTCCTGTACTCAGCATCCAGGAGTCCTATCTCAGCATTCATCATATTGCGTTGAAGCTCTGATTTTTGTCTATCTTCCCACTAGCCTGTCACCTCCACAAAAGAGAAATCTTGCATTATATGCCTTGCATCCCCAGTGCCTCACTCAGTGCTTACACCCAGCAGAGGTTCAATAAATGCTTGTCGATCTGAACTGAATCTTCCAGAAACTCTTTATGCCATCAAGGCAGCATTATCAGGGACCAGAGGGAATCATAGCGTCAAAGAGAAACGGAGAGTGAAGCTTTCCTGGATAAATCCCATTGTGAAGACTGGCATGTTGACCATGTGGATCACATGCTCTTCTTATGGAGTGCTCAGGGCCTTTGGTCAAAGTAAGCCATCCCCAAAACATCTCTGGATGTGATAAATACAGGGATCAAGGAGTAAATGCTTGGGAGTAAAGGTAAGACAGAACACAGTTACCTACTCTCTGTTGAACATGGGGTAACAGGCTTCTAGAAAAATGAAACAAGCAGGCACTAGCCACCTGTTTTCTCTGCCTGTATCCTCAACAGCCCATGCTGGTTTTCCTGGTCATCATATCTGATAGAGAATATCAAGAGAATCAGTCTGCAAGCTGCAGGTACAGAGCAGTGTTCAGGGGATCTATAATCACATTACATAAAGTGGGGCTTATATAAAGTTGACAGAATGTGCTGATGTGAGCCATTTACAGTTCAATTGTAACAGAGCAGTCTGGCAAGCAGCTAGCTTTATCTGGGAGATGATGTACTTTGGATTCTGCCATCAAGTCAGATTTAGAATAACAATCTGAAGGGAACACAATCCCCCTTTTAAAAATCTTGTCTTCTCTTCCTCTGATCCAGTGAAGCAAAAGAAGTTAGAAGAGTCTGCATAATACCAGCAGACTTTTCATTACTTTTTATGGAAATGCAACTTATCTAAAGATTTTTTTGTCAAGGGAAACATAGTCAATATACAAAACTAGATTTAATACAGCAGACAACAAACTTTTTTTTAAACAACTGTGCTCCTTGAACTTTAAAAATTTGCCAGATGAATTAACCAAATCTTTAAAAAGTTTTCAGCATAGCTTTACTAGGTTCTATAAAACACAGAGTCAATGATAATTCTATAAAGGGACTAAATCATGGAAGAGACACAGATTGTCAGTCCATATATGTTGCATGTGTGTGAAAAGATTGAAAACTGTTTTCCTTAAACACAAGAATGTATTGTCACCTGGTTTTATTTTCAGATACATTCTCAAACATTTGTTTGAAATAGTTTTCCCAATTTGTTTTTTCTATTGTTTTTCATGGTTTCTTTTGCTATAATCAATTTTTTAAATTTTTATACTTAAATGTTTTAATATTTTTCTTTAGGGTATATATGAGGGGGAGTGTGTGTATGATGGTAAAAGGCTTTCTCCTCCACAGAGTGTAATACTAGCTACCCTTGGTTTTTGTCTTTTAACTCTATGGTTTAGTTTTTTACACTAAATCTTTAATCCATTTGGATTTTATATTAACATAACGAGTGAAGTCAGTATTGAGCTCTTTTTTTTTCTGAATGACTAAACAGTCTTCTTAACATTATTCATTAAAGCATCCATCTTTTTGATATTGCCATCTTTATCATATATTTTTTTCCCCTACTAACTTGAGTCTCCTTCTAGACTCATTGTTTTATCTCATCCTCTGTCTATTCCTGTCCTAGCAAAACCACATTGCTTACTTAATAATGCCTTCATGCTGGGAAAAGTTACCCATCGTCACTTTTCTTTTTCAGAATTTTATTGGCTGCTATATTCATTGACTATTATATTTTTCAGAATATTGTTGGCTATATTTATGATCCAAGATTATGTTTTAGATAAGGAATCTTTTAGAATCTTTGGAATCATTTAGTCAAGTTCCCTCCAAAAAATCCCATTTGGAATTCTGACTAGGATTACCATTCATACCTTGATTGACTTTGAGATCATGGACATCTTAACATTAGTGATTGTTTCTAGCCAAGAAAAGGTGTCTTGCCATTTTTTTGTCTCCTTTTATGCCCTTCAGCACATTTCGTCAGTCATGCATATTTCATGTTAAGTTTATCCCTAGGTATTTTGGATGTTTGCAAGTTAGAAATTACAATTTGTCCAAATCCTACATGTCAAGATTCAAGAAAGATCTTAGCCTCCAACTTTTAGTCAGCACATCCTGTTAATGTACCACTTAATTTTAAATTCTAGCTCATCCTGAAATAAATGCATCCTCACTAAGTTTCTTTAGTCAGAGGCTTTAGAACTTTATCATTTGTAGCTGCCTGATAGCTTTTGAACATTCTCAAAATTTCAATAGATTCTTACAGTATGAATCTAGCCCTGCCAAAGTAGAATTAAACAAAAGCAAACAAACAAAAGAACACTACTTCTTTCAGTCTCACAGCTACAGTGCAAGCATCAGACCTAGGTTGTGTCAAGCAAATACACCCATAGAAGACTCCAGAAGTAAAACATGGAAGGTAGCAACATGAACCAGTGGCCACATGTGGGGAAATTGACCTTCTGGCAAATGGGGGAGTGGTAGTATCTGATTCTTTAGAAGGTGTCTGGCATGTGGCAACAGGCACAATCAGTGGAGGGTGGCAGCAGTGTTCTCTTGCTAGTAACAGTCCTGCAACATGGTGGAGCAGAGCTGCAAGTTGTATTGTTTAAGCATGTGTTGCATTCAAACCTCGTTCAGTGGCTCCTACAGAAATTTTGTGAGCTATCTGAAGATACTTTAATAATTAATCTCTTTCTCTTTAAACTAGCCAGAGTACTGTGGCTTGCAACTAAAACTGGACAATTTATAGACGAAAGATGGAAATTCATGTAGTAGACACTAAGAAAAAAGAACTATAAACAAAAGTGGATGGATTGTGCCTATGCTTGTCTTTCTATTCCCTCGGCTCTTATCTAACTATGTCCTTTACTAGGCCTCTGACTAGTAGACAGTTTCTGTTTGAATTCCTCAAGGGCTGCTAAACTTGGCTCCCTGGTGTGAAAAGCAAACATACTTTCATAGCACAAGACTTTGATCCCTCAGTTGTGTAATTAACTATGTGTTATGGAGAAAATGTGTGTATCTGACAATTTTTTTTTAATTCTTGTTAATATTGACCATCAGTATATCTAGAGGAGATTTAAGTATAAGTATGTTTGATCACACAAATTAAGTATACATACACAACTATTAATTCACAATAAAACAATAAACACATATATTGTTGCTAAACTACATACTGGTCTCAGCTACACCATCACCATCAATAACCCTACATATTTTACTGGGTTTCCAAGGCTGTGTTAGTAAGCTAAAAGAGACCAAGACTTCAGAATTGAATAGGGCTGGGATTTATTGCCTTTGTTATTGGCGTCTCATACGGGAACACCGACTGAAGGTAAAAAAGCTCTCTTCAAGATTGCTAGGTATAAAATATGGACACATGAAGCTGAAAATATATTCCATTCTCTTCTTTGTCTAATTCTATTTTCTTTTTAAACCTCATATACACGGGTGAACCATTTCTCTTTTCAGGTCTCCTTTCCACTTCCTCAACTAGATAGTGAAAAACCTGTTCTGTTCTCCCTTAGTCAAATTCAAAGATACCTAGGGCTTCTCCTCTATTTGCCTTCACCAAGACCAAGATAACCCCTACTCATTACCAGAAGTGCACCTTATACCCTGTACACGGCATCTGTTAGTCATTAGAAGAACTATTAACGAGGATTAATTCCCAGAATGCTCACACCCATCTCAGATGCCATTTATTTCTCTAGTTTCAGAACCACTAGCCTATAACCTTTATTGGGAAAGAAGCTTGTGTCTCATAGAGTTTAGCACAGTCCCTGGTACACATAGGCTTCACAAGCACTATTCGTTAAATGATGTTTTGATGTTGGATTATCATTGATCAGTTTCTTGGATGTATGTGAAAATGCATTATAAGTAAATTTCAAATTTCCAAAGTATTTGAGGTGGTCTATGGTCCAAATAGCAAAACATTCTGAATAAGTATATATAGTTTTTCCTTCTGAAATTTATTCTTATAATTTACTTTAGAAACAAGAAGATGAGAAGGAAATTCATATGTATTCCACAATTGCCTTATCGGAATACTTTTAAAAAACTTTATGGTTCTGCTTATATAACCAATTATATGCACTAAAAGTAGCTTATTCAAGTGAATTAATCAACAGGGACCATCTAACAAAGAGTTGAACTGAAACATTTAACCAGTGAGAGTCCGAGGGATTATATCAGCTATTTTATGTGTTGGAATTGATGTTTCTAGACTCCATATTACAATATATACAATTATAATTATGTGGGGAAATCTCTGTCAAATTGAAAAGTCTGACATTTTTTCTGATCAGACTATTAAGCCATGCTGACATAGACTTTTCCTGTGAGGACATGGCTAAAATGGGTTTTTAAATACTAGTTCCTTTGGCTCTATATCTATCCAATTGCCCTTCTGAAAGATAAGCCCTAGCTCAGGTAGCTGCTACAAATTTTCTCTTTTATGCCATGATTCATTTTTCTCCTATTGACCTTTCTTTTTCAGTAATAATTGCAATAAAAATTAGTAGCAATTGGGAAATCAAGAAGAATTTTACCCAAGAAACTTAAGAATGTGAGAAAAACTGAAAACTTGAAGGGCTGTGTCCTTTATAAGTACTTTCTTGAAATCATTTATTTATTGCCATAGATTAATCAAGTTTCTTGGAATTATTGGCTTTTATATAAACACAATTAAGAAACACTTTTTCACATAAAAAACAGATGGGTACTTGTTTTCTAATAAAGCAAAATGATGACAGAATGAAAAGGAGAAAGAGGGAAGCTCTCCAAAACCGACAAAATTGCAATTGCTTCTTCCTCTTAAAGAATACTAAAGGGTATTTTTTTGCCCCTTCATTTGGGAATTTATCTCCTCAGCTTCAACCATGTTTAACAGGAATCTTACAGTTTAATGCCTGTACCTCACACTGAAAAGAGCAGGCAAAACTGTAAATAAGCATTTTAAAAGGATGAGCTTGCTCTTAGAAATCTTTTGAAGCCACTCTGAAGAAAATCAAGTCCATGATAGTTGGAAACAAAAAAATAAGTAATGATTACTAATAGTAAGTGGCCACTTACAAAGCAGAGGCTTCTTTTATGCATAAAGTCTCCACATCGTTTAATTCAATTTGGATGACCCATTTCTTTGCTGTTTCAAATTCATGTCAATTCTAGTGATCCCTTTTCTTTATGTACCACAGTGCAGATTAAGGTCACTGATTTTGCATAGAGCAAAATGAAGAAAAAAGAAAAGAAAGAAAAAAGAAGAGAACCCAATTTAAATCAGTTACTGGGAGAAAAAAGGTTAGTCTGTTAACAATTATCTATTAAATAGCCACTATGTGTGGAGTGCTGAAATAGATTCTGTGTGGGGAAATGGGAAGCAGAAGATAGTAACCATACCTCTTAAAGAACTCAAAATATAAGAGGGACAGAACAAATCTCACAGAGACTGAACAAATACAAAAATAAGAACATGCAAAAATATAGGGGAAATATGTATGACCAGCCTGAGAATTCCATGCAGGACAAAATCAAAGATGAGTCTGACTTACTATCTTACCTTTTGTGGTACAGTTCACCTCACTCCTCTTTACTGCTTTGCTGTGCTTATGGGATAGACCCTAGGACAGGAAAGCAGGGTCAAACAGATGCAACCCACATGTATCAGCCTCCCATCACACAACTGTTGGAACTATTCAGATTTCCCTCCAGATGTGTGAATTCAGAGGGTTTAAAGAAACTTTTTAATCCCCAAACTATATTCTAGAAAACCATTAACTTAAATCTTCACTGGAACATGAATGCTCTCCCCCCTACACATACACACACACTGGTTTAATTAAAAAACAGTTAAAATCGATTAACATTTTCCATTGGATTCCTTAAGAAAAAAGAATTTAAAAAAGAAACAATTCTCCATTTGTGAATCTGGGCCAAGGGAGCAGAAGGTGAGGTGAAAAATGAAAGATGGCTCTGGCTACCCCATGCAGTATTGGAGAGAGCATGATGTTACTTCTGTTTATCTTGATAGGGGGCTGTCCAATCAGAGGGCAATTTTTGAAAAACAGTAGGAAATGAATACAGAACAGCAACCTGGGAAAATCACCAAGCATGTCAAACAGCAAGCACTCTTAGCTTTTTCTTCTTTCTTTTCCTACATTTGTTGGCAATGACAGTTACCAAAACACAGAATCACATGCATTAAACTTTTTCAAGATAAAGTTCCTATCTCAAAAATAGTAAATTCCTAGTGGGAGCAGGATAAGAGGTATGTTGATTCTTTTGCAGATAGATAGTTTCCACTGTGGATGCCAGTGTTTTTGTTGATTTTGTGTTTTTTTAAGTGCTCAAAAAAAAAAATACTATCCATCTGTCCTTAATCTGGAAATGACTCAATTGTTTAGAAGCTTTTGTTTAAAGCTCACAGAATTGCTATACATTGATTTGACTGCCTAAATGTGAAACTCAGGCCTTCAATGAGACACCCAAGTGAGAAAACTATTAGAGTAACAGAATTATGTTTTTTAATAACCATTTATTGTAATCCAGTGTATTTAGCTTAATACCTTATGTCTCTGTGACATCTAGTTAAAATGTAAGTCTCATCTAAATGAAATTGATGAAATCTAAAATGTATAATTAATGACCTCCTTTGCAGGAGAGTAGAAAATTAACTTTATTTCTTTTAGAAAAGGTGTTATTCTCATGAATAACCAAATTTCTCTAAGTTGTTGGAAGTAGTTTAGCTTAATAGTCTTATTAAAAAAAAATCACAGAATTTTTCTTCTTCCTTTTGCAAAAGAAATAAAAGCCACATGCACTGTCACACTAATGCCCAAAATTAGAAATTTTTTGCTGGCTACTTCCATTCTCAGCCCTCACACTCATCATTTTCCATGCCCCTTTTTTACCCTTTTGTATTATTTCCATGCTTATCTGTCTCCCCAAAAGACAGAAGCAGGAAGTAGGTCTTGTTCATTGTAAGCTTTAGCACTCCCATCTCCCAGCCCAACAATGTGTACAGAGTAGGCATTTAATAAATGTTGGCCCATAAATATTTTAAAACTTAAATTAATAAATGTGCATGAGGCTATGTTTGTTTCTGTATACAAAGATAGGGAATTTTTGACATCATAGCCAAGATGACACCAAGACTTCCAAGTGGGCACAGTGTGTAAGCAATACCTTACCCACCTCCACCATCCCCTAACCAGCCTGAAGCTGCTGTTTGATTCAGTAATATAACATTCCTCCTTACTTACCCTCAAGGCTGCTCTTGATACCAAATATGTACTAACTGCTCCAAGGTTGAGAGTCCCTGTGGGGAGAGCTTAGCTGTGAGCAATGTTTTATTACAAGGACAGATAGAGTCCCAAAGAAGCGTCTCTAGACTTCCCCAGCCCTCTAATCTGTGTGGGAATCTAATGCTGCCCTGGACAGAAAAGGCAGAGTTCCTTAGACAATGTGCATGTGCTTTAGGAAAATGGTCCCACAGTCTAGGTCTAATTGGAGAAGGGAAGATTTATCAGCTGCTGAAAATTGGCCTAGGGCAATGGTGGAGGTGAGTGTCATGAGTCTGTAGAGTGTTTGTCTAAATCTTCTTTGAGTCAGTTGTATTTCTGCCATCAGCAGATCCAGTTGTCCAGTACACATGGGTTAGGATGTTTGGCTTCTCATTCTCATCTCCACTCTGGTTGAAGCCAGGCATCCTCAATAGGGAATGAAAAGGCTGGAGCAGAAACCCTTCAGGTTCAACCTCCCCAGCTCCAAGAGTAGCAGGAGCGAGAAGAATAAGCAGGACTAGCTTGAGGCTGTGTTCAAAGGGAACTAGAAGTCCTAGTCCTGGACCAGACAGCCCAATAATCAAGCCCAAGAATCAAGCACAGAACCAGAAATAGTTCCAAGCACAAGATTTGCAATAGAAAGCAAAGGGCCTGAGGGGTCAGAGAGAGAGCTGCAGTGACATGCCGAAGGAGGAAGCCTTTGATGCTGTCCTACACACGTATCCACAAGCAGGCAAGGAATTATTAACGGTCCTGGCCAGTTTGGACTTCTTTTTTTCTCAGTTCCCAGGACGTCAGAACGAGAGTGGGACATTATAGAATCCATGCGCCTGCGCTTCTAGGAACAGTTTTTAGTTTGGAGTGCTTGTTTGTTTATTTTCCAAAATCGGCATCAGAGAACCATCCCTTGTCTCTGAGAGGGAGGGAGAGCAGCGATGTGAGAGGTGGCAAAGATGATGATGATGAATGCAACATTGGTGAAAGCAGCAGAAAAAGCTTCAGGAAGACAGCAAAAAAAGAGACCTATCTATGTTTCCAGGAGTGGCACCTCTGACCGAGATCAATGAAGGGGAAGCCAGAATAACTCAAATAATTGTACTAACACACTACTTTAGCAAATAATAGCTGGTATGTGAGTAGGTGAGAGGATCCTGAGAGACCAAGGGTGTCAGGGTAAGATATGAGGCCAAATTTGCTAAAGGAAACAATTGGGGGTGCTACACTCTCCCTGTGGAACATGTGCCTGTGCAAACATGACTGTCGCAATTGGATTGGATGGCTCAGACTAAGACTGGGACTCACCTGGATGCTGTGTGCATAGACGTGAGGGAACTAGGGCTTTCATTTGTCATCTGCATCAACATTCCTCAAATATTCACTGAATGACCAGTAGACACAGACATTGTTCTAGGACCAGGGATATACAGTAGTGAGCAAAAAAGATAAAACCCTGCCCTCATGAAGTTTGCTTTCTATTTGGGGAAATGGGTCAATAATTAAAATACATAATGTGAGAATGGTGAAAAGTGTTACAGAGAAAATATATCAAGGAATGGGATAAAGGAATGTTGGTAGAGAAGAGGTTACAATTATAAATAAGGTGTCCGGCGAAGGTCCACTGAGAAGGGGATGTTTGACAAGTGATATATTCAAATAATTTTTTTAATCGTGAAAATTTATCTGTAAGTGAATGTTGAGGACAACCTAGAAACAGTAAAAAAAAAAAAAAAAAAAAAAAAGAGGAGTAGATGTCGCATAGGGTAAGATGTCTTTTGAGAAGCATATGTGGAAATGAGGGAGGAGATGTGCTGCCCAGAAACCATCAGCAGGTCCAGTGTTGAAATATTTACAAGGAACCCAGGAGTTCCTGGAGTCACTATCTCCTCCTTCAGGAAAATGGTGGTCTCTGTCCTCTGGGTGCAATCAGAGCCTGCTCTTACTGCCATGTTCTCTCCAGGGGCTGCTCGCTCCATGATGGCTTCCCTGTGGGATGCCCTTCAGCACTAGGCCTCCACATGGAACTCAGAGCATTACTGGAACCTGGAGAGGAAGGGATTAAATGGATCTCCTTTCCTTTGCCACACTAGCCCTTTAGTTCCCACAAGAATAACCCAGCAGGGGCTTCCCTGGAGGTCCAGTGGGTAAGACTCCGCGGTCCCAATGCAGGGGGCCCGGGTTTGATCCCTGGTTGGAGAACATCCTGCATGCATGCCAAAACTAAGAAGCCCACATGCTGTGACTAAAAGATCCCGCATGCCACAATGAAGATCCTGCGAGCCACAACTAAGACCCGGCCCAGCCAAAATAAATAAATAAATATTTTTTAAAAATAATAATTAAAAAATAACATGCCAGCAGTTAAAAAAAAAGAATAATCCAGCAGACTGCATAGATTTCAGCAAATTTCTTTCCTAAAAGATCAGTGGAATTTCAGAAGAGAATAAAAACAGACAGAACAAATATTAAAATACCAGCAACTTGGTCTTTTTCCATGAGTGTTAAATACACCACACAGGCACATCTTAAGAATTAAACCTTCAGAAAGGAAGGTCCCTGTGGAACCCTTTCCCCAACTCCTACCTTGGTTCTCTTCCACACATATAGGTGCAGACACACACACACACACACATCCATACAACCTTCCACCACTGTGTTCAAACAGATGCCTGCTGATGATAGAAACAAAAAGCAAAACAATATAGACCAACAATCTCTAGTTTTTATTGACTCCTAAATGTTACCTGGCTGGGGTGGGGGATTAATTCCTCATTAATGGGTCTCCTGAACCTTTTTTTTTTTTCATTTTTTAGTATTTTTTTAGTATTAACTGAGAACCATCTCCTTATTTACACTGTCTCCAACATATAACCAGCCATTTAGTTTCAAAATTCTGGGGGTTCATTCTTCCCTGGATTGACTCTCTGTATTCAGGAATAGCTCTTAGCACAAAAGCAGCACAGAAATCCAGTTATGTGAAAAAAGATGATTTGAAATAAGAAAATGAACCCAAATTTTCCTTAGTAATTAAATAATATAGCTTGAAATTCATCTCAGAAATTTCCTCTTTGACTGGAGACCCAAGAATAAAGAAATTAAAGTTACCAGTATATCGGGAATTGAATAGCTACTGAGTGCTCAGAAGAGTGAAGGTTGAATGATTTGGTATTTTTGATCCAATAAGCTATTAGAAAAAAAGACCAGTTTAAACACAGCCCTCACTGGACCATGCCTCAGCATGGGAAAACCAATCAGTGTGGCCACTCAGATTTGTCAAGGATCATTTCAATGTTTAGTAGAAGAAAATTTTAATATTCCTCTAATATTGAATGAGAGCTATGTCTCATTCTCATTCATACTATGTCTGAGAGCTCATGGCACTCATGTTTTCAGCTCAGTCTGATTTGATGTGCACTGTCCCTTTTTCTTTCTACAGATTATTTTTCTGTAAGTTTTTCTTGATAAGGTTGCATTTTCACCTAATATTCTCTTTATGCATATGAAGGTTATTTACATATATAAAACTGGTTAAGAAATCAAAGTGACATCTAATTGATATTTACAGGCAATTTCATCTGCTTATTTTTCAGTTTCATAGAATTTAAATTTAGCATTTTCTGACTTGGATTCCATTAGATTGGTACACTTAAGAGTTAAGCTGATTTTCTTTCATTAAAGTTTAGTTTCTGAGGTTTAATCAGTGAACATATAATTGCTTAAAGTATTCATTTTATAAGATTTTTCAATAAATTATCAAGGATGTTTAAGTCTAAAAACCAGTGCTATTTCTGTACTTGTGGTCATAGATACACAGCACAATTTTTGCAGCTAGTCAACTTGCTCTACTTTAATCTAATAAATCAGCTGGAAAAATGGTTGTTTCCTCTGCTGGATTTCTTTTTTTTTTTTTTTTTCTATATGAATATGGCCCTTTCATACTTTATCATCTGTCTCAAAGGCCATGAGATTTTATTTTGTGTCATTCTTTGATTCATCAGGTAATAGCTAACATTGATTGAGAGTTTACTATATGCTAGGCACAGGGTAATAAGTTAATTCATTTAATCCTCACAATACCCCTAAGACATACTTACCATCACTATCCTTATAAAGATAAGAAAAGTAATGCACAAAGAGGTGAACCTTAGGAAACCATACCTACATTCGGAGTCCATCATAGTCTCATTAAGTGCAAAAGTATATATGTAAAGTATGTAGCTATACAAGGTCTGCCATGTTCTTATTAAATACAATGAGATGTGTGAAGCATGCAGCATAATGCCTAGCATACTTTTTGCACTGTAAGCATTCAACGAGAATTCATTCCCATTGTACTCTGTGTATGTTCCTCTATTAGAGCAAATGGCTCACCCTGTTCCAGGTATTTATTTAGCTAAATGACCTTGAGCAAAGTGCTTTACAGCTAGTAAGTTGCACTGCAGGATTCTTACCCAGGCAGTTCTCATCTGGATCCCTAGCCCTTAAACAGTACAATACATTGCTGGATAAACAATATAGCATTGATAATTCCATCAAATCAACAAATATTCCATCTTATTACACTATTATGGTACACAACGGTTACCTCTATTCCCACACTGATGTGAGAATATCAACCATAGTCAAATCTAGATGACAATGTCAAGGTGTAAATAAGGAAGGAAGATATAAAATGGAATAAGTACACACAGTGAAGGGCGTAGGACTGTAGTGGATACTCTCATAGATGCTGGGAACCTAGACTCAGGACTGGATAGTCATGACTCATCTAATGGAGGAAAGAGAAAGTGAAAAATCTAAATCCCAAAATGTGAGAGTGTTGATGAAGCATCTTGTTCATGACCTTCTTCATGGTGATGCTTTTAAGTCAATAAAGTAGTATAGTAATTGTAATTAAGACAACTTTTAAAGATACAATCAGTCTTCTTAAATGCTACCAAACTGCTCTTTCTGCAACACAAATCTGATATTCCTCTGCCAAAATCTTTCGATGGCTACTCACCATCCACCAGGTCACCATGATCTGGCTGTGTTTCTTGCAGTTCTCTCTCCTTTCCCAACCTTGCACAGACCACTTGATGTGGTTGAGAGAACTTGGGTTTTGAAGCCAGAAAGATGCAGATTTGGATTTCTTACTCCACTACTACAGAGTGATCTAGGGGAATTTAACCTCTCTGACCGTTATAGCCTTCTCTATAACTTGAGGATAATTGTAAATACCTTTGTGGCAGTATTATTTGGATTAAGTGTGACATTATTTGGATTAAATAATATAGCATAATGCCCAACATGCCATAAGCATTTTAGACATTCAATTAGCTTTAATCCCACTATATTTTATTTGCATACTTTCCCTATAATAGTACCTGGAAATACATCCAAGTTTCTTCATTTCTTTAGGCTCCATTTTCCTCATCTTCAAAATGGGCACCTAGAAGAGTTTTTATGAGGAATAGAGAAAATAATGAAAGCAAGGCATGTAGAAATTACTCAATAAATGTTAGTTATTTTATTGACACTGCTGCTGCTCTTAGTCCATGAACTCCTTGCAGACAGCAACTATGTCTTATTCTTCTTTTTTATCCCCAGTGTCTTACATAGCACTTGCTTATGCAGTGGGTGCTCAACAAACTTTCAAAATGTGAACAAAGGAGTTTTATCTGCTCTGCTTTTGAGGCAGGATTTCTTGAGACCAACCAAAAATACTGGCCTTAAAAACAGTTCCAAATCTCATATTCTTAGTCCTACTAGAGATTTCAGAGCCCAACTTTATTAGTTAAGGTAAACAATTATAATTACCATAGAAGAGAACCCCCAAACCTGTAGTAGTTAAACACAAAGAGTGTCTTTCTTTCTCATGGTACAGTCTAAAGCATATTGGATTCCCAAAGTTTTGTGATGTGGATAAAATTACCAGAAATAAATAAGTTCCTATAGAGTAGCATTAGTGTGTATATTTATTTATATGTGTGACTTCCTTAATTATCACTACCCCTTTGTCCATAGTCATTAACGCAGTGTTTTGTCTTCCATAAGAATTCAGAAAATATTTATTATTTACTAATCAAACTACACAGTAAAGTTAAGCTGCCATCAAATATTTTAGGGAAAAAAAACTCTTATCAAAGAAAAGTTGGATATAAAAGCCTATATTTGCTGGTATTGTTTAAATTAGTTAGCTTTGCAAGAAAGTTGCTTAAATCATATTCACATTGAAAAAAAAATCCTTTTGTACTAATTTAATGCACTTCTACATGAAAAAAAAATTCTCAACTAGCTTAGTATGTGTGTGACAGGGGTGATAAGTGTTCTTTTGTATACAGGGGTCTGAATCTTCCTGAATTCAATGTAGAGAATGTGTTAGAGTATAATAAATACTGAATACTTTCTCAATGTAGGCACTAAGTGCTTTGCTGGTATTGACTCATTTAATCCTCTCAATAAACCCCATGAGAGAAGTCCTATTATTATTCCCTTTTACAGATAAAAGAACTGAGACCCAGAGAAGTTTCAAAACTTGCCCAAGGGCTCACAGCTGGGGAGTAACACAGCCAGAATATAACTTCAAGCAACCTAACCCATAGTCTGTCTCTTAACCACCTCCTCTACTGTCTCTGTAATAGAGCATAGATTGAAAAAAATCTCTACAAAGTAGAAAGGACTGTGTAGAATACCACACAGGCAAATTGTCATTCTAAACAATATGTTTTTTATATTGTCTTTTGTTTTTTTAACTTTAAAAAAGCTAAATCTTTAGTATAGCCTAAATTGACAGCATTTGAGTTATGAATTAGCTTGGGAGCTGCTTTCTTTGATGCCAGAAAGGCATTTGATTTGAAGTGACAGAATAATACAATCCAGTTTTAAGGGTAACATTTGAGCTGAACTCAAGATTTGCTTTTTAAAAAACAATATGTAATCTTCAGTTACCAATGGATAATTTCCAAGTTCTATTTTGAAAGTGATAATTAGGCCTGGAAATTTTTGCTAACTTTGTTATGTAAATCACACCTTTGGGGGAAAACTTGGACAAAATAACACAATAGCAATAGAAAACCATTTTACCCTGAATGATCTTTTTTCATCTATTCAATCAGATGATATACGTGCCAGGCTTTTTGCCATACTCAGTGATTCCTAGAGCATTTAAAAATTCAGCCCCCAATTTAAAAAAGAATGGTCCTTGTTTCTGTTTATGCCAACCTCAGATATAATCTTGAGTTCCTCAGATCTTGGCTTCCCACCCCTTGACTGGTTGGAGGCTCATTATAGAATCTTGTACCACCAGAATCTTAAACACTTTTCTCTTTCTCGTCCCATCCCAGCCCCACCCCATCCCCCCATTTTCACCAGCTATTCTCTGGAAAGAAATATAAACTAATCTCTAAATCATGTTTTTAAATTCCTATTTCTACATTTCCTAAAAACTTTGAGACTGACCTAATTATACAACTCCAGAAGACTTTTCTTACTCAAGGTAATCCCCAAATAAAACTCTATAACCTCTCTTGCACAATCAATTGGAGATAACTTCTCTGGGTCAGACAAAAAAAGAACTATATCAGCTCTGTGCTGTTTCACAATGGAAGGCAAAATGAAAATGGTCTCACCAAATAGCACGGGACATCCTATTCTGGCTCCTCGGGGAGCAGTATCTGGTTTTGATGGGAAAGTCCAATTCCAATGATAGACTCAAAAGACATCTGCAAAACTAAATATATCTCTAAATACAGCACAGCTTGAGAAACAGATCAGATCTGGTTTCAAATCACTATGTTGTTAACCCTTTTCAAGATTCGGAATTCCTTGAAATGATTATCCTCATGGTTAAAGAGAAAAAGTATCACAGAAAATCTCTTTGTATCCAAATATTTGCTTGTATCTCAAAATATGGCATTCCATGGTGGCCACATTCTACCTTAAATTACTTACTGAATGGCATCCGTTGGCTTACTGATTGCTAAAGCCAAGAACAAAAGCAAAAGGGATATAATTCTCCTATTCATATGTCGAGGTCAGAATAGAGAGGCTGACTCATCATAGAGTTGTTATAGCAAGTCATAGGCTTTTCTGCCATCAGTCTGTTCATTTGTTATTATGAGTTATACAATTGCTGTTTTTCTTCATTCAAGGCAGAAACATAAGGACTAGGCCAGAGAGAGTAGAGTCCTTAATGGCTCTTTTCTCTTACTTCCCTACTTGACAGGCTAGTCAGTTGGCTTACATAGCCAGTTGGACACAAATGCCTTTGTCATCTCGCCTCCTCATGCCTCCCCACTTTAATTACTTGTCAGTGTGCTTTTGTCTCTTGTCTTTTGAGAGGGTAGGTTTCCTGAGCACATATGCTCTCTTTTTTGCTAGATATGACATTTGCCATAGTAGAGTTTAGTTTAATGTCTACTTTAGTAATTTACCTACTTTAAAGAAGTCACTTTCCCTTTACAGGCAGACCTCAAGAGATATTGCACGTTCAGTTCCAGCCCACCTCAATAAAGCAAGTATCACAATAAAGTGAGGTACACAATTTTGTTTGTTTCTTGTTGCTTACAAAAGTTATGTTTACACTATACTGTAGTCTAGTAAGTGTGCAATAACATTATGTCGAAAAAAACCAATGTACATACCTTAATTACAAAATATTTTATTGCTAAAAAGTGCTAACCATCATCTAAGCCTTCAGGGAGTCATATTTTTTGGCAATAGTAACATCGAAGATCACTGATCACAGGTCACCATAACAAATACAATAAAATGGAAAAGTGAAGTATTGGGAGAACTGCCAAAATGTGACACAAAGACACAAAGTGAGCAAATGTCATTGGAAAAATGGTGCAGAAAGACTTGTGAAACTAAGGGTAATCATCAGATCCATTAAACTTGTAACCTGCCTTCACTGATTAAGCTCCTTTAATTGTTGCTACAAAAACCTTGCATATCCTCCAGGCATCAAGTAGCCTAAACAATAAGTTGTTTGCCAAGTTGTTTTTTAAGAACTTGGAGCCAGCTGTGTCCAGTTCAAGCTCCCACCAGTTAAGACTGGCTAGGACAACCGACCCTCCAACTGGGCATGTGCAAGTGTCCTCTTGGTGACCTTTTGATGTCAGAGGACCAAAAACTCCACCCACAGAAAGTACTAAGGCTGCCATTTTTTGAACATGAGTTACATAAAGAAGTTTAGTTGCACCTGCCCAGAACGAAGATTATCTCACCTTTTTCTTATTTCCAGTCACCTTTCCCCATGCTTCCCACACCTCAGCTTTATCCCATAAATATCCTGAGCACCTCGAGTTTGAGGAGGCAGATTTGAGATTTGTTCTCCCATTTCCTCGCTTGGCTGTCTCGTGAATAAACTCTGCTGCAAACCTCAGCATCTCAGCCTTTGGCTTGCTGTGCATCAGGCAGTTGAGCCTGGTCTGACAACACTTGCTCAGCACTGCGTTGCCACAAACCTTCAATTTGTAAAAAAAAATGCAACATCTGCAAAGCACAATAAATCAAAACAAGGTATGTCTATATTCATATTCTTCCCAATGATTGAAGATCCTGTATGAATAAGGGGACTTTTGTTTTTCAAACTCCAAATGCTAGTATATCTAGTTTTTTGTAAACGTGCTGACTCAGCGAAATCTTCCCCGATTTCATAATATTTCCCTTTTCTGTTCCTTGGCAGTATTATTTAGAGTACCTATTTAATATCTTATTCTATTCTTTCTTACTCTCAGCTTACCTACCAGAGGTTCCCAAATCTGCCACGTATCAGAAATGCCAGGGGAAACCCTAACCCTATAAATTCTGATTCAGTAGTCCCTGAAATACCCAAGAAACCCTGTGTTTAAAGCCCCTGCAATTTTAAAAATTCTTATCCCACACCCCCACCAAAGAAAAAAGGAGACTGCACTGCATAGTTGGTGTGAAACAGATTAAAAGGACCACACTATCTATAACGGTGTGGCCTGGGAATATAAGTTTTTTAAATTTTCTGGTGATCCTGATGTAGACGCCATTGACAGTAATTGAGAACATTTGTTAGCACCTTGTAGCAGTAATAGGGGATGTTAAAGTGGAGACGGCAATATAGAGAATACTGATGTGGCTGGAGAACACAGGTAGGGACTAAAGGTTAGATTGGGGTAAAGGGATAAGAACTCTTAAATGCTAAATTAAGGAATTTTGATTTATTTTGTAAGTAGTGAACACAAGATCTTCTTAGAAAAGGAGTATCATGATTCAGCCACAATTTTTGAAATGTAATTCTGAAAGCATTAGAAGGATGGAGTTGATGGGGGGAAGACTAGAGTCAGGTAAAACCATAATGGACCAGAGATAAGATGAGGAGGTCCCAATTAATGAAAGAGGGAACATAAGGAATATGTATAAGACAGCAAAGAAATACTGTCAGGTGTTAGAGTGGAGATGAAGGGTCAAATGGTGGAAGGGATCAAAATGATTCAAGTCTTTAGCTGGATTACAGGAAGACTTGTGATCCCATTAACTGAAAAAGGAGGTCCAGATTTTGAGGGAAAGATGATGAGTGTAGTGATGTATTTCTTACTTGAAAATCAGACTCAAGTTGATTTTGGAAAGATGCTCAGTAGCCAGTTGGAAATTAAGGCCTGGAATTCAAGAGAGTAGTCAAAACTGAAGAGGTAGGTTTAGGGTCATCCACACAGAGACACTACTTAAAATTGTACACAAAACTACTTCTCAGGGAATTTGGATATTTTGAGATTGAGGGGGTTGGGATGAATTGGGGCCTTAAGTTTGAGGGTAGGCTGACTGTATCTTCTGTCCCTCCATTGAATTTATGAGCTTAGTGAAGAGGAAATTGTGAAGAATGTGAGAAGGTGTAAACCAAGAAAAAGTAAAAGGATTATCTAGCAACATCAATGCCTGTCAGTCTATGCCAATTGGTGTAACAAACAGCCCCCAGATCTTAGTGGCCTAACACAATAACAATGTATTTCTCACTTATGTCACAGTTCAATGAGGGTTAGTGGAGTTCAGAGGGAGCAAAAGTTAGGGTGGGTGAGGGGCTTTACTTGGCTCCATATACCCATTCAGGGACCCCAGTTTCGTTACTCTTCAACTGTGGTGTCTAGACCACCCTGGCTTCCTCCAACAAGAGAATGAGGAAAGAGGCATTACGGAGGATTTGTAAGACATTTAGAGGTCAGGCCCAGAAGAGGTATATCTCACTTCTACCCACACTCCACTGGTCAGAACTCAGTTATAGGGCTTAAACTAACTGCAGGAAATGCTGGGAAATGTATTTTGCTGCATGCCAGCTGGAAAATAAAACAGATTTGGTGAGCACATGAAAGTGTTTCTGCCACAGTCTTGGTCACCACATACCTATTTTACCCCCTCCTCCCATATGCAGAACAAAATCACCACCTCCCATGAGAGACAGCCCCAATTTCCATTCAGTCGCTGCATCCAGCCCAAACACAAGGATCTCTGAGTAATGATCAGGCCCTCCACCAGGTCCAGATGGGATTTCTCAAGTTCTTGTAAACTATGAACTAAAAAAGGCACAAATTATCTGCCTCTCAACACACATACTCCCAAAATTCAGTGGTGGAATGGGGACATACTTATCACCAAAACACTCCCATTTGGGAAGAGGAAATAGACATGAGTTAAAGCAATCCTAAAATCCGGCTCAGCCGACACTATGAGAGCCTACCACCCTGGAGTGTGGAGTAGGTGAAGATGTTCTTGTACAGGCCCTGATTCTACTCTTTGGGAGACCTCCTTTGACTATTTTATCCATGGCTACTGTCTCTACCCTCTGGGAGCTTCTTCCTTGTCCAACATCTCTTTTGGCCATGTCTGAAATGAGTACTTGGGAGTACTTCCTTCTTACAGACTGCACAGTTTTTACAGGCTGCTTCCTATTGAAACAGGTTGGGAGCCCAAGAGTTGTCTTGCTACTTAAACAATCAAGATTTGTTTTTAATCCAAGCTTGTTTCTTTGGTAATATAGTTCCCTCAAAAGCATAGAATATTCCTGTTCTACTGTATTCATGTTCATCCCATTAGCTAAGTAAACATCCCCAAATTTTTTTTCTGGACATAATTCTCAAATATGCTTTATTTCCTTTTTTCCTCACTCTGAACCTTGCTGTCTCAATTTAATGGCAGTCACCTCAGTGCCATCAATCTTGGTTGGAAAACCACATCCTTAATTTGATCTTTGCCAAATGCTTGGATATAGCGGGTTTTTAAATTTTTTCAGTCTTATTTTCTACTGATTGGGGCTTAGCAATGGTCATCTTTGTTAACTATTTAAGGCCCCAAATAATAGGCTCTGTTACTTTAATTTCTGCTTGCTAAGTGGCCAGTTCTTTCCTGACCTTATCTATCTTTTGAAATATTTTTCAAAAATTAGCCAACAGTAGTCAATACACTACTAAGTTGATTCTTTCCAACTATTTCCTCTAGAGCTATTTGTTCAATAGAGATATCCTCTGCCTCCAAAATATAAGTAGTGACCGTTTTATCAAACCATTTGCTACTATATAACATGGATTGTCATCATTTGTCATTTTTTCAGCCTTTAATATTAGTTTCTTTGCTACCTACCCTGCCTCGCTAAGCCAATGCCGTATAGTTTAGGGTTTTATTATATAGCAGCCCAGTCTTGGTAACAATTTCTGTACAAGTCAAGATATCCTAGCTGCTATAATAGCACCAACATCTTAATGAGTTAAATTATAAAGGTTTCTAGCTCATGTCATAGTCAAAGCATGTTAGGGACAAAGTGAAGCTTAGATACTCCCAACTGTAACATAATGGCTTCTGTTATGGGCTTGTGTTCCCCTCACCAAAATTCATTTAAGTACTAACTTCCAGTAACCTCAGAATGTGACCGTATATGGAGACAGGGTCTTTACAGAGTTAAGTTAAAATGAGGTCATGAGGGTGGGCACAATCAAATATGACTATGTCCTTAGAAGAAGAAGAAATTTAGAAACCCATCTACAAGCCAAGGAGAGAGGCCTGGAACAGATTCTTTGCTTAAGGCCCTCAGAAGGAACCAATTCTGCAGACACCTTAATCTTGGACTTCTGGCCTCCAGAACTGTGAAAAACTAAAATCGGTTGTTTTAAACAACCCAGTCCATGGTACTTTCTTATGGCCATCCTAGCAAACTAATATGACTTCCTAGTTGCCAGGTGTCATGCAGCCGGCAAGTGGGAAAAGAGAGAACGTGAGAATCTTGAAGGAGATCTCAGGATCATTGCCTGGAGATTTTAGGGGCTTTGCCTCTATATCATGTCTACCCCCATAGCATTAGCTAGAACTCAGGCACATGGACTCACCTTATTGCAAGAGAGATAAGGAAGTATTTTGCTATTTGCCAGAGATAAAAAGGAAATGGGTTTGGTGAGCCCATTAAAGTTTCTCTGCTAGAGTGGCCTAGCTCAAGTTGGGTAGTTTGAATTTGAGGTGGGAATGATTCTCTACTCAGACCAGCAGTTAGAACTGGAGAAGGAAGCAGAGGGAAGAGATTTTTCCTTCATTTATATATCACTCTCCAGTTGACTTTTCTTAGTTTTTACTCAATTCATTTGGTCCTCAAAATAGCCCATTTAAGTATCCACTGAACAAATATTTGTTGAATTCATTATGCATATTCAACACAAAAGAGACTCTCCCTTAATTTCCCAGTCCACTAGATGTATGGCTGGATAGGTAGGTACATAGTTGTAGGGATATTATTGTACTTATTTTATTTATAAGTAAATACAGTCACAGAGAGATTGACTTGAATAAGTCATATAGTTAATAACTAATAGTCAGTGTCTTTTAAAAAATATGTATGTATACAGTGCCTGGCAGGCATGTAATAAATAGTAGTCATCTCACTCCACCCTTTGCTTTTACATGCAGTGTAGTTTTCACAGATTACACAGGGTAATCAAGTATATTAAAACTGTAAGTGAAAGGTGCATTGTAGAAAGCATGATTATGTTAAATGCCTCTAACTATACATATATCACTTGTTCTGTGGCACCACCATCAAGTGCAAACTCCTCAACCACATGTTCAGACATGACTGCCAAACACTGGCCCTTCCCACCTGAGCTGCCCAGCTGAAAGGACTCTGCTGTTCTCACCATTCATTCCACAACACATGCTATGAAACACCCCGTTCTCTTGTGTTTGCTTATGCTATTTTTTGCCCATCATGCCTATCTGTCTAAATCCTACCAATTCCTCAAGTCTCTTAGGTGGCCTCCTCATAACTTTCCCTGCATATTTCAGCTGACCTCAAGCCTCCATTATCTATCCGAACTCACTATTTATAATACTGTTTTGGCATACCATCCTTAGACTCCCCTTATATAACATTTTTATGCTCAATGGCATTAGAATAAAGCATATTTTTATATTTCTAAACTTCAGGGCATTCAAAATTCATTTTGTGTTTTTAAGTTTGCATGAATCCTCTACTCATTTACTTCTTAAAAAGTCATAAGTTGGAAGATCTTTTTTCAATGTGGTGTCTAGATAGGGCCTTCTCTGGTCAAAAATGTGAAATAGGTTGCCTTGTGTGGCCCTTCCAATCTTTTTTTTTTTTTTGCACTTAAAAAAAGAACCCTATAACATTTTCCTCCCACTGTCAAGGTTGCAGGGCTTCCTTGGCCTCGTAGATCCGCCTGGAAGGACCCCTGTGGCCATAGACATTCTCAGTTTTCCTCATCTCTTTGCCAACAAAACATATCTGTCCCCTCTCCCACCCCCAGGTAGCCAAACTTAATCAGATAAACACATTTCCAGTAAGATACAGAGGCTAAACCTGGCAGCAGTTTCATGGCTGCAATTTCATGACATCTAAGATTGTTTGCACAAATTGTAGTCAGTGAGGTAACACTGGAAGTCGGAGGGCAGCACGTGAAGAACTTTTGATGTCCCCCCAAAAATGAAACCATATGCTATGCCATGAACAAAACTCTGGTTCTGTAAAATATCATCAGTGTAAAGGGGAAAAATTGATTTGAGTAGTAAAACATCATAAAGCATGGAGTCTACAGAAATAATTTTAATGCAGAGATCTTGTATCCCTATTGTAGCCTTGTTATTAGTTTATGGTTATAGAGCATGATTATAGAGAAGCTGACAAGCTACTTCATACAAAAAGTTCATTGTTGCAAAAACAACAACAAAAGAACTGCTTTGGGACTTAGCATTTAATAAGAGAGACAATAACAAACAGTGCTTTAGAGGACCACCTTTTGTTTAACAGTAAGGTAGCCTAGTAGAAAAATAACGAATAGATTTAAGCATGGAAAGCATCTTCCTTCTTTGAAAGTTTGCTTCTGGTAGGGACACAAACATAATGGTCCAGGCCGGCTCTGACCACCTCTGAGAGAGAGCTGGGAACAGGCAGGCTGTATTTTTAGGTTATGAGCTTCAAGTTCCTGGAGAATATGTCTTGTTGATTCTCTTGGCTCCCTCTTGCACAGTACTACATGCATTTCTGACACTCAAATATCCTTCAGTTCTGATATCGGAAACCTGTCTGTCTTTGTTCATTTATCTCAAGAACAGAAGAGAAAACTTCACCTACACTCAAATATTCCCATACCATTTAAGGTCCACAAGCTGAGAAGTCTTCCCCTACTCCATCATAAAATACTTTATTATGCCAATTATGGGGAACCCAATCACTCAAATAATTCATAGTGAGATGGAAAAAAGTACCTGGAGAATCATGGGGAATAATCATAAAACTAGCCATTCATGGATGTGAATACAATGATATAAACATCTTTCTAATTTCAATAATTCCTTATTTCTGAAAATAAAGGAAATTATTCATTCCTCCCTTTTAACTACAAATATAGATATAAGTGCATTTAAATAGAGGAGTTAGGTTGAGCATAATAACCACCAACTTTCATTATGGTCAATTCAAAGAGAGAGAAAAAGACAAAAACTAGTCACGTTTTCTCTCTCATAATAATTTACTATAAATGTATAGTAAATTAAACTTCACAAAATTTTATTTAATTTTTAAATAAAAATAATTTAAGGTCTTCACTATAAAACAGCAAGATGAAAAAAAAAGTAGGCTATTTATTTAGGGAACACACCTCCCCACTTATAAGTATTTCAAAGCACATCAAAGGATAAATTGTTAATTACAGGACTAAGATGGCATATTGATTACCTGCAAATGTTCTTAGCTCTGTTTTCCTCTATCACAAAAAAATGGAGAAAATTTTTATTATTGTTTCCCATTTTAACAACTTTACCACCAACTACTTAATATTAACATGTTTGTGAATCTTAGAAACAAAACCCTGTAGTCTGCTTTTTTAAAAAAGTCTTTTTAATAGACTTCTTGTGGTTAGAAATTCTTCTTTGCATCATCTTTGCTGTATTACAGAAAAAGGCAATCTCAAATCTTATTATAAATGACAAAAAGTATTTTTAAAAGAAAAAACTAGTTTCAATGATGCTTTTTCAACTCATTGCAATAGAACCTCTCTGATACACCAATGACTATGTTTTTGTACAATTTCTCATTAGTACTTTCATTTGTTCTGTATCTCACCTCTCTAGCCTCAGATATGCTAAAGGAACATGCAGAATCACAAAGAAGCACACCTTTATGCCTTTCTGTGGGGAAGAATGAAGTTCTGTGGCTACGTCTCTGAATGATAATTAGTCAGTTTTGCCTTCCTTGTATTCTCCATCTGACCTGGAATGTGCACTCACAAATAGAAGTGATGAAAACAGGTAGAGAACTGTCATAGGTCCATCTGCCCCCATTTAGGGCTGAGTCAATAGGATCTGCTTGTGGCCCCATACATATGTGTGAGGACAGGAGAAAGGAGGAAATGCAAAGAAAGGACTTCTGCAATCCTGGCTATCTGAACACTAAAAGATACCACATACCCACTTCGAACAACTCACTGAAGGTTACTGCAGATCTCTGTGCAAATGAAAACATTAAGCCTAAAAGAGTGGCTTTTCTAGTGCTTCAAATAGACAACCCACATCCTCACAAAGAAAGTAAATTCTCGTTTATTTAAAAAATGTCTTATGTGCTTAGAACCAAAACACTCCTCTAAACAATATCATGTGGTAGAAACTGAAAGGAACAAAGGATGTTTTAGTAACTGGCTCTTGTTGTGTTAAATAAATGCAGCATGAAGTTTACATATTTATGTGGGCGTAATGATGTAATCCAATCTCAGAAAACTCATACAAGATGATGCTGGGTTCTATGCATTCCTGAGCACTGAGATTAACAATGTGCTTCTATAAAACTGCACACGTTGTTGGTTAAAGAAATATAATATACTGCCACCTTTATGGGAAAAAAAAATGAAGACAAAGACAAGCCATTTGTATAAAATATTTTGATCAGTTCTCTGTTAGCTTAAAATTGAATTACTCAGTTTTCTCCTTCCAGTTTAAGATTATCCAACAAGTTTTCTCCAAGCATTTATAATTCAGGCTGAATCTTGTTTTCATATTCTTATTTCTTTCATTTTACCCTAAAATTTCCTCTGTTTTTTTTTTTTTTTTTTGGTCCTATTGTATTTTGTATAAGCCACTGCAAATCTTTGAACAACAGGGGAAGCACGGCCAATCACATCTCTTTCCCCAGTCCCAAGAAGCAGGGGGACTCAACTCTACCTTATTCAGAGGCTCTGTGCCCAAAGCTCACCTCCCAGCTGTCTCGGGAAAATTGTTCAGCCCTGACAGCAGCTGCACTCTGAACTTCACAGTGTCCGGGAAGAGTCTGGGCAGTAATCCATGTCTGTGCACATTAGAATCACCAGGTCTAAAACTTCGCCTGAGGTACATACAGAACCACATACTGCATGTCAGAGTTGCTACAATTAGACTTATCTCAATTCCGCTTCTTCTTCCAGGTAACTTTAGCTAACCGAATTGTCCCTTCCTATCTCTTCCCCAACACTATTAAACGCCTAAACGGTAGGATTATGGCCCTAACATTCTTTGTACCCCTCTTCGCATTCCCAAGGATTTCATCCAATGTTGTACACATAATAGCTAATGCTTATTAAGCACTTACTGTTTGCCAGGCCCTACTCTCTGCACTTAACATGTATTATTGCATATAATCATTTCAACAGCACTATGAAGTAGCATTAATTTTATCCCCATTTTACAGATGACAGAACTAAGTCACAGAGGTGTTCAAATCCATGTTTGTAAATAGTGGAGCCAGAATTCAAAGCCAGAGTGTACACTCCTAACTGCCAAGCAACACTTTCTCCCACTAAGCACATCACAGATGCTTAATCAAATTATAATATGAGAATAGGTGATTCCAGCAAGCAGGATCATGAAAATGTGGGAAAGCAGTTTAAAGGCCAATTCTTCAAGTAAAAAGAAAAGTATCCTTGATAACTCAGATACTCTGCCTTATATCATCTGTTCAGCCACTGAGCAATGGCATCTCTTGAACCAGACTGTGAGCACTGCCCTCACCTAAATGATTGCAGTAACTTCTTATGTGGCCTCTCTGTCTCCAATCTCTCCCTCTTCCAAACCATGTTCTATACTTTCCAAATTGACTATATTAAGGGTTCTTATATAGACCAGATCAGAATAATTTAGTAAAATCATTTATCTCCCTTATTTGTCTCAAAATTCAGCCTCACTGAAGTAGGGACTATATCTTTTTATTTCTGCTAAATTGCTTTTCAAGTAGTAGGCTCTCAAAAATTTTGAAGGTAGTTAAATGAGGGCCTTGTCAGGTTTGGCTACTCTTTGGAACACAGAGTAGAGCAATCCCGATTGGCAAGATATTCTGGGAAGAGGCAGTGGTAGATATATGCACAATTATGCATACATAGGCAGTTTACCTTTGATTCTATATTTTTAGGAATGTGTTCAGCTACAAATAATAGAAAACCCAACCAACAAGCTCAAACCAATAAAAAATTTCTTCTTCTCACATAACAAGATCAAGGGTAGGGCTTCCCTGGTGGCGCAGTGGTTGAGAGTCCGCCTGCCGATGCAGGGGACACGGGTTCGTGCCCCGGTCCGGGAAGATCTCACATGCCACGGAGCGGCTGGGCCCATGAGCCGTGGCCGCTGAGCCTGCGGGTCCGGAGCCTGTGCTCCGCAGCGGGAGAGGCCACAACGGTGAGAGGCCTGTGTACCGCAAAAAAAAAAAAAAAAAAAAGAAAAGAAACCAAAGTCTTAAGCTAGCCTCTGTCAGTGTCTCTCACCACATGCACTGTTGCCATTTGGGTAGGATAGTTCTTTCTTACACGTGACTGACTGCTCATGGAGAGCATTTGCCATCATCCCTGTCTCCTGCTCCAACTGGTTGTAGTAATACAAGTGTCTCTTCCCATTTCCAAATGCCCCGTGAGGAACTCCCAGTTGAGAACAACTGAGCTAAAGATTGGAGCTCCCAGGTAAAATGTGTGAAACCAACAGCTAGGGACTGAGTAAGGAACTGAGTTGGGAAAGAGTGTGGAAAGGAAATTTTGAAGTGTAAACAAGACCTTCTCAGAGCCTCTTGAAAAAGAGCCTAAATAACTTTTCTTCACTCTTTGCTATTAGCTCTTAAGAAAGAAGAGATCATCTGGGGTCCTTGTCTGACCAACATCACTGCATTCCACAATCCATCAAAGACCACAAATGGAATGAGAACAGGGTGAGTAAAGCAGGTTTGCCACTCAGTTTAGAGAATGGCCAAAAAAGCAGACATTTACACACACACACACACTGCACATACACACACACACACACACATTTGCTCACACAGATGTTTTTTAAAAAACAGTTTTATTGCTAGGTCATCCATACACCATATAGTTCACCCCTTTATAGTGTGCAAGTACAGTTTTCAAAGTGGATTTTACTCGTGTCTGGGGAATGAAAGTGTTGGAGTAGGTGGTCTCTAAGAGCACTTGCAGCTCGGGGATTCTCCAGCTTGCTGAGCTCTGCCACTTGCCCTCCTTATGAGAAGATGGAGGGTCATGGAGAGGAGACTGACTGGCTCTGCAATCAGTGCTGTAGGCAAAGACTCTTCACCTGCTTCAACACTCTTGCACCAAATACTTGGGGAATGTGGTGTCCCTGAGCAATAACCATAACATTTACAAATTGTACTGTCCTGCAAAGAGCTCAAAGCTAATGTCATTACCTTACAGGAGTATTTATTTTCATAATATGCGTTAAGTTGGTAGGGGTTAAGTATCATTATCTTCACTTCAGTAATAATGAAAGTGATAAGTATTGGTTTAGAGTGGCTTAGTCAAAGTCCCAGCATTTATCACTGGGTTAACTGAACGGAGGTTTCCAGTGAAAGTGCTTTGCTTTTATCTCTTAGGAGAATAAACTTTAATGGCAGTTTTCCACAAAGTTGAAAAGCAAAAATTACAATAGAATACAATTCCTTTGTAAAAGATTCTTGATGTGTTCTTTCTAACTTAATCTTTTGTTACTAACAATGAAGATTTAGCACTTGTGTAGCACTTTTAATCCACAAAGCACTTTTCAAATGTTAACTAATTAAACATCACAAGCACCTTGGAAATGAGAAAGTTCTTGTATTAGACTTATATGCTTCCTCTAACACGTATATTAAATACCTTATTTAAAGTTTATCAGAATATTTGTGACACTGATGAAGAAAATCTCATTTTAACTAATTAATTGTCTTCTTTACAGAATGCAATAGAAAGTGTTATTGAAAGTATTCATTAGATGTTCTGAAATTTTCATTTAAATAGAATAATATAGGGCTTGATGCTCTTAATATATATTTGGTGTGACATATTGTGATTTGAAAGCATAATAAAGTAATATGAATTTGATTGTTTTAAATCAACCCTTGAGAGAGGACAATAAAATCATCAAAATTGTTAATATTTATCAAGCCTCCTCTATGCCAGGCATAATTCTCAATGGTTTACATTTATCAGCTTATGTAGTCTTGCCAACAGCCCTATGATGAAGTATACAATGATCCCCATTTCACAAATGAGGAGACTAAGAGAAGAGAAGTTAAATAATGTGAACAAGGTTAGATAGCTAACAGGGAGCCTAGCCAGGCAGCCTGGCTCCAGAGTCCATGCTCTCAAGATCTAAAGTATACTATTGCAGTCACAACAGAGAGTAAGTTTGCTTTTGTTTTTTGGTGTTTTTTTTGGCTACGTTGGGTTTTTGTTGCTGTGTGCGGGCTTTCTCTATTTGCGGTGAGTGGGGGCTACCCTTCGTTGCGGTGCACGGGTTTCTCATTGCAGTGGCTTTTCTTGTTGCAGAGCACGGGCTCTAGGTGCGCGGGCTTCAGTAGTTTCAGCATGCGCACTCAGTAATTGCGGCATGCAGGCCCTAGAGCGCATGGGCTTCAGTAGTTGCGGCACATGGGCTCAGTAGTTGTGGCTCATGGGCTCTAGAGTGCAGGCTCAGTAGTTGTCGCACACAGGCTTATTTGCTCCGCGGCATGTGAGATCTTCCCAGACCAGGAATTGAACCCATTTCCCCTGCATTGGCAGGTGGACTCCTAACCACTACACTACTAAGGAAGTCCCTAGGGTAAGTTTTTGAAAAGACCGTAAGTTAAAGTACCATGGACAGTTTCTAAGGTACAATCTCTCCAGGCCTCTAAGAAGTCTTAAACATATTTAATTGTGAATATAGAAAATAAGCTAAAGTTCTGGCACCATCACAGGTTTGGGAAAAACAATGATAGATTTCATATTTTCAGTATGGATATTAATGCTTGACAATTATATTAAAAATATTCTCTGCCACTAACCACAGTTAAATTTTTGAATTTTTAATTTGTCAGTTTGTCTGTTAATAACTTCTAAAACAACTGTTAAACTTAACACTGAGTGGGGAAAAAATGCCGTATGTAAAATTTCTTCTTTAGATACGTAAAGTACCCAAGGATTTGTATGTGTGTGCGTGTGCATGCGTGCATGTGTGTGTGCATGTGTGTGTGTGTGTGTGTGTATGATATAAGGTAAGAACAAGTGAAGTAAAGCCTTTATATTAGGAAGGAACCAAAAATGTAGCTAACCTTGGTCAATGTATATTGTTTCAAATATTATAGTAAATTCAGTGGATATTTGATAAGCATTCTCCATGAACACATTATCTATTAAGTTCTGCTACAAATCTTTAGCAAGGAAAAAGAAAAATATTTATCTGTAATTCAGTATATTAGTGTAAATATCTTTTTCTGTTTTGTTTTTTGGGTCTTTTTGGGTTTTTTTTAACATCTTTATTGGAGTATAGTTGCTTTACAATGGTGTTAGTTTCTGCTGTATTACAAAGTGAATCAGCTATATGTATACATAAATCCCCATATCCCCACCCTCTTGCATCTCCCTCTGACCCTCCCTATCGCACCCCTCTAGGTGGTCACAAAGCACTGAGCTGATCTCCCTGTGCTATGCACCTGCTTCCCACTAGCTATCTATTTTACATTTGGTAGTATATATATGTCATTGCTACTCTCTCACTTTGTCCCAGCTTACCCTTCCCCCATCTCCGTGTCCTCAAGTCCATTCTCTACATCTGCATCTGTATTCCTGTCCTGCCCCTAGGTTCATTGGAACCATTTTTTGTTTTTACATTCCATATATATGTGTTAGCATACAGTATTTGTTTTTCTCTTTCTGACTTACTTCACTCTGTATGACAGACTCTAGGTCCATCCACCTCACTACTAATAACTCAATTTCGTTTCTTTTCATGGCTAAGTAATATTTCATTGTATATATATGCCACATCTTCTTTATCCATTCATCTGTTGATGGACACTTAGGTTGCTTCCATGTCCTGGCTATTGTAAATAGAGCTGCAATGAACATTGGGGTGCATGTGTCTTTTTTTTTTTTTTTTTTTTTTTTTTTTGCGGTATGTGGGTCTCTCACTGTTGTGGCCTCCTCCGTTGCAGAGCATAGGCTCCGGATGCTCACACTCAGCGGCCATGGCTCACGGGCCCAGCTGCTCCACAGCATGAGGGATCTTCCCAGACCGGGGCACGAACCCATGTGCCCCGCATCAGAAGGTGGACTCTCAAGCACTGCACTACCAGGGAGGCCCCATGTGTCTTTTTGAATTATGGTTTTCTCTGAGTATATGCCCAGTAGTGGGATTGCTGGGTCGTATGGTAGTTCTATTTTTAGTATTTTAAGGAATCTCCATAATGTTCTCCATAGTGGCTGTGTCAATTTACATTCCCATCAACAGTGCAAGAGGGTTCCCTTTTCTCCACACCCTCTCCAGCATATATTGTTTCTAGATTTTTTGGTGATGGCCATTCTGACTGGTGTGAGGTGACACCTCATTGTAGTTTTGATTTACATTTCTCTAATGATTAGTGATGTTGAGCATCCTTTCATGTGTTTGTTGGCAATCTGTATATCTTCTTTGGAGAAATGTCTATTTAGGTCTTCTGCGCATTTTTGGATTGGGTTGTTTGTTTTTTTTATATTGAGCTGTTTGAACTGCTTGTGTATTTTGGAGATTAATCCTTTGTCAGTTGCTTTGTTTACAAATATTTTCTCCCATTCTGAGGGTTGTCTTTTTGTCTTGTTTATGGATTCCTTTGCTGTGCAAAAGGTTTTAACTTCCATTAGGTCCCATTTGTTTATTTTTGTATTTATTTCCATTTCTCTAGGAGGTGGGTCAAAGAGGATCTTGCTGTGATTTATGTCATAGAGTGTTCTGCCTGTGTTTTCCTCTAAGAGTTTTATAGTGTCTGGCCTTACATTTAGATCTTTAATCCATTTTGAGTTTATTTTTGAGTATGGTGTTAGGAAGTGTCCTAATTTCATTCTTTTACATGTAGCTGTCCAGTTTTTCCAGCACCACTTATTGAAGAGGCTGTCTTTTCTCCATTGTATATTCTTGCATCCTTTATCAAAGATAAGGTGACCATATGTGTGTGGCTTTATCTCTGGGCTCTCTATCCTGTTCCATTGATCTATATTTCTGTTTTTGTGCCAGTACCATACTGTCTTGATTACTGTAGCTTTGTAGTGTTGTCTGAAGTCAGGGAGCCTGATTCCTCCAGCTCCATTTTTCTTTCTCAAGGTTGCTTTGGCTATTCAGGATCTTTTGTGTTTCCACACAAATTGTGAAATTTTTTATTCTATTTCTGTGAAAAATGCCAGTGGTAGTTTGATAGGGATTGCATTGAATCTGCAAATTGCTTTGGGTAGTATAGTGATTTTCACAATGCTGATTCTTCCAATCCAAGAACGCGGTATATCTCTCCATCTGTTTGTATTGTCTTTAATTTCTTCCATCAGTGTCTTATAGTTTTCTGCATACAGGTCCTTTTTCTCCTTAGGTAAGTTTATTCCTAGGTATTTTATTCTTTTTGTTGCAGTGATAAATGGGAGTGTTTCCTTAATTTCTCTTTGAGATTTTTCATCATTAGTGTATAGGAATGCAAGAGATTTCTGTGCATTACTTTTGTATCCTGCTACTTTACCAAATTCATTGATTAGCTCTAGAAATTTTCTGGTAGCATCTTTAGGATTCTCTGTGTATAGTATCATGACATCTGCAAACAGTGACAGTTTTACTTCTTTTCTGATTTGGATTCCTTTTATTTCTTTTCCTTCTCTGATTGCCATGGCTAAAGCTTCCAAAACTATGTTGAATAAGAGTGGTGAGAGTGGGAAACCTTGTCTTGTTCCTGATCTTAGAGGAAATGGTTTTACTTTTTCACCATTGAGAACGATGTTAGCTGTGGATTTGTCATATATGGCCTTTATTATGTTGAGGTAAGTTCCCTCTATGCCTACTTTCTGGAGAGTTTTTATCATAAATGGGTGTTGAATTTGTTGAAAGCTTTTTCTGCATCTATTAATATTATCATATGATTTTTATCCTTCAATTTGTTAATATGGTGTATCACATTGATTGATTTTCATATATTGAAGAATCCTTGCATTCCTGGGATAAACCCCACTTTATCATGGTGTATGATCCTTTTAATGTGTTGTTGGATTCTGTTTGCTAGTATTTTGTTGAGGATTTTTGCATCTATTCATCAGTGATATTGGTCTGTAGTTTTCTTTTTTGTGACATCTTTGTCTGGTTTTGGTATCAGGGTGATGGTGGCTTTGTAGAATGAGTTTGGGAGTGTTCCTCCCTCTGCTACATTCTGGAAGAGTTTGAGAAGGATAGGTGTTAGCTCTTCTGTAAATGTTTGAGAGAATTCACCTGTGAAGCCATCTGGTCCTGGGCTTTTGTTTGCTGGAAGATTTTTAATCAGATTTTCAATTTCAGTGGTTGTAATTGGTCTACTCATATTTTCTATTTCTTCCTGGTTCAGTCTTGGAAGGTTGTGCTTTTCTAAGAATTTGTCCATTTCTTCCAGGGTGTCCATTTTATTGGCATAGAGTTGCTTGTAGTAATCTCTCATGATCCTTGTATTTCTGCAGGGGCAGTTGTTACTTCTCCTTTTTCATTTCTAATTCTGTTGATTTGATTCTTCTCCCTTTTTTTCTTGATGAGTCTGGCTAATGGTTTATCAGTTTTGTTTATCTTCTCAAAGAACCAGCTTTTAGTTTTATTGATATTTGCTCTTGTTTCCTTCATTTCTTTTTCATTTATTTCTGATTTTATCTTTATGATTTCTTTCCATCTGCTAACTTAGGGTTTTTTTTTTGTTCTTCTTTCTCTAGTTGCTTTAGGTGTAGGGTTAGGTTGTTTGTTTGAGATGTTTCTTGTTTCTTGAGGTAGGATTTTATTGCTATAAACTTCCCTCTTAGAACTGCTTTTGCTAAATCCCACTGGTTTTTGGTCATCGTGGTTTCATTGCCATTTGTTTCTAGGTCTTTTTTGATTTCCTCTTTGATTTCTTCAGCGATTTCTTGGTTATTTAGTAGCATATTGCTTAGCCTCCATGTGTTTGTATTTTTTACATTTTTCTTCCTGTAATTGATATCTAGTCTCATAGCATTGTGGTCAGAAAAGATACTTGATACGATTACAATTTTCTTAAATTTACCAAGGCTTAAATTTGTGACCCAAGATACGATCTATCCTGGATAATATTCTGTGAGTGCTTGAGAAGAAAGTGTTATCTGCTGTTTTTGGATGGAATGTCCTATAAATATCAATTAAATCTATCTGGTCTATTGTGTTATTTAAAGCTTCTGTTTCCTTATTTATTTTCATTCTGGATGATCTGTCCATTGGTGAAAGTGGGGTGTTAAAGTCCCCTACTATTATTGTGTTACTGTCCATTTCCCCTTTTATGGCTCTTAACATTTGCCTTATATATTGAAGTGCTCCTATGTTGGGTGCATAAATATTTACAATTGTTATATCTTCTTCTTGGATTGATCCCTCGATCATTATGTAGTGTCCTTTGTCTCTTATAATAGTCTTTATTTTAAAGTCTATTTTGTCTGATATGAGAATTGCTACTCCAGCTTTCTTTTGATTTCCATTTGCATGGAATATCTTTTTCCATCCCCTGATTTTCAGTCTGTATGTGTCCCTGAGTCTGAAGTGGGTCTCTTGTAGACAGCATATATATGGGTCTTATTTTTGTATCCATTCAGCCAGTCTATTTCTGTTGGTTGGAGAATATAATCCATTTACATTTAAGGTAATTATCGATATGTATGTTCCTATTACCATTTTCTTAATTGTTTGGCGTTTTTGTAGGTCTTTTCCTTCCCTTGTGTTTCCTGCCTAGAGAAGTTCCTTTAGCATTTGTTGTAAAGCTGGTTTGGTGGTGCTGAATTCTGTTAGCTTTTGCTTGTCTCTAAAGGTTTTAATATCTCCATTGAATCTCAATGAGATCCTTGATGGGTAGAGTAATCTTGGTTGTAGTTTTTTCCCTTTCATCACTTTAAATATGTCTTGCCACTCCCTTCTGGCTTGCAGAGTTTCTGCTGAAAGGTCAGCTGTTAACCTGGGGATTCCCTTGTATTTATTTGTTGCTTTTCCCTCTCTGCTTTTAATATTTTTTGTTTGTATTTAATGTTTGATAGTTTGGCATGTTTCTCCTTGAATTTCTCCTGTATGGGACTCTCTGCACTTCCTGGACTGGATTGACTATTTCCTTTCCCATGTTAGGGAAGTTTTCAACTATGATCTCTTCACATATTTTCTCAGACCCTTTCTTTTTCTCTTCTTCTCCTGCAACCCCTATAATTCGAATGTTGGTGTGTTTAGTGTTGCCCCAGAGGTCTCTGAGACTGTCCTCAATTCTTTTCATTCTTTTTTCTTTGCTCTGCCCTGAAGTAGTTATTTCCACTATTTTATCTTCCAGGTCACTAATCAGTTCTTCTGCCTCACTTATTCTGCTATTGATTGCTTCTAGAGTATTTTTAATTTCATTTATTGTGTTGTTCATCGTTATTTTTTTGCTCTTTAGTTCTTCTAGGTCCTTGTTAAACATTTCTTGTATTTTCTCCATTCTATTTCCCAGATTTTGTATCATCTTTACTGTCATTACTCTGAATTCTTTTTCAGGTAGACTGCCTATTTCCCCTTAATTTGTTTGGTTTGGTTAGTTTTTACCTTGCTCCTTCATCTGCTGCCTATTTCTCTGTCTTCTCATTTTGTTTACTCTGTTTGGGGTCTCTTTTCACAGGCTGCAGGTTTGTAATTCCTGTTTTTTTTGGTGTCTGCCCCAACTGGGTGAGGTTGGTTCAATGGCTTGTGTAGACTTCCTGGTGGACGGGATGGTGCCTGTGTTCTGGTGGGTGGGGCTGGATCTTGTCTTTCTGGTGGGCAGGGCTTTTCCAGTGGTGTGTTTTGGGGAGTCTGTGAACTTAGTATGATTTTAGGCAGCCTCTCTGTTAATGAGTGGGGCTGTGTTCCTGTCTTGCTAGTTATTTGGCATGGGGCATCCAGCACTGGAGCTTGCTGGCTGTTGGGTGGAGCTGGGTCTTAATGTTAAGTTGGAGATCTCTGGGAGAGCTCTCGCCAATTGATATTACATGGGGCCAGGAGATCTCTGGTGGCCCAATGTCCTGATCTCAGCTATCCCACCTCGGAGGCTCAGGTCTGACACCCGCCTGGAGCACCAAGACCCCGTCAGCCACACAGCCACGTACATGGGGATCTTCTTGCCTTTTGGGAAGTCTGAGGTCTTCTGCCAGCATTCAGTAGGGGTTCTGTAGGAGTTGTTCCACATGTAGATGTATTTTTGATATATTTGTGGGGAGGAAGGTGAATCTCTACATCTTACTCCTCCACCATCTTGAAGGTCACTCTGCAGTAGGAGACTCCACTGAAGACGCCAACTTCCTCAAGAGCTAGAGGTGCAGAGGCATATTTTTCAGAGGGTTTTAGCTTGCTTTTTTTTTTTTTTCTTTTCCGCTTGCTTTTTTTTTTTTTCTTTTCCTTTGTGCTTTGTCTAGTTTCACTTGTTCACAGGGTGCTTCATGCAGAGGCATGAAGAACAGAGTGCCTAGTGAGAAATGGCTGTGCTAACACCTCAGCTTGGTGGGCCAGGCCATGTTAGTTTAAATATCTTGACAGAAATCTATCATCTTATCTATAATTGAGTATATTAGGACACATATCTTGTTAGAAAAGGAAACGTTCATTTACTGTGATTTAATGTGTCAAGATATATGAATTAACATCTAGGTTGAATCAAAGTTTAGTAACATCCTGTGATAATTTGTCTTATTTTACTGTGAATTAGGTTTATACTTTAGTTCAAATAATGACCTTGAGTAGCTCACTCATTAAAACACCAAAAAAACCTAAATGATGAATGTAGACTTTTTTTCTCTGTCACCAGTATTATATAACCATGGCTGCATTGTATTATTGGAGTTTTAAAAGTCAAGTTTGAGAAAACTACAGTATTCTCACCTCCTTGTGGAACCAGCACAGAGCAAATCATCAAGGCTGTTTTCTGCTTCTCTTTTCTTTCTTCTCTCACCACAACCCCTCAACGCTGCATCTCAGAGACTAAGAGGCTCAGCCCTAAGAAGCTATGTATGGTCAAAGACATTAGAAAATAACTCACATTTTAAAACACCTTAGCTATTATATCACTCATTAGGAAGATGTATGCATCATACCCTTTTGTGACTTTTTTCCCTCCTGTTAACCACTCCATCGCTTTGTCTGTACTCCTGAAAGTGTAAACGTACTCTCATGACTGTTAAAAGCAGCAAAATTAGTCATGGAGCTTACAAATCAACCATGTCAATGATATTTCAAAATTCTTATTAAATTGATGTCAGCTTTATTAGCCCTCTACCTTGAACAACTCATTTCCTTTGCCTCACCAGAAGGACAAATATTGTTAAAGGTATATGTCAAAATAAGAGCAATAAAATTTAGTAATGATTAGAGAGTGCATAGAAAATCACTAAAACCTTTTACACTTACCTTCAAGAATGGAAAGTTTTTCTTTTATTTTCTCTTTGTTTCTGAAATACAGTTTCAAGAATGGGAAACCTTGTACCTGATATATGTGTTATGTAAGGCTGACGATGATAACGCCACTCACATGCTCTTATAAATCTTAAGCAGAACTCTCTAACTCAAGATATGGAGCCTAACCATCAAACAAATCTTCCAATTTAGGAGTCAATCATTTTGATAAAAGAACCAAATTTGGTGATGTTAAAAGAATGTTACAATAACAAGGGGAAAATGTGACAAAACAGTAGGGCACACTATATTCTAACTTGTCTCACTGGGGAATTAATGTGCTGTAATGTTTGATCACAATCTAGTTCTTAAGTGAAATGATTGTGTGACAAATGAGCATAACACAAGTGTCACAAGGACTGTCTAGATAGTGAGGGGGTGTTTCATGCCTAAAAAGGACAACATTCTATGTTAATAGTGCCCTGGTAGGAAGAAGTACTTTTAAAAATGTTTATTATATTTTGATTATGAAAGTAATATTTTCCTATGTATGTCTACATAGTTGAGATTATACTACATATAGAATTATACATGTATTCTATGTGTGTATGTATATAGAAATTTTTTTGTCCTGCTTTTTCATCTAGCATTATGTCTTACATTATATTTTCTTAAGAAAGTGTTTTGAAAGTGTAGTTAAGGGGGCCTCCCTGGTGGCGCAGTGGTTGAGAGTCCGCCTGCCAATGCAGGGGACACAGGTGCGTGCCCCGGTCTGGGAGGATCCCACATGCCACGGAGCGGCTGGGCCCGTGAGCCATGGCCGCTGAGCCTGCGCGTCCGGAACCTGTGCTCTGCAAGGGAGAGGCCACAACAGTGAGAGGCCCGCATACCGCAAAAAAAAAAAAAAAAAAAAAAAAAAAAAAAAGTGTAGTTAAGGGATCCTTATTCTGCTACACGCCCGAAGTCAAAAGGAAGGGAAAAAAATAGTGAAGAATGGGCAGCCAGCTGAATGTGCCACAGTGCTAAAGCAGAACTTTCATTTATTTAAAAAAAGGTCTTTAAAACCTTATCTTTATTACTGATCACTTGAGCTCTTCACAAGGCATATATAAATAAGGTTGTGGCATGTAGGTGCATTACTCTTTATGTTGCAGATAACAGAAAACCCAACTCAAGCTGCTTTAAACAGTGCTTAAGGAGCTGAAATCCAGAGGCAGTTCCGACTTGAGGCGAGGCTGAATTTAGCAGCTTCATGGATTTTACCCGTGAGGCAACTTCTCTCCATCTCCACACTTTACCTTCCTTGCTGTTGCTTTTATTCTCTAGCTCCATGTCTTTGCCCCTAGTGGCCCCATCTGCAGCAACTGCACAGCTGATATCTTAATATCATGCCAGCCAAGAAAAGAAAGACTCCAACAGTCAAATACAAATTTTGGTTCAGGATATTTCTGGTCCAGATTGGATCACATGCCTAACTCTGAACCAATCACAAGGGCCACAAGGAAGAGATACTGATAAGCCAAACAAGGTCCAGTCCAGGCCTGAAAATAGGGTAAGTCTCACCTACCAAACTTTTGGCTAAGAATAGAGAAAGATAGGATGGGAATGAATATTGCCAGAAAAAAATAAAATAAAATCATAAAATATGTACTCTGTACCAGCCTATTATTGTTCCCCTGTTGTTGGCTCAGATCACACCTTCCTTGATCCATAGTCTTTACAAATAAAATAAGAAATGTGAAAAAATAGTAGATAATTCATAAGTGAACAGCTAAGATAACTAAAAGTATTTGGATTCCTTACCCAAGGAAAGGAAATTTTAAATCTGATCCAACAGACTCCATAAGAATAGTTGTAAAAAATATATATATATATGATATACTTGTCACTTCACCATGGCTTAGCATGGCAGAATTAACCTGGCCTCTTACCCAAACATTCTGTCACGCATGAGAATAACAACTACAACAAGGGCTAACTTATACTGGCCACTTATTATGTGCCAGACAGTGTGCTAAGAGCTTTGTATTCATGCTTTCATTTAGGTTTCACAACTCCATTGGGTGGTAACTATTATAGCCTCCTTTTAAAGATGAGGAAATGAAGTTGACTTTCTTCTTCTCCAAGGTCACGGCCTGTAAGTAGTGCAGAATTCTTTCTACATGTCCAAATGATAAGGAACAAAACAATCCTACTGAGCCAGCTGAAGACTCTGAGATGAGGTATCTTTTTCTTTTAAAGAAGATTCTCACTTTTCTTAAGGACGTAATTCTTGTGCTCTTCGAGGATAGCTGCCAAGTCTTATGCTCTTTGAATGCCCCTTCCAGCTATTTCAGGACTATGACCAGAATTGGTACTTATGGACTATGTTAGTAGATGGATTAATCTGACCAAAGAGAGTCTTTAACTATTGTTCAAATCTATCTATCTCATTTATAATAGGCACATTGACCCAAGTGAATTTTAAAGTTTCTTTTACATGCTAAATCTATAAGTATATGTTCTATCTTTACAATTAAGCCCCTCTGTATCAGTCGAGTGTTCTGTAACAAACCACCCCAGTACTTATGTCATAGAAAGATAAGCATTGATTCTTAGTCACGTATCTGTGGGTCAGCTGGAGTGTCTTTGCTTCAGACTAGACCAGAATTGCTCTCATTCACTGGTCTCATTCAGAGGCCCAGGCTGAAGCAGTGGCTACTTGGGTATATTCTTTTCTTGATGGAGACAGAAGAGAAAGTGGGAAAATCTTAGTATGGACACACATGTCAAACCTTTGCTCATATTTCTAACATTCCACTGGCCAAGGTAGTCACATGGCTAAGTTCAACATCAACAGGAGAGGGAAATAAACTTCTCTCTTGGAGATGTTGAAGGGGGAGAGACTAAGTATTATCTGAGCAAAAATCTACTCTACCACAACTCCTCAAATAAAGAATGAGGAGAATAACATGAATTAAGCACATACTCATTTATCCATCAATTTAGAAAAGATTATGGAATAGGTACAATATAGTAATTTTTGAGCTAGATGCTGGGACTGCAATAATGAACAATAGTCTAGTGGTAAAACAAATGCTATTTCTTTGTGACTCCTAATAGCAGTCCCATTGACAGATATACTCGTCCCCATTTGATAGCTGAAGAAACTAAGGCATCAGGAGATCAAATAAGTTGGTCAAAGACACACAGATAACAAGTGCCAAAGTGCCAAAGGTAGCATGTAAAGCCTGAGTACAAAGCCTGTATTTTTTCAACCTCATCAGTGTTGTTTCCCAATAAGAGAGAAGCTCTCAGATTGCTTTAGAAATGAATAACAAAAAACAGACTGCTTGTGAGTTAGGGTTCCATCAGACAGGCAAAGCCAGTATGAGTGACAGAGAACAAGGAATTCACTACTGTAGGCATTAGCCTTATGCAATCATGGATGTCTGCTGCCTCTAAATCTGGTGCTAAGCCTGAGCATCAGCAGTCAGGAAGAGAAGATGGACATGAAGTATGGCAACCAAGGACAAACTGCATCCTGGGAGGAAAAACTGAAAGTTCACCTAATCAGCACTGCCTCCCGTCCCAGTGATTTGGGCAACTTGTGAGATAAGCCAGCATCCTCTGCTACAGAGCTGTATGTGCCCCCGGCCCAGGATTCTCAGAAGCTGAAGGAGTTCGATGGCAGCTGGAGGTGCTGTGGGCCCAGGAGGTGTTCCTTGCCAACAGCAGGTCTGTGACAATATGCACAAAGTTCAACAGCACCTGCCCTGCAGCAATCCTCTGAGCCTAGAAGTGGCTGCCCTTTGGTGCCAAATCCCACTCAAATTTCTATTGTGGCCACCTCTCACCTGAAACCACATGGGAAGAGAATGTGGAGAAACTGACAGGGGAAAAACCATCACACCACGTTAGTACTTTTACTGTGAATCAACTGAAAGTTGTATTTAAAATAGGAGAGTATGAAATAAAATGATTTGCTAGAACTTTCAAGTGTTCTAGGGCAGAAAACACTGAGAGATGTCAGAGGGTCCATGTCCAGAATCTACCTCCCATGTGGTAACAGATGATGAGTTTATGTATTTAACCCTGACATTTCATACTTAAACAGCCATAACACTTAGTTTTTTTCATCATAATGTCACTCTGATGTATACTATTTTTGTTGTAAGAACTCAAACTAGCTTAAGAAAAAAAGAGGGGATTTATTGGCTCGTATAGCTGGAAATTTAAGGATGGCTCTCACTTCAGGCATAGCTAGGTTCAGGGATGCAAATAGTATCATTAGGGTTTATTCACCATCTCTCGGCTATGCTAGTCTCTGCTTCTCTTTGTGTGTAAGGGTCATGTTTTCCTACCCTAAGCAGGCTATCTCCACCTGTCAGAAGACATAACTGCCAGTATCTCCCAAGTGTGCATCCTTACATCTTGAGATGCAAAAAATAAATAAGCCATTTCTCTCCTCCTCCCACCCCCACGTGCACACACACATTGATGGTTCCAAATTGCCTTGTCCAGATCATTTGCCCACCACTTGCATCAAACACTGTAAGACAGAAGGATGAGATACTATGATTGAACAGGCTTGGGTCTCCTGCCCGCTCCCACAGCAGAAGCTGGCAGGACACTGGGGCTGTCATTTCCACCGAAATCCCTAGAATGAAGGGATTTCATTTCATTTCATTTCAGGAGGAGACACTCCTGAAGTAATCCAGGGGTCATGGCCATATTAAAATGGTATCTAATGCAAATGTACTTTAAATGAAAGAGCTGTAAGATCTTTGTTAATTGAGAGACGGAAGATGTTGAAGTTTATGTTATTATTCTTTTCCCTTTTCTAGAAAGCATGACAGTGACATAAAGAAACACCTTTATTAGTTCTTTGATAACAGATGAACTGTAGGAAAAAAAGCACATATTGGCAGTAGAACCAAACGCAGTTTTCCATCAATAGCACTGGCCTGCTGCTATCTCAATGTAAAATACATTCAAAAAATCGCCACCAGATGAACTTTATGGGCAGCTTTAGCTTTAAGGGAAATGAAAGAAATCTAATGTTCAGCAGCTTTCCTGGAATGTTTTGCCTTTGCTTGGAATTTTTTTTTTAACAAATAATGATGCATGCTGCTGTTACCCATTAGTCATTCACAACTCATATTTTTTAATACCAAAAAAAAAGAATCCATAAAAATGGAGAGGCTTCCTAATAATGAAGAATGACCTCTAATTGTAATGGATTGTACTTTGAGGTAAATTGGTAAAAGCTAATTTTTATAGTTTGGCTTAAAATTATCATTTTTCTTAGTGGCTTTGTTTCTGGACAGAAATTTGTTCACAACTAAAAGTACCAAAGAATTTCTTCATTCCCTCATTTCTTCACTCTGATTTCGAGCCCACTGTATTGTCATGCACTAAGCTTAGCACTAGGGATACCAGAAAGAATAAGATACGTCCTTGTCCTCAAGAAGCTCAGAGTGGAGGAGAGGAAAGCTCAAGAAACACAGACAGTACTACGAACCGCTGGTATCCAGACAGCTGTGACAGCACAGAGGAACAAACACTTCATTTTGCCTGGGGTGTCAGAGAAAGCCTTTTAGATAAAGTTTTTTTTTTTTTTTTACATCTTTATTGGAGTATAATTGCTTTACAATGGTGTGTTAGTTTCTGCTTTATAACAAAGTGAATCAGTTATACATATACATATGTTCCCATATCTCCTCCCTCTTGCATCTCCCTCCCTCCCACCCTCCCTATCCCACCCCTCTAGGTGGTCACAAAGCACGGAGCTGATCTCCCTGTGCTATGCAGCTACTTCCCACTAGCTATCTATTTTACATTTGGTAGTATATATATGTCCATGCCACTCTCTCACTTTGTCACAGCTTACCCTTCCCCCGCTCCATATCCTCAAGTCCATTCTCTAGTAGGTCTGTGTCTTTATTCCCATCTTACCCCTAGGTTCTTTTTTTTTTTTTTTTTTTCGGTACGCGGGCCTCTCACTGCTGTGGCCTCTCCCGTTGCGGAGCACAGGCTCCGGACGTGCAGGCTCAGTGACCATGGCTCATGGGCCCAGCCACTCCGCAGCGTGTGGGATCCTCCCGGACCGGGGCACAAACCCGTGTCCCCTGCATCGGCAGACGGACTCCCAACCACTGCACCACCAGGGAAGCCCACCCCTAGGTTCTTCATGACATTTTATTTTTTCTTAGATTCCATATATATGTGTTAGCATGCGGTATTTGTTTTTCTCTTTCTAACTTACTTCACTCTGTATGACAGACTCTAGGTCCATCCACCTCACTACAGATAACTCAATTTCCTTTCTTTTTATGGCTGAGTAATATTCCATTGTATATATGTGCCACATCTTCTTTATCCATTCATCCAGTGATGGACACTTAGGTTGTTTCCATCTCCTGGCTATTGTAAATAGAGCTGCAATGAACATTTTGGTACATGACTCTTTTTGAATTATGGTTTTCTCAGGGTATATGCCTAGTAGTGGGATTGCTGGGTCATATGGTAGTTCTATTTGTAGTTTTTTTAAGGAACCTCCATACTGTTCTCCATAGTGGCTGTACCAATTCACATTACCACCAGCAGAGCAAGAGTGTTCCCTTTTCTCCACACCCTCTCCAGCATTTATTGTTCCTAGATTTTTTGATGATGGCCATTCTGACTGGTGTGAGATGATATCTCATTGTAGTTTTGATTTGCATTTCTCTAATGATTAATGATGTTGAGCATTCTTTCATGTGTTTGTTGGCAATCTGCATATCTTCTTTGGAGAAATGTCTATTTAGGTCTTCTGCCCAGTTTTGGATTGGGTTGTTTGTTTTTTTGTTATTGAGCTGCATGAGCTGCTTATAAATTTTGGAGATTAATGCCTTGTCAGTTGCTTCATTTGCAAATATTTTCTCCCATTCTGAGGGTTGTCTTTTGGTCTTGTTTATGGTTTCCTTTGCTGTGCAAAAGCTTTGAAGTTTCATTAGGTCCCATCTGTTTATTTTTGTTTTTATTTCCATTTCTCTAGGAGGTGGGTCAAAAAGGATCTTGCTGTGATTTATGTCATAGAGTGTTCTGCTTATGTTTTCCTCTAAGAGTTTGATAGTTTCTGGCCTTACATTTAGGCCTTTAATCCATTTTGAGCTTATTTTTGTGTATGGTGTTAGGGAGTGTTCTAATTTCATACTTTTACACGTACCTGTCCAGTTTTCCCAGCACCACTTATTGAAGAGGCTGTCCTTTCTCCACTGTACATTCCTGCCTCCCTTATCAAAGATAAGGTAACCATATGTGCGTGGGTTTATCTCTGGGCTTTCTATCCTGTTCAATTGATCTATATTTCTGTTTTTGTGCCAGTACCATACTGTCTTGATTACTGGAGCTTTGTAGTAGTGTCTGAAGTCAGGGAGCCTGATTCCTCCAGCTCTGTTTTTCGTTCTAAGATTGCTTTGGCTATTCGGGGTCTTTTGTGTTTCCATACAAATTGTGAAATTTTTTGTTCGAGTTCTGTGAAAAATGCCAGTGGTAGTTTGATAGGGATTGCATTGAATGTGTAGATTGCTTTGGGTAGTAGAGTCATTTTCACAATGTTGGTTCTTCCAATCCAAGAACATGGTATATCTCTCCATCTATTTGTATCATCTTTAATTTCTTTCATCATTGTCTTATAATTTTCTGCATACAGGTCTTTTGTCTCCTTAGATAGGTTTAATCCTAGATATTTTATTATTTTTTTCAATGGTAAATGGGAGTGTTTTCTTGATTTCACTTTCAGATTTTTCATCATTAGTGTATAGGAGATCTTGATAGAGAAACAATAATTTTCTAATCAGAGACCCTAGAAAATGGTATTCCAGGAAGAAAGACAGCACCCACTGTTATAGGACATTGTGGATGAACTATATCACAGTGGAGGGGATATCCAGGAAGCTGACAGGGAGTGAGAACAGACAGAATGGGATGGAAATAATATGTCATGTCAAGGAGTTTGGAAAGATAACTCTGGAAGCAGGGAGAAGGGCAATGACAAAGGAGAGAGACTGATTACACAGAGACCTTATGGAGGTTACAGAGAAGCCTGACATGCGGCTAAACTAGACACCCTGTAATGTTCAAATGGAAACGAGTAGTAATGGATTGAATGAAGGAGCTAAGGAGGAGGGAGGAATCAGAATTCCTTTCATGTGTACAGTTTAGGAGACTAGCTGGATGGAGATACCATTAAAGATACTACAGGAAATAGACAAAACAGATGTGGGGGTAGAGAGGAGGACAGGGAGGATTAAGAGAGAGAACAGAGCTGTGATCGCCTATGCTATGAGACGTTAATTTGTGTTTTAGTACAATAGCTACATAAAATAATCTAGTTTACCCATAATATATTCTTTAGTATATTTTAATGTCCCACTTAAACATATTCATCATGTCAATACACCTTATTAAATAACAGTATGGACCAAGTCATCTGTTTCTCCCAATACTATACTAGGGGTATAATGTTTTGAGTAGCAGTAATCTCATATATGTTTAGTATTCTATCTTCATGAGTATATTACAGATGCTTTGGGGAAAAAATACCATCTCCATGTGACTACACAATACTTTGAGACACACACAAAAAATGTTTCTGACCACAACTAGTGATCTTTTTATAAAAGCCAAGAGCTGATACACTTCGTATTTCCTAACCTTCACTTTTCATGTGGAGATATTTTCATCTATTGGAATATAACAGTGTTAAACCTTTTCAAATTATGTCTTTTCGTTTAACTTGAAAAGCTTGAGAACTACAGATTCTTATAGATTAGGGGTAAACTATTCACCAGAAACAATAATGGTAACAAGTTGTTGAATACACATAGCACATAGCATTTTTCAATGATATTCTAAGAAACTTGCTTACTACTATATTACAAAACTTTCACAGTGATCTTAGATAGGCATTAAAATGAATTACAAGAAAGGGAGCTGAGTTTTTTCACATCAAATATTCGGGTGGAGGAAGGTTGGTTGTCTAGTCTTATTTCACACTGAGTCTTTTTCATATACTTTTCTTAATGCATTCAAAGGTTGTTCAAGTTTCTTGTATAAAAATATGATTGATAGTTAGTGACAGTAATTGCATTTTAGCAAAAGTGACCATTATAGTAATTTTCTTCAAGGAAGAGAAATCTAACTAAAGTAGCTAGTTACTTCCTAAGACATTAACTTTGAAAATTTTTAACATAAAAATACTTGATAAGGGAAGTACAAATTGAAGAACATAAAATGGCATGCAATATTTATAAAACTACCTCCATTAGGTGGTTCTCAATTTTATGTAGCTGTTATTCACAAATTAAGTGAAACAAAACATAGGAAAAAGCTAAAATTTTCTATACTAGTGGGCCAATTAAACTAAGTCCTCATTTAAAGCCTTTTAAAAATGACTCTCAAATAGCTCTTATTTTCATTTCTAAACTATAGAAGGTAATGGTTTTTTTGAAACCAAGAATATTTATTCATATCATGCCCTTAGAAGATTGAATCAAATAATACCTGAAGATAATATGATTACAAAGAAAAAAGAAAAAACAATTATACATGTGCATAGGCAAGGTAATGCTGTATATAGTAACACTTGTACACGTTAAATGACAAATGAAACAGCATTAGCATTTAATTTCATGTATTCCACTGCACACCTGAATATTAATTAGCAACTAAAACAGGAAATGTGTGATACTGCATGTATTGATAAAATCTCAGTTCCATATTCTTCAGACACCAGCAATTTAACACGCATTGCATACTGGGAAAAGCTACTTTATCATCTTCATGGTTTCCTTTCTAAAATTCTTTTTCATTATTATTGAGAGCAATATACTAATTTCAAAATCAATCAGAGGTGGCTGAAATGTTGGCTAAATCTGGAATTGCATTTTCTAATATTTATTGTTAATAATGTGTAGACAGTCACTGCAGAGTATAAAGCAAAAAGCCTCAAATTCAGTATGCAAATAGATGAACAGTAATTCAAGGTAACCTAAGTCAACAGAGTTAACTCAAATTTTTCATTTTTAGGGGCCACAGAGGACACTGGTGCTTTGTTTCTGCCCCGCCTTAGCCCTGTTTTTGAAATGGCCCCTGCGAAAGAAAGATTTATTTTGAAGGCTGAGACAGAGGAAAAGGAATTTCAGCTTCATGATTTTTCCCTGGCTGCCTCTATTCATCTCTCTCCATCTCCATTCCTTTGCTAGCCTCTATATTTAAATTGGCCCTTGCACTACCATTTGATTTATTTTTCAGTTATTCTTAGGGAAGAGAATTTTATTCACAAAGCTATATTTCTTTGAGTTAATACTTTCCTTTATTTTTCCACTATTCCCCATAGATTACAGATCCTCTCCCATCTGTTTGTACCATTTTGTCAGTCAACTGCATCTATAATACAAGTTAGTTCTTATTATGTACGGCACGGAATGCAGTTGGGGAAATTGCAGGTGTGTGTGTGTGTGTGTATGTGTGTGTGTGTGTGAATACACGTGTCTATTTGCTTCTGAGTTGTATTCTAAAATAAGGATTCAGTATAAAATTGACGACAGTAGTCTTTCATCAAAGTCCTATTTCCTTAAAGCCTGCCTCGTGTCTCATTTATTAACAGAACACAAAGGTAAAAGGTAATTACAAAATAATTACACTAGTGGACATCAAAATAAGATGTTTCAAAGAGAAGGACCTAATAAATATCTGCTAAGAAAGTTCCAAGGACTATATCAGTTAGGATGCTTCTAGTTACAAACAACAGAAAAACCACCTCAAACTTGCAGAAACAATAAAGCAAATTTATTGGCCCAAATAACTAATAGTTCAAAGGATGGGAGAGATTCAGGTGCAAATGACCAGAGTTCCAAATGATTTGGCTGCAGTTGTGTAGTTCTTCCTTCTTTGATTGTTGGCTCTGTCCTTAGGGTAGCTTCTTTCCAGGTTGTAAAATTTCAGCTCACAACAACCAGGGTTCTTTCCCATTCACATCTCCCGAGAAAGGGCATGTTCTCCCCCAGCCAAAGAATAAAAGTCCTGAGCTTCATTTTGATTGGCCCAATTTGGGTCACTCTTGAATCACCTGTAGTGGCAAGAAGGAAAGACCAACCCCAAGGCATATGCCTGGCACACACTGATACAACTCCATAGGTTTTTAAAATATTGAAATGCTTCTAAACCAGGTGATAAGAAGCCAATGCTCTAAGTCTCCCAGATGTTCTTCACTGCATCAGCCTGAATCCCTCTGATCCCTCTTTATCCAGCAAGTAAGAAGTTAACATCTGCAAAGCAGGGATCCATTTGGACCCTGCTCCAGCAATGCAGCAGGCATCTCTTCTGTTTGGATGGATCATGCCTTCATCGTTAAACATGAATATATTCCCATCCTGCAACTGGGGGTAGGATCAGTTCCATTGTATTAGTTTCCTAGGGCTGCCGTAACAAAGTACCAGAAACTGGGTGACTTAAGACAACAAAAATTTGTTCTCTTATCATCCTGAAGACTGGAAGTCCAAAATCAAGGTGTTTGCTGAGCCATGCTCTCTCCAAAGACTCTAAGAAAGAATCCCTCCTTGCTTCTTCTAGCTTCTGGTGGTTGCTGGCAGTCCTTGGTGTTCCATGGTTTGTGGCAGCATAACTCCAATCTCTGCCTCTGTCTTCACATGGTGATTTTCTATGGGTCTGTGTCTAAATTTCCCTCTTCTTATAATGACACCAATTACTGGATTAGGGACCACCCTAATCCAGCATGACCTCATCTTAACTTGATTATATCTGCAAAGATCCTATTTCCACATGTCACATTCTATATGTTCCAGGTGGACATGAATTTGGGGGGACACTATTCAACCCAGCACCCCCCCACCAAGCGGGATGACTGCTCTGTGATGGGAAAGCATTAAAGTGATATTGGGGAAGTTGCCACAGTGTCCACTCTAGATGCTGGACCCTCTGGGCCTCAGCTCTCTTCAGGTACCTGGTTATAGTCTACAGCAGTATAGTTGACCTGGCATTTCAGACTTTATTTGTACTTTCTGAGCTGGCTCTTATACTGCCTAATCTCATTTTCAACTCTAAGGCCTAAGTCCATGGACTTCAAAAATTCATGTGGAGTAGGGGTCTGGCAGAGTCCTTAAGTCCACGTTGCCAGTCCAAGCATGATCAATCGAGTGAATAAACAATATATCTCACTTATGTTTTCAAATGCTTGTAGCTGTGATTAATTTTTTTTTTTTTTTTTTTTTTTTTTGCTTTTACGCGGGCCCCTCACTGTTGTGGCCTCTCCCGTTGCGGAGCACAGGCTCCGGACGCGCAGGCTCAGCGGCCATGGCTCACGGACCCAGACGCTCCGCAGCATGTGGGATCCTCCCGGATCGGGGCACGAACCCGCGTCCCCTGCATCGGCAGGCGGACTCTCAACCACTGCGCCACCAGGGAAGCCCTGTGATTAATTTTTTAAAATTCACTTAAAATCTTCCTGCATTTATAATACCTCTTTGTCATTATGTATGTTCTCTATCAACAGATAATAAATGCAACTACTATTGTACTTTAGCACACAGGCCTTTATTAGAAGGACCATGAGTAAATTGGGATACGTCTGACTGCTGTCACAAAGGCCAAGAAACAATAGCTCAAACAAATAGACATTGATTTCTTTCTCTTGTAAGAGCTAGAGCATAAGCAGTCCAGGGCTTATATAGCAGCTCTGTGGTCTTGAGGACCTAGACACTTACTACTTTGTTCTACCATTCTCAAGTCATGGCTTTCATCCCTGGTCTAAGATGGCTTTTGCAGCTCTCACCAGTGTGGCTGCATTCTGCTCACATACCATTTTTCGGACTCTAAAACATATGGCCAAAACGTAGCAGCAAGAGTGACTGGGAAATATGGTCTTTATCTGAGCAGGCTTGTGCTCAGCTAAATGTTGAGAGTTCTATTACTAAAGAAAGAAGGAGAAAATCAACATTAGGGAACAGTTAGCAGTCCTTGACAAAAAATACATGCATTTAGGAGAAAGTAATGGATATTTACAAATGATTGGCATATTCCTAATAGATTATGATGTTTGTTCTAAGATAATTTTCAGTATAACTTTACACATCCTGAATATTATAATTTTCTGACATGTTTTCTGTAGACTCTACCTCATCTTACTGACTCTACTTATATAGTTGAACTAAATATGTTCACGAGGTGTCTGTAGTGAGAAAGTTTTAGAGTCATAAAGAGAATGGTTGCAAATATTGAGGTTAACAGGAAACAGTATATGGAAGGAGAAAAATTACAATTTAGAGAGTGACTATTTTGCTAGAATGAGAATTTTAACTATTTCTAGTGACAAGTTATCCAATTACAGATCTTCCTCAGCTTACAATGGGGTTATGTCCCAATAAACCCATCATATGTTGAAAATATCATAAATCGAAAATGCATTAATACACCTACTGAACATCATAACTTAGCCTACCCTAACTTAAACGTGGTCAGAACACTTGCATTAGCCTACAGTTCAGCAAAATCATCTAACACAAAGCCTATTTTATAATTAAGTGTTGAATATCTCATGTAATTTATTGAACACTATACTGAAAGTGAAAAAATGGTTCTATGGGTACCGAATGGTCATAAGTGTATCAGTTGTTTCCCCTCTTGATTGTGTGGCTGACTGGGAGCAACAGCTAACTGCCCAGCATCAGGAGGGAAGATCATACCATATATCCCTAGCCTGGGAAAAGATCAAAATTCAAAATTTGAAGTATAGTTTCTACTGAATGCATGTCTTTCTCACCGTCGTAAAAGTAGAAAAATTCTAAGTCAAACAATTGTAAGTTGAGGACCATCTGTACAACTAATAAGAAGAAAAGTTTGAAAACAAACTACACAGTGCCATAGCCAAGTGAGACTTTGTATAGCTTAAACCTCGTACCCAGCTTAGAAGCAGACTCTTCTCATATGGGAAGAGGCATGTCAAGGCCTTTATAAATACTGAATAACAAATATAAGCAGAGCTTTATCAAAACAAAATAATCAAATAGGACAATGATGCCAAATAAAGGAAGAAAGGGGAAAATAAGGTGAGCTTTTTTTTAAAGAATTAACATTGAAGGAGTGGGAATATATCATTCAATTCATGATTATTCAAAGTTCTTAATGGTGCCAAAATTCTCATAATCCTCTGACTTTTCCCAGAACCTTATTATAAACTTTCTTATGGAGATAAGTGTACTGGATGGTTTCATTTTGTCTCTCCATCCACTCTCCATACTTCCTGACCTGATCTGTGCCCTGGGAGGCTGACTTGTATGGACCACATCACTAGATTTGCTTGCCCTCTGGTTTCCCGCTGCATCCTGCCAATGAGAGGTTCCAACAGGACATCAGGAAATGGAAGGATGGTGAGGTTGAGTATTTATTCTTCTGCTTCCCTCCATGCCAGACTGCAGGTTAGCAGTGCCTGCGTTCCTCTGCTGAAGGCCACAGCTACTGTCAGCTGATCCTCTCCTGCAGCTGCAGCACAGCTGCCTTCCCTGCTCCCTGGGCCTATAGAAAGTCTAGCCAGGCCCCTCTTGCCAGTTCAACTCTACCTACACCTTTACAGATAGTTCATTCATTAAATTCTCCTCAATTGCTCCTTCCAAGTGAGCCATCTCTTTCAGGGATACTGAGTGATAAAATAAGGAAGAAATGACTCACTCACTGAAAAACTAGTCCTACTAATCCAGTGGATAATAGGCCATTCTCAATTTTGAAATTCACTCCTTTCTACAAATTCATATTCTCTTTAGAAACCTGCACCAAGGCTTGTCTCTAACATAAACCATTTCTAAACTAGCTGCATGGTTCTACTTCCTAGAAACACTGGCCATCACTTTCCAGTCCTGTTCATTACCCCACTTTTCTACTTTTGGTGTATTTATAAGCCATTTCTAAATTTACTGATGCTTGCTGTAGACTTTTTTTTTTTTTTAGGGGTTTTAGTATCTCCAGTGTGGAGATGACTTTTTAAAATCTACTTTCTGTACAAATTCCCTGACCATTTCTAGTATTATATGCTTCTTAAGCAAGAGATATGCAATATTTGTTATTCCAGGAAGCCAATACCTCACTCTCTTAGGGTTTGAATTGGGAAGCAAGGTGGAATATAGATAATTTTCCTCAAAATATATTCCCCTACACTTTCACTACAAGCAACATATTTACAAATCAGATAGTTCCTCCTTATCTCCAGCACCTCTTAATGCTAGAGGGGCCCAGGACTTCATCTCTTGTCTACACACACTCTTCCCCTGGTAGCTCTCATCTAGTCCCATGACTTTATAGGCCAAGTGAACATTTCTACTTCTAAGCCTAATAGGCGTTTTAATCTTAAATTTTTCCAATCCAAACTTCTGATCTCCATATTTACCTCCATTCCAAATGTGTTAATGTTGCAGTTTTTCCCTCTCAGTGACTAGCAACTCCAATTTCCTGGGCCAAAAATTTTGGAGTCACCTTTTACTTATCCTTTTTTCCCCACTCCCTACAATAATCCTTCAAGAAGTCATATCGACCCTATATGCAAAAATACATCCAGATTCTAATTACTTCTCACTGCCTCCTCTGCTACCTACCACTCTGGTCCAGGCCCCTGCAATTCACTGTAACAGCCTCCTCACTGGTCTCCCCTGCCTCTGCCTTAGTCCTTCTAATAGTCTTTTCTCAACAGAGCAGCCTGAGTGCTTTCTTTTAAAATCTTAGATCATGTCGTTTTTCTGTTCAAACCTCTCTACTGGATCCACTTTCACTCACAGTGACACCAAAAGTCCTTACATATAGCCTAGAAGGTTCCTCATGATATAGCCTCTGCTATCTGACCACATCTCCTACTTCACTCTAGACACACTGACCTCCTTGCTTCAGGATAATGTACCTACCATCCCCTTATGGACCTTAAACAATAGACCGCCGGTTATTTCTCCAGCAAAAATGGGTTTATTCAGGATCAACAAAGAATAGCAATTCAGGGTCTGCAACTGTGGTGAGCCACATGCAAGTCCGCCCAAGAAGGAGAGAAGAACTCTTTTATAGGAGGGAAAAGGAAGTTGGGAGGGCTATAGTAACAAAGAGTCCATTGGAGGAATTGAGATTTTGAAGTTATAGTGGCTTTTCATTGAATGAGTTGTGACAGTCTTTCCTTGGCTGAGCTCTTGCCAGGCAAAAGGAAGTTTTCCTCTTCCTGTTGGGCTCTGCTATCATGGTAGGGCATGAGAGCACCCCCTTGACATTTAAAATAGAAAACTGTGTTTTAATTGAGCTTACTGTTTATTAACTTTTACACCCTCTTCCCCTAGGTAGATACACAGCTTACTCTCTAACCTCCTTTAAGTCTCCACTCAAGCATTACCTGTTCAGGGCATAAGCCCCTTTCCAATGTAGTTATCATCATTTGACATATATTTTGCATGTTCATTTTGTTTATTGTCTGTCTTCCCCATAAGAATGCAAAATCTTATATAAATTTAATATTTGTTAAATATTCACCACATATTCCCACCTCTTAAACCTGTGCCTGGCATAAAGACAGTGTACAACAAATATTTGATGAATGAATGAAGGTATATATACATATATTTATTTTTTAAACATAAATCCTTTCACAAAAATAAATAAGCATTAGAATACCTCAAATAAATTTTTAAAAATCTCATGTGTACAGAGTGTTACTCATGTGTTAGGCTCTGGGTAGTACTTTACAAGTGTGATGTCAGTGAATTTTCATAGCAGATCCTATGTGCAATCACATAAGACCTGTGGTCTTATTATAATAAGACCAATTCTTATTACAACCAACTTACATGTGAGATGTAATATAACTAGTTTAAGAAGTGAAAAATCAGTACATGGGGAATACAGGTTCAGACCCTGACATGTCTGACTCCAGAGGCCATTCTCTTCCTAATATGTCTAAAACATGCCTCTTTAAACTTAGAAAGAAAGTTACCACCAGCAACAGCAACAAAAAAGATTAAACCAAACCTTAATTTTAAAAGGGGCAACTAAATGCCTGACTAGGATTCCAAGTGTGTGAAAATTATAAATCCCAGCTTTTCAAAGGAAAAACACCGAGTAGGTCAGGCAAAAGGCTGACCAGAGATTAGAAAGGCAGAACTGCACACTCAAACAAATGAAGAGATTGCAGTTAGAGAAACTTCTCTGAAAACTCCATCTTCACTTCCCTGTTGTGGTCATTACTGAACCAGCAACAGCCAAAATGAAGTTCAATCCCTTTGTGACTTGTGACCAGAGCAAGAACCATAAAAAAGCATTTCAACTCACTTTCCCACTTTCGCAGGAAGAGTATGTCTTTCCCTCTTTCCAAAGAGCTGAGACAGAAGTACAATGTCCAACCCATGTCCATCTGAAAGGATGATGACGTTCAGGTTGTGTGAGGACACTACAAAGGTCAGCAAATTGGCAAAGCAGTTCAAGTTTACAGGAAGAAATGTATCATCTACACTGGACGTGTGCAGCAGGAGAAGCCAGTGGCACAACTGTCCATGTGGTCATTCAACCCAGCAAGGTGATTATCACCAGGCTAAAAGTGAACAAAGGTTGCAAAAAGATCTCTGGATGAAAAGCCAAATCTTGCCAAGTAGGAGAGGAAAAGGGCCTAAAAAGGGAAGAAACAATTGAGAAGATGTGGGAATAAAGTAATTTATATACAACCTTCATTAATACCTGCTAAAATGAAAAAAAAAAAAAACCCCAACTCCCTAACCCTACCAGCTGCCCCATACTCCCACTGTGCAAAAGGATGAGAAATTGTTTCAAGTTCTTGCTTGTTGATTTGCTATCAGTTTGGGCCAGAAGACTGAGATAATCAAAGACTTCCAGGAATAAAATTAGGGACCTTTTTATTAAACTGTTCTCTTATTTTGGTCTATCATAAAATAGTAGAGAAGGCCTTCCTTTGCCCTTCTGCTGGCCATGTGAAGAAACATGGGCTTGGTTCTACCTCTGCTTTCTCCAAGTCTTCTTCTTTTCTCTGAAACATGCACTATGTTTGAAAACCACTATGTTTTAAAAATAATCCAGAAAAAGACAAAGAGAGGGTAAAAGTCATAGCACACCCCAGAGACAAGGAAATGTTCTTGAGAAGCATTTGCACATAGGTACCTGAAACTTTTCAAAACCACATCAATAAAAGAAAAGGTTACATGAATGACTTTTGAATATTGAAACTTAAGTATATTAGCAGATCAAAAGGCCTGTGAAATAAGTGAAAACATTTTCTAACATCTCGTATAGTCTCTACATAAACAGATTCTAAAGGGACATTTATATAAGTAATTCACACTTGAAACCAAAAGAAGCCCCCTATTTTTTCTTTTTAACATATTTATTGAAGTATAATTGCTTTACAATGGTGTGTTAGTTTCTGCTTTATAACAAAGTGAGTCAGTTATACATAGACATATGTTCCCATATCTCTTCCCTCTTGCGTCTCTCTCCCTCCCACCCTCCCTATCCCACCCCTCTAGGTGGCCACAAAGCACCGAGCTGATCTCCCTGTGCTCTGCGGCTGCTTCCCACTAGCTATCTATTTTACGTTTGGTAGTGTATATATGTCCATGCCACTCTCTCACTTTGTCACAGCTTACCCTTCCCCCTCCCCATATCCTCAGGTCCATTCTCTAGTAGGTCTGTGTCTTTATTCCCGTCTTACCCCTAGGTTCTTCATGACTTTTTTTTTCTTAGATTCCATATATATGTGTTAGCATACGGTATTTATTTTTCTCTTTCTGACTTACTTCACTCTGTATGACAGACTCTAGGTCCATCCACCTCACTACAAATAACTCAATTTCATTTCTTTTTATGGCTGTGTAATATTCCATTGTATATATGTGCCACATCTTCTTTATCCATTCATACGATGATGGACACTTAGGTTGTTTCCATCTCCTGGCTATTGTAAATAGAGCTGCAATGAACATTTTGGTACATGACTCTTCTTGAATTATGGTTTTCTCAGGGTATATGCCCAGTAGTGGGATTGCTGGGTCGTATGGTAGTTCTATTTGTAGTTTTTAAGGAACCTCCATACTGTTCTCCATAGTGGCTGTATCAATTTACATTCCCACCAGCAGTGCAGGAGTGTTCCCTTTTCTCCACACCCTCTCCAGCATTTACTGTTTCTAGATTTTTTGATGATGGCCATTCTGACCGGTGTGAGATGATATCTCATTGTAGTTTTGATTTGCATGATGAGAGTATTCCAAGTGCCAGCATCTCTCAGTGCACACAGAATAGTGACTTAAGATGTCAGTTCTTCATGTTATTTGTTCTGAAGTTTCACTGGTTTTATTTTAGAAGTAATGTCTCAGAGAAAACTGAAATTTATATAAAACTTATTTAGAATTTTAAAAGCATTTTATATCTTGGCTTTATTTTTAGAGAATTTTGTAGATGAGAGGTAAAATATTGAGATTCAACCAAAGCAGAAACAAGCCAATAAAGTTGAATTTACTAGACCAAATCAGGATTTCAGTACCAACAGGTAAAAATCTACACATTCACAGTCTTTGGTTCCTCTATTGCACATCTTTTATATTCATTGGCATACAGCCCAGTATGATATGATTGTGTATATTTTTTCTAATATGGACAACTTGTGATGTACCTCAAATGAGAAGATTCTTCAACACACCAAATTTCATGTTATTATGGCTAGCTCAGTACTAAGACTTGGGTGACAGCTGCAGCTCTCCAGAAACTAGCACTAAAAGGTGCTAATATCCTAGCAAGCACTTTAAGAAGACCTTAGGTTGTATATATCTAATCTAAGGTTGAACATTGTATATACAAAAAAAAAAAAAGTTGGCAGGAATTCAGCAACAAGAAGTCTGTGTTTCCTAGCAAAAGACAGTTGGACAACTCCTCTAAAAGATAGCAAGCTATTACTCAAAAGTCAAACATTTGCTTCTCCATTTACTAGTGAAAATTGCATTCTGTTATCAAATAAAATAAGTGTTATTATTAAAAATTACATGCCCATCACTAAATGGTTGAGTTCACCTACATATTTGGGTTAACATATCAAACAAAGAAAACAGGCTTGGCCACAAAGTCAATAAAAGGCCAAACTAAACAAATGAGACACCATGCCCTGAAGGTCAACAGAGGATATCATTGTTAGGTGAGGAGGGTTTAGTAACTTCAGCAAGGAGGATTTTCTGTGCCCATCACAAACCAAGCAACTCATTTAAGCTACTTAACCACAAATTCTACTGCAAGACTGATGGACAGTTAGTTACATACAACTGGATTTTTTTCTTTGCCATATTGTATTAAACCCCATTGAAACTTACATGGATATCCTAGAGATATCTTTGAAATTTTTGGTAATAACAATGGTGGTAACAAATAGGTAGTTTTATATTAGTTAATTTTTCAATACAAGTTATATTTACGTGTAACATGTGATGACAATCATGATAACTGAGATTAAGATAATAATGGGAGCTTCCCTGGTGGCACAGTGGTTGAGAGTCTGCCTGCCGATGCAGAAGACGCGAGTTCGTGCCCCGGTCTGGGAAGATCCCACATGCCACGTAGCGGTGGGGCTCGTGAGCCATGGCCGCTGAGCCTGCATGTCTGGAGCCTGTGCTCCACAACGGGAGAGGCCACAACAGTGAGAGGCCCGCGTACCGCAAAAAACAAAAACAAAAACAAAAAAACAAAAAACAAAACAAAACAAAAAGATAATAATGAATTATTTGTTTGAAAACAATCCTTATTCCAGTAAATTCTTCCTAAAATGATTCTACAGCTTTTGAATACTGGGCATTACCTGGTCTGGTCTAGAGTATCAAAGAGTCCATAATATGTCCATATTTGTCATTCTTGAGATTTGTCAGAAGGAACTTCCATGCACTAAACTGAAAAGCACAATTTCTCCTCCTCCACAGCATCCATTAGGATTCATACAGCTAAGTATTATGATTACATACCTAGAAAACTCAAGAGATTCAACCAAAAATCTATTTAGCAAGGTAGTGGGGCACAAAATTAATACACAAAAGACAACAAACGGCATGAATATATAATGGATTCAAGTACTCATTTAAAAAAGAAAAAAGATGAAAGGCGCATTAATAAACTTAATAAGAAATGTTAAAACACTACTGGAAAACATATAAGAAATTTTGTACAAAGGGAAGATGTACCTAGTTGGTAAATACCAAAAAGATGTCAATTCTTTCTGAGTTAATTTATAATTTCAACATGAGCCCAATAAGAAAAATATTGACAGTGGGGTTTTTGGAACAAGGCAAAGTGATCATAAAGTTTATATGGAAAAATAATTAATCAAAAATAGGCAACAAAACTGAGGGGAAAAAGGGGCAATGAGGGCAAATTAGCACTATCAGATATTAAAACATAAAAACCTGGACACTTAAATAGTGTGGTGCTGGTTCATCATTAGATAAAATGACTAATAGAATATTATACAAAGTCCAGAAATAATTCCAAGTGCATACCGCAATTCAATATATGAAAAATATAGCATTTCAAATCAGTGGTGAAGAGGTAAACACCTCAATAAATGATGGCAGACTACCTGTGGAGAAAAGATGTTGGATTCGTACCACATACCATACTCTCTCTAGTACAACCAGGATACATTTCAAGTGAATGAAAGATGTTCATACAAAATAGAGCATATAAGTATTAGAAGAAGTCACAGGAAGTTCCTTTTTAGTATTTCAGTGTAGAAGGTCCTTATGACTGAAAATCTAGAATGCATGAAAGAAAATAATAAATTTAATGACATATAAAACTATAAACAAAGTCAAAAGGTAAGTTACAAACTGGGAAACTCATTACAGATGAATTCTAATCTCCCTAACATATGAGGAACTACTAGATACCAATAAAAGACCGACCATATAATAGAAAGATAGGCAGAGATATATAATTCAAGTCATAGAAAGAAAATCTAAATGGCCTGTAAACATAAGTAGATGATCAAGTCCACTCGTAAGAAAAGAAATACATATTAAAACTACACTGATACTATCACCTTTCAGATTGGCAATGGTCTAAGAGCTTGATAATACATTTTATTGCTTATAGAAAAACAGGCCCTTTCTTACATTAGGGAGAGTTGAAATTGGTACAACTCTGATGAAAGAAAATTTTGAAGTGTTTATTGAAACTGCATATACCCATTGACTCACAATTGCACTTCTAGGAATTTATCCTACAGATATATTTGCCCACATGTGAAATGACATTATGTGTAACATTATCCAGGCCTGTATTGCTTGAAATAAAAACTAGAAACAACTCACATGCTCATCAATAGGAGAATGGTTAAAAAGTCATTGAACATTTACAGTGTAAAGTACTGCACAGTGACTTTAAAAAAGTGAGGATCTCTCTAGTATTGATCATTAATATGTAGATGTATTGTTAAAAGCAAAAAAAAAAGTAATCGATAAAACAGGATATGTTGTATGCTACTTTTTAAAAAAAGATGTATAAAGAAACTCTGCAAGAACATATAAGAAAATAATAACTGATTATGGCACTCTCTGTATGTGTGTGTGTGAGCTATGTAAATGGTGGACAGGGTGAGAGCAAAACTTTTCACTTTTTCACTTTGTTCCTTTTTACATATTTTGAAAATTTTGAGCTATGTGAACATATGACATTTTAGGGTACAAGACAGGGAAAGACTGTGCCACCCCAGAGAATCTGTTCCGTTAGGGCCCTAGTCATAAGCAACCATTTGCTGCTGGGGAGAGTGAAAGGTCAGTTAAAACTATCTTCTAGCAACAGTAAACAAATGTGACTACATCAAACTAAAAAACTTTTGCACAGCAAAAGAAACCATCAACAAAACAAAAAGGCAACCTATTGAATGGGAGAAGATAATTGCAAACGATATATCCTATAAGGGATTGATATCCAAAATATATACAGAACTGCTACAGCTCAATATAAAAAAAAAAAACAATTGAAAAATGGGCAGAGGACCTGAATAAACATTTTTCCAAAGAAGACAGACAGATGGTCAACAGGCACATGAAAATATACTCAGCATTACTAATAATCAGGGAAATACACATGAAACCTACAATGAGATATCACTTCACACCTTCACACTGCACTCATCAGAATGGCTATTATCAAAAAGACAACAAATAACAATTATTGGGGAGGATGTGAAGAAAAGGGAACCCTCATGCACTATTGGTGGGAATGTAAGTTAGTGTGGCCTCTATGGAAAACAGTACTGAGTTGTATTAAAAATATGACTATCATATGATCCAGCAATTCCAGCTCTTGGTATTTATCTGAAGAAAACAAAAACACTAATTCAAAAAGCTATGTACTCCCATGTTCATTGCAGCATTGTTTACCATAGCCAAGATATGGAAACAACCTAAGTGTTCACCAGTAGATGAATGGATAAAGAAGATGTGGTATATATACAATGGAATACTACTCAACAGTAAAAGAGAAAGAATTCATGCCATGTGCGATAACTAGGATAGACCTAGAGGGTATTATTCTAGTTGAAGTTAAGTCAGACACAGTAAGACAAATACTGTATAATTTCACTTATATGTGGAATCTAAAAACAAAACAAAAGAACAAAACAGAAACAGACTCATATATACAGAAAAAAACCTATGGTTGCCAGAGGAGAGGGGGCAAAGGATGGGTGAAATAGGTCAGAGGGATTAATAGGTACAAACTTCTTGTTATAAAATAAATAAGTTATGGGGATGTAATGTACAGCATAGGGAATATAGTCAATGATATTATAATAACTTTGTACGGTGACAGATGGTTACTAGACTTACGGTGATCATTTCATGATATATAAAAATATGGAATCACTATGTGTATACCTGAAACTAATATAATATTATATGTCAATTATGATTCAATTAAAAAAACCAAAAACCCACCAAATCAATAAGTAAATAAATAAAACTATCTGCTTCATTGCCAGTGGACTCTTTCTACTAAAAAGTACAACGTCAAAGCTACACTTTGGAAAGAGAACTAAGTAGAATACACTTTTTACTTATTTTTGTTCCTTTACCTGAGAGTAAGGGAATTATGCCCAAATAGAATGTGTGCTCCTTTAAATCTTTCTCTTCTTTTTAATCTTTTCTAAACATACCAAAAAAAAAAAAAAACAACCCACCAAAATAGACCATTCTGTATTTTCCTTCTCTTAGTCTGCCCAGGCTGCTATAACGAAATGCCACAGACTGGGTAGCTTATAAACAACAGAAATTTATTTCTCATAGTTCTGGAGCCTGGAAGTCCGAGATCAGGGTGCCAGCCTGGCTGATCAAGGGCCCTTTTTGGGTCACAGACTTGACATTGTATCCTCACATGGTGGAAGAGGCTAAGGATATCTCTGGAACCTCTTTTATAAGGATACTAATGCCATTCATGAGGGCTCCACCCTCATGACTTAAGACCTCCCATACAGTCCACCTCCTAATACAGTCACCTTTGAGGGTTAGGATTTCAACATATGGATTTGTGGGGGACACACACATTCAGACCACAGCATTCTTCAGAACATACTTTACACCTTTTAAATCTTATTTTGTAAGCTAAAATTTTCTCTACTTTTGTTGATTGTGCCATTAATCTTGGAGACTCCTCCATTTTGTATACAGAATTTTAAAGTTTTTTTTAAAGATCCATATGGATACATTGTTTTAGTGCAAGTCCATCAAATGAAAAGCATAGTGGAAGAATTATCTTTCAAACTGAATTTATGGGAGTTTCTTTGTACTTAAACCTCACCTTCTATTTGTCACCTCTGATTCCACACCCTGTTTTCAGACTAACATTTTACCGACTTTCAAGGTTATTTCTCTCTGGGCCCTAGGATATTAGCAAACCACCTAATTCAGTTCACTATGAGTCTAACAGTATGCTCTGAATTCTTTTATCTCATCAATAAAGATATGAAGGAAACTATCCTCATGACAGGTTTCCACTAAATATCATTTGATTCACTGTCATCATGTGAATCACTGGAAACACAGTGATGGCTAACTACTCTTTGTAGCTTTGTCAGATTCTTCCATTACCTAGAGGTGGTATAAACCAGACTACTTTAGCTCTTTGAAAACGTCTTCCCTCTTATTGATGAGATGCTGCAGCTGTTAATACTTCCTCATAAATAGATATCCCCAGACCCTAACCTGCCTAGATTGAAACTGATTCTATCTTTTGTCCAGATGTTTCATTGAAGAATACATTGTAGGGTAACTATGACAACACTAGTGTGATAAAAGAAAAGCAAACTCCAATAATCTAGAATTCCCTTCAGCCATTGTTTCAAGGGAGAATTTATAAGACACTTTATGTTGCAACTTGCTTTATGTGGTAAAGATAATATAAAAGAGATATCCCTCTGTATTCAGTTCATTTGTTTTTCTTTTTTTCCTGTGTTTTAGTTTGGTTTCAGGACCAGATTTAGAATAAAAAACAGATTGGTCATTGGGGATAATAATCTTTGAGAAAGCAATTTTAATATTATACAGTGGCCAAAAATATATTTAAAAAATAACTGATAATTGTAGAAATTGGGTGATGGATACCTGAGAGTTCAATATAGTATTCCTCTACTTTGGTATATTTTGAACATTTTCTATAACAAAAAAATTAAAATAAGTAAAGCTTAAAGTACATTCTCAATCTCTTTTACTGTGGTGCATCTTATCAGATATCCTCTAAATTACCCTTGGCATCATCCCCCAAACTGGATCTATGTCCAGAGAGAGAGATTAAAGTATAATTGAGGTGAAATGTACTATTACTTTATGGTATTTAATAATTTGATGAGAAAAGTAGAGAGGTCATAGCAAAGTGGTGGTAATCCCTGAATGCTGGAAACTGGGGCCCACTCAGGTAGGTCATTGATATTGTTTGTATATGTTTAGAGGAAGAAAGAGGGGAACATAGTGTGGATTACACAGGGGTGCTAGGAAGAAATAAGGTTTTAAGAAACTCTAGGTTCAGATGGTAAAGAACATGAAAAAAGAAGGTGAAGAACAAACTCAGGAAGGGCTGATAATGAAAAGCTGAGCTCAGGCAATCTTTGCATATTATCACACATCCAGAATAAAGGAAGGAAGCCTGATCACAGTATTTCTGTGGGTTTGATCCCAGTGACCCTGGACAGACTGAACATTCAGATGCCTACAAGAACTTCAGCTTTAGCCTGAAACTGATCCAGGCAGAAAAGGACCCTGCACCTTCAACGATATGGTTTTCCAAAAAGGTTTATCTGCCCTCAGCTTGAGAATGGGGGTAGACTGAACTAGAAAGAAAAGGCAGTGATTTCAAGGGTTTGGACTCAAGGAGAGAGCAGAAAATGAAAGAACTGAGATTGCTTAAGAGAGACGGCTTACTGTTTTCAGGCTGTACTGAGCTAATGAAGCAATATCTTAACCAGTAACTCACTTCATCTATGTATAGTTTTTTCCTAAACTTGTCCAAAAGGATACTAATATCAGACATGGAACTGAACAGATTGTATATACTGTATTTTGGTAGATATAATGGGAAAGGTATGCTCCAGAGAGGGAAAAGGGTATCAGGCTGTAGAGAGATAATTGGAGGAGAAATCTCTCCCCCCGCCTTGCATTTTTAAGTGATTGAGAAGGTAACTTTTTTGCTCAAAATGAGGGGCAGAGAAAATCCAGCTAAAGTTGATTTCTGTTTGGGATCTGAGAGTGGCATTTCATCAGCCATTTGGAACTTAATTGCCACAGCATACATAAATTTCTATAGCCCCTTATTCTCTTTATAAATAGCACTTTCTCACTTGTGTGCTATTGTTCATTTGCCTGAAAAGCAAATTAAGGCTTTCTAGTAGCTATCCACAAATGCATAGCAGCTTTGTAGGTCCTGCTTTATTTATTATTCTCATTTGTGATTTCAGAATTTATGTTGAGAATATACTTATTAAACTAGCCAAAGTTAGCTGGCATGCCTATTACTTAAGAAAACATGATTAAATTCTTAGTCATCTTCACAAATTTAATGACCTTTAATGGGGACAAATGCAGATTAAATACCCTAAATAAAAGAAATAGATGTTAGAAATTTACATAAACAGGCAGAATATTATCTGGTAATCATGATATAACTGAAACAATAAAAATAATAACAAAACCTTTATATTGATCACTGACCAGGTCTTAATCAGAGTACTGTTTTCTAGAATAAAACTTCATAGCATAGATAGAATGACAAAACTTCATAGCATAGGTAGAATGACAATTACTTCTCCCTTTCTTCCTGACAGGGAGAAGTTCAACCAATATATGAATGTTTAGTAAATGACAGGAGGAAAGCCTAAATGAAGTAGGGAAAAGATCATTAATGTGAGGATAGATCTTAATATTCCTCAAATATCTAGAAATGAATCATAGATTGTGATCAATCATTCTATGTTTGAGTAGAAGGCTGAAAAAGAGCAGGCTGCAGAAACAGACTTAGTATAATCATGGGACAACTTCCTTATTGTAAAAAGTATGTGATATTTTAATGAATTAGCATTGTGAAATCTCATCATAAGGTATGTTTAAGCTGAATGACAAATACCCTTGTATCTCACAGAGAGACTTAAAAGAGGAGGTTTAAAATTCTGTCTATTCCTAGAATCCTGGGATTACCTAAAGAATCAAGGATTAATATCATCTTTTAAGAATGATTTAATAGAGAATTCTAAAACCTTGGGCACCCATCTAATATTGATAAGTTGGTGACTATCAATATTCTAAAAAAATGTAAGTGTGGTAAAGAAGCATAATCATCTAATAATAATACATGAAAAGTATCCATTTTTACTCTGCTATTCACAAATTCTGACTCTACACCTGAGTCTACTCAAGGAAAAATATAACATTTGACCTGCAACTTCAAGAATTGTACAGATGATAAGATATGTGAAAGCAACTTAAGAACTATAGAGCATTGCAGACATATAGGCTTCTGTTATTAGTATAAACAAGAGTATTAAAAACAAATCATTCCTATATCTCAGTGGCATATATATGAATCTCTTAACTCTGAATATGAAACCTTTTACTCTTTGCATAAAACTCTGCAAGGGAATCTATATCTAAGAATTAAAGAAGGGCCTGAGGTTAACCATTTACTTTTATTTATTTTTTAAGTTTTTATGAGAGTATAAATTCATACAGTAAAGTTCACAAAGTGTATTGCTCAGAGAATTTTAGTAAATGAATACACCCATGTAACCACCATCCAAGTCAAGATAATAAAGAACAATATGAACATCCTAGGATATTTCCTCATGCCTCATTCCAGTTAACTATCCCAAAGATAACCACTATTCTGAATTTAATCACTATAGACTTATTTTAACTGTTTTCGAAGTTCATATAAATGAAATCATATGGTATGTACTCTTTGTGTCTGGCTTCCTTGGCTCAACCTTATTTCTGTGAGAGTCATAGTTGTGGTTGTATGAAGCAGTTGTTCATTATTTTTGTTGCTGTATATTATTTCACTTTAAGAATACAGAAGCACTTTTGGAATGGCACTCTGAAAATCTCCTCTCCTATAAAAGCAATGAGAACACTATTAAAAATTGTCAAAATCAAATTCTTCAAACGTCTGGCAATAAACCAAAGATTTACAGAAATCTGAAGAGCATTTATTCAAGAAAAACAATTGAATTTTGATAAAACAGTGAGCTTTGTGACATTTTAACTTGCCCTATTTTGATTTCCCTCTCCCCAGATCCAAGGTAGCCTTGAAAATAAGCAGCCTCACACCATAGTAGCTGTGAAAAGCACTCTAGTAGACACTGAAGAGGGCAGAATGGATTTGGAACTCCCCGAAGTCCTCAGTCAATTGTCACTATTTGACCTGTCTGGAAGCTTCCTGGAAAAGCCCCATTCATGAGGCTTGTCTTTATTTTACCTAACCCAGAGTTTGCTTGATGAGGAGAGCTCTATCCCCAGGGCACTGTCAAAAACATTCAGCAGCAATTGTTTAACATCATAGCTGTTTAAAACAGAGATACCATTTGAGAAAAATAAGTGGCTTGCCAAAAAATGTAAAAGGGAACTATGGAAAATAGATGTCCATAGTGGGCTTTGGAAAGCTCCAGCATATTCCTGGGTATCTAGAAGGCCACATGCATGTGCACGACTGTGTGCATGCCCCAGAAAGACCAGGGAAGGCCCTATTCTCTCACCACTAGCACAACCAGAGGCCCTGTGCAAATAGGAAATGAAGGCTAAGGCAGACATAAAATGCCAGAGCACTGAAGGCATGCCCCAACACAAACACACACAAATCCTCTTGGAAAAATCTTGGACACATTGTTTCAACACACTTAAAGAGATTAATTTGGGAATGATAACAACAACAAACACCAACAACAATAAACCCTGGAAGGAGGGGATTTTAATTTATGAAGTTAGCACATTATATTATATAAAACTCCAGTTTCAACAACAGCAAAACAAATTACAAGACTTGCTAGGACAGGAAAGTATGGCCAATACACAGGGGAAAAAAGCAGTTAATGGAAACTACCTCTGAGGAATCTCAGATGTAAATCTTACTAGGCAAAGGATTTAAATCAGCTACCGTAAACATGTTTAAAGAATGAAAGGAAATCATAGCTAAAGAATTAAAGTATGAGAAAGATGGCTCATCAAATAGAGACTTTCACAAAAAGATAGAAATTACATATATATATATACCAATTAGAAAATTTGGAATTGAAAAATACAATAAACAAAATGAAAATTTCACCAGAGGGGCTCAAGGTCAGATTTGAGCTGACAGAATAAGAATGGGCAAACTTGAAGATAGGTCAAATAGAAATTGTCCAGTCTGAGAAACAGAAATTTTTTTCTTAATGAACAAAAATGAACAGAGCCTCAGAGATCTGTGGAACACCATCAATAATACCAACATATGCATAATAGGAGTCTCAGAAGAAGAGAGAAAGAGATACAAAAAATATTTAAAGAAACAATGACCAGGGCTTCCCTGGTGGCGCAGTGGTTGAGAATCTGCCTGCTAATGCAGGGGACACAGGTTCGAGCCCTGGGCTGGGAGGATCCCACGTGCCGCGGAGCAACTAGGCCCATGAGCCACAACTACTGAGCCTGCGCATCTGGAGCCTGTGCTCCACAACAAGAGAGGCCGCGATAGTGAGAGGCCCGTGCACTGCGATGAAGAGTGGCCCCCACTTGCCACAACTAGAGAAAGCCCTTGCACAGAAACGAAGACCCAACACAGCAAAAATAAATAAATAAACTCCTACCCCCAACATCTTCTTAAAAAAAAAAAAAAAAGAAACAATGACCAAACCTTTTCCAAATTTGATACAAAATATTAATCTATAGGTCCAGGAAACTCAACAAACCCAAAGTGTGTTAAACATAAAGAGATTAACCCATTTACACAGACAAATCATATTGCCAAACTGTCAAAAAACAAAGATTAAAAATGTATTTTTGTTTGTAATGCTTTTATTTCGCTGTATGAATTAAAAGATATACACATAAATTATAAAACCACATTGATGGACTTAATATATACAAATATAATTTGTATGACAATAATAGCACAAAAGTTGGGGTGGGAAAATGAACTATAGTGGAGCAAAGTTTTTATACATTGTTGAAATTAAGTTGGTAATAATCTGAAATAGATTGTTTTAAGTTAGTATGCTAATTGTAATTCCCAGGGCAACCACTAAAAAAAACCAAAACAAACAAACAAAACCCTCAAAATAATGTAATAGAATAAACAACAAGGGAATTAAAGTAGTACACTAGGAAATATCTAACAAAAAAGAATACAGAAAGGCAAAAAAGGCATAAGACAGAACACAAAAAACAAAAAGGTAAATGAAATCCTACCTTACCAGTAATTACATTAAATGTGAATGAATTAAGCATTTGAATCAAGATAGATATCGGCAAAATGAATTTTTTAAAAATGATCCAACTATATGCTGTCTATAAAAGACATGTGTGATTCAAAGAATAAAAAGGTTGAAAGTAAAAGAATAGGAAAAAAAATCTCTTTGGTTACTGTAACCAAAGAGACCTAGTAACCAAAAGAGACCTAGAGTGGCTATACTAATATCGAACAAAGTAGATTTTAAGACAAAAACAGTTACTAGAGACAAAGAAGGGCATTTTATAATAATAAATGAGTCAATCCCCCAGAATGGCATAACAATTTTAAATATATATGCACCTCACAGCAGAGTTCCAAAATACATGAAGAAAAAACTTGTGGAATTCAAGAAAGAAACAGACAATTCAAAAACAACAGTTTGACAGAAGTAGAGTTACAGATGTAGAAAACAAACTTATGGCTACCAGAGGATGGGGGGGAGGGGTAAATTGGGAGATTGGGATTGACATATACACACTACTATATATAAAACAGATAACTAATAAGAACCTGCTGTATAGCACAGGGAACTCTACTCAATACTCTGTAATGGCCTATATGGGAAAAGAATCTTAAAAAAAAAAAAGAGTGGATGTGTAGATGTGTGTGACTGATTCACTTTGCTCTATGCCTGAAACTGGCACAGCATTGTAAATCAACTATACTCCAATAAAAAATTTAAAAAAAACAACAGTTTGAGACAGTGATATCCTACTTTCAATAATGGAGAGAGAAGATCAACAGGAAAATTGAAAAGTGCATGACAGTATAAGACAACTAGGCCTAAAATACATCTATAGAACACTCCACCCAACAACAGCAGAATTCACATTCTTCTCAAGTGCACGTGGAATAATTCTCTAGGATAGACCATATGTTAGGCCATAAAAGAAGCCACAATAAATTTAAAATGATTGAAATCATATAATATGTGTCCTTTGGCCACAATGTAATAATATTAAAAATCAATAATAGAAGGAAATTTGAGAAGCTCATAAATATGTGAAAATTGAACAACATACTCCTAAATAATAAATGGATCAAAAAATCACAAGGAAAATTAGAATATACTTTGAGATGAATGAAAATGAAAGCACAACATGCTAAAACTTATGGCATACAGTAAAAGAAGTGCTCAGAGAAAAATTTACAGTTATAAATGCCTAGATTAAAAAAGAAGAAATATCTCAAATAGCCAAAACTTCCATCTTAAGAAACTAGAAAAAGAAGAGCAAACTAAATCCAAAACAAACAGGAAGGAAAAACAAAGATTAGAGAGGAAATAAATAAAGTAGGGAAAAAATAGAGAAAAAAACAACAAAACTAAAGATCGATTATTTGAAAATATCAAAAAATTGGCAATCCTTTAGCTAGATTGATCAAAACAAAAAAAGAGAAAAAGAACTGAGAAAGAAGACTCAAATTACTAAAATTAGAAATGAAAAATGGGCCATTTGTACCAATCTTACAGAAATAGGAAAGATTATAATGGAATGCTATGAACACTGTATGTCAACAAATTAGACAACCAAGATGAAATGAACAAAGTATTAATACTAGAAAGACAGAAACTACTGAAACATTTTTATCTGTAATATCATTATTTACATATTTAAGACTTTATTATTATGTAAGTTATATTAAAATTTAAGTTTATAATCTTGTTGATCCCTTTATCATTATGAAGCACTCATTTTTTTCTCTAGTAATACTTTTTGCCCTAGAGTTTCTTTGCCTGGTATAAGTATAATTACATTGTTTTCTTTTGGTTATTATTTCATATTATATTTTTCATAACTATTACTTTATACATGTAAGAGTCCTTATATTTCAGGTGTATCTCATAAGGTGCATACAGTTGGTTATTGTTTTTCTGTCCACTTTGACCATCTTTTTCATTTAATTGGAGTATTAATCCAACTAAGTGTAATTATTGCTGTATTTGGATTTAAATCTACCTTCTTACTATATGTTTCCTATTATACCATCTTCTTTTAGATTAATCAAGCATTTATTATTCCATTTGCCACATCTATTAGATTATTAGTTATATATTTTTTATTTTGTTGGTTATCATCAATAAGAGATTCCAACATTCATCCTTTGCTTGTTACAGTCTACCTTAAATTAGTACATTTACACTTCTCCGATAACACTTTTAGTGTTGTCATCTATTTTAATCCTGCATATATATATATATATATATATATATATATATATATATTTTTTTTTTTTTGCAGTACGCAGGCCTCTCACTGTTGTGGCCTCTCCTGTTGCAGAGCACAGGCTCTGGACGCGCAGGCTCAGCAGCCATGGCTCATGGGCCCAGCTGCTCCGCGGCATGTGGGATCTTCCTGGACCAGGGCACGAACCTATGTCCCCTGCATCAGCAGGTGGACTCTCAACCACTGCGCCACCAGGGAAACCCCTGCATATATTTTAAATCCTGCATATATTTTAAATCCTATAATGCATTACTACTATTATTTGTATAGATTTACTAATTTACCCTTCCCTGTGTTCTTAATTTTTTTCCTGCAGTTCCATGTGTAAACCTGAAAAAAATTCCTTTAGATTTTTTTTTTACTATAGATCTGTTAGCAGCAAATTCTCTCTGCTTTTGTTTGTCTGAAAGTATATTTATTTCACATTCTTTTCTGATGGATATTTTGTGAGTATAGAATTTGAGGTTGAGAATTACGTTCTTTCAGAACTTTAAAGATGACATTCCATTGTCTTCTGGATTCCATAGTTTGTATCAAAAAGTCAGACTTAAATCTTATTTTTGCTCCTTTGAAAGTAATGTATACCTACATTTTTTCTCTGACTACTTTCAACATTTATTTTTATCATTGTCTTTCAGATGTTTGATTATGATGCTCTAGGTATAGCTTCCTTGTATTTCTCCTGTGGTGTTGTGGAGCTTCTTGAATTTATGACTTCCTGTCTTTCATCAGTTTTCTAAAAGTAGTTGCCAATAGTATTTGAAATGTTGCTTTTGTTCAATTCATGCACTTCTATCCTTCTGGGACTCCAAGTACAGGTATATCAGACTTCTAAACTCTTTTCCACATAGCTCTTATTCTCCTGTATTTTCTACCTCTTTCAATCTCTATATTTAAATTTGAATAATTTTGACAGCCTTCTCTCTTAGTTCACTATCCTTCTCTCTAATGTGCCTAATCCACTAAAAACTCATCTTTCAATTTGTTTTAGTTCTTGTAATTTCTTGTTCTAGCATTTCCATTTGGTCCTGTTTTTTATATACTTGGTAATTTTTAAATTGTATGCTGAACATTGTGTGTAAAAAAATTGCAGACTCTACATAAAGTTATCTTTTTCCAGAAAGGATTTAATATGCCCCAGTCATGTAATGTATGGACTTATTACATTACTCCAGTGGATGCTGGATTTCAGACTTTTAGCATCATCAATTTCCAGTTTGTTTTAACTCTTAAAGCGTAGCCCTTAATTTTTAAGGAGTAGACTTCTTGTGTTCTCTTATGAAATCCCGAGGTGTTTACTTGGGCTCTTGCACCTTGATGGTCTCTAAATTTTCATCTTTGTCTCCCAAGGTCTCCAAGACTGCCAAAAATCTCTGCTCACTCTTTAACCTCCAAGCTGTTCCTCTGCATTTTACCCTGCACGGTTTAAGAGTCAGCACATGCCGTAAGGGGAAATCACACAGAAGTCTGGGCTTCCTCCTCTCTAATTTTTTCAACTTCTGGATCTTAGTCTTTCAAATCCTAATTACCCTGTTACACTCAAGCTTTAACATCTGTCTCCCTACTCCAGTGAGACTGCTATAAGCCCAGGATGACACTTTCTTAGCCTGTATTACCCATGCCATGAATCTGCAAATATATAAGTGAACACTTGAGGTGAATGTGGAGCTCAATTTATTATAGTTTTCTCTTCTCTGGGATCTTGGTCCCTCCAGTGCTGGCTTCCTTAGTTCCTGTCTAGTGACTTCAAACAATTGTTGTATATACTTTTAAATAGTTGTTCTCAATAGGAGAGTTAAAGTAGTATAAGCTATTCTATCATAGCCAGAAGTGGAAGTTGAACCATTTACTTTCAATTTGCAATTTTCCTTAATCTCTACTTTCAACATAGTCTTCTTATTTGTGGCTTTAAAACTGCAGAGTTAAAATTGAGTCAGAAAAATTATGTACCTGGGTGGACTTGAAGTAAGAAAAATGAGTCAGGAAAGCATCTATTCAAATATTAAATAAAATTTGTACAGTTGCTTTTTTTCTATGATTAGCCTAAATCACAAAGGGAAAATGGATTCCTGAATTATGTAGGTGTTTATCTAATATTGAAGATTCATTCTTCTCTGTATCGCAGGTCTAATGTCAGTGCTGAAAAATAAAATCAAAACATCTTTCTGGTTTTACAAGTACAAAATTTAGTGCCTTTTTTTTTTTTATTAGTTTCTGCTTTATAACAAAGTGAATCAGTCATACATATACATCTGTTCCCACATCCCCTCCCTCATGCATCTCCCTCCCTCCCACCCTCCCCATCCCACCCCTCCAGGCGGTCACAAAGCACCGAGCTGATCTCCCTGTGCTCTGCGGCTGCTTCCCACTATCTATCTACCTTACGTTTGGTAGTGTATATATGTCCATGCCTCTCTTTCCCTTTGTCACAGCTTACCCTTCCCCTTCCCCATATCCTCAAGTCCATTCTCAAGTAGGTCTGTGTCTTTATTCCCGTTTTACCCCTAGGTTCTTCATGACATTTTTTTTTTTTTAAATTCCATATATATGTGTTAGCATACGGTATTTGTCTTTCTCTTTCTGACTTACTTCACTCTGTATGACAGACTCTAGGTCTATCCACCTCATTACAAATAGCTCAGTTTCGTTTCTTTTTATGGCTGAGTAATATTCCATTGTATATATGTGCCACATCTTCTTTATCCATTCATCCGATGATGGACACTTAGGTTGTTTCCAGCTCCGGGCTATTGTGAATAGAGCTGCAATGAACATTTTGGTACATGTCTCTTTTTGAATTATGGTTTTCTCAGGGTATATGCCTAGTAGTGGGATTGCTGGGTCATATGGTAGTTCTATTTTTAGTTTTTTAAGGAACCTCCATACTGTTCTCCATAGTGGCTGTACCAATTCACATTCCCACCAGCAGTGCAAGAGTGTTCCCTTTTCTCCACACCCTCTCCAGCATTTATTGTTTCTAGATTTCTTGATGATGGCCATTCTGACTGGTGTGAGATGATATCTCATTGTAGTTTTGATTTGCATTTCTCTAATGATTAATGATGTTGAGCATTCTTTCATGTGTTTGTTGGCATTCTGTATATCTTCTTTGGAGAAATGCCTATTTAAGTCTTCTGCCCATTTTTGGATTGGGTTGTTTGTTTTTTTGCTATTGAGCTGCATGAGCTGTTTATAAATTTTGGAGATTAATCCTTTGTCAGTTGCTTCATTTGCAAATATTTTCTCCCATTCTGAGGGTTGTCTTTTGGTCTTGTTTATGGTTTCCTTTGCTGTGCAAAAGCTTTGAAGTTTCATTAGGTCCCATTTGTTTATCTTTGTTTTTATTTCCATTTCTCTAGGAGGTGGGTCCAAAAGGATCTTGCTGTGATTTATGTCATAGAGTGTTCTACCTATGTTTTCCTCTAGGAGTTTGATAGTTTCTGGCCTTACATTTAGGTCTTTAATCCATTTTGAGCTTATTTTTGTGTATGGTGTTAGGGAGTGATCTAATCTCATACTTTTACATGTCCCTGTCCAGTTTTCCCAGCACCACTTATTGAAGAGGCTGTCCTTTCTCCACTGTACATTCCTGCCTCCTTTATCAAAGATAAGTTGGCCATATGTGCGTGGGTTTATCTCTGGGCTTTCTATCCTGATCCACTGATCTATCTTTCTGTTTTTATGCCAGTACCACACTGTCTTAATTACTGTAGCTTTGTAGTATAGTCTGAAGTCAGGCAGCCTGATTCCTCCAGCTCCGTTTTTCGTTCTCAAGATTGCTTTGGCTATTCGGGGTCTTTTGTTTTTCCAAACAAATTTTGAAATTTTTTGTTCTACTTCTGTGAAAAATGCCAGTGGTAGTTTGATAGGGATTGCATTGAATCTGTAGATTGCTTTGGGTAGTAGAGTCATTTTCACAATATTGATTCTTCCAATCCAGGAGCATGGTATATCTCTCCATCTATTTATATCATCTTTAATTTCTTTCATCAGTGTCTTATAATTTTCTGCATACAGGTCTTTTGTCTCCTTAGGTAGGTTTATTCCTAGATATTTTATTCTTTTTGTTGCAATGGTAAATGGGAGTGTTTTCTTGATTTCATTTTCAGATTTTTCATCATTAGTGTACAGGAATGCCAGAGATTTCTGTGCATTAATTTTGTATCCTGCTACTTTACCAAATTCATTGATTAGCTCTAGTAGTTTTTCGGTAGCATCTTTAGGATTCTCTATGTATAGTATCATGTCATCTGCAAACAGTGACAGCTTTACTTCTTCTTTTCCAATTTGGATTCCTTTTATTTCCTTTTCTTCTCTGATTGCTGTGGCTAAAACTTCCAAAACTATGTTGAATAAGAGTGGTGAGAGTGGGCAGCCTTGTCTTGTTCCTGATCTTAGTGGAAATGCTTTCAGTTTTTCACCATTGAGGACAATGTTGGCTGTGGGTTTGTCATATATGGCCTTTATTATGTTGAGGAAAGTTCCCTCTATGCCTACTTTCTGCAGGGTTTTTATCATAAATGGGTGTTGAATTTTGTCGAAAGCTTTCTCTGCATCTATTGAGATGATCATATGGTTTTTCTCCTTCAACTTGTTAATATGGTGTATCACATTGATTGATTTGCATATATTGAAGAATCCTTGCATTCCTGGAATAAACCCCACTTGATCATGGTGTATGATCCTTTTAATGTGCTGTTGGATTCTGTTTGCTAGTATTTTGTTGAGGATTTTTGCATCTATGTTCATCAGTGATATTGGCCTGTAGTTTTCTTTCTTTGTGACATCCTTGCCTGGTTTTGGTATCAAGGTGATGGTGGCCTCGTAGAATGAGTTTGGGAGTGTTCCTTCCTCTGATATTGTTTGGAAGAGTTTGAGAAGGATGGGTGTTAGCTCTTCTCTAAATGTTTGATAGAATTCGCCTGTGAAGCCATCTGGTCCTGGGCCCTCGTTTGATGGAAGATTTTTAATCACAGTTTCAATTTCAGTGCTTGTGATTGGTCTATTCATATTTTCTATTTCTTCCTGAGTCAGTCTTGGTAGGTTGTGCATTTCCAAGAACCTGTCCATTTCCTCCAGGTTGTCCACTCTATTGGCACAGAGTTGCTTATAGTAATCTCTCATGATCTTTTGTATTTCTGCAGTGTCAGTTGTCACCCCTCCTTTTTCATTTCTAATTCTACTGATTTGAGTCTTCTCCCTTCTTTTCTCGACGAGTCCGGCCAATGGCCCGTCAACTCTGCTTATCTTCTCAAAGAACCAGCTTCTAGTTTGGTTGATCCCTGCTATCGTTTCCCTCACTTCCCCTTCATTTATTTCTGATCTGATCTCCATGATTTCCTCCCCTCTGCTAACTTTGGGGGTTTTTTGTTCTTCTTTCTCTAATTGCTTTAGGTGCAGGGTCAGGTTGTTTACTCGAAATGTTTCCTGTTTCTTAAGGTGGGATTGTATTGCTATAAACTTCCCCCTTAGAACTGCTTTTGCTGCGTCCCATAGGTTTTGGGTCGTCGTGTCTCCATTGTCATTTGTTTCTAAGTATTTCTTAATTTCCTCTTTGATTTCTTCAGTGATCACTTCATTATTGAGTAGTGTATTGTTTAGCCTCCATGTGTTTGTATTTTTTACAGATCTTTTCCTGTAATTGATGTCTAGTCTCATAGCATTGTGGTCGGAAAAGATACTTGATACAATTTCAATTTTCTTAAATTTACCAAGGCTTGATTTGTGACCCAAGATATGATCTATCCTGGAGAATGTTCCATGAGCACTTGAGAAAAATGTGTATTCTGTTGTTTTTGGGTGGAATGTCCTATAAATATCAATTAAGTCCATCTTGTTTAATGTATCATTTAAAGCTTGTGTTTCCTTATTTATTTTCATTTTGGATGATCTGTCCATTGGTGAAAGTGGGGTGTTAAAGTCCCCTACTATGATTGTGTTACTGTCGATTTCCCCTTTTATGGCTGTTAGTATTTGCCTTATGTATTGAGGTGCTCCTATGTTGGGTGCATAAATATTTACAATTGTTATATCTTCTTCTTGGATCGATCCCTTTATCGTTATGTAGTGTCCTTCTTTGTCTCTTGTAATAGTCTTTATTTTAAAGTCTATTTTGTCTGATATAAGAATTGCTACTCCAGCTTTCTTTTGATTTCCATTTGCATGGAATATCTTTTTCCATCCCCTTACTTTCAATCTGTATGTGTCTCTAGGTCTGAAGTGGGTCTCTTGTAGACAGCATATATATGGGTCTTGTTTTTGTATCCATTCAGCCACTCTGTGTCTTTTGGTGGGAGCATTTAGTCCATTTACATTTAAGGTAATTATTGATATGTATGTTCCTATTCCCATTTCCTTAATGGCTTTGGGTTCGTTATTGTAGGTATAGTCCTTCTGTTGTGTTTCTTGCCTAGAGAAGTTCCTTTAGCATTTGTTGTAAAGCTGGTTTGGTGGTGCTGAACTCTCTCAGCTTTTGCTTGTCTGTAAAGGTTTTAATTTCTCCATCAAATCTGAATGAGATCCTTGCTGGGTAGAGTAATCTTGGTTGCAGGTTTCTCTCCTTCATCACTTTAATTATGTCCTGCCACTCCCTTCTGGCTTGTAGAGTTTCTGCTGAGAGATCAGCTGTTAACCTGATGGGGATTCCCTTGTGTGTTATTTGTTGTTTTTCCCTTGCTGCTTTTAATATGATTTCTTTGTGTTTAATTTTTGACAGTTTGATTAATATGTGTCTTGGCGTATTTCTTCTTGGATTTATTCTGTATGGGACTCTCTGTGCCTCCTGGACTTGATTAACTATTTCCTTTCCCATATTAGGGAAGTTTTCAACTATAATCTCTTCAAATATTTTCTCAGTCCCTTTCTTTTTCTCTTCTTCTTCTGGAACCCCTATAATTCGAATGTTGGTGCGTTTAATGTTGTCCCAGAGGTCTCTGAGACTGTCCTCTGTTCTTTTCATTCTTTTTTCTTTATTTTTCTCTGCATCAGTTATTTCCACTATTTTATCTTCCACCTCACTTATCCGTTCTTCTGCCTCAGTTATTCTGCTATTGATCCCATCTAGAGTATTTTTCATTTCATTTATTGTGTTTTTAATCGATGCTTGATTCATCTTTAGTTCTTCTAGGTCCTTGTTAACTGTTTCTTGCATATTGTCTATTCTATTTCCAAGATTTTGGATCTGGGAAATAGAATCTTGGATCAGCTTTACTATCATTATTCTGAATTCTTTTTCAGGTAGACTGCCTATTACCTCTTCATTTGTTAGGTCTGGTAGGTTTTTATCTTGCTCCTTCACCTGCTGTGTGTTTTTCTGCTTTCTCATTTTGCTTATGTTACTGTGTCTGGGGTCTCCTTTTTGCAGGCTGCAGATTCGTAGTTCCCGTTGTTTTTGGTGTCTGTCCCCCGTGGCTAAGGTTGTTTCAGTAGGTTGTGTAGGCTTCCTGGTGGGGGGGACTAATGCCTGTGTTCTGGTGGTTGAAGCTCGATCTTGTCTTTCTGGTGGACAGGTCCACGTCTGGTGGTGTGTTTTGGGGTGCCTGTGGCCTTATTATGTTTTTAGGTATCCTCTCTGCTAATGGGTGGGGTTGTGTTCCTGCCTTGCTAGTTGCTTGGCATAGGGTGACCAGCACTGTAGCTTGCTGGTCGTTGACTGAAGCTGGGTGCTGGTGTTGAGATGGAGATCCCTGGGAGATTTTCGCTGCTTGATATTATGTGGAGCTGGGAGGTCTCTTGTGGACCCGTGTCCTGAAGTTGGCTCTCCCACTTCAGAGGCACAGCACTAACTCCTGGCTGCAGCACCAAGAGCCTTTCATCCACCCGGCTCAGAATAACAGTGAGAAAAAGTAGAGAGAAATAATTAGTAGAAGAAAGAAAGAGAGATTGAAAGAAAGGAAGAAGGGAAGTAAGGAAGGAAGGAAGGAAGAAAGAAAGAAAGGAGGGAGGGAGGAAGGATGGAAAGAAAGGAAAGAAAGGAGGGAGGGAGGGAGGAATGAAAGCAAAAGGAAGAGTGAATGGAAGAAGAGAGGGAGGGAGGGAGGAAGGAAAGAAAGAAAGAAAGACAGGAGGGAGGGAGGGAGGGAGGAAGGAAAGAAAAAGAAAGTGGAAAGAAGAAGGGTGGGAGGGAGGGAGGGATGGAGGAAAGAAAAAGAAAGAAGGAAAGGAGGAGCGGAGGGAGGGAGGGAGGAAGGGAAGGGAGGAAAAAAAGAAAGAGCAGGTAAAGTAAAATAGAATAAAGTATGAAATATAGTAGCATTATTAAAATTAAAAAGTAATTATTGAAAAAAAACACGGACCGATAGAACCCTGGGACATATGGTGGAAGCAAAGCTATACAGAGAGAATCTTACACAGAAGATTACACATACACATTCACAAAAAGAGAGCAGGGGGAAAAATCAAAAATCTTGCTCTCCAAGTCCACCTCCTCGATTTGGGATAATTCGTTGTAAAAAGAGGAAAAGGGCGAAAAGTCTGAAATCTTGCTAAGTCCACCTCCTTAATTTGAGATAATTCGTTGTAAAAAGAGGAAAAAAAAAGGGGGGGAAAGTCTTAAATCTTGTCCTCAAGGTCCACTTCCTCAATTTGGGATGATTCGCTGTCCATTCATGCACTCCACAGACGCAGGGCACATCAAATGGACCGTGGAGCTTTAATCCGCTGCCTCGGAGGCTGCACAGAGAGATTTCCCTGTCTCTGCTCTCACAGCTCCCGGGTCTCAGCCTTGGACCTGGCCCCGCCTCTGCGCGTAGGTCGCCGGAGGGCGTCCGTTCTTCGCTCAGACAGGACGGGTTTAAAGGAGCCGCTGATTCGGGGGCTCTGGCTCACTCAGGCAGAGGGGAGGGAGGGGAATGCCCTCTCCTCGCGCACCAGGCAACAAAAGGGAAAAAAGTCTCTTGCCTCTCCGGTAGCTCCAGACCCTTTCCCCGGACTCCCTCCGGGCTAGCACTAACCCCTTCAGGGTCTCTTCCTGCCGCCAGCCCCAGACCTCTCCCTGCGCTCCGACTGAAAGCCGATACCCGAGCCTCAGCTCCCAGCCCCGCCCGCCCTGGCGGCCGAGCAGACAAGTCTCTCGGGCTGGTGTGTGCCTGAGGGCACCGATCCTCTGTGCCAAAATCTCTCTGCTTTGCCCTCCACACCCCTGTTGCTGTGCTCTCCTCCGCTACTCCGAAGCTTTCCCCCTCCGCCACCTGCAGTCTCCGCCCTCGAAGGGGCTTGTAGTGTGTAGAAACCTTCCCTCCTTCACGGCTCCCTCCCACTGGTGCAGGTCCCGTCCATATCCTATTGTCTCTGTTTATTCTTTTTTTCTTTTGACCTACCCAGGTATGTGAGGAGTTTCTTGCCTTTTGGGGGGTCTGAGGTCTTCTGTCAGCGTTCAGTAGGTGTTCTGTTGGAGTTGTTCCACGTGTAGATGAATTTCTGATGTATCTGTGGGGAGGAAGGTGATCTCCGCGTCTTACTCTTCCGCCATCTTCCTCCAGCTCCTTAGTGCCTTTTAATGACATATATTTTGCACTACTTTTTGAATATATAATGTATATTTCCTCCTTACAAAAAGATGAGATTGACAGTTTGGTGGGTAATTTTTTTTTTTTTTTTTTTTTTTTTTTTTTTAAGTGAGAGAAGTAGTTCTCTCTACTATGTAGCATAGGTCTTCTGGATGGAACATGCTCCACTTAGAGCTTTGTTTCCTGCTTGGAGGGACAATTAATATGCCTACTACTTGAGAAACAGCATGGCTCATTGGACTAAGCTTTGAGTCAGTAGTTCGGAGTTATAATCCTACTTCTGCTACTGATTCAGTTTGTGCCCCTGGGCAAGCCATTTAACATTTGTATTTGTTCACCTGAAAAATGGGATAAAATTATCACTTATTTGCTAGAGTAGCTAGTAATAACTGATTTTGAATATGAAGAAGTGCATATATTTTGACCAGTTAAGATTACTACAAACATTCCTACAATTAAGTTTCCCCTAAAGCCTCAGTACTGCTTTGATTAAAATTCTTCTGATCTAAGTTAAAATGAAGCACAATAAAGTGCATTTAAGTGTTTTACCTAATTTGCATGCTTAAACAGGTAGGAAAATCCAGTGTAGTTTAGCCTGAGAAAACAAATTATTTTTAAAATAGAGAGGAGAATAATCTTTCTTCCCCCCACTGTTTTTTTAAATTGTAAGAAGTATTATATATTATACACATGTACTATTCCCTATTGCCAAATTGCAAAAATTCACATTTACACACAATAATAACAATAAACTCACATCTATCCTTTTCCTTTTCTTATTTATAATTCTTCAGAAATAGAGTTTTAATAATAATTATTCTTAAATTTTATGATAATTTTATCTCAGCATGGATTGTTTTAAATGCTCTAACCATATTATAAAAGGGAAATATCAGATCACTCCTTTGCCTGGTGCTTTATCTTACTTTGCAGAGTCTATGCTTCTGATAAAAATATGAAAATTGATTTTTTTTGTATACAGAGAAATTTAAAATATACTTGTACTTTGGAAAGGTGTCATTGAAAAGGAAGCCTTAAAAAGAATGCTTTTAAATACTTAATAAATTATTCTCAATTTATTTCATAAATTTGAATTTAATATAAAATAGAAGGCAATGAATTGTCTTTCTTTACCATGTGCCAACTTTTAACTGGTTCTAATATATTTGTAGTTTTTCTGAGACTCAGTTTTTTTTTTCTTATTATGAAATGGTAATAATATTATCAAGGCTACCTGCTTCATAAAGTTGTAATGAAAATTAAGTAAGAATGTGTATGAAAACACATTAAAAACCATTGATCTTGTTAGAGATAATGTTGAAGAATGCTGTCATCGAACAGCCTTCACGTAACATTCCTGAATTCTTGAAGTCTTAATGTTTTACTTTCCAGCCTAATCTTTGTCCCCATTCTAGGTGGTTTCAATATCCTTGCAAATGACCCATCCAGCTCCCTGGAGGCTTTGATATCCAATTTTTTCATCTCTTCATTGCCAGTGACCATTTTCTTCTATCACTGCAGTGGTAAATCCCTGGCCACTGTCGTCACCAGATATGACTCCCCTCCACACATTGAATTCTATTCTTAGATTATCTCTCCTATCCTTCTCGCTCACTTGCTTAAATATCTGCCTGGAAGCAAGGATTCCTCTGAATGGTGTCAGCCTTCTAATCCATTACACGTATCACTTCTTTCTATCCACAACAGCCTCTTCTATGCTATACTTTCTTCTTATGAGACTCAAATTCCATTATTCCTTGTCTCAATGACTCCCATACAACTACCATAACTTCCTTGTTCCTCTCTTCCTCAAATCCAACCATTGAAGAACTCATTCATCTGCCTTCTCTGTGGTGCCAATAACTACGTGTTCTGGGAAATAACCACACACAGCTGGGCAGCCTGGAGTCGTCATAAACATGATCTCCAACCTCAAATGGGTGCTCAAGTCTGGCAATTCTACTATAATGCTTCTCTCTCCAACCTCAATCAGGACTATTTTGTAACTTTTTATCATGCCCCTTCCACTTTAAGCTGAAAACCTTGCTTTATATTTCAGGGAATTTAGAGCTCTCAGCTGAGAATATCATCACCCTCCAGTGTCAAGTTGTACAAACTCACTGGCTTCTGCTTGCCCTTTCTTCTTCCTGCCTGCCTCAATATGGCTTCTGCTGAAACTACTGTCAAGGAGAGCAGTTCTCTCCATGATGCCACATGCAGTGGACCCTTATATTTTTACTCTTCAATTTACTTATGTCTCTATAGATTTCAGTACTGTTCCTAGTTTCCTTTTACAAAAGACTTTCATGTATGACATCTGTCTCTCTCTTGGTTTTTATCTCATCTCTTTGGCTTTTTCATTACTTTTTCATCCCCTTTCCTGGCTTTTAATCCTTTACTTGCTAAATTTCTTTTCTCTGTCCACTCTTTATTTAGATGCTCTAATTCATTTCCATGGCCTTAAATACCATTTGTGTGCTGACTGTTCCCAAATTTGTATCTGTGAGACTTCATGTTCTTCCAAACTTCAGTCACCTACATCCAATTGCTTGCTCTACATCTCCATTTGGATGTCTAACAGGTGTCTCAAATCTAACATTTTCAAAATTGAAATCTTTCACTATTTATCTCTTTACTCCCTTCCCTATCATATATCTCTCCCCCTAAATCTTGCCCAACTCAACAAATGAAACTACCTCTGCTCCTTTGCTCAAGAAAAAAAGTAGGAGTCATCCAATTCGTCGGCAAATCCTGTTGATTCTGCTTCCAAAATATATCTTGAATCTGCCTGCTTCTTTCCATAATAGTTCGTGGTACCATAATGTCTTGCCTGACTTACTGCAACATCCTTCTAACTAGCTCTCTGCTTTCTTTGGTAATTTCTTGCAACCTGTTCTCTATACAAGAGCAAGAGTGATCTTTTCAACATAAACCAGACCATGTAACTCCCTTACTTAAAATCCTCCAATGGCTGGACACTTCACTTTGAATAAAATACAAGAACCTTACTTTGGCCTATAAGATCTTGCAGTCTGGGGCCTCTATCCCTCTGTCTCCTTATTCATACCACTCTTTCACTGCCAGAAGAGCCTCCTTTCAATTTCTTCAACGTATCGTAGGTTTTGTACATACTGTTCCTTCTTAACTAGCTCCTCTCATAGCTATCTCTTTTTCATCTTGTAGGTTTCAGTTTAAATGCCACTTCCTTAGTCAGTCCTTCCTGAATCATTCTCTTATATAAGCCCCTTTTTCCTATCCAGTACTACCATTCTTATTCTTTATCTCAACATCCTGTCAATTTTTAGAAATAATCCTTCCCATTTGACAATTATTTGTTTACTTGCTATTTTTCTGTCTTCCTTATGATACTGTAAGCTCAGTGAGGGCAGAGACTATATACATTTCATTTATCACTATACAATCCTAGCACAAATCTTTTAGCTAATAATTACTTGTCAAATAAATGAATATCACAGATGAAGATGGACAATGTAATGAAAATGACTGATTCTTATGCAGTCTTGCATTATAGAATATTTTAGGACTATAACATCAAAGCTTTATTTAATATTTTAAGCATTTGTCAAAATGGTTGAAGGGCACTGTTTTCGAGAAAGAGTGTTGGGTATATAGCCTATTCTCTACTTCAGTGCCTCTCAAACTGTATCTGGCAAATTTCCAATCTATGAGACTTTTGTAAAATACAATAACATTGAATTACTAAAAACATGAACTATAAATAAAAACAAAATATAAGCTCACTTATTTTTATTATTACCTTCAATTGTAGTAAAATTATTCTGTCAAGTTTCTACAAAAATTAAACAGTTGTCAATGTCTGTACTAGTCTCATTGAAGATCAGTAACAAACAGTTTGAGGTTAACACTAGTTTGAGAACTGCACTTTGAGCAGTTTTGGTTTACTCCAACTTGAATGTCTTAAGTCATTGGCATTGGGTTAGGTAGGGTATCTCAAAGTCTCAACTATTCTTTGTTATAGAAAGAATAGTTGAAAACTATCAGAAATAAAATAGTTAGAATACCAAGCAATAAAATAGTTGTAGCATTTATAAAAGTTATAAAATTTAGAAATAAAATAGTTAGAAAACTATTAGAAATAAGATAGAAAACTAAGTCCCTGTGGTCATGAGTATAAATTGGAGGATGGGCAAAAAAAAAAAAAAACAACCTTCCCTGAATTAAGCCTGTTCTATTTCCCACATACTTACTGGATTTTGAACAAGTTGCTAGCGGGAGAAAAAGTCAAATGTTACCCTTGGGATGTTACAGAAAAACCAGTTGGTTGTTGAGATTTTATTACTAGCTGGGTCGGTAGAGCCTTGTAATCAAAGTGCTGGATACATTATTTCCATCACAGCTAGTTTCTCTGAACTCTTCTAACTCACTTTCCTGACCTAAAATATTCTGTCTTAATGTTTTATCCCTTAGCCATTCCCACATCCTTATAACAGTACCAAAAGCTAGGATATAGGGAGTTTTCTTCCCACCTTGAGCATTTAGGGTGTGAAGGATATTCATGGACGATACGCTGATTATTATCTGCCTTCCTTTGACTTACCAAGTTACTAAATTTCTTCCCCTTATATTATGCCTTACAGCTTAGGTATATAAGAAATTCATTACTTGTGCCACTTCAGGAATGTCCATGTTATCTGAACATAGGAGTAGATTTTTACAGTAGCTGAAAGCAGCAGAAATACTTTAAAATCCTTCATCTAAGAGGAATTCAACATCCCTCATACTCCAAAGGGATTTTGTCACCTTCCTGAAGATGAAGGAAGAGAGATTTGGCATGTCTTGCTTATTTGTGGCTGTTGGTATATCCAAAGGCAGGTGAATACCTTAAGATGAATTTCCTCATGATATATGGCATACTATCCAATCTCAAAGGCAAGGTCAATTCCAGCCCAGTTCAATTCCAGCCCTACCTTGGAGCTGAAGATTTAAACTTAATCTATACATTTTTGAGCCATGTGAATTTCAAGCATAGGAAGAAATCAACTTTTGTTCTGGAAGCAGTCTATGATACTCATTTACCTCTGTTTCCTCATCTAGCTAACACACACTTGAATCTCTAGAGTAAATTGGCTTCTCGAGAGTCTTCCAGCTGGTAATAACTGGAAGTTCAATTGAACTTCTGTCAAGACTCTGGACTTGAAATTCTGGCATTGGGACTTCCCTGGTGGCACAGTGGTTAAGAATCCGCCTTCCAATGCAGGGGACGTGGGTTCGATCCCTGGTTGGGGAACTAAGATCCCACATACTGTGGGGCAACTAAGCCCATGAGCCGCAACTACTGAGCCTGCGTGCTCTAGAGCCTGAGTGCCACAACTAGAGAGAGACCCATGTGCCACAACAAAGATACTGTGTGCCGCAACTAAGGCCCGACGCAGCCAATAAAAAAAAAAAAAAAAAAGGACTTCCCTAGTGCACAGTGGTTAAGAATCCTCCTGCCAATGCAGGGGACACGGGTTCAATCCCTGGTCCCGGAAGATCCCACATGCCATGGAGCAACCGAGCCTGTGCGCCGTAACTACTGAGCCTGCGCTCTAGAACCCGCAAGCCACAACTACTGAGCCACGTGCCACAGCTACTGAAGCCCACGTGCCTAGAGCCTGTGCTCTGCAACGAGAAGCCACTGCAATGAGAAGCTCGCACACCGCAGCGAAGAGTAGACCCCTCGCGGCAACTAGAGAAAGCCCACGCACAGCAACAGACCCAATGCAGCCAAAAATAAATAAATGTATTTTTAAAAAATGTTAAATAGAAATTCTGGCATTGGAGTGGCTACAAGGCTAGGTATCAGGTTTGGGGACTGAGTGATGTTAGCTAAAGCTGTTTAACACATAACTGTCTAATGCTCAGGCAGACCAGAATTCCTTTCATGTTTCCTTTTCCTTTCCTTTCCTTCCTTCCTAAATCCAGTTTGTACAGCTTGCATTGTGTTAGGGAGGTGTTGGATTCGTAGATAAGAAAAAGTGATTATAGAAAATAGGAAGGAAAGAGGGGCAGTAGGGTTAGCTGCAGCTACCTCTATCTTCTTTTTAAGCTTTGGAATTCAAGTGGGAATTAGTCACATACTCTCATGTCTTATTCTGTTAAATTTTTTTTGAATTCTTTTTTTCTACTTACAAACTAAGTATTTCTAAAAATGAAAGAAACTAGCCACAATGGGTTTCTGGTTCATGTGAACTGGGGAATATTCAATATTAAGTTAGCTTGTTGATCTAATTAATATAGGCATGTCTTTAGAATCATCAACATTAAGTATAATACTTCTATTTTACCTAGGTTTAAAAAAAATTTTTTTTGAAATATAGTTGATTTACAATGTTGTGTTAGTTTCAGGTGTACAGCAAAGTGATTCACACACACACACACACAGGTTATTACAAGATATTGAGTTTAGTTCCCTGTACTACACAGTAGGTGTCTGTTGGTTATCTATTTTATATACAGTAAATATTTTTGAATTTTTTAAAAATGCAGAGGGTGGGAGTGAACACAGATTCAGGAACAAAATGGATAGTTACTGTTACTGGATGTTAGTAACTTGTACCATGGAGTTATTTTAACTATTAGAGAATAGTCTAGTGAAGACTTTGACTTGTTGCTCCTCTTTCATATTACAGAAAAATATTTTTCATATTCTCTTCCGTTCTTATACTGGAAATTTGGGTGGTAAGATAAGGAATATATTTTCAAGTTTTAGTCCTATTGCTGGTTATTCCAGTTATTCCACTTGCTCTGGTTTCACAATTCAAGAAAGATTGAAGCGATGCAGAGATAAGACAACAGTGGGGCCTGATTCAGGGCATAACTAACATCAAATTCCTGAATGCACTAAATAAAATACACTCTTCTCCTCCAGAAATGTCAGGGAATGGAAGATTTATATTTATTCCTTGACCAGCTCATAAAGTCCAGAAAACTACATAATATGAGATTACATTTAGACACCTTGAAGACCAACTAGGGACTTTTCTTAACTGTTGCACAATATCATTCAAATTCTGAGCACCACGACTTGGGAACTGGAAATCTTGGAGAGAGCTTAAAGAGCCACAATGATTACTAATAACCTTGACAAGCTGTAGAAATGGCCAGATAATTACAGGATGAACTTAATAGAAATACACAGTAATTTACAGGAAGAGAAAAATTAGACACTATAAGTACAAGGGAGAAGGTTTGGCTTTGTGGGAATCAGTAAACCATAAGCAAAACATGAATTAGCCATATAGTCCAGATGTTTTTTTATTAATAAAACCCCAAAACTTGTAGATTACATGTGAGAATATTGTATTTAAGAAACAGGCAGTTATCCCCTAGTCACTTATACAGTTATTTATTAAGCACCTATCATATCAGGCTAGACACTCTTAGGGCTGGCATAAAACGGGGAAGAAGACGTAAGACCCCCATCTTCACGGAGCTCGCTAAAGTGTGGTAAATAACAAAGCTAGTACCTTTAATACTCTCTTCAGTTTGTATTCTGTAGTCAACTCGAGTACAGCAAATACTGTGAGCTCCCTGAGGCAGAGATCCTACTTTTACATTTTGGATCCCATTCCATGCCTAGCAGCATCTTTTAAGCAATCAACTTGGATTAAGGGGTAAAAATTAGCCCTAAAAGAACTAAAATTTGAAAGAGTAAACACTTGTCTGATCATCAGATATGTCGATCGAAATCTGCAGGTTTCCTCTTCAGCGCGTTTTAAATATTTGAGAACCTATTACATGCAGAACAATTCTCAACACAATGCTTTGTGTACAAAAGGGAAGGTGGGAATGGATTCATATTGCACATCATGATAATTGCTGTGGAAATCCTGCCCGGGTGGACAGCCGATCCTCCGCGGGTTATTTTTCCCCCTTTCTTTTCTCTTTTAGCCGAAAGACAAAACGCTTAAAGCAGAAGCCACAGGGGTGGGACACACCGCTAGGACTGGGGGTACAAACACCAGCTCCTGCAGCTCGGCAGGCGCGGAGGACCGACTCCCACCCCCGGCTTCCCGGCGCCCGGGATTTCAGAGCGGACGAGGCGTCCCCCCAGAGGAAAGACAGGGCGCCGCAGACGCCCCCCCCCCCGGGGGGAGTCACCAGTCACCCGCCCCGCCCCGGGGTCCTGCTCCTCTTGGGCTCCCCCTGACCATTCGGGCGTGCGCTCCGCAGAGAGGCCGGTGGAGCACGATTAGGAAACCAGGCACTCGAGACCCCAACAGCATTTACTTGCCACCCACTGGAGCCCCACCGCCCAGCAGGCCAAGCAGGCCGAACCACGAGGCCTCGCGGTATCGAGCCTCCGCCCGCCCCGCCTCCTCGCCCTCCTGCCGGCCCCGCCCTCGCTCCCTCACCCCTCCCCCGCTCCCGCCTAGCTTCCCCGACAATCTCCTCGCGCTCCCGGCCCGGCACGCGCGCTGCGCCCGGCCGCCGCTGCCACCGCCGCAGCCGCCGCCGCTGCGGAGCTTTCCTCCGCGGTGCCTGGCTTCCAGCTTCGGGCCGGAACCGGAAGTTTAGGGGGCGGGGCCGGCGGAGGCCAGGGAACCGAAAACGCGGCCGAGCCCGGAGCCCGGAGCCGGAGCCAGAGCCTGGACCAGAACTTGGCCGCCGCCTGCACTGCCGCCGCCGCCCGCCTCTCCTTCCCCGCGCCGCCGCCGCCTCGGCCGCCACCGCCGCGAGCTCAACCGCCAGTGGTCCGGGGGACTTTGGGTGTCCGGGCTGAAGGTCGGTCCGGACGTCGGACCCAGCTCGGTTCCCGGACTGTCCGGGCGGCAGCGGACGCCGCAGCCGCCGCCTCTTCGTCGCCTCAGCCTGGCGTTTTGTTCCGAGAGACCCGAGAGGCGAGCGGAGCTGACAGTGATTTTGACAGTGATTTAAACCCGCTTTTGTTGTTGTTGGCTTTTCGTTGTTTGGTTTTGTGTGTTGTGCTTGTGTGTGGCGGTTTTTCCCCCGTGGTGCATTTTTTTTTTAATTGTTGTGCTCGCTGTTTTTATTTTTCATTTTTTTTCCTCTTTTTTTGACCCCGTGAACGCTTTTTTTGGTCGGGGCTTCCGAATATGTTTTATGACGGTTGATTTTACACCAGGAGGTTTGTTTCCGAGGAAGACCCAGGGAACTGGATATCTAGCGAGAACTTCCTACGGCTTCCCCGGCGCCTCGGGAAAATGGGAGCTGCTGCAAAGTTGGCGTTTGCCGTCTTTCTTATCTCTTGTTCTTCAGGTAGGTGCATGGAGCGCGGCGCGGCGGGGCTGCTGCCGCTGCCGCTGCTGGCGGCTGCGGTTGTTGTCGGGTCGACGAGCTTCAGCGGAGCCTGGGGAGGTTTCCCCCCACACCGAGCCCCTCGGCGGCCGCCCCCCAGGGCTGATTATGATCTGGAAATCTCCATGAATTTTCCTCGTTTTGAGTTAGGCTGGTAAGAGTGACTGCTCTGTTGTTGTGGAAGTGAGAAAGTCATGGTTTGTGGCCGTAACACTGGATGACAGCGCTGGTTGGGTTGCAGTTAAGCCGCAAATACCACAAGTGACAATTTATGCAAAGGTTTGAGACCCGAAAGGCGTATTCCAAAATGTCCTTTAGTGTGGCATCCTCCAAAATAAGGGTGGTTTTTTTTTGTTGTTGTTGTTGTTTGTGTTTTAACGTCTTTTAATTAGTGCTTCAGTGACTATCACAACAGAGATCAAGTCAGCTGCTACTTAATTTTGACCGTGAGAAACAATGCATTATATCAGCAATTTCATCTTGGTCTCCCCTCACGTTTTCTTCAACTTCAGTGTCCAGCAGTGTTAAAAATAGTTGTAGTTGTTGTTGTTGGAGTATTAGCAATAACCCAGTGCAGAAGAGGTATGCCGCTGTGTGTTCGTAATGTGCTGGCTTTCAACCACCATTTATGTGCTCTTTTCTGGCAGAGATTTTGCTTACCTACGGAATACTTATTTTAAACGCGTTGTATTGAAGCATTGTTTTCGGTTTAGAACAGCCCATTTGAAATTGTTCACACTGTCAGATACACTATAGTCTTCCAGGGTTGGAAGAATAATCTGGCCCATTTATATTTGAAATTTTGATTTTGTGAGAACGTTCTGTGGTTGCAACCAGTGGTTGGAAAACTAGTCTTTTGTATTTGAAATTCTGTAAATGAATACAGCATCTAGCTCAGAGGTGTGCAAATGTACCTAAGAGGAGAGTTAGTTTGATAGAAGAAACAATTTTAAAGTGTCAGTGGATCTATTTATCCTAAAATTCAATATTCAGTTACTAGGTTGTGAGATAGAATTATAGGGGGACAACGAATTGACAGGTTTCGTGGCCATGTCTTTATCTCGTTTGCCACAGGGAAATTAGAGGGTGGTAGTCTTTTCTTTGTGTACCTCTGTGGTGTGTGTGTTTGTGTGTGTCCGTGTCCACCCATCCTCCCTGCCCCCCTTTTTAATAGAATCTTTTGTAATGTATAGAATTTTGCTGAATGGTACATTTCCTTGTGGTTAATAAATGGATAAAGTCTAGTCTTATGTCTGTAGTGGTATTGATCAGTTCCGGGTGGGCTGAATGTGTTGTGAAATGGCGATCATTGCCAGAGATTAACCAACAGAATCATGTCTGTTTAAATGGAAGAAAGAACATGCTTAAGGCAGGCTGACAGTTCTTTTTGTGCACGGTTTGGGGAGGAAGATAAACAATGGTGTCTCTGAAATGAATGAATACTGGATAACATTAAACCTCTTGCTTTTGTGGCATAACTTAACCATGTAGTTTTAATTTTTCCTGTACTACTCTTCCTCTTCTGGCCCAATATGTTCTGGTTGGTGAACTCCTCTTGTTCTCATCCCTTTTTCTGATCTTCTGCCCTTGAGGAGGAGGGGCATCATGGCCACTGACCAAGGAATTGTGGACATTATTCCCTCCCAGACCCACCTGAGTCACACTAATTGGTGAAGGAGGCTGTTCTTGAGCAGTCTCAAGGTATTCTCGAAAAGAAGGCTGTCGCTACAAATCTTACAGCTTCCTCTGCTTGGCTTGGGAATAAAAAGAATTGAGCATTAGTTTCTTGTAGGATTATTTTCACTGAGTCAGGAGGTTAATAGCTAAAATTTTGAAATAAAGTAATTTTGTTGCTGGAGAGCACATAGATATTGCACTTACATTAAGTATCGTTGCATAGTTTTTTTTTTAAATAAGCAATCCTAGTTGAACTAAAATATAATTCTGTTGAAGATAATTGAAATAAATCTTAAAGACTTTCATCCATATTTATACATGAAGATTTTTATTAAAGTATCTGATTTTTTAAAGGGCTTTTGTTATGCATCAAATGCACTCTAAAAAAGAATTTTTATGTTTTTTTTTCCGAATTGATTTTTCTATGTAATATGTAATCTGACCTGCTGGAAGCATGAGGATGGCTATTTTTATGAGAATTAAAAATTTTTTCTGAAGTTGTAATTTTTTTTTGTTTATGGGTATTTGATTTTTTTAAAAATCAGGTGAAGAACAGTAGTAAAGAGCAGTTTTATTTCAGATGTTTAGGATGGATGTTTACTGTTTTCTTTAGTATTTTGTGGACTTTGATTTTTCATTTTCCATCCCATGGTATGTATACTGGAGACTGATTATGTAGACTATTCCTCTAGGATATAGCTAAGTGTATAATTCACTCCTCTCATTCTGGGGGAAACATTTTTGAGTTTTTCCCTCATGCTGAAATGCCTTCACATTCCCTTTGATTTTGAATTTTTTCATTACTCTTATCCTTCCTCAGGTTCTGTTTCAAAACACCAATCTACTTCTTAGTTGTTTTGTTTTTAAAGCATTATGGTTAGTTTGTATCATCCTCCAAATTTGTTAAAATGTGAGGATGAGTTTAATATTTGCTCTGGGACTTAGGTTTATCATATCTAGAGTGATGCAGCTATTGTGGTATTTGAGTTGCATTGGATAAGTTGAGAATTCTCTTGGTTTCTGTGGGAACTGGAACAGTCTGGTCCATATATTTGATGAAATAAGAAATGGAAATACAGTAATTTTGTGCATTTTCTTCAGTTCAGCTAGGCAGTACTGTGGGTGTATGTGTGCACGGATGTGTGTGTATGTGTGGTTGAGGGGTCATTGGCAGTACAGTGAATCTTCTGGGACTCTTCTGAACTTTGACTAACAAGTGATAGATATTACATGCTTTGTTTTCAAAGGCAGAATCTCTCAAATATAGTCTGTGATCAAATTCAAATATAATATCTTGGAACATTAAGACCAGAAGAAAAACAAAACAACACACTCTCCCTCAATTCATTTTTTTCTGTTTATGATAAGACAGTAGTTCTCAAGCTTGGGTGACTTTTGCTCCCCAGCCCTGCAGCTCTCCCCCAGGGGCCATTTAGAGACGTATTCGGTTGTCACAACTGCGTGGGAGGAGGGGAGGGTGTGCTACTGGTATCTAGTGGATAGAGGATGGGATGCTGGCTAATCATCCTATAATGTACAGGACAGCCTTCCACAACAAAGAATTATCTGGCTCAGAATGTCAGTAATGTTCAGGTTGAGAAGCCCTATCCTAAACTCTTAATTTTCAAAAGCATTAGTGTATTAGTAAAAGGTCTCTGCTCCCCCTCACACAGTTAGTCATCTAAATTTTACAGGTACATGCTATTGATGATCTCCAGTTGACCTTGTATTGAGAGTTTTCATTATCTTGTAAAATTAGAATGATTAGAAAAATAGGCTATAGGTATACACATTATTTCATCCTATTATGCTTTAATAAAAATATTTTGCTGACTGTTTTGAATAAACTTTCTCCAGTCACTTGTTATAATGGAGTACTTATGAAGACGGCATATTCATGGATATGATGAATGATTGGTCAAGGTATCAAGTTTAATTATATTTGTTTTGATTCAGTAGTTTCTTTGCAATAATAATCATCTTTAAGAATATTTCCTTTTATCCTTATTGAAATTACTGTGAGTGATGTGGTGGCAGCAGGTGTGTGGGGGTGGGGGAGGGAAGGAAGGAGAAGAAGGAGAGAGGGAGAGGGAGAGAGAGAGAAATTAATATGGTATCTGAAAGTTTTGTAAATTTTGTATGGAAGAAATATCTTCACTATTATATTTTACCTGAATGGAAAAACTGAATTTACGCCTTGAGTTTTGTTTTTTTTTAAGAGTATTTCCTTTACCTAGCAAACTTTAATTTTAAGAAACTTTTAAAGTAATTTCTTAATTACATAATTTTCTTGAGAATCATTATCTGGGTTTTGGTTACCATTAGACTCATTTAGGCTATACTGCTAAGTAATATTCTATGATCTATTGCAGACCGTTGTCCTTTTTGAGGTTAAAATTTGACCATAATTAAAAAGTGCTTACCTTGTTTTGAACTCTGGTTTTAAGGAAGTTAACCCAGCCAGCCAGGATAAGAATTACAGTGAAATACTTAAAATAAGTAGCACTAACCAATAGAGAGGAAAAATTCTGAAGTTGCTCCCACAGAAAAGTATACAAGTAAGTCTCATACTTCCTTTGTAACACATCTCCCCAGGCATATCTCTGGTACTAACTGACATTTTCACCTTTTGTGTCCATCAGACTCATTGTTTCATGAGAAGTAAAGCATAACTAAACCAAATGAGATTTTAATAATCTTTAAATTGTCTCTTTAGATTCTAAAACTATTTTGTTGCTTTTTTAGTTTTGTCATAATTCTTATTTCTCATTGTTGGTATCTCATAAATCTGTGATTTAAATTTGTCTTTTCATGCTCCCTAATGTTGCCACTATCATGGTGCCCCTCAGTAAGTTAGGTAAGGTTGGCAACATTTGATATTGAGGTCACTAGCATTCCTCAGTTTTAGTCCATATTCTGTAACTCATCATTTTTTCCATTCCCTTTCATTGTGATTCCCTTTCTACTTTCCTCTCTTCTTTATCTTCTCTGTCCCTTCTGTACTTCCCTCCCTATACTGTAGGCTGCTTGCTTGTGGAACCCACTTGTTCCTTAGTCTCAGGGATGGCTCAGGAGGGCTCACCCTTGGTTTAAATCTAAAGGGATTGAATTTAGAATGCTTGAGAATTGACCAGATAGTCTTTTCTACTGTTCTTTCATTTGTTGGTTTCTGGAATACCGCACACACTTGGGACTGGTGTTACTCTCTTGGAAACAAATGGCTTGAACTTTACATTGCTCTGATTCATATCCCTTTTTAATATTCTGTTTTTCTTTAACTCTTGCTGCTTTCAAAAAGTCTATCTCTGATTATTATTCATTCATCACTTCCGTTTAAGCCAAAATTTGACCAGACCAGAGAGTATATTTATTGCCACAGCTGGAACCACGTTAGACTTCCTCTGTGGTGTATTTAATTGTTAGGTTATAATAGTCATGTCTAGACAGAACATTGATTTCAAATTGACTATTGAACATGAAAGTTCCAGGAATAGTATATAGAGGAAGGAGAAGGAGAAGTCAAGAAGGTGAGAAAACTGCAGATAGCAATTGACTTTCCGTCATTCTCCAACTGTTCTGTTAGTCACTTTCATACACGCAACACATCTAGTGGTTACGCTTTGTTTAATAAAGGGGCCTAAAGGGAATGTGCTGTTGTTCCTGAGGTTGGATTTCTTAAACTATTAGTATGGTGACTTAAGGGGAAAAATGGGAGGTTCTTAAGCGGTTGTGGTGGTCAGTAGACTTGGGTTCTGGTGCCAGCACTACCACTGTACAGCTCATCTATCATTTCTCTTACCTGAATTATTGTAGTATCTTTCTAGCTATGACTAGCTAAGTTCCCTGCCACTAATTCCTCTTCCAATCCAACCACATACCTGCCAGACTGACCTCATTAAAAAATAAGTCTGAATATGTCACTCCTGCTTAAAACCTTTCATGGACTGTGAGTCACCTTTAACATAAAATCTGAAGTCTTAGAAGGGCATACAAGGTCCTTTTTCATTTAGATCCTGCCTGTTTTCTCTAACCTCTTGGTATAGAGGATAAGAGTATAGGCTCTGGAGTTAGACTTTCTTGCTTTTACATCCTCGCTTCACAACTTAACCTTAGGCAGATCACTTCACCTTTTGTGCTTCAGTTTTGTCATCTACAAAATGGGGATATTAATAGTGCCTACCTCACATAGTGGTTTGAAGATTAAATATCAGATAAATTCTAGGTATTCTGCTGTGGATCTTCCTCAGCATGAGTCCTATATTCCAGATATACAAACTCAACTTGCAGTTTCCTGAATGTGTCCTCCTTTATTGTATATTAGTATGGTACTTTTGTACATGTTATTTCTTTCTCCTTTACCTGGCTAACTCCTTGTGTTTAAGACTGAGAAGTACCACCTCTTTAAAAACAACAGTTCTCTGCCACTCAGCACGAATTGAGTTAGTTGATTTCTGTTCTTTATAAATGACCTTGATTTCAGTAATTAATGTAAATGTTTACTTGCATATATACAGTATAGACTCTGAGCTCTTTGAAGACATCTTCTCTTTATCCACAAACCCACTCCTAAAACCTGGTACACAATACGTGCTTAGCAAATGCTTACTGAATAAATGAAGTGACATTTTTTCATTTCTGGGCCTGAGTTTCTTTTGTGTATTAAAGCAATAAACTTGGATTAGGTGATCTCTGAACTTTGTTCCTACTCTAAAAGCTTTATGAATCTATAGTTCTAAGGATATAGTTTAATAGTGACATTTTATTAAGAAAAAGTGATTTTGCTGGTTGTTTTTTGAGTATCCTCAAGTTCTGCCCCCTTTTTTTAATGCCGTGTCTCGGTTCCTTAGACTAAATCTTTTAATATAATTTGAATTGTATAGATTTAGAAGACATAGTAGAGTGCTTCAAATTCAGTGGCTTTCAGCTTTTTTGACCATAACCCACAATAAGAAATACACGTTGTCGTGACTCAGTTCCCATATACATAAATATGTATGTGTATTTATCAGAAATAGAAGTTTCATGAACTTATTGTGTGCAGGACACTTTTGTTTGTTTTTATATTCTATTTCATTAACAAATTTTTGATTATGACCCATTAAGTAATTCAGTGACCCACTAATGGGTTCTAAACTCCTAAAAAATACTGGCTTTATTCTTTCCACTCAGTCCACTGAGTAGAGAAGGAAGCTGCCTACGTAAATATGTGCAATAAAAAATATGCGCAGTGGGCCTCCCTGGTGGCGCAGTGGTTGAGAGTCCGCCTGCCGATGCAGGGGATACGGGTTCGTGCCCCGGTCTGGGAGGATCCCATGTGCCGCGGAGCGGCTGGGCCCGTGAGCCATGGCTGCTGAGCCTGCGCGTCCGGAGCCTGTGCTCCGCAACGGGAGAGGCCACAACAGTGAGAGGCCCGCGTACCACAAAAAAAAAAAAAAAAAAAATATGCGCAGTGAAAAATATGCTCATTATTTAATCTGCAATGGAGAACTTGTGCCTAGGTGCAGAATATAGGGAAAACTGGTCCCAAGGGAGAACATGGACCTACCCTGACTGAGCTCGTATCTCTCCTGGACTAGCTGGATGACTTATGCACACACAGAGGTGCTAAAACAAAATTAGATTGTAATTTGAACAGTTCAGATTTTTTCATTTAGGAAAGGCTTGTTGGAGGAGATAGGTCCCAATAATAGGAAAAAAAAAATGTCTTGGCAGGAGGTTAAGTATCTTAATATGAGGGATTAGGAACAAAATGGAATGAGGAATACAGAAAGCATTTGTGAGTAAACTTGACTATGGATGGAAGGCAAGTTGAAATGGAGGAATTTTTGACTAAATCTGAGGAACAGATTTCTGTGATGAAAAAAATGTTTATAACCGCTTGAAGTAGAACAGTCTCAGTCGAGAGGGTTAAATCCAGATGAAAAGTAATTAAAACCAAGAGGAGGTACGCGGGTGGATGTTGGAGACCCTGATAGATGTCCCAAATACTTATAGTATGTGGACTATAAAATAGAAAAACAGCCTGAAGATTAAGGTAGGATGGTAGCACTACTAAGTAAAATTGGTAAAGAAATAACATGCCAGAAGAAAATAGGAAGCACTTTCATAACTAAAGAAATTCTACAGATAGAGATGAATTTAGAATATTAAGCATGAATGAAAATATAAACAAAGATTTGGGAAAATAAGAGTTCATAAAAAACATGAGAGCATATAATATTCTTTAACACACATACACTGTATGGTGGATATGTCTCCATTGTGAGGTTGAGTTAATTCTAAGCTCTAGTAGCTCAGTGTGTTTTTTGTGTTTAAATAATGGTCAGATTCCAGTAATTGCAGTGATTGCTCATACTGGTCATTCAGATTATATTCTTTGAAATCTGTGTGAGGCATTTTCTTCACAGTAAATTATACTGTTTTATAAAAGTAGTTTTAGAAACTTTTCTGAAGTTGGTATATGTGATTCAGACCTGAATCCTAAACCTTTTCAATACCGTTCTTTTGGACTAGATAAAAGTATTTTTTTCTTTGGCTGACTATCAGTAGCTGTAATCATATTAGGAATCATTATATTCTCTAATGTTGCTGAAGAAAAATAAATGTAAAGCAATGAGATAATTATTAGGAGGACTCGGGGGGATTGCCTTTTTAAAATGAATCGTCTTTACATATCATAGTAATAAGGCTATCTTATCTAAAGCTTTTGAGAAAGGATTTTTTCCTACTTATGATTACTAACTATATTTTATAGAAATGAGACCTCTACTGGGAAAAATCTGTTGGTCTTCACATCTTTATGATTTATTGTAAATCAAGCTTGTTCCAAGTCATTATTTCCAGAGGAAGAGGCATGGGCAAGTTATCAGATGTTGGTAAATTTCTAAAATGCTGAGATTAATTTTTTAAAATTTGTAAACCAAGATGTAGTAAATGAAATAATATGCCACATAACACAGTAGCTGGTTCCTAGTAGATCTTACATACATGTCAGTTTTTAACTTATCTTTAAAAACGTAATATATAAAACATTTAAATATACAGATTCAGTTCTTGGGAGGTTTTAAAAATTTGCTAGTAAATTACTTATAAGTTAATATGAAATAATATTCTGACTAAACGATTCAGCCAAAGAAAATATCAATAACGCTGCCAAATAGGTGCCAGGAAACATCTAGAACATTCAGCTATCATAATTCTTTTACAAAGTTCTTTAAGGTCTCATTGTTCTAGCATGCGTTAAAAGGAAACGTTGGCATTAAACCTTCATCTTTATGTATTTGTTGGAATTTAAAGTATTTCTCATAGGAAATTTCACCTAAACCTTAAGTGTTTTAAAACTTTTCATGTAAAATCTTGAAAGATTCTCAAGTCAGTTTTGGGGTACCAGTACCAGCTACCAGCCACAAGCTTCATAAACACGATCAGTGGAGTTTTGAGATCAATATTTTGAATGTGGTATAATATTTTGGACTAAAACTTAAGAGTCTCTCATTTAAATTCCTGCTTTCCTACTGACTCTTCTTTGACCTTGGTAACCATGCAGACTTTACTCATCACTAACTTAAAGAGGATGAAATAAGTATTCATTCATTTAACAAATAAATATTGAACTACATGCTAGGGGTACTGCTAGGTGGTTGGGATGTAGCAGTGAACAAGACAGACATGATAATGCCCTCACAGAGCTTACGGTCATAAAGTAAGTAGTCAAATGAATAAAATAATTACAAATTGTCATATGTGCTCTGACAGGGTTCTGAGAGGGTTAACTCTTTATTTGCCTCATGTCACCTATCACAGTCTCTAATTATTCAGTTTATTTATCTACCTATTTATCATCTACTAGAGTTATAAATCCACTACTAGAGTGTAAATTCTGTGAGAGAGAGTTTCTCACTTATTCATCACAGTACCCCCAGGTCATGGCACGGTTTCTGGCACAGAGTAGAAGCTCAGTAAATATTTGGCTGGCTGCCTGAAGAAATGAATGCAAGGATGGGACTGGAGAGATAGATAGGGACAAGATCCTGCAAGGCTTTTGATCTAAGCTGGGAAAGAGAATAAAATCCAAAGGGCAATGGAAAGCAAAGAGCTTTAAGGAGGAGCTTGACCTGGGTTATGTGTTAAGATCACTGGCAGCTATCTGGAAAATATATTGGAGGTGTGTAGGAGTGAGGAGGTGAGACCAGTTAGGAGACTGTTACATCAACCTAAGCTAGAGAGACTCTCTAAGATCCGTTCTAGCTTTGTATTCTAGAACTTGCCTACACTTACCAGTCTTCCTCTCTTATTTTACTAGTTACCCCATTTTTTCCCCTACTTATTATTACTTAAGAAAAATGGATAGCTTATTGTGGATGTGAGAACTGAATACGTCTCAAAAAAAAAAAAAACCTCAAAAACAGATAAAACACAGACCAGAGGTTATTGAATTTTTGTGACAAATGCCTATCTTTAGATTCCATGCACCTGCTAATTTATATTCTTACTAACCATTCCTATTTCTCTCTGAAACTTTGGCTTTACTTCTTTTCAAATGCCTATTTAAAAAAAATAATGTCACCTCTTTATTGTTTTAACATGTAATATACGGTATTGTTGATATGGCTGAAGATTTGGAAGCGAAAACTCAGCATATTTTGTATCTTAATTCTTAGGAATTTGATATCTTTATGGGTTATCAAGGTCTTACAATAAAGACTGAAAGGATAAATAGTTAATACTGTGGGCTATTATTTTTACTCAGGGCTATTGCCTCTGTTAAGTAGTTAGCTTGAATATTTTTATCTGAAAGATTTCAAGCCTCTACTGTTAGTGGGAGGGGGAGGTGGTGCTTGGCACAGGGAAATCAACTATATTGGCAGAAGTTCAGCAGCATCATCTTTGACTAGGGAAAAACTGCATTATTACACAGAGATAAAGCCAGAAGAGACGTTAAACTTTACTGAATTTAGCAATATAATAGTGGCTGCCTCTTTTCATTTGGTTTCATTTAGTTTCTTTCGTTTTGGAAGTAGGTAAACCTAACTGCCCGTCTTTGGTTAGCCAATCTTCTTCTCTAAAGAAGTGTAGCTTCACCCTGTAAATATTACAGGCCATTTTATTTATTATGACCTTAAAGTAGTTCTAGAAGAAGAACTGGTCGCTAGGCTTTGTGCTACTTGGTAGTGGAGTTTCATACATACAAGGTTAGTGAGTAGAATTTGCTAATTAATTTTTTTTTAAGCTAAGAGTTGAAATTAACTTCTGTAAGTACATTTTAAAATGGTTTGGGGAGAAATGAGAAGTCAAAGCTAAAAGAAAATGATAAAAAATGAGTAAGGGCAGTTGCAAGATATTAATTATTCAAGATGAGCATGGTAATAGTAAAGCAATTTGATAAGTAGGCATTCAGAAGAAGAATAAAATCCCTTTCTAAATGACCATCCTTTTATTCTCTATAGATATTGCATAATAAATCTTTCCAGGTAACCTTTTAAAATATTCTGTTCTTTAGTTCTTTAGAGGTACATAATACCAGTTTGGGTGTTGAATTAGGAAATTAATTGCTAATTTAATTGTTTGTTAAAATGTAAATAGAGATTGCCTATTAGCTGAGAGGGCTAGAAATAATAGAAGCAATTAAATTAGTAGGGTTTAACTGCTGAGAGGACCTAACAAACTATCAGGTACTATTTTCTCTATTAACTGTCTCTGTCAGAATCATTTTTATGAAGAATATACTACTCAAACCGAAGAATAAAATAAAATTAAAAGCTTAGGGTCAGAGAAGAATATTGTTACATATTTTTTCTTTTTGAATCAGTGAAGGGTAGTTTTGGTCTTTTATCTACAGATGTTTCACCGTTGTAGCCCAAGAATAGCCCTACATCAAGATTTGTAATTCTTAGTCTAGCAACATATATTTAGCAACCCTGATTAAGCAGTATTTTTATAATTGATATCTAGTCTTATTTCCATGATACGGAAAGAAATCAGCTAAGAGAGCATAAGAGTAGATGAGACTAGTCTGTTATAAGATTATAGAATTTTCTACCTTTGGAACATGTGGTTACCCAGCAAGGACTAGTTACAGAAATAGAAGCTAATCTTTTTTTTTTTTTTTTTACATTTTCAACTTTATTAGATAATGCCAAAGGAAATTTCTTTTTTTTTTCATAATCATAATAACTTTATAATAATCATAAACTTCATAGTAGAGTTACAGAAGAGAAAAGATTGATAGGGTTAACTCTACTTTGTGTCCACACTTTTTTTTTTCTGCTTTATAACAAATTTAATCAGTTATATATATACATATGTTCCCATATCCCCTCCCTTTTGCGTCTCCCTCCCACCCTCCCCATCCCACCCCTCCAGGCGGTCACAAAGCACCGAGCTGATCTCCCTGTGCTACTCGGCTGTAGAAGCTAATCTTGTTGGTACAAGCGTAGCTGTTGCTTGCAAAGAATGGTTTTCTCAAAAACAAACAAATAGCAGTAGGTCCTTCATTTCAGATTCAGTGAAAGTAGTTAATTATGCAGTTTGGGGGCAGGTATAGTAGAAACAACAAACATTCTGTAGGGAGAAAACTTATGTGTTGGGCCTTTCTTTACCATGGTGTGATATACCATGTGAACTTGAGAAAATTCCATAACCTTAGTTTATTCATCTGTAAAATGGAGTTTATAATACTGCCTCACAAGATTACAGTGAGGATCAAAGACTGCATGCACAGACATAAGCACACTCATACATGTGTGTGTATATATATACACACACATACATATATATGAAGCTTTTAAAACTTCATAATGTTATTCAAAATATTTGTAATAAATGATTTTTTTCAAGGAGAGCAATAGGAGAGGTTCTAGTGAACTGTAATAACACTTTTAATTCAGAATTTGTGATTCTTCATCAGTAGACATTTATCTTTACCCTGTGAATAAAGGAATTAATTCTGTGAACAACTGAATATAAAATCTTAGAAGAATGTCTATTCCTTACAGTGACCCATAGCTCCTACAAACAAATCAACTGTTTCTTATTCCTCCAAACTTTTTTTCCCACTTGCCTTCCATTAATACTTAGGAGGGGGACCATATCTGACTTATGCACTGTAGTTTCCCCAGTGTTTGACACATAATAGGTGCTTAACAAATATTTGTGAATGAATATTGAATGCTTTCAAGTGCTTAGGATAGAGTCCACAGACTTTTTTGTAAAGGGCCAGATAGTAAATATTTTAGTCAGTCTCTTTTGGAGCTACTCAGCTCTGCCAGTTGTAACACAAAAGCAGTCATAGACAATACGTAAATGAGTCAGTGTGACTGCGTTCCAATAAAACTTTATTTATAGATACTGGAATTTGAATTTCATATAATTTTCATGTGTCACAAAATAGTATATTCTTTTTTTCAACCATTTGAAAATGTAAAAACCATTGTTCAGCATCTGTACAGCCGCAAACTGGATTTGACCCATGGGCAATAGTTTACCAACCCCTGGCATAGTGCATTGTATAAGTAGCACCCTCCTCCAACTTAGAAATAAATATATTATTTTCCAAAAACTTTGTTTGGAACCTGGGAAGCATTTTCTTATAGGATGATCATCATCTGTGTTGGTTACGTTCCCAGACCAATCTACAAGCCTGTTTTACCTCCAGTGTTCTGTATTCCAGCAATACAACTTTATCCCTAGGAATAACACTGTGTCTGAGGGAAAATGGATTTAGTATTCCTTCTCAGACCAGAAGAAACACAGACTCTCCCCAGCACTATCAGAATTTCCTTCTTCCCTGATCTCTCATTTCAAGTACCCTGCTCCCTGGGGCTTCAGTAGGGTGGTATAGGTGACAGGACTAAAAAGCGCTTTGTGTATGTGATTAGGGAGGAGAAAGGTGGCGGGGAGAGAAGAATGAAAGAAAATAGAAAATATCAGGATGAATCACACACGGTAGGGGTAGTACTGTTTTGTGAAACCTCAGTTATGTGTGTGATTGTATGTATACATGTACTGGTTCACAGTGAAAAATGTATTTCTTACTGTGATTTGTAGTCAGAACGTTTAAAAGCCTGTGGTTCTAAGGGTCTGAGATACTGATCCTGAGATCTTTTTTCCCCTCTTACTGCGTATGAGAGCCAAATGAAAAATATAAAGGAAGCCTCTTGACCACTTGGGACAGTGTGTTTCCGGTAAAGAGTTACCTTATGAGGTAGTTAACCTGTCTTACAGGTGAGAAAACCGGGTCGTACAGCTAATAAGCATCATAATTGAGATTCAAACAGATTCTTACCTTATTTAAGAATATGTGCTTGGGCTTCCCTGGTGGCGCAGTGGTTGAGAGTCCGCCTGCCGATGCAGGGGACACGGGTTTGTGCCCCGGTCCGGGAAGACCCCACATGCCGCGGAGCGGCTGGGCCCGTGAGCCATGGCCGCTGAGCCTGTGCGTCCGGAGCGTGTGCTCTGCAATGGGAGAGGCCACAGCAGTGAGAGGCCCGCGTACCGCAAAAAAAAAAAAAAAAAAAAAAAAAAAATGTGCTTGATACCTTATACCATGTTGTTTTCCCTGTAGGGAAAGAAGCCATGTATGACTTCCGTTGTGTTTCAGAGGATGAAAGACATCCCAATTGGTGACAGCTCACCAGATTTCTTGAGACACTTGCTTAAGTATTAGGACAGGGCCACTGGAAGAAAATGGTTAGGAACTCTATATGAAGAATGACATGATGTGTTAGAAAAGAAGGGGCTCTGTCATTTTACCTTTAATTTTTCTTAGTTCTCCTCTGTACTACTATCCCTGCTCCTTCATACCTCACCACCAACATGGACTGTTAATTCATACTAGAAACAGCAAGGAAGGGTTTGAGGATGAGGTTTAGTGAGGAAGAGTAATATAATCTTGTCTTTAGCTGAACGGAGAATGAGGAGGGAAACCCAAGTAGCTGGGCCACCTGGCCACCCAGGTGAATTGGCTGTTCCCAAGTGGCAGTGTGTAAGTGGGTGTAGGTAGAAAAGGACCTGCTATTAATTGTGATATAAGCCGAAGTCTTAGCTTTGGAGACTTGTAGCTTTGATATGCTAATTGAAAATAGTTCTTTTTTAGTTATTAAAGGAAAGCCTCTCTTAAGCAATACTTGGTTAGTCTAGACTTAGTTACCCATTTTAGGTACTTAAAAATCAGAAGCCATGTTCAAGACATCTCTTTCTCTTATGTATTAAGTTAGCAAGTATGGTGAAAACAAATTGATGCTGATTCTGATTTCTAACTTGATTTGGAACTGTCTTGGGAAGAAGTAGATTGATAGGAAGGCTGTTGTTCTTAACTAGAAAAGTAATAAAACGATAGCAGACAGATACCTGGTTAATTGAATGGAAAGATGACAGATACTTGTAAAATGTGTTTATCTTTCTCAAGCTGAGTTGAGATTCTTGATTTTGCAATGGGAATTACTAATTCATATAGAAAAAGTTTCAACTAGTAATATCTGAAGACTTGGACTTAATATCTTTTAGCCCAATCTCTTACCCCTATGGTACTGCTTACCATGTTCTGCATTATAATTGCTTGCGAATGTGTCTGTCTTCCAGCTGACCTGGAGTTCTTTTAGACTCATTCATTATAGTGCTAAGTTAGTATTTGATGTAGGTTAAGAGCATTGGAGCCAGAGTGGCTGGTGATGTATCTTGGCTCCATTATTTTCTGTCTCTGTGACCTAGGGCAAGTTATTTCACCTTTCTCATCTGGAAAATGGAAATAATAATGGTACTTACTTTATACAGTTGTTATAAAGTGTAAGTGAGTTAATATATCTAAAGTGCATTGAATGATATCTGGCATGTAGTAGGCATTCTGAATACTCAATAAAAATATTACTTGAAAGATAAAACACAGACTGGGAGAAAATATTTGCAATATTTGATAAAGGATTGTTATCCAAAATAAACAAAGAACTCTTAAGACTCAACAAGAAGAAAGTGAACAACCCGATTAAAAAATGGGCCAAAGATACCTCAGATACCTCACCAAAGAAGATATGCAGATGGTAAATAAGCATATGAAAAGATGCTCTACATCATATGTCATCAGGGAAATGCAAGTTAAAACAACTAGGTACCACTACACTATTAGAATGGCCAAAATCTGGAACACTGACACCGCCAACTGCTAGCAAGGATGTGGAACAACAGGAACTCTCATTCATTTCTGGTGGGAATGCAAAATGATATAGCTACTTTGGAAGACAGTTTGGTGGTTTCTTACAAAACTAAAAATCCTCTTACCATATGATCCAGCAATCATGCTTTTTGGTATTTACTCAAAGGAATTGAAAACATTTTCACACAAAAACCTATGCACAGATGTTTATAGCAGCTTTATTCCTAATTGCCAAAACTTGGAAGAACCAAAATGTCCTTCAGTAGGTTAATCGATAAATAAACTGTGGTACCTCCAGACAATTATATATTTTTCAGCACTAAAAAGAAATGAGCTGTCAAGTCATGAGGAGACATGGAGGAACCTTAAATGCATATTACTAAGAGCCAGTCTGAAAAGGCTACATACTGTATGATTACAACTATATGACATCTGGAAAAGGAAAAATTATGGAGACAGTAAAATGATCAGTGGTTGCCAGGGATCGGGTGGGAGAAAAGGGATGAATAGGCAGAGAACAGTATTTTTAGGGCAGTAAAAATACTCTGTGTGATTTTATAGTGATGGGTATATGTCATTATACATTTGTCTGAACCCATAGAATGTACATCACCAAAAGTGAACCCTAAGGTAAACTATGGAATTTGGGTAATTGTGATGTATCAGTGTAGGTTGGTCCTTGGTAACAAATGTAACACTCTGGTGAGTGATGTTGATAATGAGGGAGGCCATGCATGTGTGGGGTCAGGGGCGTATATGGGAAATTTCTGCATCTTCCTTTAAATTTTATTGTGAACCTAAAACTGCTCTTAAAAAAAAAGGCTTTAAAAAAATAGTTGCTAATGCTGCTTGTTGTTTTTGTCTAGCACAGTGCCTAGCTTTAAACTGTTTATTGAATATGAATGAGTACAATATAGTGAATCTAAAACTGAGGGCATTCTCGTATATTTAGTGAGAAACTGACCTTTGGCAGATGGCCATGCTGTTTTGTTTAGGATACAGTACTGTTTGTTTTATTTACAACATTTAAATTTATTTATATATTTATTGGACTCTGGTTTAATTCTAAAACATCAGCTGGTATCCAGGGAAGAATACAGTTGGCTCTCCCTGGATTCCCCATCCGTGGATTCAACCAATTGGGGATCAGAAATATTTGGGGAAAAAATTCCAGAAAGTGCCAAATTTGCTGCACATTGGCAGCTATTTCCATCGCATTTGCATTGCATGAGGTATTATGAGTAGTCTAGAGATGATTTAAAGTATACATGAGAATGTACAGGTTACATGCAAATACTGCATCATTTTATAGAAGGGACTTGAACATCCTCTGGTTTTGGTATCCTTGGGAGGGGTGGGTGGGGAAGGTGTCCTGGAATCAGTCTCCCTTGGATACCCAAGGACGACTGCACTAACATTTCCAGTTATGTAATTTGGTGGTATTGTTTTATATAGAAATATGGGGAGATCTTTTCAGAAAACTATAGAGTGGAGTAGTGCATCACTCAGTAGTACCAATATATTCACAAATGAGAGTACCTCAAAATCTTTTTTCCAAAGTGGGATAAAGACAAAAGGGAGCGAAACTGAGTTATTTGTAGTGAGGTGATGGACCTAGAGTCTGTCATACAGAGTGAAGTAAGTCAGAAAGAGAAAAACAAATACCGTATGCTAACACATATATATGGAATCTAAAAAACAAACAAAAAAATGGTGATGAAGAACGTAGGGGCAAGACGGGAATAAAGCCGAAGACCTACTAGAGAATGGACTTGAGGACATGGGGAGTGGGAAGGGTAAGCTGGGAGAAAGTGAGAGAGTAGCACTGACATATATACACTACCAAATGTAAAATAGATAGCTAGTGGGAAGCAGCCGCATAGCACAGGGAGATCAGTTCCACCTAGAGGGGTGGGATAGGGAGGGTGGGAGGGAGGGAGATGCAACAGGGAAGAGATATGGGGATATGTGTATATGTATAACTGATGCACTTTGTTATAAAGCAGAAACTAACACACCATTGTAAAGCAATTATACTCCAATAACGATGTCAAAAAAAAAAAAAGACAAAAGGGAGTGGGTGTGTTAGGGGAATAACTGTAACTTCCAAAAGTGTATGTAGTTTTATTTTCTCAATATTTGGATATCATCACTTCTGGGAGGGTAACTTCTTTTTATTAATGCTTTATAGTTTTCTAAGTGATTTCATGTATGTTCCTATTTGATCCTATGTGAACCTATTTGAGATAGGTTTCATGTTGTTTTGTTTGTTTGTTTTAGCTCAGACTCTAAGATAATAGAATTAGTCTGAAGTCACTAACCAGTGGAGCTAGAACTTAAACCCTAATTTTTAAGTTCTGTGTTCTTTTATAAAAGTAAAGACCAACTTTTGCCTCATTATCCTCTGCTGTCTCCCACTCTAGGGAAGGAAGTGTTTGCAGCCATTTATACTAGAGGTAGTTGCTTTGCAGATAATCCTTATACCACATTTTAAGAAATTCATGCTTGGCGCTGGGCAAGGCGGGAGCCAGAAGTAGCAATACAGCAGTAGGAAGCACTAAAATGAGCTCTAATTCCAGGGCAGAGGTTGTTTTGCTCTTGCTTGGATAGCTTGATGGCAATCATAAATCCACATATGTTAATTATTGCTGAAGGAAATTTGTAGGTAAATCCTGCCTTTGATTGCTTCAGAAGTGCTTTTCTTAATCACTTTTTGCTCTTGATGAAGAATGGTTAAAATTGTTTTCCTAATGGGCCATTATTAGGTTAAGGCCCATTACACATGTGCCACAGTTTTACATTATTACATTTCTTTGGTCAAAATTGGAACTGGCAAGTTATATCACAGCTCAATCATTATGTAAAACAATGATGTTATTAATTATTACCATTTGTTAAAACAGCCATTATTAATAGTCACTGCTTATTGCATGCTCTGGGCTAAGTGCTTTTAAGTTGTAGTGATAATGTGTGTGACTCACCCTACAAGATAAGTATTATCCCCATTTTATAGGTGAAGAAACTGAGATTCAGCAATTTGCCTAAGATACCTAACTAAATAAGTAGCAGAGCCAGTGTATGTAGCCTAGATCTGCAGGGATTAAATCTATTATTCTATTGAATCACATATTCTAAAATGTGTATTAAAACAGGAGTTACCAATTCCAGTGCAATGCGACTTTCTTTGAACCTGTTCTGCCAGGCTTCCCTCCCCCATTCCCACTCTGACAGCAGCTGCTATTTGTGGTACTCCTCAAATCCTATGATGTAGTAAAAAATGCTGAGCTATCAAATTGAATTGTTGATAATATATCATGGGTACTGTGGCTGATATAACAGAACTTTCTCCACCTCTTAAATGAAAGTAATTGTTTGTCCACAGCTGTTTAAAGACTGAGAAACAGAAGTTGTTCCTTTTGGTTATACAGTGAGCCAGAATCAGAACTAGGTCAGAATTCATTTGCTCTGATCACCACTTGAGTAATTAGTGAATCAAATGATCAAAGTAAATGCATCTTTTAAAAATGATTATCGTTGATTCAGAGAGGTTGAATTAATTGAAATTTGCTCATGTAGAACAAGACAAATCCAAGGTTCTTTTTGACTCATATTTGGAAAAGAATTTAATGATAGTGGTTGTTAATTGCTTACTTGGTGCCTGTTACCTATGATTGGTGGGTGAAGAAGAACATGTTAGATAGACAAGAATGAGTGGTTCTGGCATTTGGATTTGTGATTCCCTTGCCTGCATTCATATTAAGACAGATTGGTAGGGACTTTGCTGGTGGCACAGTAGTTAAGAATCCGCCTGCCAATGCAGGGGACACGGGTTCGAGCCCTGGTCTGGGAAGATCCCACACGCTGTGGAGCTACTGAGCCTGTGCGCCACAACTACTGAGCCTGCGCTCTAGAGCCCGCAAGCCACGACTGCTGAGCCTGCGTGCTGCAACTACTGAAGCCCACGTGCCTAGAGCCCGTGTTCCGCAACAAGAGAAGCCACTGCAATGAGCCCACACACCGCAATGAGAAGCCCACACACCGCAATGAAGAGTAGCCCCCGCCCGCCGCAACTAGAGAAAGCCCGCACAATGAAGACCTAACGCAGCCAAAAATTTAAATAAATTAATTAAAAAAAAAGATTTAACACACACGTTGTTTATCAAATCCAAGGACTTCAGTTTTCTGTTACTATAACTTTTAAATTATAAATCAGCTTGCAGAAAACTGAAAGATGATGAAGAGAATAGAAAGAAGAGGAAGTCCCTCATTTCTGTGTTTCTTAGGCTAGGAATAATGAATAAAAGGTGGCAAATGAGTAGTAGAAACTAATAAATCCATAGGGATTTGATTTGAATTTAAGTGACTGAATTTATAGAAAAACTTTAATATTGTTGTATCCTGAATCCATGTAGCTATAACTGAAACCATCTGTCATTTAAGGGGTACCTACTGTGTGCTCATTATTATGCCAATTACTATGGAGGTTACAAAAGGAATATGAAGTCTTTGATTGTCTAAGAAACTAGTCACTTTGGAGTGATAAACCTTACACTCTAAACATAATACACATTCTGAAACTGAAAATGTAATATAAAAACATTTCATATGTTAATTATTAAAATTAATGGTGTTAGGCACTAACAGACGTTTCTTTCTCTATTTGGGGGGAGGGGGGGCTTTGGTTATCTTTTAGGACTTCACTAGGTGAGGGATGCCTTTCAGGTTCTACTTGGTCTAGTCTTCTTGAGTCCTTCTGGGCTTTGTTTTTTCTGAATTTATTGCTGCTAAAATAAAAGCACCATTTGGATGGGGATTATGGCCCTGATGTTTATCACTGCATCCCTAGTGTCCAGTGCTTAATAAATATTTATTGAATACGTTAATGTGAAAGAGTTTTTCTTTTTCTTCTCACTGTCTTGAAAAGTTTCTATCCTACCTTCTGTTTTCTTTGTTATCCTAAAGTACGTGAAATAATTCCCTCAAAGATTAATGATTTTCTAATTGCCTAATCTAAAGGATTCTTGTTATCTGTATTCGGTTACTACTTGACTTTCCTGTAACTTTGATGCTATTGTCTAGCTGTTCCTTCTTGAAATTCTTTTGTCCCTTTAACTCTCTCAGTGTTTCTGACTACAGCTCCTCACCACGTCAGTTTTTCAATCTGCCCATCCTTTTAGTTTTGCATTCCTCAGAGTTCAACCTTATGGAATTCTTAGTCCATATAACCTTCCCTGCTGAAGTAATCCCATTTCTCTTTATTTTTTAACTAAATGTAGGTATCCATAGTTATATCTCTAACTTTGATCTTCCTCTTGAGCTCCAGACTTATTTATTAGCCATCCAGTAAACAATAAGCATATGTCGGAACTGGGAATATAGAGATGAATAAGACACAGTCTTTACTATAGAGGACACACAGCTTAGTTGGAGGAGAATGATTAGTAAACTAGAAATTATGCAGCACATTATGTCAATATTAGAGTGCCTGGGACTGTAGAAAAAGATAGCCTGGGGCTTCCCTGGTGGCGCAGTGGCTGTGAGTCCGCCTGCCGATGCAGGGGACACGGGGGCACAGGTTCGTGCCCCGGACCGGGAAGATCCCACATGCCGCGGAGCAGCTGGGCCCGTGAGCCATGGCCGCTGGGCCTGCGCGTCCGGAGCCTGTGCTCCACAACGGGAGAGGCCACAACAGTGAGAGGCCCGCGTACCGCAAAAAAAAATAGCCTGATTCAGTTTGGAGGGAGTCAGGTAATGTTTTCCCTCAGTGATGCTTGAGGTGATGGAAGGATGATTAGAATTTTATCAGGTGAATAAAGTGGAAAGACTATTTTACATTGTCTTGTCAAGTCTGGTGGATGTGCTTCCTGGTGGTAAGACAGCCAGTATGGAAACCTCAAGGTCTAAGGACATAAAGCCTCAGGGCAGAGAGTGAGAATTGTCCAGTGGAGCCAATGTCAATACCAGCAAAATGGTACGAAGTATTAAGTCCAGAGGGAGAGAGGTGACTGTAAGAACAGGAGAGTCAATTACAGAATCCATTACTGCTCAGTCAAAAGCAGTGTGTGTAAGGGAATGATTTAGGCTAAGGCTCTGAAAGTGATGTGTGCTAGATTTGCCCTTTTCTATGATACCTGTTGTATATTATAATAGTGGTCATAGTAAATTAATGCAGAGCTTCTCAGACTTTAATAGGCATATGAATCACTTGGAGATAATGTTAAAAATGCAGATGTTGATTCATTGTGTCTGGAGTGGGGCCTGAGGTTCTACCTTTCTAACAGGCTCCCAGTGATGCCATGCTGTTGGTCCCTGTACTTCGAGTAGAAAGGGACTAAAGGAACTGAGAGTGGCCAGACAGATGCAGAGGAAACAACTTATATGGGGCATGAATAATTATTACATGTCAGATTTGAGGAACTGGAATTAGTTCGTGAGACCTAGATCATAAGCCATATTATGGGGCATGGAACAGTGATGGGTGAGTGCAGAGGTGAGCAGGGATCAGGACTTGATTTTCGAAGGAGTGTTAACTTCATGTTGAAGGCTGTGGAAGGGCCATTTTGAGCCAGAGAGTGCTTCGTCAGGTTAGTGCTATTTAGCATAAAGAGATGCCTTAAGTTTTCATCAGGGTGAGTGAGGTCAAAGTACTTGTGGCTTATCCTGATAAAGTAGTTGATGATATAGGTCTAAGCTGGAGAAAGATTTGAGTCTTTGGGCAGTAGATTTACAGGCATGAAATCAACTTGGCAGAAGAAGAAGAAAAAAGAAAACCAAAGATCAAACGCTTTGAAACGCTGATTTTTTTCAGAGTAGGGGGAGAGGACAAGGAAGAGCTTGTAGAGGAGAACCAGCTGTGGCCAGAAAGGTAGAAGGAAGACTCGTGTCATTGTAAGAAATCTAGATGGAGGGAATATTTGATGGTGCCAGAGAGATTAAATAAGATAGAGCCTGAAAAGTCACCACTAAATTTGTAAATTTGGAGATTATTTGTAACTTTAGCAAGGACATTTCAGTGGAATGGTGGAGACAAAAACCATGTTGTAGAAGATGGGGAGTGAATTGTGAATAAGGAAGTAGGTTTGGTGGTGGCCGATTACTTTTTAGGAAATGTTGGCTGAGAAGGGATGTAAAGAGATGGAAGAAAGCTAAAGTTGAGATGTTTATGTGCTTGAGGAGTTGGTTCAGGAGAGAGCTAATAGAAAGGGAAAGATTAAAATGTAAACCTCTTGGAGCCAGAAACTTGGGTGCCATCTTCAATGCTTCTTAGTGCTCTGCCAAATCCAAGAAATTACTAAATCCTGTAAATTTTACCTTCTGGATATTTGTTGAATCTATTCTTGTTTTTCCATTCCCATCACCAGTGTGTTAGTTTTACCCTTACCATTCCTTGCCTAGACCCTTAAATGGACCTTTCTCTCCCTCCCACTTCCAAACAAAGCAAACAAAAAAGCACCAGGGAAAAAGAAAACCTGTCTTCTATACTCTTTGCTAGAAACCATGGAGACTGTAGATACTGAGCTCTATCATGAATGTGGAGATCTGACCCTGACACTCAACAGCTTAAATCCCCCCCACCGACTTCTCATCACCTACATAGGATGAAGGTCAAGCTTTTTAACATGACATATAGTACCCTCTGGGACTGTTCATTTCCAACTTAATTTCCTGCCATCACTGCCTCCCACTTTGATCCTATAACACTAAAAAAAACTCCTAATCTCTCCCCTCTCCCCACATACTTGTTTTTTGCCTCCAGACTCTACTCATTTTGTACTTCCTGCAGTTCCTGTGGGGCCATTCTTTCCTAGGCAGACTGTTAGGTACTCCTTTCCGTATTCCCATAGTATCTTATTCATCCACTTATTGTTATACTCCCTACATTATTGACATTTTCTCCAGTTTTCTCTGTTCACATAAGATCTGTAAGGGATTCGTCTCTGAAATCTAGGTGCCTGACTCAGTGCTGGTAGAGTTGGTGCTCAGCTCGTGTTCATTGATTAGTTGTAATCAGCATTGTATGTGGAGGCAGTGGCATTTGGACCTGGGAAGAATGGTAGTATTTCAACAAGTGGCCTTTGATGGAGAAGATTCAATTCAGAGTGGCCAGCATGTGTAAGAGCATTGAGGTGGTAAATATGATAATACTTATAGATAGGCTGAACACTTCTTTTAGACAGGAGAGAAAAGGTAGAAAATGTAATGGGAGATATGGTTAGAAAAATAAATTCAGTACAAATGAGATGGAGCCTTGGATGCTATGATTTAAGATTTTAATTTTCATTTTTCCCCCATAACAACCCTTGTAGATTGTTAAACTGAGAAGTTACACCAACTCTTGAATTTTGAGGAAAGGCTCTATTTCTTCTTGAAGTATCAATGTGAAATAACCTGTTTATTTTGTGCAAAGTTTTAGAAATGTCTGGGTTTTTTTGTTTGTTTTGTTTTAGTTCCTTTCCTAAAGATTATAAGATGCTGTCCTTTATGAATATATCAGTACTTTCTGTTATTTTAATATTTTTAAAAACAATCCTGATAACCACTATGTTTTTTCCCCTCAGAGAGATTATCATTCAATAAGGGGTGCCCTTTATTGTGCTCCTGTAGAGAAAACAGAAAGCTGTGGCCTGTGCTTATGCTCTAGTTGAGGAGAGAATTTTATATATAAATCAACAGTAAATGTTACAATATAGTTTATATTTAAATGTTAAGTTACATGAGAAACCAGCTGAATGCCAGTTGGGTAAGTAAGAAATCCAAGACCAAGAAAAATCATCAAAAGGTAAAGGTATCCTGGAGAGCTTCATAAAGAAAATGGGACTTCAGTGAGCCTTGAAAGATGAATTAAAATTTAGATAGATGGGAAGGTGGTTGCTGTGGGGTTGAGAGTTGCGGGAGGAAAGGTGAAGGTAGGGACAGGAGCTCAGATGTGGGGGACGGTGAGGTAGCATACTTGGGTTGAGTGGGATATGGATGTGCTTGGGGTGTAGGAGAGCGTGGGTGTGGGGGTGTGAAGCTTGTGGGCACATGTGAGGAGACAGCATGTGAGGGCGTGTGGGGGTGTGTAAGAGGAAGGGGAGTGGGCGTGTGAGGGTGTGGTGGGGTATGAGGAGACGTGTGTAGGTGTGTGAGAGGGTGGGGGTGTGAGGGTGTGTTTTGAGGGAATGCGTGTGGGTGTGAGAGGAGGGTATGTGTGGAGGGTGTGAGTGTGAGTTCTCTTCAAAGCAAAGAGAAAATTTTTTTACTGGAGTGAAAAATGTCTGAAGTACAAGGAAAGCTTCAATATTCAGACATGCCTGTTAGTCATTGTGGTCCTCTCATGTAGCATAGCATCAAGTTAAGTGTTGGCCTATTTCTTCCTCCTTTTAATATTCTACCTGGTGATCTCTGTTACTTCTTTAATCAAAAATGTACTTTTAATCTCAAGTAACTCTACCTACCTGCTTTTTTTGAATTAGTCTTTGAGTGAAGTATACCTTGCCAGAGTGCCGAATTTAACAAGTCACTTCTGATTTTTCTTGTTCAAGCATTTACAACTTGAGAGCAGGTGTCACACTTTATAAAGTTCTTTGGCCTATCCTAGTACCCTGTGGGCTGCCTAGGACAGAGATTTACCCTTTACACTTTCAGGCCTGCTGACCTGTCACTATGCAGGGACTCTGATACTATAGGTAATTATCCTACACCTTTTAGTTGCAAGAACTGTTTTCCCTGACTTTTTTCATTTATTTCTCCTGTTAATCCATTCACTCTGTTGTGAAGACCCCACTTCTTCCTTCTTTCCTTTTTCATTATTTCTCAGTATAGACTGCTTTCTGCATGTGTGCCATTCTTTTCCTTGAGTACGCTCTTCCTTTGACAGATATCTTTACTTTCCAAATATAGCTAGAATCTTTTTCATAAACTGCTTCTTCTGTGAAGCCTTTTCTAATTAATCCTTTTTATCCCTTTAGGTCTTCACATTCCTCATGTACTTTGTTTGCAACGAAGCAAAAATATTATTTTAAATAATTTCTAAATTTTTGGTATATCTGATATTCAGAATGGATTACAGATTCCCAAAGGGCAGAAAGGGACTATTTTATTTCTTTTGGTGTGTTTCCATAACACTGCTTACTCGGAGCACTTAGATATGGGTATTGTCTGATGTTCGGAACTCCCCTCTTGTGCCCAGAGTGCATACGTGGAAAGGTGTTTCCCCTGCAACGTCGCAACTTCTAACTCTTACACTTGTGGATTTTTATGATATTAAGAATTTGTTAGGAAGACATTTTCTCTTTCCTTTTGGTCACTGTTGAGTAAATGCCAACAAGCTAGTACATTATTACTAAATTAATTGTTAATTACCTTCTGCTAATCACTTTCTTTCATTTTAATACCTAAATTCTAAGGACCTGAAGGGACATCAAGAAATAATTTAATTTGGTCTGCTTTTTAAGTCAGAGTTTTATTTAAATAAAGAGTTTTGTATCTTATCCTTCATAGGAAATTTTGCACAACATCTATCCTAGGTGCCTGTGCATTTATGTATATATAGTGTATTTAATTGTAAATAACATTTTAAAGCTGATGTATCAGTATTTTGTGAAAGAAAACAAAAAGGTTAAAAGCTGTGCTATCTGCTTCAGGTAAGTCCTAGCAAGAAAAAGTGTGGAACAGCTGCTTTTAAGCCTTGTACTATCTTTTTGGTTTCAGTGGAATTGAGCAGATATGTATTGAAAAACTCATTTTATAAATATTCTGAGGACTGAGTCCCCTACTTAACCATCTGTTAAGATTTCATTTTAAAGACAAACTTGCCTCCTGCTTTTTGGGATCATCTTAAAACACTGCTCACATTGCCATCTTCTTGCTCTTCTTCAAGATGATATCTTGTTTATTTTTCTGCCCATTCTCGTCTCTTGTTACTTCCCATTAACATTCCTTGTGACTTGATTTTGTTTGTTTGTTGGCCTTTGGCCTGAGTAGGAGAGAAACAATTTAAGTAGCTGCTGTATTAGGAATTCTTACTGGTGAAGATTGCTAGCTCTCTGATGCAAGTTTTTTTTTTTAATCCCAAGTAGTGGCAAACCTGATCACATACTTTACATTTCCTCCTTTGAATCAGCATTGGAAACATAGAGCCCATGGTTTGGTGTGTACATATTCTACCCAGTAAAATTTAAATGATTGACAGTTAACTTCTTTTTTTTTTTTTTTTTTGCCGTACGTGGGCCTCTCACTGTTGTGGCCTCTCCCGTTGCGGAGCACAGGCTCCGGACCCGCAGGCTCAGCGGCCATGGCTCACGGGCCCAGCTGCTCCGCAGCATGTGGGATCTTCCCAGACTGGGGCACGAACTCATGTCCCCTGCATCGGCAGGCGGACTTTCAACCACTGCGCCACCAGGGAAGCCCGACAGTTAACTTCTTAAATGTGTCCTGCCTACCAGTTTTGCACCTATCAAAAAGGAGTCATACGTTATTTCTCCACATTGAACACATTATGTAAAGCCCAATTAAAAGTAAAATATGCCTTGATGTAAAAAGCTTCTTATTATATCTTAATGGAAAGTTGGATTCCATGGATATTCAATATGTTAAGTAGTTGATTTAAAGCATTGGTAGCCTACATTGTGTTCTGCTTTATATTTTCAGAGTACTTCTCAAGAGAAACCTCTATCTTTTGTTTCTTTATCAGTCTGACATTAACAGATGGCCATGGTTTTTCATCTGATCTTTTGGTTTATCACTGCCACTTCTGAAAATTCAGGAAACTTGTCATTGATGCATCTCTTGGCTTATACAATTAAAGAAGTGTTGGTATGACTTCTTCCTTTGACAGAATTGCTACCAGGTGACCATGGTAGGAATCTGAGTCACCTACTACTATCTCCAGGTCATCTGGTTGAGTAGGATTTGTGACAGATGTTGTTAAATGCATCCTTTCTGAAAGTAATAATGATTTTCTTTCCTAATAACATATACTTTAACTCCCAAAATCTTCTTCATCTGGTTTTATGTATAGATATTTTAGTGATAGAAGTTTTACTTGTCTTTTTATGGTTTCTAGGATTTTCCTTTTTCCTTTGTTAGAGGTAGCCATTGTGTCACCTTCTTGGGGGCACCTTTTATGTACAAAGGAGAAAAAACAATGAGAAAAATTCCAGAGAATAATTTCCAAGTATAAGAGAGGACTACTTTTAGAATAGGCAGGGTGTTTTATGTGTCTCTGAGTAGCTCATTTACTTGACACCTAGCTTGTAGTTCCCACTTTGGAGACATCCATGGTAGCTTCATTTCCAGATGGTGTTCCTTAAAATGTGCATGTATATTATTTGTGATAAAGCATTGTTTTGGATTTTTTAATGGGGTGAACTAATTGTTATAGCTTTTAGGAGATGACTGAACAGATAGAGTGAGTATGTTCTAAGAAGATCACATATGGCATGTGTTACAGTGAGGGCATTGGGCCAATCAAGCTCAGGATGGTGGAGTGTCTGGAGCAGTGCTGCAAAAGAAATATAATGCAAGCCATACTGTGAGCATATAAATTATATGAAAATATAATTTTAGATTTTCTAGTAACCACATTAAAAAACGTTTAAAAAAAGGTGAGATTAATTTTAATAATATACTTCATTTAATACATTTTATTAGAAATATTATTTCAACATGTAATCAGTATGAAAATTATTAAATTTTTTTGTACTAAGTCTTTGAAATCCAGTGTATATTTTACACTGATGGCACGTGTTAATTCAGATTAGCCATCTTTCTAGTGCCCAGTCACCACACATGGCTAGTGGCTACTGTATTGGACAACTCAGGTGTCGTAGAGTGTTTGCTGAATCTCTAAGATAGACTTGGTGCAGGTAATTTTGTATGAAATGGTTTGTAATTTCAGGAGGGAGTCAGATTGAGAAACTGGTGTGAAACAACTTTGGTAGATGGTGGGAAACCAGCTGGAAGATGAAAACAGCAGAGATTCAAAAGAAGATGAAAATAGGAAATGGCAGGACTTGACAATGGCCAGTATTCTATCAGAAGAACAAAATAATTGTTAATCACTTTAAGGAAAACAACTTTCCCAACTAAGGGCTTTTTAGCCTAGGCTATGTCATAGTTTGCAGGAAAGCAGTAGTTACTCATAACGGCACCCAAGAAGAACCACTGAGATCAACAGGGAAAATTGATTGCAGAGAAATAGTGTGGGTGGCAAGGAGGCAGGGGAGGATGATTTACACTAATATAGTAGAGAGGAAGGGTCTGAGGTAAATGATTGATTTTTATGAAATAGGAACTGGACCAAGTTCTTGGTGACTTAAGAGCAAATGAAAGATTATGCAGAATACTATATTAATATTTATTGCTTAAGCAGTGAATAAGAGGACCCTAGTGATAGGGACATTGGCCACAGTATGTAAGTGAGATTAAGAGCTCATACTTTCAATTTTGGTCCATTCCTGTCCTGACCATTTAACTTTACATTCCTTGGTGAGGTAAAACCACCCAAGCCTCAGTTTCTTCATCCATAAAATGGGCAGAAATAGCATCTACTTCATAGAATTACATGGATTGAATAAGATTATGTATTCAGTGACTTTGGCCAGTATGACACATCCTCCTGTTATTCCTCTGAGTTTGGAATATCCAGAGGGAGGAAAAAGAGGTACTATAGTGTTTTCTTGGAATACATGCTTATGCCACATCTTCTGAGCTATTACTCCTCAAAGCAGTTTTCAGAGTTTAGGTCAGTAACAGTTGATGAAAATTTCTTTATACGTAATCCCTATTAAGTGAAGAAAGACTTTCTAAGTCTTCTTTTGCGAATTGTTTGGATAGTGAAAAAAAGAACAGAAATCTGGAATTGAGTCACAGCTCCACCACAGCACCACCACAGTGACCACTTTATCTTTCTGGGACTCAATTGGAATTGAATTGATTAGTGTTTCTCCAACTCTGGTTTGAGCACCTCACAGCATTAGAATCTCCTTGAGTACTGGATAAAAATGCAGTTTCTTGATCCCCACTGTAGACCTACTGAGTCAGGCTCTGAGAGTAGAGCCAAGGAAGTTTTCTTTTGCACTCAGGTATAGCTGATCCCCACCACATCTAGTTTGAGAACCACCAGAAAGGATGATTCTGAGATCTTGTTTGAAAGTTCATTGTATTATAAGCCTAGAGTAGGAGTTGGATAGGAATAATGATATCTATTCCTATTTCCCCTGTAGGATTGTTGTGAGGATCAAGTAAGATATCTTTCAGTTTGTAAAAATAAGTATAGGTGAAAAGATAATTAAATTTTAGACTCCTATAGATTGTAATATATGTAATACATTTTTTTAAAAATTTATTTATTTATTTATTTTTGGCTGCATTGGGTCTTTGTTGCTGTGCGCAGGCTTTCTCTAGTTGTGGCGAGTGGGGGCTACTCTTTGTTGCGTTGCGCGGGCTTCTCATTGCGGTGGCTTCTCTTGTTGCGGCGCATGGGCTCTAGGCGCACGGGCTCTAGAGCGCAGACTCAGTAGTTGTGGCACACGGGCTTAGTTGCTCCGCGACATGTGGGATCTTCCTGGACCAGGGCTCGAACCCGTGTCCCCTGCATTGGCAAGTGGATTCTTAACCACTGTGCCACCAGGGAAACCCTGTAATACATATTACATACATATACGTATATTGTAATTTACAATATGTATCTGTGTGTGTGTGTTTGTGTGTGTATTTGCAGTCACTCTTAGCTATAAATCTAAATGATTTCTGTATTAGGTGAGTCTTGGTGGATCATAGTACTCGTATTTGATATCAAATTTCTATCCAAAAAATAATGAGTTTATTTTTATTTCCCCCATTTCCATTTAATTTTTTGCTTTTATTAGGTGCAGAGAGGCCCAGTAGGATTATAGACATTCAGACCAGATGAATATATAATTTGAAGGAAAGACTAATGTCTATTCTAATTTTTTTTTCTTAATTTTTTTTTTTTTGGCTGTGTTGGGTCTTCGTTGTTGTGCGTGGGCTTTCTCTAGTAGCGGCAAGCGGGGGCTGCTCTTCGTTGTGGTGCGCAGGCTTCTCATTGCGGTGGCTTCTCTTGTTGTGGAGCATGGGCTCTAGGCACACGGGCTTCAGTAGTTGCAGCATGCGGGCTCAGTAGTTGCAGCACGTGGGCCCTAGAGTGCCCAGGCTTCAGTAGTTGTGGCACACAGGCTTAGTTGCTCCGTGGCATGTGGGATCTTCCTGGGCCAAGGACCGAACCTGTGTCCTCTACATTGGCAGGCAGATTCTTAACCACTGCGCCACCAGGGAAGTCCCTGTTCTAATTTTTTAATTTAGGCATTAAAGTGTTTAATACTAGGAATAATAATTCCTAATATTAGGAATAATTTTTTAAAAATAATTTTTGTGATTCAGTTGTTTAGGTTGTCCTATTTAGGGATTATCTGTACTTTCATACTCTTCCATCAATTAAACCCTCTGCTCTCAACAAACAAAAAAACCACCCCCACTACTAGGGTGTTTTCTGGGGATAAAATATAATCCCCCATTTTTTCCATTTCCAGAGAGGGCAGACTGTTACTGGGTATATACTTTGTGTTGGTTATAGTGTTTCATGCTTTAAAACATTCTTATTTTGGTGTCTAATCCCTACACATAATTTAATATATAGAAATACTTATTAAATGGTTTTTAAGCATGCAGTGTGTTGACCAGACAGCACACTTTTAGAGAATTCGATTTAGTTGGTCTGGACTGGGGCCAGAAATGAGTGTTTTGGTGATTTAGATGGAGGTTGTTCATGGCCCACACTTTGAGAAACATGGCTCTGTTTCTTGTTTCCTCTAGAGGCATAAATTTTGTAGGCACTGGCTGCACAACATAAATTAGGAATAGTTTGCTTCCAGCTTGAAAGTGAACATAAAAATATTGCACATTAGAACTCTACATGTGTTTGTGTATGTTTTTCCCATAGGAACTCAAGATGGTGTTAACACAGATGTCAAAATGAAGGGACAAATCTACCACCTGCAGGTTAAAGCTGTTTAATATCGCAGAAAACATTTTTATAAGAAAGAAAATCGTAGGACATGGTTGGATCTTGACTGAGTCTATACTCCTTAGCCTTCCTTTTAAAGTTAGTTTCAGGGATTCAAAAATGTTACCATCCATTAGTGAAAATTTAAGATTTTGTGGCAAAATAAATAGGGAAGCAGAAAATAAGATAGGCAGTGTGTAGTACTTCTGTTAGAAAAGCTGTTGAGCTTTATTGTATGCCTAGTACTGTGCTCCTGCAAGCATGATCTGCAACACTAGCGTTCACCTCTTGAACGGATTAAATGCCTTTATTCCCATGAACAATCCTCAGTTTTTGGTCCTTTTTCCTGTTTCTTATTTAAACAGTCTGCTCACTCACTGTTACTTCTGTTTTTCTTGTACTATATCTCAATTTTTGTCTCTCACCCTGGCTTCTTGGTTTCCCTTTTTACTGTATGGTATAATTAATGAAATAGCTTATTACAGATTTAAAATTCCTAAGTACCAGACTAAGTAAAAAATTAAAAATTGGTTTGATAAAACCCATTTTGTTTACTTACACCAGTGCTGCTGCCTTTTCTCTTAGGTATTTACTCCCAAGCCTCTTCTCAAGTGTTAGGTATATGCTGTAAGTGCTAATTTATATTTGAAAAATGCTAATGTTAAAGAGAGATCATAGATTTTGTGGCACCTAGGACATAATTTTCATCAGCTTATCACTTCCATTCTCTTCATCAGACTTATGAGGCTTTTAATACCTATTGATACTTAAGTTCCTGTTGGGCTCAAACTTTTATTGCAGTCATTCCCTGTTCTTAGTTTGTTTTTAAAAAGCAAAATTGTTCTTCACTGAAAATTGGGGCAGGTGGGTATAAGTGCTAAATAGGAAGAGGGTGTGTAAATTCCACCAGGAATTGGTTTTCAGATTCAGTGAAGGCCGGGGATTAGAATTGTTGACCCCTGAGTCACCAGCCAGCCAGCTGCTTAACAGAGAACAACTCGGATGGTTGCAGTTGTTCCCTGTGTCCTTTCAACTGCTTTTTATCTCCATCCTTTTCTTATCTCCTGTTGCTCCTGTCCCTTCTCCATCTCCTCAGTGCACAAATACATCACTGAGTATGAAAAAGGGCAACAACAGTAGCATTATTACTAAAGTTTTTGTGTCTCTGAATTCCTTTGCTTTTTGCTACACGTCTGAATCCAGATTTCCATTTCCAGGGTAGCCCTAAACCTACACATTGGCCAGCTGTGTCCTTAATTAGTTTCTGGCACTGGAAAAGTAGCTTTTAAGTTGGAGGAAAATGTCCTATATTTGAACTTTTTTGAATCTTATTTTGGCATCTTTCAGTGGCTTACTAATAAGAATTTTTTAACCTTATGTTTAAATGTTTCACAAATAAAAGACCGGGGACAGCCCTGATAGTTGTTAGGGTTCTGTGGATCTTTGTTCCTTAAGAAAATGGTAGATATAAACATTACTGGGTGGGAGAATGTTGAAAAAATGGTGGAATGGCACTCAGGGTGGGCCCAACAATTCTTTTTAAGACATTTAACTTACTAAACTTATTAGGATATAAGCAAGGATGTATCAGTTGTTATCCCCCTTCCACTATCGGATTTAAAAGTAGATAGTTTAACTTTATTTACTCTTCTTCAGTTCTACATTTCCGAGGTTGTCTGTCATACCCCTGAACACAAAAAGTTCCTTTTACTATTAGTTTAAGTAAAGAGGAGTTTTTCTGGTTTTCTTAATGGGGTATATAGGTGGTGGCTTATTAGAAAATAGTTTATTAGAAAATAGTTTAATCATTCATATAGGGGACTTCCATGGCGTTCCAGTGGTTAAGACTCTGTGCTTCCGCTGCAGGGGGTGCAGGTTCGATCCCTGGTCAGGGAACTAAGATCCCGCATGCTGTGTGTCGCAGCCACAAAAAAAAAAAAAAAAAAAAAAAAAATCATTCATTAGATAGGAAATCTTACCAGCTATTGATTATTGTTGTAGTAGACATACCTTGTTTTCAATGTAAACATGACATTTCAAATGCAAGTTATATTAGCGAAGGTGATAAAATTTATGGACTAACTATGAGTAGTGTGCTTTATAGAGGTTTATATGAAAGCTTTCTGAAGGAGACTAGTCTAGAATGTCTATGTTCTGCTCTTCCTTTGATACTTGATGAAAACTGTTAGTGCTACATTTATCATGCTGCTCTTTTACTCTTTGAAAACCAAATTTCTTTACTACTGCATGGATATAGCATATTTTACAAATTGGAAGTTTGTGGCAACCCTGCGTTGAACAAGTCTAGTGGTGCTGTTTTTCCAGCAGCATTTGCTCACAGTGTGTCTCTGTGTCAAGTTTTGGTAGTACTCACAATATTTCACACTTTTTCATTATTTGTTATGGTGATCTGTGATCAGTGATCTTTGATGTTACTGTTGTAATTGTTTTGGGGCACCACAAACTGTACCGATACGAGACGGCGAAATTAATTGTTAAATGTTGTGTGTATTCTGACTGCTCTACCGATCAGCTGTTCCCTCATCTCTCCCCCTCTCCTTGGGCCTCCTTATTCTCTGAGATGCAACAATATTGAAATTAGGCCAATTAATAACCCTACAGTGGCCTCTTAGTGTTTAAGTGACAGGAAGAGTCACACATCTCTCACTTTAAATCAAAAGCTAGAAATGATTAAGCTTAGTGAAGAAGGCATGTTGAAAGCTGAGATAGGCCAAGAGCTAGGCCTCTTGTGCCAAACAGCCAAGTTGTGAAAGCAAAGGAAAAATTCTTAAAGGAAATTAAAAGTGCTACTCCAGTGAACACACAAATGATAAGCAAAACAGCCTTATTGCTGACATGGAGAAAGTTTCAGTGGTCTGGATAGAAGATCAAACCAACCACAATATTCCTTTAAACCAGAGCCTAATCCAGAGCAAGGCCCTAACTTTCTTCAGTTCTGTGAAGCCTGAGAGAGTTGAGGAAGCTGCAGAAGAAAAGTTTGAAGCTAGCAAAGGTTGGTTCCTGAGTTTAAGGAAAGAAGCTGTCTCCATAATATCAAGGTGAAAGCAGCAAGTGCTGATGTAAAAGCTGCAGCAAGTTTTCCAGAAGATCAAGCTAAGATAATAAATGAAGGTGGCTACACTAAACAACAGATTTTCAGTAGAGACAAAACAGCCTTCTATTGGAAGAAGAGGCCATCTAGGACTTTCATAGCTAGAGAGGATAAGTCAGTGCCTGGCTTCAAAGCTTCAAAGGACAGGCTGACTCTCTTATTAGGGGCTAATGCAGCTGGTGACTTGAAGTTGAAGCCAATGCCATTTACCATTATGAAAATCCTAGGGACCTTAAGAATTATGCTAAATCTATTCTGCCTGTGCTCTATAAATGGAACAACAAAGCCTGGACATCTGTTTACAGCATGGTTTACTGAATATTTTAAGCCCACTATTGAGACCTATTGCTTAGGAAAAAAAAAAAAAGATTCCTTTAAAAATTACTGCTCACTGACAATGCACCTGGTCACCCAAGAGCTCTGATGAAGATGTTCAATGAGATTATGTTGTTTTCATGCCTGCTAATGCAGTATCCATTTTGTGGCCCATGGATCAAGGAGTAATTTCAACTTTTAGGTCTTATTATTTAAGAAATACATTTCATAAGGCCATGGGTGCTATAGATGGTGAGTGATTCCTCTGATGGATCTGGGCAAAGTAAGTTGGAAACCTTCTGGAAAGGATTCACCACCATTCTAGCTGCCATTAAGAACATTTGTGATTCATGGGAAGAGGTGAAAATATCAACATTAGCAGGAATTTGGAAGCAGTTGATTCCGACTCTCACAGATTGAGGGGCTTGGGGTTCAAGACTTCAGTGGAGGAAGCAACTGCAGATGTGGAATTAGCAAGAGAACTAGAATTAGAAGTGGAGCCTGCAGATGTGACTGAATTGCTGCAGCCTCATGATAAAACTTGAATGGATAAGGATTATTATTTCTTATGGATGAGCAAAGAAAGTGGTTTCTTGAGATGGAATCTACTCCTGGTGAAGACACTATGATGATTGTTGAAATAACAGCAAAGTATTTAGAATATTATATAAACTTAGTTTATAAAGCAGCTGCAGAGTTTGAGAGGATTGACTCCCATTTTGAAAGAAGTTCTGTTGTGGGTAAAATGCTATCAAACAGCGTTGCCTGCTACAGAGAAATCATTCATAAAAGGAAGAATCAATTGATGTGGCAAACATCATTGTTGTCTTACTTTAAGATAGTGCCAGAGCCACCCAAAGATTCAGCAACCACTACCCTGATCAGTCAGCAGCCATCAGCATCAAGGCAAGACCCTCCACTGGCAAAAAGATTACGACTCACTGAAGGCTTAGGTGATGGTTAGCATTTTTTAGCAGTAAAGTATTTTTTACTTAAGGTATGTACACTGTCTTTTCAGGCATATGCTTTTTGTACAGTTAATAGACTACAGTATAGTGTAAACATAACTTTTATATGCACTGGGAAGCCAAAAAATTTGTGCGACTTGGTTTATTGCGAAGTCACTTTGTTGCAGTTATCTGGAACCCGAACCCCGAGGTATGCCTGTACAGAGAAGTATGAATACTTATAGTAAAAATTATTGCCTGTAGTATATATATTTTGTTCCATCAAGTTGTGGAGGGAAAATTTTATTGAGATACTATTAATAATTATTTTGTGGTAAGTAACATAGAACAGAATTGTTAGATTTGGGCAGTATTAATATAGCAAGTCTATTAAAGTGTTCAAGAAAAAAAATGTTTCCTTCAAGTTTAGAAGAGATTTGAAGGAAATGGGTTTTTTTTTTTTTTGGTACACGGGCCTCTCACTGTTGTGGCCTCTCCCGTTGCAGAGCACAGGCTCCGGACGTGCAGGCTCAGCGGCCATGGCTCACGGGCCCAGCCGCTCCCATGTGGGATCTTCCCGGACCGGGGCACGAACCCGTATCCCCTGCATCGGCAGGCGGACTCTCAACCACTGCGCCACCAGGGAAGCCCGAAGGAAATGTTTTAAAATTGTAGACATGAAAGATTTAGATAGAATATACTTTGTAATATTAAATAAGAATGAGTGTGTTAATCTGATTTTTACTATTCCTGCTACTTCTCTTTTATAAATTCAGACAAGCCAACATCTAAAACAACTTTGGTATAAGATTTTTATAAAAATCTCTTTTATAAGGTTCAGACAAGCCAACATCTAAAACAACTTTGGTAGTTGTTGAAAGGTATTAGATGGATGTGTTTATCTTTAAAATGGTCAAACATGACTTTTACAAATACAGCTTTTGCAGATTTTACACAAGAGGCCAGTAGCTGTAACCTAGAATCAAATATTCATTTGATTTAGAATGTTTACCTGAAATTTTTGCTTAGTTTTCTCTGGGTTTTAGAGGAAGGGTGCATGTTTTGTATTGTTGTGATTTAGGGATTTTTTAAAAAGGGTTATTAGTTTTAAGGGCTTTCCCTTTTCTTTTATGAATTAAGTAGCAAATGAATCTTTCATTTTTGGAAGGTGGGGTAATAGTTATAGGAATATCATAGAAAATTAACTGAGTATTTTAATTTTTTGAGATCTAAGAGATCAGTAGTTTCTTAAGAGCGAAGCTGGTAAATATATGTGTTTTTAAAAACTTACTAAATATAATCAAACTGTGTTCTCAGTTGTTTGAGAACTATTTCCAAATTAAGAGTTGATATTTTGCCTTTTTTCATTTCATGATCTGGTAACTCTTATTAAACTTTTCCAAGCATTTTCTCAATGCTTACTCCACTTCAGTATCTCACCCATTAAAAGGGGTTAGGGATGGGGAGGTGGTGGTAGAAAGAATGTATCAAGGCCTGAAGGAGTTTGATGTTCCAAGAAAGAAGTTCGCTTGTCTGGTGTGAATTAAGGCTGGACAGAGGCCAAACTGTGGAAGGCCTTATAGGATTTGTTCAAATTTTATTTTAAGGCCAAGGGTAGTGGAAAGCCATTGAATGGCTTTAAAGTGGGGGAATGACTTGATTTTGTTTGAATAGGATAAAAGTGGAACCTGGGAAATCAGTTAGGGAGGCTATTGCCCTAGCCCAGGGAGAGAGATTGGTGACTTGCAGTATAACCTTCTTACTCCACTGACACTCACCTCCTTCAAAAATTAGCTTAGATTTTTTTACAATTTGATTTCTTATGACCAAATGATTTTGCTCTTTTTTTTTTTTGATGTCAGTTATCTATAAATTTTCATTTGACAAGCTAGGTAACATTATTTTATTGTTTTATTCGTTTAAGGGTGCTAGTATGAAAGTATGGTTTCTTTATAGCTAGTATAAAGGCCTGTATAGAGGGTTTATTTGCTTTCTAAGGTGTCTGTACTACCTGTCTACTAATAAGGAGTTGGTGGTGTGGCTGTTCCATAATACCAAGCAGTGATGACTAGTGAGCTCTTTTGTATGCTTTCAGGATATCTCATTCAAATTTTATATTTTTTTAGTCATCTTTTTATCTTCCAAATTCAGTTCCAACACAAAATCCTACTTTTTTAGAGGCAATAACATGAGTTTTTTCCTTTAAATAAAATACATTGATAAAGAAGCATACTTGAAATTTCCTAGTCTTTGTGACCTTCTGATCATTTATTTATCGTTCCTGCCTTCCCAGTTTTACCTTACAGGAGGAATTAGAATAAGCCTTAATTGAAGTTCAGAAATATCTAAAGATTTGTAAGTTTCTCTCCTGCTTTCTACTTCTAGTGTCTTGTTTTGAAAATTAGGACTCATTTTTTCTTTTTCCCAGGTTGAGGTTAAAGATATCTCAAAGTTTGAAAATATTTTCTTTTTTACTATTTTGCTTAGTACTTAAATATCAAAATGCCTACCAACACTATATATTTGTTGAATGTGGAAGATGCTCTACCTGTGTGAAAGACATAATGTCCTCTTAAGATTTCATGTAATGTGTCACCAAAATAGACTTTAAAAGTGTCCCACCAAGGGGCAGAGGGGTAGCAGGGTGGACTTTTCTAATTTGTGAGGGGAAAACATTGGGCTTCTGTTTTTCTTGTTCTTTGTTTGTAGAAATCTCTCCCTCATAATGTCATAAGAAGCCTACTTATATTGGTTAAAATTAGAAGAAAGCAGGTCTTTTCATACAACCATTACCTGCCCCCCCCCTTTTAATTATTAAAAAGGCACAGGGAGGTCGAGGTCTGGAAATTTGCCAGGCTTTCTTGGACTGCCCTAGAAAAGTAATCTTAAATGTGTTCCCAGGTGCTAGTCAGTTGAATCACAAATTTGGAGTTTTGTGGTTTGCTCTTTTCCTGTTTCCTATTATTCTATATATACTTTATGTATTCAGGAAAATGAAATTCTTTGGCGGTTGATGATAAAATCAATGCTTTTATTCCAGGCTACCAACCAAATATACCGACTTAAAGTACATTTCTGCCTAAAAAGATGTCAAGTCATTCCTTAAGAGAATGAGAACGGTTACCTTTAACGGTGTAAAGATGTTACTTTTAAAGAAATTTTTCTTTCTTTTGGGGGAGAACTTTATAATGGATGTCTTTTGTTATTTAGTGTTTAGTAATTCAGCACAGATTAAGTTAGTATCTTTTATTGAACAAGCCAGGGGTAGAGCATCTTCTGTACTTAAAGAAGAGTTTTAAAAATGAGGTTCTTTAAAAATTTTGCTCTACAGAAAGGTAGAGATGGATGAAAGGTATTAGGTGGACGTGTTTATCTTTAAAATGGGCAAACATGACTTTTACAAATACAACTTTTACAAATTTTACCCAAGAGGCCAGTAACTGCAACCTAGAATCAAATATTCATTTGATTTAGAATGTTTACCTGAAATTTTTGCTTAGTTTTCTCTGGGTTTTAGAGGAAGGGTGCGTGTTTTGTATTGTTGTGATTTAGGGATTTTTAAAAAAGGGTTATTAGTTTTAAGGGCTTTCCCTTTTCTCTTATGAATTAAGTAGCAAATGAATCTTTCATTTTTGGAGGGTGGGGTAATAGTTATAGAAATATCATAGAAAATTAACTGAGTATTTTAATTTTTTAAGATCTAAGAGATCAGTAGTTTCCTAAGAGTGAAGCTGGTAAATATATGTGTTTTTAAAAACTTACTAAATATAATCAAACTGTGTTCTCAGTTGTTTGAGAACTATTTCCAAATTAAGAGTTGATATTTTGCCTTTTTTCATTTCATGATCTGGTAACTCTTATTAAACCTCTTTGTATTGAACTAGATCTACAATTAAGTGAATTAAAAAATAAGAAATTTGTAAGAGCTTTATTTAGAGAGGTTTTGCTTGCCTCTTTTATAAAAGGTAATTCTATTTCAAATTTGGTGTTCTCTTTGGGCCTCTAAAATTTTGTTAAGGATTTTTAAGAGAGAGGTTTGAGAAATTTATGTGTTCTTCAAACCCTGGTCTGTATAAAAGTAGATATATACTTATTTTGGACCTATATGAGGAAAATCAGTCACTGATGAGTTAACAGTGTTAAAATACATTTTAGGTGGTTATCTTAGTAATTTGTCAGGAATTAACATTAGGGGTCCTTAGATAACCAGTGGTTAAATGTTGACATCTACTTTTATTCTCCTTCTCACACCCATGTATGCACACACTGTGTCTAGTGTTACAACGTACAATGTTTATATTTTTATTTTATTCCACATAAGTTCTGTTTTTAGTTTATATTACTTAAGCTAGATGGACAGAATCTTGAACTGTTTTGTCAGACTGATAGTACTGAGTATAACAGGCAAGGCAAAAAAAATTTCTGGGAAAATTGCCAGAAAGTGTTTGTGTTTTCCTTTGGAAGTGATTGTTTGGTGGTAGGAAGGTGCTTAGTTTAAAAAAATAAAAATAAAAATTAGATTGACAGGTCCTAAAATGTTGCATTGCCATCCAGAAATTTTATTTGAAAATTTATTCTCCTTCCTCATATTTCTAACTTGTTTATCAGAAGTCTTTTGGGACATTGTTGACTTTACTTTTTTTCCTAATACTTAAAAACAGCCCAGGGCAGCCAAATAGGGAAGGTGACTTCTGTGATGTTTATTAATATAGAAAAGAAAGGATACCAGAAGACCTTTGATCTGTTTATAGATGCATAAAAACAAATTATTAAAATGAGTTTTAAAGAAATTACACAACACATAAAAGTAATAAACAAGAATTTTAGATTCTTCTCTTCTAGTACTAAGCATCTTAGTTATAAATATGAAGGCCATTGGTGATTTTTAAAATAAGGCTAGTTAAGTGATATAGCTGTTATTTAATATCATAGTGAGTTTTCAGTTTGTATTCTTTTCCTTTAATAGAAGTGTACTGCTATTTAAAACTTCTCTAATAAGTATTGCTGATTTTCTTCAGTTGCTGGTTTTAAGTTGCCAGATGTTACTTTGATGAAAACTTTGTGATGAGTTGTTTTGTTTTGTTTTGTTTTGTTTTTTTAAGTTTCTCACTCTTAATACTGCTGGTTCCTCAAGGGTAATATTTCACATTACTTTCATAGCAGCTGAAGTGATCCGTTTTTACATCAGAGTTTGATGATTTACTAAAAAGAAAGCCTGCATTTTCCCAAGTAAATGAAGCACTAAAACCCCTTAATGTACCTAGTGTCTTTTCAGAGTAATTGAGACTTGTAGGTTGTTTTTAGTAGAAACTACTTTGTGTGTGTGTGTGTGTGTGTGGGGGGGGGTTCCTTAATCTATCTTAGGATGTCTGTTCTGAGAATTTACCTTTATCTCTTATTCTTCTAAGTTTATGCCCAGTTTTGGCTTTTGTGCAATTGAAAAAATAGTCCATTTATTCTGATGGGAGTATTGGCCTCTAGCTGCAGTCACCGTGATCTCCCTGTTCCCCCCAAAATGAACATCTAATATCAGAAACCTGTTTTATATGGTCTAGGTAATACTTGTATCTGCTTGTACCTGTTTTGATATAATTCGTATTTTGAATGAGTGCCAGAGAATTGCATAGAATTATTTCAATCTTGAGATCTGGGCATTTATAGGTAGCCCACACATTTTGTGGCTATAGGCAAAACCACTTTTCTGTTGTGCCTTATCTTTGAAGATACCTTGCTTATCCCGGACAATACATACCTTTCATGACAGTAAGAACATAACATCAGGAAGAGAGTTAGCAAAAAAAAGAAACATAGGGTAAATATATAAAGAATAAAGCTTTATTTTGTAAGATGATGTAAGCTAAATATTTATCAACAGCCAAATACCTAACTCAGGTCACTTTTATCTTACTTTCTTACACTTAGACCAAATAAGAGACTGTGTAAAGCAAAAACTTGATCTCCGTATTCTAATTTGCCAGTCCTTTTGATACCTGTGGCCATCTGATAAGCATGGATATTATAGACTCCTGGTTTTTATTGGGTAGTTAATATGGCTTGCTGAGTTTCCTTCCATTCCAACACAGTTTACTGATTTTCAGGTTAATCTTAAAAATATAACTTTTATTCTTAACTTTTGATGTCTTGCAAATCTGCCTTGATTATACCCAATACTGAAGAATATGGAATGTTCATGTTTAGTGAAAGCAATCTTGTCAAACACTGATTAACCACAGCCCTGTTTATTTGATCATGATCTTCTCTGTCTCTGTTTAGCTCAGTTTTGTCTCTTTCCTTAATAGTCCTGCTTTAGTCCCCTTTCCTCCATAAAACCTTCTTTTTTCATTTCCTTGTTAATTGATTGATTTAGTGCATGTTTAATGAGTTCCTGTACTGTGCCAGGTACTGCTGATACAACAATGATAGTAGGGCTTGTTCTGGAAGCTCATAGTTTAGTGGAGGTCCAGGTTATCATCTCCAAAGTCCTACTGCATTTATTTATAGCCCTTATCTTGGTGTTTTAATTTACAGTACAAGCATATGATCAATTTTTTTCATCTGTATATGTTCAATATAAAAGCAAAGTTTTCTTCAAAGATTATTCCCAGAAAAAGTCATTTTATATTTGAGACTTTGCAAAGTTTTTAATATTTTGAGGCTCTTACTCAATAATTTTATTTTGAATAGAAGAATAATGTTTGTAGAAGACAGGCTTGAAATGATGCCAGTCAGTGCTAGTTTTGAATTTTTATGGAAGTTTCCCGAGGGAAAAGGTAAAAGGGGAATAAAGAGTTCAAACAGATAAGAAATTATTCTTGGGAGGGTTGACTAACTATCATAATTTGTTGTAAACTATTCACAAAGGTAAAAAAAAAAGCCTTTAAAATCTCACTTTTAAGAGCAATATTATAAGTACTTTATGAACATCACAATATATACCTATAGAACAATGGGAAAAAAACAGTGTCTTAATATTATGGGAGTGGAAGTTTGTGGCTTGGAGAAACATTTCCAGTGACAATATTCTATATGACTTCAAAAAGTACTGTTTCTCAAACAACTTAAACGGAAATGAAGATAATTCAAGTTTTGTTACTTTTAAATGACTCAAAAAGAAGGTAATGAGATGACACTTGTTGAAAGACGTATGTGAAGTTTGAACAAAATTGTTTTTTAAAATTTTTGTGCTTCATGATTTTAAAACATTCATAAAACTAAATTAATGAGTTAAAATAAGTATACATTGGGCTTTTCATACAAATATAGAAAGGTTTGTATATTTCAAGTTGGTCAAAAGATTTTTAAAATATCTTCTCATTGGGGGAAATTAGGGTATCCGTCATATTGAGGGTTGCATGAGGGTTGTATCAGTGTTTTGATACAATTTTATTTTATTTGTACTATAAAATGTTTTTGATTAAAAGCATCATTCAGTTTGATCTGGCTTCCATAAGTGATTCTCTTTGGATGTGTGTTCTACCCCTAGAGTGGTGGGAAGCAGTGACATGTGAAGGGAAAACAAGAATTGCTTTTCATGTTGTATTTATTATTTTTGAAACTTCATTAACCCTTCCTAGCAAACTAAGTTGCCTTTGGGAGGCACAAGGTTAGGGAAGGCATTCAGTAACCTGTTTATACTGTGTTCTCAGTGACTTGTTGGTAGTTTCAGACAGCATTAAAATACTTTTCCAGAAGTGAGCCTCAGATTTGTAAGTTGTCAAAATAGTTCTTTTCTTTCTGTTTAATGTTGGTTGCATACCGTAGGAAAATTGTGATAGGATGAGGCTGGTCACAGGACCGTGAAAAACATTGTCATCTTAATCAGATAAGAAATTAATACAATTCACAATTGTAAAAGATTCTTTAATTCCATCTATCTGTTTCAAAGGAGATGGGGGTGCAGTAGTAGTTGGTGGATTTTTTTTTTTTTTTTTTTTTTTGCTGTACACGGGCCTCTCACTGTTGTGGCCTTTCCCGTTGTGGAGCACAGGCTCCGGACACGCAGGCTCAGCGGCCATGGCTCACGGGCCCAGCCGCTCCGTGGCATGTGGGATCTTCCCAGACTGGGACACGAACCCGTGTCCCCTGCATCAGCAGGTGCACTCTCAACCACTGCGCCACCAGGGAAGCCCTAGTTGGTGGATTTTAAAATTTTTAAAATTCAGTTGTCACATCACATTTTTACATTTTAATCATTCATTAAGTACTGTTTATGTTTGGAGGGCAAGTAAGACAGTCTTAGATCCAATAGCATTCTGATGTATGAAAGAACTTATATAGACAACTAACTAAAAACAACGAGTAAATATAAAATATTTTATATTGGATTGCAAGTAGTGTGCATTTTGTGGGAAGGAGGAGTTCTGATGAGAAAACTTGAAAATTGTCACATATGTGAGATTTAGCCTGGGAGGCTTTTTGCAAGGGCTGGGCTTTCAGAAACTGTTAGAATGATGATAGATTGCAAAGGGAGGGGGGCATTTAAGGAATATTTGCTTGATCCATGTCCACTGTTCCAGCACCATTTATTGAAAAGGCTATCTCTCCTCCTTTAAAATTCTTTTGCTCATTTGTTAAAAATTAATTGGGCATATTCGTATGGGTCTGTTTCTCATTCCTCTATCTGTACCACTGGTCTTTGTGTCTTTGTCTCCACCAGTACCACACTGTCATGCTACTGCAACTATATGGTAAGCCTTAACACCAAGAAGAGTGATTTCTCCCTTTATTATTCTTTTTCAACACATTAATAAGCTCTTTTAGGTGTCTACAAAGAAATTTGCTGAGATTTTTATGTGAATTGGATTAATCCTATTTATCAGTTTAGGGAAAATGGACATCTTTATTATGTTGACTCTTCCAATCCATGAATACAGTATGTCTCTCCAAGTGTTTAGGTCTTCTTTGATTTCTTTCATCAACATTTTATAATTTTCATCATACAAATCCTATATATGTTTTATTAGACTATATGTATTTTATTTTCTTAGGAGCAATTGTAACTGGTACTTTTAATTTTTACTTTCAGTTCCAGTTGTTCATTGTCAGTATAAAGAAGCACAGTTGATATTTGTGTGTTGATTTGTATTCTGTGATCTTACGGAACTCACTCACTAGTTCTAGCATTTTTTCTGCTTGAAGATTCCTTGGAATTTCCTAAATAGACAGTCATTTCATCTGCAAATAGAAACAGTTTTATATCTTCTTTTCCAATTGGTATGCCTTTAATTTCTTTTTCTTGCCTTATTGCAATAGCTAAAACTTTCAGTACTGTGTTAAATAAAAGTGGTGGGAGTAGACATTATTGCCTTGTTTCTGATATTAGAGGGAAGTCATTCAGTCTTTCACCATTAAGTATGATGTTGGCTGTAGTTTTTTTTGTAGGTGCTCCTTGTGACTTTGGGGAAGTTTCCATCTATTCCTGTTATACTGATAGACCATATGATTTTTCTCTTTTAGCCTGTTTATTTGGCAGATTGCATTTACTGATTTTTGAATATCAAACCAACCTTACATGCCTGGAATAGATTGTACTTGGTTGTGATGTATTACTTTAAAAAAATACAGTTTTGGATTTTGTTTGCTAAAATTTTGTTGAGAACTTCTACATCTAAGTTAGTGAGAGATACTGGTCTGTATTACCCCTCTTCTTTTTTGTTCTGTCTTTGGTTTTTGTATCAACGTAATACTGGCTTCAGAAAATTAGTTAAGTAGTCCCTCTTCATCTTTTTCTGGAAGAGACTGTGTAAAATTAGTGTTGGTGTATTATTTTAATACTTAATGCTTTTAAAAAACAAAACCCTAATTGTCCTCAGATGCAGTTGCAGTAGGTAAAATTTACTTTTTCCTCATGGGAGGAGTATTTCAGGTTTTGAGTATGACTTTTATAGGCCTACTTTATGGCCAAATGTTCTAACAAATTTCAGGTCCTGTGTATTAATTTTTTTTTCTTTTTAAATGGTAGGAAAAATGAAATGGTCAGTATGAGTCATTATGTATAAGCAGTACTTTGGAAATAGAACTATTATCTAAAATAATTCTGATACTAGATTCTGCAACTAGACTTACTGATTTGCTATAACTTGCCTGAGTGTGAGTTATGAAACTATGGAATTATCCATAATAATTATGGAATTATTAGGGAAATTGAATCAAATATGGAAACAAAGCTGTGAAAGGTTTGGTAACTTGTTCAAGGTCAGTTTGTAAACTAAATTCCAAGTTCAGGTCACAGTCTACTAAGCCAGTGGTACTTCACTGGGGAGGAACATTAGATCACCAGTGGGTCTTTGCCAAAAGGAGAAAAGAAAACATACATACAATATCTATACATCTATATATTTCCCCGCCGCCTCCCATGTACTTTTCAACTACTCATTCCTGGGGCATACAAAATGGCACTCAAACGTGAATTCAAGAAAACACATAGGGGATTCTGATGCACATCATTTGTTAAGAACCATTATAATAAACCCTGCACACAGACCTTTTATGTTCATTTATTTCTTTTGAAAGTCATATTAACTATTTGGAATTACTTTGATAGAATAAACCTATGGTAGAAATTTAAAGTTTCAGAAAATTTTAAATTGGGAGATGCTCTTAAAAACTAGTAAATATAGGTAACTTTTGTCATCCTCTTTAGAACTACACCTTTAAAGTCACTATGTGAGCTTAACATAAAAATACATATAACTTGGTTTATTTTTATAATAATCATGTTATTATATTTAGTGGTCAGTTGGAGACGTGATGGATAGAGACTGATTACCCAATCAGCTTGAGGAGGGGGGGTGGCAAGATTGTCAGTTTTCCCCATTAAGCAGTTTTCTTTCTATCTATGGATAATATCAATCAAGTGATAGTCTAGATCTAGAAAATCATCTGAAATCTTAACTTGCCATTAAATATTAAGAAGTAGGGCTTCCCTGGTGGCACAGTGGTTGAGCGTCCGCCTGCCAATGCAGGGGACATGGGTTCGTGCCCCGGTCCGGGAAGATCCCACATGCCGTGGAGCGGCTGGACCCGTGAGCCATGGCCGCTGAGCCTGCGCGTCCAGAGCCTGTGCTCCACAACGGGAGAGGCCACAACAGTGAGAGGACCGCGTACCGCAAAAGAAAAAATATATATATATATGTATATGTATATATTAAGAAGTATTAAAAGAAATAAAGAAAATAGTCATTTGTTTATCTTTTTTCAAGTCCAGAGGTGGCAAAGAAAAGATACTGATGTTTTCCCCTCTCCTTCTATACTAATTTCAAAACCCTTTACCTCAAAATCTTTCTCAGTACATGGCTCCTGGCAGCCACTCTTAATTGATTGGAATTGACGCCAAAGATAAAACCTATTTGGCATTTTTGTTATAGGCAATGTTCTTTTTTGGGAGGTCAGTTTTATTTAGTTCAAGTGTTGTTCCTGTGCTTCAATGGAGTCTTCTTTTGGAAATTAAAAATAATTAATAGTGGTTTTTAACATGAATTACACAAGTGATAGTTCACAGAAGACTCCTCCTCAACAAACAAAACAAACAAAAGGCAGGTTAGCTAGACTGTGGGAATTAGGATGTTGTTTCAAGAGGTAGCTGACCAGGACTTCCCTGGCGGTCCAGTGGTTAAGACTTCACCTTCCAATGCAGGGAGTGTGGGTTCGATCCCTGGTCAGGGAGCTAAGATCCCACATGCCTCGCGGCCAAAAAACCAAAACTTAAAACAGAAGCAATATTGTAACAAATTCAATAAAGACTTTAAAAATGGTCCACATCAAAAAAAAAAAATCTTTAAAAAAATAAGAGGTAGCTGACCACACAGCCTGTGGGCCAAATCCAGCCTGTGAACTAAGAATGATATTTACATTTTTAAATGGTTGGGAAAAAAATCAAAAAAAGAATAGTATTTTGTGACATGTAAAAATTACATGAAATTTAATTTTCACTCTCTGTAAATAAAGTTTTATTTGAATGTAACAATGCTCATTCATTTACTGTCCTCTGGATGCTTTTGTGCTACAGTGGCAGAATTGAGTAGTTGTGAAAGAGACCATATGGCCTGCAAAAGCTAAAATATTTACTCTCTGGCCCTTTGCAGAAAAAAGTTTGCCATCCCCTGTTTTGAGATAACATGGGCAGAGTATGATTGCTTTGTGGTTATTTAGTAAAGGAGGAAACTTAATTTGCTGTTATTTTCAACAGGTTTCTGAAAAGGAATAATTTACAAAATGGCTACTGTTTATATACAGATGAATAGTAGTAGCAGCCCTTCTTTTATAAAATACAATGGACATAGAGTTACCAGCCATAGTTTACATGTCCACTCACACTATTATTTCTTCTGTAGTTGAGGAGTCCACAGCACCATTACTGCCACAGATTTTATCAGCTTATAATTATATCTCTGTGCTAGAGCATTGTAGAGCAGCAGTTCTCAAACTTTTTGGTCTCAGAACTTCTTTAGACTTACCCCAGAGAGTTTTTATGTGCTTTGTATCTGTAAGTATTCATCATATTAGAAATTAAGGCAGAAAATTAAAAATATGTATTTATTTAGAAGTGACAATAAATCCATTATATGTTAACAAAAGAATAGATTTTTATGAAAACTATTTTCCAAGACAACAAAAAAATTAGTGAAATTGTTACAGATCTCTTTATAATTGTTTTAGTAGAAGACAACTGGATTCTTATATCTGTTTTTTCTACTCAATTTGTTGTGATACAACAATCCGTTGTATTGTTTTGATGTGAAGGAAATTTGGCCATACACAGATATATAGTTAGAAAAGTGAGGAATATTTTAATCCTATTTTAAGATAATTGTGGATTATTAGTGATATTGAATATCTTTTTATGTAGTATTTCCCATTCATATCTGTTTGATAAAGCATCTCTTTGAATCTCTTGCTCAGTTTTTAGAAATTGGGTAGTATGTTTTCATATTGTTGAGTTGTGAGAGGTCTTTATATTTTCTGAATATCAGTTATTTTTAAGGTATGTAGTTTGCAAGTATTTGCTCCCAGTCTGAATTTTTTTCCTTAACTTTCAAAGAGAAGTTTCAATTTTAATGAAGTTCAACTTACCAGTTTTTTCTTTTGTAGCTCATGTGTTTTGTGTTCTAAGAAATCTTTCATAATTTAGGGTCACCAGATTTTTCATTTTTTTCTAGAAATTTCATAGTTTTAGGTTTTCTTTTGAGTTTATGATGTGTTTAGAGTAAATTTTTATATATAGCATGAGCTATGAGTTGATATGAGTTGAGGTTCTTTGTTTTGCATATAGATGTCCAATTGTTCCAGCGTCAGTTGTTGACTTTCTCTGCTAAATGCATTGGTACCTTCGCTGTGTATCAACTGACCGTATGTGTTTGGGTCTATTTCTGGAGTCTCTGTCCTGTCCTGTAGGTTCATGTGTCTGTCTTTTCACTAAGACCACACTGTCTTGATTGCCAAAGCTTTAGTAAAAGTCTTAAAAACAAGTAATATGGGGAGTTCCCTGGCGGTCCAGTGGTTAGGACTCGGCGCTTTCATTGCCATGGCCCAGGTTCAATGCCTGAGTGGGGAACTAAGATCTCACAAGCCACGCAGTGCAGCCAACGAAAAAACAAACAGTATGAATTCTGTTTTGTACATTTTTTTCAGAATTATTTTGGGTATTCCGGTTCCTTTGCTTTTCCATGTAAGACAAGAGATAGTTTCTTAAAAGTTAGTTACAGTGTGGAATCTGAAACCACTAGTGAACTTTTTGTCCTCTGTAATGTTAAAATCTACTTGGCTATCTTGAATTTTGTATGGATTTTTTTGCCCATGAGTGTTTTTCAAACGTCATGCATAATTCACTTGGAAAATATTGGTTCTCTGAATTATATAGACCTTCTAAATATTGGCACATCTCATTATTCTGTATTTAAAAGTCACATTTGTTAATATCACCACTCATCAGAAATTCTTTAAGTATTGGGAAGGTGTCAGGCTAATGGTGGTGGTAAATACAAATTTTCCAAAATTCTTATTTTTGCTTGAAAACTCATATTTTATTATTGGCAGTGCATACTGTCAGGTGTTTTTCTTGATGTAACAGGTTTACTTGGTTCATTTTGGGAACATTTCTGCCAAATAGTCGTCTGAATAGCCTTGGTTGGTTTAGTTCACAACTCAATCATGCAAGGGCTTTTTCTGAGGGCAATCATTGTACTTCAGTGTGTAGTAGCAGTGCTTTTGGTTAGTTCCCATTTTGTCACACAGAATATTGAGAAGAAGTCTACTCAAGGGTCAAGATTTTTTTAAAAATTAACAATTGTACTGCTTTCCATCAAGGACATTCTTAAGTGAAACTGGCCTTTTACAGAGAAACCCTGTGATATATGTGGTTGCTTTCTATTATTATGTTTATTATACTTAAAGTACAGAGATTGACCTGGAAACCTGAACCCAATGTTATAACACTAGTAAGGCAGTAGATTATTGACATTTCAGGAAGATTTGAAGTTTCATGTACTGGGAGACAAGACGATCTGTTTAGGAACAAATACAGTTATATTAAAAGTTGTCGTTTTATTATCTTATAGGTGCTATACTTGGTAGATCAGAAACTCAGGAGTGTATTTTCTATAATGCTAATTGGGAAAGAGATAGAACCAATCGAACTGGTGTTGAATCCTGTTATGGTGACAAAGATAAACGGCGGCATTGTTTTGCTACCTGGAAGAATATTTCTGGTTCCATTGAAATAGTGAAGCAAGGTTGTTGGCTGGATGATATCAACTGCTATGACAGGTAAGAACACTTTTTATTTTCTTATGATAGTGTTGAATAATTTTCATTCCCCCCCCCATTTTTTTAAAAGGAGAAAGATCAATGCATGGATTTTCACTGTTTCTTTTTTAAGATGGGATTATGAAGACCATTATAACATGTTGTAATGACAAGATATGTATTTTAAAGTAAAAAAATAAATATAGCATGTTTATGTTTTATCTTCAATATACTTTGAATAATCTATCAAGTAGTGAGAACTTTAGATAAGAAACATTTCTTTCCATATGTTGTAGGGTTATAGGTTTTTTTAAAACACCAATTTTAAGGAAAAAGGATTTTAAAAATTGCTTTAAGAGAGAATATATCTGTTGAAAATCTATCCTGAAGGAGAATAAAGCTTAATCATTTTAGTTTCCCTCTTTATGTATCTGGAAGAAATTGATCTCACTACATTTCCTTGCAGAGTAGGCCTTTGTTCTTTATCCCAAGAGACATTTTAACTTGACATTCAGAATTACATCAGAACTAACACAATCCTCATAGAAAGCTACATTTTATTTTAAAAACCTTGTTTAAATTGTTTTATTCTGTTGGAAATAAAATATAGTGGATATGTCATTGACTGCCTGTGATCTTTCTGCAAGGTGTCCCTAGATGTTTGGCCGATCACTTAAACTGCCTGGGCCACAGGATTTTCACTGAGGGTGGGTGCTGATGACTGCAGAAGGTACAGAATCCTAGATAACCAGACTTTTTGGAGCCAGATAACTAATACACTCACGGAACTCTAGCTACATCCTGATCCACTTTCAGGGGCTTTAATAGATTACCACGAATCTGTGGTTGATTGGACATATGTGATTAATAGTAAAATGTGTTGAATAAACTCATGAAAATTGAATTAGCTCCACTTTTGGTGAAAATTAAAATGGTCATTTAGGTATATATTTAGTATTTAGGATATACATCTATATATATGAATTTTCTGGGGATTATTACTCTGTAATTATACATTTTAGCTGTATTTCTGATTATTAGCTTCTTTATTAACAGAGGTGATCATTAAGTGATATTTGCTGTTATGAAAGAGTAAGTAGAGCCACTAGGGAAACAGTATAGATGTTCCTCAAAAAATTAAAAATAGCAGTGATATAGCAGTTCCACTTTTGGGTATATATACAAAGGAAATGAAAACACTAACTTGAAAAGATATATGCACCTCCACGTTTATTGCAGCATTATTTACAATATCCAAGATGTGGAAACAACCTAAGTGTCTGTCAATGGATGAATGGGTAAAGAAAATATGGTCTATGTATACAATGAACTATTTTTCAGCCATAAAAAAGAAGAATATCTTGCCATTTGCAACAACACTGATGACCTTGAGGGCATTATGCTAAGTGAAATAAATCAGACAGAGAAAGACAAATACCATATGATCTCACTAGTATGTGGAATCTTTAAAAAAAAGAAAAGAACCCATATATATAGAGAACCGTTGGTGGTTGCCAGAGGCTGGGGGTGAGGGGTGGGCAAATGGGTGAAGGGAGTCAAAAGGGTATGAATTTTCAGTTATAAAACAAATAGGTCCTGGGGATATAATGGGGGATGTGATGTAATGGTGACTATAGTTAATAATACTGTATTGTATATTTGAAAGTTCCTAAGGAACTTAGCAACTTTTAAGTAAATCTTAAAAGTTCTCTTCACAAGAAAAAAAAATTTTTAACTATGTGTGGTGATGAGATGTTAACTAGACTTACTGTGGTGATCATTTCACAATATATGCAAATATCCAATCACTAGGTTGTACACCTGAAACTAATATAATGTTATAGCAAATTATATCTCAATTTATAAAAAAAGAAAAGTTGAAGAAGAAGTTGGGGAAAAAATGAGGTTTGGAGGTCATCTTTATTCAAAACTGTCTATTAATTAGTTGAAATCAGGGATCCCTGTTCTTTTTATTGTAAAATGCTACTGTGCTTCTCACCTAAAACCAGTATTACTGGAGATTAAACTTTGCTAGATAATGTGAGTGAGTTGTTCAGTGCAAATGCCTGCTCTTACAGTGATAATTACCACATCAGCTTTGTTTCTAGGGGTTAAATGCCAATTTAAAAGTATGTGAATTTCTGCTTTTATGTTCTGAAGTTGATTAAAAAACAAATATTAAAGGTAGTAACATAAATAAGAGAAAGGAAAAGAAGATTCAAGAAATGTCAAAGTGTGGAGGAAAAGACAGTGGTAAAAAGAATGAAATTGAATGGTGAAAAGTATTGATAATTTACTTCAGTTAACTAGACTAGGTATTTAATCACGTTAACCTATGATTTGATTCATGATTTTAAATATTAAATTTTAAATTTGTAAATTTTTCTTTATAAATTGTTAGAAATTTAGCTTTCATTTGTCCTTTAACTTTCTACTAAATAGACATTGGTATAGATTTTATTTCAAAGTTTGATTTTATTAAAATTGCCTTCTCCCTGAAACTTCTTGAGCTTTTCACTTTAGAATTAAATTCAACCTTGTTGTTCTAACAGCCATTATAAAAGTTCACAGTTTATTTGTAATGTGTCTTTAAATCTACCTGATGTTATTAGCCATATTTAAATATCTGATTTTAAAAACTAGGTATAGCTAATTTTTTAGTGGTTGATTAGGATTTAATCTAGGTGCTAAATCCCTATCTTTTCAGTAACTCAGGTCCTATGTAGAAGGCTGCCTCCCCCTACCCTTTAAGTCAACCCACCTCCAGTCAGTTTTTTGAGTTACTAGGGCCTGTATGTTTGTTGTTACATATTGTTCTTGTTACTTATCCTTAACCCTGTTCATTGTGTTCAGGGAATTTAAATCTGCTACAAAAATGGCTTAATTCCCAAGCCTGGTTTAGGTCTCTGATGATGAAATATGTTCTGCCACACATTATTTTGTGCCTGTGTATTTATATGTATGCATAGGCATATAGGTATGTATTTATATGTGTACACACACATACAGTTTTTTTTATATATAGTGTTCAGTTTTTGTATTCATAAAATGGGAAAGCCATATTTCCTGTGAGTAAAAGCACTCTTAGACCAAATTTCTTCATTGGCTTTATGTTCCTCTTCAAGCTTCTCTACTAATTAAATAAACAATTTAAAAAGATGGTTGCCGGGCTTCCCTGGTGGCGCAGTGGTTGAGAGTCCACCTGCTGATGCAGGGGACACGGGTTCGTGCCCCAGTCTGGGAAGATCCCACATGCCGCGGAGCGGCTGGGCCCGTGAGCCATGGCCGCTGAGCCTGTGCGTCCGGAGCCTGTGCTCCGCATCGGTAGAGGCCGCAGCAGGGAGAGGCCCGCGTACTGCAAAAAAAAAAAAAGATGGTTGCCTTAGATTGATCATTAAAAACCAAATTAAAGAAATGGTTTCAAGGAGCCAATGTGATTATTATAAAATCAGCTGTTGATTTATTTTTCTGATGAGATTTAATAATAGGATTCAAGGAACGTTTTTGACTTTTAAGAATTGATTATTGAATATTAATAAAAATCTCAAAGTTGACTATAAATGACTTATTCATTATTTTATCTCTGAGAACTTTAGAAAAACACCTATTGTAGATTCAGAGTAATAATGTTGATTTTAATTATTTCTCCTCTTTTTGTTTATAGGACTGACTGTATAGAAAAAAAAGATAGCCCTGAAGTATATTTTTGTTGCTGTGAGGGCAATATGTGTAATGAAAGGTTTTCTTATTTTCCGGAGATGGAAGTCACACAGCGTAAGTTCACAGGGAAAATGCATATGTCTGTTCAACTAGTAGATTGAAAGCAAAGCATATTTGTGTTGATGGAATAATTTACTCCCATCTTCTCCTACTCTTTATTTTTTCTCCTAAAATTTGACACTATAATAAATATTTATTGTGAAATTTTGTCGACCAAATCTGAGTGGTTTTCTTCCTCCTCTTTTCCACAGCTACTTCGAATCCAGTTACACCAAAGCCACCCTATTACAACATCTTGCTCTATTCTTTGGTGCCACTTATGCTAATTGCGGGGATTGTCATTTGTGCATTTTGGGTGTACAGGCATCATAAGATGGCTTATCCTCCTGTGCTTGTTCCAACTCAAGTAAGTTATTGTCTTGTACTTTGTGTTGTTTTAGATTTTACATTTTAAAGAAATATTACTGTGGTGAAACCACAGTAGATTGTTACAAATCATTTTCCTTTGGAGTTAATTTTTGAATATTTATTGTCATGGGAACTATAGCTAATTTTGCAAACTTATTAATTTGCTGTGTCCTAAGTTTAAGGGTTGAAGTGGAGTAGAATAAAGAGTATTCCCATTCCTGTTCTTTGGAGGGTTTTACTGTCATTATAGTACTTTAAAATGTGGGATATACTCTGCTGTCTTTCTTGAGAAGTAATTGATGATAGAGAAGTGATATCGTAGCCCTTTCTTTCCCTTCTATTTTCTCTTCCACTCCTAAGTTTTTGTGTCTTTTTCAAAACTACTTGCCAAAAAATCCTTTTAACCATGGTGAGGGACCCAGTAAGGTAACCAAGAATGTGGGATAGAGAAGTTTCACAAAGGCATCAAGAGGATATATCTATAAAATTGTTGTTCTACGGAAGAGGAGCAACAGTTCTCATCATGTGTTGTTTGTAGTTCCAAGTGTATATATTTTTATTTGCAGCATATCAAACGTGTACTGAAGTCTGAAAACTTTTTTAATGCCCTTGATTCTCCCTCCCTCGACACCGAATATATCTGAAAATATAGGTGTGGTGGGTAGGTAGTCAGAATAAATTCATGAAGTTTTCCTCACTCTCTATCATGTGGACAGTTCAGTGCTTTACAAGGACTTTTAATATAAGTAGTTATTATTCTGCAGGCAGAGGAAACATGATAACTTTTGGTTTAATTGCTTGAGATGTCTTTAAACTTGAGTTTGTGTTTCTTTTGACTCTTAAGATCAGATTACCTCAGCCTTCTGGATCTCTTAGTTTAACTTTGTTTCTCTAATACCACTAGGATTAATGGTTAAAACTTGGTAGAAGAAAATGGTAAAGTCTTATAATTTAATGACCAAAACAACTTCTTCACTTTAAGCTTTATTTACATAACATATTCCTTTCTCAGTGCTTGAAGCAAATCTGTTGGCATTAGATCATTGATCCTGTAATCTTTGTAGGATGGGTATATGGAGAAATAAGTCCAAAGGTAAAACTCCTCATTTAGTAAATTAGGTAAACACACTATTTTGTACAGCTGAAATATTTTAACTTTTAACATTAGTAGATAACTTGTAGATTTGTTAAAAATCACTTTAAGAAGTACTTTAAAATTTAAAAAATTTAGTGCCTAATAAATATATGTAGTTTACTCCAAAATGTCCATAGAATACACTTTACTTTCTGTTGGTGGTAACTATTTTTTATTTAATATCTACATTTAACAGAATAAGTATTTACTGTTGGTGACATGCATTGATTTGTGAAGCTGTCTCTTTCAGTAACTTAAGAGCAGTTGCCTTTATTAGGATCACCAGCAGAAATAAATGTGGGAGCTAACTTCCTTCTAAACCTCCAATTTGAATGTAATCATATCAATTCAGAAGTCTGTGATGCTGGTTCAAAAGGAGAGTTATGGACAAATGCAAATTAAATTTGGCACATAAAATATATTGATAGGGGGTTTTAGGAAGCTCCATTTTACTTACTTTGATGGTGGGTACAACAAATATTTGTGCAAAGACTATTTTAAATGTATTTGTGCAGATTGTAATGACCTAAATAGCGATGCCACCTTGGGCTTACATAATTCTATTTTCAAAAATGATTATTTCCTGTACATGATTTTTCAAAGTAGTCAGTTTGCTTCATAGAGATCTACTTTTTTTGCTTTGTTTTCTTATATTGTCTCTAATTAGTGATTAAATTGTTGTGAATTTAACACAAAAGAAAAGAAAAGGAAAAAAAAAGAGTATTTAAGTGTCTAAATTTGCCCTGGATTTGTGATACGATAGAAACAAACTGGAAACTACATTTAAAAACAAATTTGTTAAATTTCTTAATAGAACTTTAAAAATAATAATGTAATCCTATAGATAACATTTATATAAAATATTGGTGAAAAAGTGTGGTTGGACATTTTAAAGGGCTGAATATCATATATTTGAGGCCACTTTATTTAGAAATGCTAATTAATTCAAGGGTTTGGATTTTTAAAAAGGAAAGATGGATTATTATTCATAAATAAGAACTAGGAATGTTCAATGAGTATCCATCTCTGTGGGTTTTAGATATTTGTTGCAATGGTTAATGTTATTGTACACATTTATTTAGTGTTTGTGTTGTTCTCTAGTGAATTTGCATGAATTGTATGAATTACTGAAAAATAAGGAATGAACTTAAAAAGGTTTTGTGAAGGAATGACCTGGAATGGTCAGGCTTTATTATGAAAAATTTAAGACATGCCTGACTTTATGCTTTCCTTCTGTCATAAACTGTGTTGTGGAAAAGGAGCATTGTCATCAATGTGGAACTTCATATATGTCATCTTTCATTGTTTCAAACGGTATAGAGTCATGCTGTAAGTCTCATTTTTGGTGAGAGGTTTATGCAGACTACTTCTGCAAGATTACTTAGTGGCCATCTTGTTACAAAACGCTCAGTTTTATTTCTGCTTCAAAAAAATGATTGATAATTGTATCAAGCATTAATTGAACATTTACAGTGTACTAGAGTACTGGTAAGTTACATAGATGTATTAATATATATATAAAAAATATACAAAAAATACATAAAAATTTCCCCATGATTTCCAAGTTGTGACCAGTATGTAAGGATCATCTTTGGAATTTGTTAAGAAATACAAATTCCTGGACTACGCCCCTGAAAGTATGGAATGGGGCCTGGGATATTATGATTCTAATAAGTTTTCCAGGCAGTTCTGGTGACCAGCTAGGTGTGGAAAGGACTGATCTGATTTTACCTCACAGGGTTGTTTATGTAGTGTTATAATCCCTATTTTATAGATAAAGAAATTGAGACATAGCAAAGCTCACAAGTATCAGAGCTGGAATCTGAACTAAGACCCTCTGACACTAAAGCTTTGCTCTTACTGCTTATGCTGTTCTGCCTCTCTTTTTTCAGAAAGCAGATGCTTTTGCTGTTTCAGATAATTCAGTAAACATCCCTGCCATTTCAAAATCATTCTATTAGTGAATTTATTTTCCTATTTTGGGATGTTGAGTAGTTTGACTACTAAAGTGAGCAATAACATGATCACATTGTCTCACAGAGGACAGAAGGGGAAATAAACAAGTCATCTGTTTTCCATTAAAATTTTTTTAGCACACATTTTATTTTATTTTATTTTATTTTATTTTTTGCGGTACATGGGCCTCTCACTGTTGTGGCCTCTCCCGTTGCGGAGCACAGGCTCTGGACGCACAGGCTCAGAGGCCATGGCTCACGGGCCCAGCCGCTCCGCGGCATGTGGGGTCTTCCCGGACCGGGGCACGAACCCGTGTCCCCTGCATCGGCAGGCGGACTCTCAACCACTGCGCCACCAGGGAAGCCCTAGCACACATTTTAGAATAGGGTTTATGAACATGGATTGGGTTGCAGGTAAAGATTCTTGTGCTTCTGAGTTGATAGTGCCAATGCCCTAGCTATTCAAGGCTTTTTTGAGGGACAGGAGAAGTCGGTAGGGGAAACATACTACACATTTGAAGTCTTAAGGTGTCTTCTGCATTTCACCCCATATTCATGTCCCCATATTCAAAGTTTAATTTCAAGACCAGTTAGGAAAAGATCTTACATTCTTGTTGTGCATTTCTGCAACAATCTTCCTTCTAATTTCTTCACTTTTAGACAATGACGTAAAATTTGTCATTCTCTTTTCTTAGGGAAACTTTTTCTTAAAGCGTTGGCTAAAGGCTGGTGATAGCTTATTGATGGATCGTTCCTACAATAAGAACTATATTTGAAGAGAATTTACAGTGATTCTCAGCAGAACAAGCTAACGTTACATATACTGTGTTCATTCATTGGTCTGATCTCAGTCTTTTATTCTCTTTGTGGGTAAAAGATCAGTCTTACGGGGTATTCTGGAGGACTAAGACATATCTACATACATATCTTAATAAGCTGGTTCTGGCAGTTAAATGGTAGGATTCTTTACTTCTAAGACATCAAAGTTTCTTCTGGTTTTGTTAGTATTTTGAAGAAGTGATACAGGGTATATACATGCTTTAAAATCTGGTCTTTAATTACGGTTCTAATTTATTTTAAAATAAAAAATATTCTAAAATACATCTATCATAGTTAGAGACATAGAAAAAAGTAATTGTGCTTTTTTTTTTAAGAAATAAACCACTCTTCTTTCTTTATAACCTGTAACTACTATGTTTCTAACATTTTTTCATGTTATCACTGTCTTCCCCTCATCCTGGGTGAAAGCCTTGGAGACAGCAACTTTTCTTATTCTTAGCCCTGTTATTTATGAACTCCAGTACCTTTTCATCCTTTCTGATCCTGTGGTTTTCAGGACATTATTACGCTGGAGGCTGAGATTATTTTTGTAGTCTCGTAGCTGGTCTTCTTGTTTCCAGTTCTCTCTCTCCATCTATACTATTGCTATACAGTAACATTTTACATGCCTGATTATGTTACTTCCGTGCTTAAAAATATTTGAGGGCTCTTAGTGATCCAACAGCAAGAATACAAAGTTTGGAACATGACATGTTGTCTTCCATACTTTGTCTGCCTTTTGATTCTTTTCTTCCATTACACCCTAAGCCATCCATCATATGTATCTAGAATGGTATTAGTTACGTGCCATCCTTGAAAGAATTGAGAAAATAGTGCTCACGTCAGTTTCTCTCTTTTGTGATTCAGATGAAATAACTTAGGTTGAGAAAGGTTCTGGCCATTTGTGAGCATGTTCCATTATCATACTTTATTATAAGCTCCTTAAAGACAAGGTATGTATTGTAATCACTGCTGTATCTCATGCAGTGTTTGTATGTAATAACCATTCTGTAAGTGATGAATTGCTGAATTGTTTCATTTAGTGTTATACTAAGATGGTAATGCAGTATACCCAGGAATTGTTTAATAAACATTTTATGTGCTTTAGGACTTTATTTCTTGGGGGCAAAATAAAATGGAAGTATTTCAGGCTTTTTTTTTCCCTCGGTACACGAGCCTCTCACTGTTGTGGCCTCTCCCATCGCGGAGCACAGGCGCCAGACGCGCAGGCTCAGCGGCCATGGCTCACGAGCCTAGCCGCTCCACGGCATGTGGGATCTTCTCGGACCGGGGCACGAACCCATGTCCCCTGCATCGGCAGGCAGACTCTCAACCACTGCGCCACCAGGGAAGCCCTATTTCAGGCTTTTATAAGAGAATGCCATTATTCGACTCGTTCTGTAATCACAGGTGTGAAGCATCCTGTTAATTTGCATTACCTGGGTCATCTTTTCTTTTGCCTATCCTGAAACTGTCTTTCTGTATGTAGGTAGATGCTCTTACAATCTCCAGTAAGTAAATTGAATGCAAACTGGTTTTTCTAGTACCAGTGAGTCACGAATATGAGGGAATTGATGCATTGACTCTATTAAGAAGTCTTATTGTGGTTAATGTGGTTTCAGTGAAACTGTTTGCATTGCTTTCATAACCATATATAAGCTTAAGTTTCCTTCTTATAAAATCTATATTTGTGTTGATAAAAAATACCACTTGATAAGAAAATGCAGTTTAGGGTTAGAAATTACCTACCTTTAACAAGGTATGAAGTTAGTTTCTTGTTAATTTTTGAAGGCTATATAATAGCACTAAAGTATTGCAGCATTAATACTTTTTAAATGACATCAGTCTCTTCAGTCCTGACATAACATTTCATGACATTTTGTCTAGATTTTGGTCTGACTAAAGGCTTTCAGATGTTTGGAATATTGAGTTGTGCATACAAAACAATGCTGTTGACCTTAATATTAAAGTAATAATAGGTTGTTTCACGGTATGTCAGATTACTATCCACTGAGAACCAAGCCATCTGTGACAATGCTTTGTAGTATTTTCCTGTTGAACATGAGTTTATATATGTACCCATTTAAAATTAATAAGATACTAAAGGGGTAGCATAACATTATTCAGCCAAGTCAGTTTAGGAGAGTGTGCTTCTTCCTTATTTGGAGAAGATGCAGGGAGAAGTTTACTGAGTTTTATTGAATATTTAATATGTTAGTATTAAGTTATACTTACAAAATAAATATTACATCTGTAGAAGCACATCTTGAAACAGGTTGATTGCTGAATGGGTGGAGTTTAAGAACACATCTCTCTCTTTCACTTTCTCTTCCATTTAAAAATTAACTACAAATGCTTGCTTGTTATAGGAAGACAAATTATACAGAAAGAAGTATGTCCAAAAAAAGGAGAGAATCATTTGTTCTTCCTCTTTTTCCTTTATCATTTTCCTGAAATAACCAGTTTTAACAGGTTGATGTGTATCTTTTGACATCTTTCTCTAATCTCATTTGAGTATATATATTTTTCTTTTTTATAAACTATAAAATTGTTATTCTACAATTGCTTTCTTTTAACAGCATATTGAGGAAAGCTTTTCAGCTTAGTACTTTGAATCTATCTCATTCTGATTATATGATGTGTTTTTAAGTGAAATTTAGTGGAGCTTTAACGTATGCTAATAAAATACCAAAATTTGATGTTTTATTAGCTTAGAGTTTGTGTTAGGTTTCTGCTAAGAGCTAGAACCTACACTTCACAAATAGTTTTTAATTGTATTATTTTAGGATATTTAATGTGGTGGTATAATTCTACTGCCTAACTCTTGAGCACCTTTTTTTCTTTTTTTTTTCCATATATGCCTGAGAAATAGTACAGGGCTACTACAAATGTCTCTTTGTGTCATTATTTTTGTGTTGATAACCTAAATTACAACTTACTTAAAAAAATTTTTTTTTAAATTTGTTTTTGGCTGTGTTGGGTCTTTGTTGCTTCACATGGGCTTTCTCTAGCTGCAGTAAGCGGGGCTACTCTTTGTTGCATTGCGCGGGCTTCTCATTGCAGTGGCTTCTCTTGCCTAGAGCATGGGCTCTAGGTGCACGGGCTTCAGTAGTTCAGCACATGGGCTCAGTAGTTGTGGTACACAGGCCTTAGAGCACATAGGCTTCAGTAGTTGTGGTTCGCGGGCTCTAGAGTGCAGGCTCAAGTAGTTGTGGCACACGGGCTTAGTTGCTCCGCGGCATGTGGGATCTTCCTGGACCAGGGATCGAACCCATGTCCCCTGCATTGGCAGGCGGATTCTTAACCACTGTGCCACCAGGGAGGTCCCACAACTTACTTCTATATATACTTCTAAACTAATTGTAGGGAGAAGTATCATAAATTATCCATAGACATGCAGCTTGACAAAGTATTACTCTAGTTAGGTGTATATAAGTTGTTTCTCTTACAAATGTACAGACAGGCCCACTTGGAGGTTGGCTGAAATTCTGTGTCCAAAGCAAAAAAGAAGGGGAGAAGGAGCGAAAGGGAAAAAAAAAAAAAAAAAAAAGCTGTATCAAAAGCTTAAAACAAGTTAAAGCTGCACATTAAAATTAATCAAAGCACCTTATTTCTAAAAATGACATATTAAATTTTAAAATCTTGAAATCAGTTTTTCTTTGGCCTGTGAAGGGCCCCGCCTTGTTTGCCAATTTACAAATGGGACTGATGCGTATAGACCAGAGTGCATAATATCTCCTTCTTCTTGTCTGGCAAGGAGATGGTAGATAGGAAGAAGTGAGCTTGCTTTTCTCTCTGTTTTTTATTTCCTGAACCTCATCCTCGATCTATTCCATCGTTCCTAGCTACTTCATTGCTGTCAAACCTTTTTCTATTAATTTGAGATAATAAAAATGAAGAAGTCCATTTGTTAGTGAAAGCTGCTTGCATCAGATGGGCTGGGGAGGTGTTCACGTTGGTTGGTTTGTTTTATTTTTGCTTAACTATTCACCTGTTGCTTGAGCGCCTACTGTATGCCAGGCGCTGTGCTTGATGTATAATGTTAAGTGGCTCCGGGACTGTCTTTGCTGGCCCTTCTGGAGCCCACAGTTAACATGTAGGTGTACTAAAAATAGGTTAGTTGATTGGTTGTTTGACTTTGCAGCTTGGAGAGGAAGGGTAAAAAGAGTAAAAAGGGAATTGCTTCAACAATTTTGGGCAAAGATGGAGGAAAGGAGGAGAAATGCTTGATTCCATTTCTGTAGTGATTGGGAGAAGAGTCACATCTAGGGTGCTGGGCTAATTTTAAGTGCTCAATAAGTTTTAGCTGTGAATTGCCAGTGACCTCAAAATTGTACTCCAAAGGAAGAATTTTTGTTGAAACCATTGATTTCAATATTAAAATTGATTTATTGAAATTATTATACTTGAAAATAATTTCAAAATATTGGCATATATATGTGTCAATACTTTGAAATTAATTTCAAATAATAAAAAATTTCATTTTGAGTACTCTGTCAAGCACTATACAAAGCACTTTATACATATTAACTCAGTGTAATCTTTCAATACCCCATGATGTATATAGGTGAAGTGACTTGGCCTAGAGTCAGTCTGCTGAGTGGCAAAGCCTTGGACATTTATGTCCAAGGATTATTATTATCCACTGAAGTAATTTTAATTGAATAGCTCATTTCAGTAAATTACTAGGTTGGGTCCATAAAAAACTAAAGTAGATACAGGGAGGGATCAGAGTACATAATTTACATTTACAATAGTTTTTATAGTGACTATATATAGCCTTGCAGATAAACATAACCATTTTATCACATCACAATTTATTAATGTATAGCACGGTCCTTTTCCTTTTTTCCACTTGCAGAACACAAATGCTAAATAAAAATAAAATTTCTTCTGTACCCAGTAATAAACCTGATGCTCCTGAGCAGCAGCCAGAAGAATAGGCATGTCTACCATATCTCTTTCAGACTTGTAACTCCAGTGCTGACTACCCTGAGGAGCTAATCACTTCTTAGGGAACTTATTCAGAATCCTCATTCATCCACCTTGGTCTGCCTTCATGCTTTGCTTTTGGAAGAAGTTAAGATATGAGAAGTAGGAGTTGATGTATCATAGAGGGAATTTTGAAGATCTAATTGGGTAGAATCATGGCTGTGTATTTGATAGTATCAGTATTATTAAATCTGTTAATGTATAATGTCTTGCTTTCCTTAGCTCAGAAGCATTTGTCCTGATACACATACTATATTATTTCTTTACATATTCTATTTCTGTCTGCTTGGCAATAAATAGTCTTTTTTAAAATTTGCAATTGTAAAATGTCTTAGAATGTAAGATAATTATATGATTAAGAGGAGACAAATTCAGAATTTGTCAGTTTTCAAATACTTCGTTGAGCAGGTACTTAATTCTTCTTGATCATCCAAAGAGGTTGTTGAGTGAGTTATTAAAAAAATTATATATAAATATAAATCTTGGAATGGTTTAAATAGTAAGAGAAAATTTATAGTATATTTCACATATATTTATAGCATGTAAAATCCATATTTCTAGAAAGATTTCTTTGTATTCTAGTTCTGTGTATCTAACTGCATTCTAAATATTTCCACTTAGATGTCTCCAAGCACTTAACAATACAAGGGTAATGATCTTCTCTCTCAGACCTGGTTCTCAGTAAATGGAACCAGTAACCATTTGGTTGCGCAAGTCAGAAGTCTAGGATGTGTCCCAGTACTGTTTTTTTCCACCTTATCTGCCTCCCTCTAGTACTTATTTCATTTCTCAAGGATCCTCTCCTCAGGAGGTCTTCTCTTATTTACCTTGCCCAGTATAAGTTAGGTTTCTCTTTACAGGTGCTCAAAGTAACTAAATTGCTTTTTATTGCTCTTATTTTATAATTATGCATTCATTAGTATGATTCTTTGATTAGTCTTTCTTCCCCACACTATAGGAAGTGTCATGAGAGCCTGGGTAGCCAGTGCCTGGCACAAACTAGGTGCTCAGTAAAGATTTGTTGAATGAATAGAGAAGTATTATTCATTCCTTTCTGATGTTTGTCAATAGTTAATTTCTTTTCCCCTTAAGGAATAAGCAGCCAGTCTCTTTCTCATCCAGCAACCTAATTACTTGACATTAATGTGCTGATTTGGTTTTCACTATTATCTCCAGTCACAGTGCATGATATTCAAGTTTCGTTTTCCAAGTTGTAAATACAGATTGTTTTGTTTGGTTACTCTTTACCTATTTCTGTATTTTGGTGAATTTTTTTTTTTTTTTGGATTCTGTTTTGCCTCTTATTTTGTAACATAGTTTATGCATTGAGGCCTGTTCTTGGTGTCTTGTTTAGTTTGGATCATTCTATAGCTTATTCTAATACTCATTTATTGAGAGGTATATTGAGCAAAGGTACACATTTTTGGTAAGATGCATGGACAGCACCTACTTGCCCGGTGTTATTACAGTGGCATCTTTGTCTCTGAAAGCACTGGTATGAAAAGAAAAACAGAGATGTTTAAGCCTTGGAAGCTACAGTCTAGTTACTCATTTGGCATGTATTTCTCTCAAGGGATGAATTTTACTTTGGAGTACTGATAAAATGTTTTGATAGTGGGATTAGCTAAGCCTTTTAGATGAATTATTAAATAATCCTGAATCATTATCACAGGAGAAAATCAAGAAGCATGAAAAACTAGTTAAGCAACTGGTACATATAAACAAGTTGTCAAATCTTTTTCGTCAGTGCTATTTATTCTCTGTAGAAATATTGGAAACTGGGAAATATAGTCAAGTGTTTGGAGGAATTCTAAGTCTTTCTTTACACTGGTGACAATATTTCTCTTGATTTTAAATTAGGGCCCTTCCTTACCTGTTGTGGGATGACTAGGAAAATGAAAGTCTTGTTCTTTATCAGTATCTGAGTGTCCTGAGCCTGAAAAATATGCATGGATACTTCCTTCCAGGGCCACCACTGCTTGACCTCTTCACTCTGGATGTAGCTGTGGAAGTAGTTAACAGTAGGCCTGGTCTATCACTGTGTTCTACTCAGTTCTGATCTTACTCTTCTCCCATCTTATTTTCTTTCCCTAGTGTATTATTTATGTTGCACACACTCACATAGGCACCAGAAATGTTTTTTTGTCTCACTGTAAGGATTCTCTTGTCTTCCATGAGAGGGGAATGAAGCAGTTCAGGAAGTTGGAGATTCTAGATTCTTAGGACAACTGTCTGAGAAACTTAACTCTAGCTATATAAAAATTTCTTGTGCTGCTCCTACAGTTTTTGTTAAAGGCAGTACTGCCCTCTGGTGTCCAGAGTCCAATTCCAACGCATAGCTTCTCAGCTAAATTGCTTTTTAAAAAAAAACTCTTATAGTTAGACCTTAGAACTTCTTAGAAAAATAAGTAACAATTATTTAAGACTAGGTTTAGTTTATTTGCTGGCTTGAAGTCCATTGGATCAGGTAACTTGGGGTCATACTAGAGTCATCTATATAATAATACCTCTTATCTGATAGGTAATGTCCAAGATTTAAAAAAGAATATATTACTTTCCTCTGTTTATAAGGAAAGTGTTCTCAGTTCTCATTTTAAAAATATACATTGGATCATTGCCAGCTTTTAAAAAGCTAAATCATTATTCTCCTTCCTTCACTTTTGTAACTGATGTGTCATTTTTCATTTCATTCTGGATATAAATCGTAATTTCTTTTGCCTGTGTTTTTTCTTCACAAGCACGCCTTTCATATAATGATAGAGGTAAGATGCATTGATGTTTGTTTTATGGTTGTGGCACTTTTTGTGGATGCATACTAAACATTTTGTTCTTAGATTTTTTTGTTGTTGTTGCTTTATTGTGCATCCTCTATAGTTTATAAATTTATGTTGTAGTTTTTTTTCCACTTCTAGTATTAAAAACATGATTGGCTTGTCATAGTAATAGTTTTGGGTTTTAAAGAATTGTTACCAGTGTTTATACTTATCTAAGGTGAAATGTAGAAACAACTGTTTTAGTTGACTAGAAGTTAACACCTAATGGCTAGATTTTTAGCCTTACAAACCTTGTATTGCTTAATTTGTATAGTATGTCATTACCTTAAATGTCAGCATGTGCTCATTTTTAACAGATGCTGACTTTCTGGTCGAATCCATTATCTTTTAATGCGAAATCTATATTTTCAGGTAGTTTCTTTCATCTTTGGCATCTTTAGCAAATGGACTGGCTAGAGAAGTATAACTTGATCTTTTGCTGTCTGAAAGTTTAAGGCTTTATTTAGATTAGAATTCACCTTTCATATGGAGAACTCAGAATAAGTAAAATGATCACAGACTGCTTTACAGCTCTTCACCTCTAATCTTTTATCCACTGTTGGTTATAGTAATGATACTGGGTAGTGGTGCTGGGGTGGGGGGCACTTTTTCCAGCTATTGTCATTTGTCGCTTCTCAACATGTCTTCTGATGCCATAATTTTCACATACAAATGGGTAAAGAAGAGATGTAATCAGAGCCATGTTATAATGAATATCTTTTTAACTGTGCAAAATAGCATGGGTACTGCAAGAGAACTGGAACTTAGGGAAAGTTTTCAGGAACTCTGTAGTCCTTATAGTTACCCCTCCAAAAGTGGTTTTTCTCTGTAGCAGGGCAAAGCCATGTTTTATGGATAATATCAGAATGTTGTTGTCATTGTGAAGTTTAAGTCTGAATTTGTCTCCCCAGGTTCTCATATATTTTAAGGGTATAAATCTTTATTCCTAGAATCAAGTATGAGGTTTTTTTGGGTAAATTAGTATAATGCTGCTAATAAACAGAAAATAATTTCTAATATTCTTAGATTATAGGATAAGTAAAAGCTAGATATGAGGGAAGTGGTTAAAATTTCCTTTAAATGTAAGCTCTTAAATGTAAGAACTGAAAAGTATGAATTAGAAGAATAGTCCAATAATATTTTATTAGAAAGGCAAAAAGATATATTGACTGGTAGTATAGATTTTATAGAGTTATAATCTGTTACAGAGTTCTCATTTTTGAACCTAACCTTTCTAAGAATTGTAGAATTATCATTTCTAAAAGTTTTGACATTTTGTAGGAGTGTGCCTTTGTAGATCTTCTTCTCACCCTTTGAAAATTGGCCTGTGTTCTCCTAAATTTAAGCTTTTTACTTATAAGTAATTTTGACAAAGCATATTTTCAGGCTGTTAATATATAATGCTGACTATAATGGTAATTTCATTAGGAGAGTGATCTAAGATTTCTTACTGAAATAACAGTAGCTTACAAACTTTGTAAACAGAGTCTTGGAAACTTATGGGAACTTGTAAGTTTATCTATCCACTTGGAAAACATTCAGTGATTTTTTTTAAAATTCTAAACATAGGCATTGGAAATTTTTGCTTCCTAAAATTAAGATTAATATTATATTAAAGTCTTATTTTGGGTATTCTTTTTTTTTTTAACATCTTTATTGGAGTATAATTGCTTTACAGTGGTGTGTTAGTTTCTGCTTTATAACGACATGAATCAGCTACAGTAGCCAGGACATGGAAGCAACCTAAGTGTCCATCGACAGACGAATGGATAAAGAAGATGTGGCACATATATACAATGAATATAAACGAAATTGAGTTATTTGTAGTGAGGTGGATGGACCTAGAGTCTGTCCTACAGAGTAAAGTCTTATTTTGAACTGCCGACATATTCTTAATTTGAGATGTGGATTAAGTCATCTAAATCCTATTTTATAGACTGAATCATACCCATATGGTTGGTACTCTTTAGAATAGAGAATGGATAATGTGTATGTTATCTAGAGAGACATTATCAGTCAATTTATTAAAAATTTTAGTGTTTACATATAGTGCTATATTACTCTTTACCTGGTTATTTTCCCTCTTCAGCTTTCAACCCTTATCTGCATACTTTAATTTTTGTCATCCCTGCTTTGAAAAGTCAACTTTTCTAACTTATCTCTAAAGGAGGGGGAATCATTGACTTTAACCTTACAGTTATTTAAAGTTTTTCAAAGTGAACTTTGTTTAGTTAGCATAATTATTCTTTTATGCAGTTATCCAATAATTCTTGAACTTAGAGCACTGAGTGGTTTTCTTTGCCTCTAGAAGAGTCATTTCAACTTGTTCCCTCCTGTCTCCACGTTCACATAAGTCATATACTTCTATCAGTGGGGTCTCTTATTGCAGATATATATGATCAGTCAAGGAATGAGGGAGGGAGAGGGAGGGTTCAGTTCTGGTAAAACTTCTCCAGAGCATCTTGTGTCCCCTCCCACTGAGAATCATAATTTGAGAGGCCATACTTCTGTAAGATGTACATCTGACTTTCTTAACTTGTCACTCTGTTAAACTAAAATAATCTTTAGCTCTACTAACCTTTCATGTTTTGAATGTGTGAAGGAAAAGCAACTTTTGCAGACATTTAAAAAATAAATATCTGATGTTAAAATGGGTCACAGGAAGTCTTCTGGTTTATCGTACTGTTTTAAAATAGGAATTCTCAAACCATTTTAGAAAGATTGTCTACTTTAGAAGAAGAAATTACATTATTTTTTCTCTTTAATACTTTGCAATGTTTCTATTGCTGAGGGTCTTTCTAATATAGATGCCAACTTTTAAAAAATCTTGAGTGGCATCCAGGGGCTGAATAATGCCTAAAGGGAGCACTAACTGTCCTGAGGCATTAGAAGAGGAGGTTTTGTTTGTTTGTTTTAAGGAAGGAGAGTAAAGGCAGAGAGACATGCATTGATAAAGGGGTGACATACAATCTCCAAGTGTCTTAGGTGCCACCCAATATCATAAAGTCTGTTGCTGTTGCCACAGAAATTTTAGTTCTTCCTAACAATGCTCATTACACAGGCCTTCAAACATGTTACTACTTTCCTCTGGAAGCTTTCCAAAAGGCTTTCTACTTCTTGCTTTAGTTGCAGATATTTAACTAATACAATGTTTTCAGCGAAGGGTAGCCACTCTACTTTGTATAGGAGGATTCCCTGGTGATGCTGTACTCCTATTTATATATTATAGTTGCTCCATTTAAAAAATTAACTATAGCAGTATACTTCTCTTTCATTTACCATACCTTATCATCTAATACGATGACCACTTATTTTGTGAATTATTTGTACTTTCTTTGCCCATGAGTCCCAGAATACTAATATTATCTCAGATCAATTCTGGGAAGTAATTATAAGCAAAGGGATAAATTGTTACTGGGTGGAAAAGTTAGAATGAATGGAGCAGTTTGGTTATAGCAACACTAACTTACATATTCCTTTTATGTGCTTTGTATTTGAAATACCTATTTGTAATGTGTTTGAGAATAGCTGTGGGTATTTCTGATATTAATGAAGAAAGATTTAAACACTCACTGGAGAAAGTAATGGATTTTGAGGAGTGGTTTCTTTGAGACATAGCCATAATTTGCTGTATCTGGCACTTTTCAAATCCTTATCCTATAAGGAATAATCAACTGGATGAAATTAAAATACCGTTAGTAATATCCTGAAGGTCACAGAAAAATCTTAGGAGAATTAGTGAGACTGGATCAAAAAGATTTTACATCTTTTCTCCTGATATATATATATATATATATATAGCAGTAGGAATGTTATTATGAAAACTCTTAATTCAAGTTTCCTGCATTTTGATCACTATAGATAATTAGTAATGCTTGAGAATTCAGTTTTGGCAAGATTGAAGTTAATGTCATTTGTATGTGTCTACCGTTTCTGTCAATCGATTCCTCAGTATACTCACGTTTCTCTGATATTTAGAAGCGAGATGTGTCATGTGCTGCTCTTTAGATAATATTATTATTATTTATCTGTAGGACCCGGGACCACCCCCTCCTTCTCCATTACTAGGTTTGAAGCCACTGCAGTTACTAGAAGTGAAAGCAAGGGGAAGATTTGGTTGTGTGTGGAAAGCCCAGTTACTCAATGAATATGTGGCTGTGAAAATATTTCCAATACAGGTATGTTTATTGCAGTTTTCTAGTCTGTATATATTTTTTAAAAGATGCAACTGGCTAGGTCATTGTAACTCAGAAACAGTCTGAAAACACAAGCCGTATGTTTCATGGTGGTTCTTTGTGATACTGGGGAAAGTGGTTAGCCCTTTTATGTCTGCCTTCTCATCTGAGAAATTAATGGTACAACAGTCATGTTTGTTTAGAGTGGTGGGATTACAATACATAAGCATATAGGAGATTTTTTGCCAGTAAAAATTCTACAGAAATGCAAAGTGAAGATGAGGATTCTAGTTAAAAAATATAATTCATTATCTGAGTGGTTAACTTTTAATGTCCCATTGACATTATCAGAAAAAGCGAACAGAATAGTGAAAGAGTAGTGTGCTTTGTTTTAGAATCGCTGTTTGTAGATATATTACCAGACTGATTCATTCTTGTCCTACTTTGAGTATTGGTGTAATCATTTCAGATTTTGTTTGGTGAATTTTCAGAGGCATTGAGTCAAGACTCCAAATAATTCGTTTACTGTTGACTTGTTTTTCTATTAAGGGGGGCCAACCTTATAAAACCCTGGTCTCATGCACCTCTGAGATATTCTTTAGTTTTGCTCCATTGGTGGTATAGATCTATGATGATTCCTTTGTTCCTGTTTTCTGCTTATACACACCTGTGGCTAATGCCGTGCATGGTATTGCGATCCTGGCTGGGTTTTTTGATGCAGGCTTCACCCCTGCACCTGTATAGTAGATCTTCCTTATACCAAAACTATTCAATTTCTTTGTCTTAATATACCTAGATTTTTGCCCTCTTACCTCCTTGAAAGTCTGTTTCTTAGAGTCTGTGAAGAAGTTTATTACCTTTTTTTTTTGGTAGCAATGCAGATACTGTTAACTGTAGTTTAGTTCTCAAAAGAAAAGTCTTTTGGGCCAAGATTCACAAAGAAGATCAGGGTTCGTATTTCATGTGAGGAAGCTTAAAAATTAGAGAAGCGTATTTGGATGCTATTAACGTAAGAGTAACAACAACAACAGTAGCTAACCTTTTACTGAATGGTTCTATTGTGTCAGATAGAGGTACTTTACATATGTGAGTACTCATTAATATGTATTATTACCCATACATATAATATAACACACAATATATGTATAATACAACAACCCTATGAGGCACACACTACAGTCCTTGTTTTGCTGATCAGGAAGCTGAATGATTATGTAACATGCCAAAGGTTCTTAAGATAGCTTGGATCCAGAGGGTTCCTAACCGTTATGCTATGGTGCCTCCCACTTTCGTTATTCTCCCATTGTGAAAAGAAACTAATCCTTTATAAGTAGACATGTAAGAGGCATGGATCACTTGTAGGCACAAGTGAATCTGTGGTGTTACAAATTATTGTATTGCATATTTATACCCCATTGCTCTCTTATTGACTGCAGGGTATTCTAAACATTTTGTTAAGAAGGTTTGACATGCTGTTAGTGTTTGAAAAAAATTTGTTTTCTATTTAGATGAAGTCATTCTCCCTGAATTTCATCTCTCAGAGAGATTATTCTTAATAGTAACACAGGTACCTTCACACCGTGATAAAATTACACTGTAGTACTAACTTGTATGTGGAATGTGTTGCCATTGTTAGGATTCAGAAGTGCAGTATTTCTGATCAACTTCTATGTTTACAAATTACAAACACAAAAAAGTATGTTTGAAGGAATGGGGCAGGGCAGGCATTTGGTATGTAACTGTTAACCTGTCGTCGAAGTTTTCTTTTATTAAAAAACAGGACAAAACAAAACCAAAGAATCTCTTAATACTTAGCCTTTAAAAAAAATTGCCTTAGAACTTACTTGAGTAATCTCTTAGATATGGTTTATTTGCCTGTGTTCTTTGCATTCTTACTATTCTTTTTAACTCTAGGACAAACAGTCATGGCAGAATGAATATGAAGTCTATAGTTTGCCTGGAATGAAGCATGAGAACATACTACAGTTCATTGGTGCAGAAAAACGAGGTACCAGCGTTGATGTGGATCTTTGGCTAATCACAGCATTTCATGAAAAGGTAAAACTACTTTCCATTTTAACTCAGTGAAGTCAGGGTTGGCTTACTTCCTAATGTTGGCTACAAAGCCCTCACTTATTTTTCTGGGAACAGTGTGTTACTATAGTTGGTTAATATTTATAAATAAAAACCTGTTTTAAAAATGATTTATTTAATAGAAGAACAAAGATGACAACTTTTTCACCTAACCCTCTACTTATATAATACCAGTCTTTTGTCCCTGATTTCTTGTGCTGCAATTACCTCTCTTACAAATAATTATCTTAGTATAGCCACTGCTTAGGAACTTTCATTTACCATTTACTGTCCACTTTTATTACATGAGACATTTTTTCAGCTTGAATTTTGTTTCTTAAAATTCTTTAATCGATGTCACTTAGTGACAAAACTAGGGTCAGGAAATTTATCTGATCTTTGATCAGTCACTGATTTGTAGGGTAATTACCACCAAAACACACTTGCTATTTTTCCTCAATTTTTCTGCTTTCAGAGTTAGTATGAAAGTATACATTAATAAAGTAGGAAATTGTGATCTTCTTGGCAATCAGTTTCATCACTCTCAGAAAAAAGTGGCTATTTTAATTCCCTTAATTCTTGACTAAAAGGTTGGCAGTAATCTCTAGAGGAAGACTCTTTAGGTTAGTTGTTGTTCATATGTTTTAATTTTTTGTTCTCCTAGTCCTATTTATAACATCTCTATAGTCAGTATATTTTAACTTTTAAAATATTTTCTAGAACTTTAGATTTTCAATAATCTTTTTTTTTGTAAATTTTGCCTTCTCAATGGGAAATTGACCGACTGCTTGTAGCAAACCTTTAAAGATTAGTGGTATTCCTTTCAAATGTTTATTAATGTGAAGCTTGAACCATTCCAGAAAGATTGCATTTTGGATATTATTCACTGAAAGGAAAACTTTGTTGCCTTCCATGACCTCTTAAAAGTAAAAAGGAAAGTCTCCATATACATACGGCTTTTGTCAAGAACATAAGTTGTTTTTTTTCCCCCCTTTCTTTAGGGTTCACTATCAGACTTTCTTAAGGCTAATGTGGTCTCTTGGAATGAATTGTGTCATATTGCAGAAACCATGGCTAGAGGATTGGCATATTTACATGAGGATATACCTGGCCTAAAAGATGGCCACAAACCCGCCATATCTCACAGGTAGAGCTAAATTTATATTATTTTACCCAGTAATTCAGTATTTATTATTTAAACTTTCAGTCCCCTAGGCAAAATTTATTTTTCCCCTAGTTACCTAATCATGCTATAGGAGGCATTGATTTTCACTTGTTTTTCAAATTAGCTTTGAGATTGGCCAGGAAGTATTTTGGATAATGTATATATTAACATCATTATCAAAGGTTAATTATTGACTTATGTTTCAATTTGTCTCATTTCTGAAAACATAGTTAAGAATGAAAATGTATTTTCTTTGTCTCAAAGGAGAAATTTGTTTTACCTCAAAACATGATTTACTTCAAAGATGATTATAAATAGGTATAAGGGGATGTAATTAAGGAGAGATTTTGAGTATCTTTTTTGCTTGTGTTTTGACTGACTATGTGATCATTACCTAAGTTGAGGTGGAAAGAGGTATTATTTGAATAATTGGGTTTACTAAATTTTCCTTTTCAGTGAAGAAATAGTACTTGGACCCAACAATTGTCATATCTTAAAAGGGAAACCGTTAGTTCCCTTAAACATGGGATTCAGTTTGCCATTGTGTATTTAACGTCCTTGAACATGGGGTCAATCTGTCATCTTATATTCAGTTTAAAGATGGATGTTTTAAATTACCTGATTCATTTAACAAATACTTAGTTGAGTGCTATCAGGTGGTGTCTTAGGTTGCTGGGAGGCATTACTTTTATTCCAATTCTAATGTAGATTCTGATTTTGAAAACCTTAAATGACTTCTACCTCAGAAATAGCTTCCCTTCTCACCTTCCTACATACAGTCTAACCGCCTCTTCCTGGATTTTTGCTCGCCTCACCTAGTCCTATAGGGAACTAATCCTTTGGAACCCCCAAAGGTTATTATAAGTAGGGTCTCTAAAAATCCTTTGAGTCTAAAACTGATTTTTGTAGCATTTGTGGTTGTCTATCTGTGCGTCCTCTGTCTTACACTTTGTGTCTGCACACATAAATTTACCATTGCTCATGGTACCAGTGTGTTTACTGGGGTAAACAAGCTTACTGAGCTTACTGGGGTATAGTAAGCCCTAGGATGAGCTAGTTGAGGCTAATGTGTAGAGGAAGACATCTGATTGCCTTAAAATGGTTACTCTTTTTGGAACACCAGGATCCAGCTGGAGCAGTGTATGTTTATGGTGAAAAATTTCTCTTATACATTTGTAGAGATGCTTTTGTACAGCCAAGTTGGTGAATATAATAAGAACCATTAAAATAAGGGACCGTTTTAAAATGTAGGCCTGTGCCAATAGGCAAAAAGCTCCAATTCAGCTATTACTGAAAATTCTTTCATTTTGGTTTTTAAATTTCAGTGTCAATGAGAGTTTCTAACTATAAACTCTGAAATATGCTTATTATCTTAAAAAGCAACAACTTTATGATTGGTAGTTAGGAGTGACATAGATAACATGTAGGCTGGACAGTATTTTTGGAATGGCAGCTCTTTATAAAACTGCTTTATGGAGAGAATTCCTTCTTATTGTCCATGTAATGGATACGACCAGGTCACTGTACTCTTGTGCTTCAAGCTATCTGAAGACTTTAAACTTTTTTTCCCTCTCCCGTTTTCTGTATTTCATACTTTGAAATAACTATTTTTTTTAAAGCATACATAGTCTCTCTTCCTACTTACAGTCAAAAAATTTAAAAGATAACTCGTTTAAACTGAATTTGAATACTTTATCTTTCTATTTGCAAGGGACATCAAAAGTAAAAATGTGCTGTTGAAAAACAATCTGACAGCTTGCATTGCTGACTTTGGGTTGGCGTTAAAGTTTGAGGCTGGCAAGTCTGCAGGTGATACCCATGGACAGGTAAGGATGATAACTGTAAACTGTAAGAAAAAATAATCTTGTCCCATATTTTCTTAGATGGCATCTGGGATCAGTTGGTCTAAAATTATTGTGCTGGTTCTTAAATTGGTATCTGATATAAAAATGACTCTCGGGCTTCCCTGGTGGCGCAGTGGTTGAGAGTCCACCTGCCGATGCAGGGGACACGGGTTCGTGCCCCGGTCCGGGAAGATCCCACATGCCGCGGAGCGGCTGGGCCCGTGAGCCTTGGCCGCTGAACCTGCGCGTCCGGAGCCTGTGCTCCGCAACGGGAGAGGCCACAACAGTGAGAGGCCCGCGTACCGCAAAAAACAAAAACAAAAAAATGACTCTCTTAAGAGTAATATGTTAAATTTGCTGAGGAAGATATTTTCATATGGTGATGAAGGACTGTTAGGACCTCAGGTGGTTTAGATCAAGCAATTCATAAAATGATTTAGATGTCATAGGATTCTATTTTTAAAACTAATCAAAGAAGAATCCAACACATTTTAATAAGCCTCATTCTTTTAGGGAGTTCTTAATATTAACTCACTAGTTTTAACTTGTTAATTCTTTCACTATCTTAAGAGGAATGGAAGAATAATCAGTCACTATTCATGTTATAATGTAGTAAGATCTAGTGCCTGTTTTTCCAGACAGCAATGATAGTTTCTTGCTTCTTGGTCTCTATTGCTTCTTTAACTCTTTAATCAACTTTATAGCTTTTCTCTGAATTCTCTCCAGAGTTCAGAGCACTTGTAAGGCCCTGAGCAAGGAGTTTAACTCTACTAACCAAGGTCTGCACAGAGACTTCAGCAATGGGAGCCTTTAAGCCAAAGAGGAAAAGAACATTATCCATACGTTTTATTCTCAGAAACTGAGGCTCTAGGAAAGGTGTTTTCAAACCAGTTTGACCTGAAAGGTGATATTTCCTTAGAAAGCCAAATGATTTTGCACAATCATTGCTTCATCTTTCAAATCAGGCAAATTATTTGATCATCTGATTCTCAGCTTTCTTTTTGCCCAGTGTGTCCTACTGACCTCCAAGAACATAGCACAACAAATTTTAGCAACATTGACTAATGATTTAAGAATTTAGTCATCAGTCATAGTTCTAGAAAAGTTGACAACATATGTATTTGGGAAGGAAGGCAGTTTTGTGGAGAATGTAACCGAGATGGGAGATTGTGCAGGAAGCCTAGGACCAGGCTTCTGAGCTGATTGTCTGATTACCTTAAGACTAAATTTTGCGAAGAGTTTAATCCTTTGGTACTTTATAAACCTCCCCCCTTTTTAAGAAAAGAATTTGGGGATTCATTCATATCTTTTTTTTTCAAGTTTTTTTTTAATAGATTTTTATTGGAGTATAATTGCTTCACAGTACTGTGTTAATGTCTGTTGTACACCAAAGTGAATCAGCCATGTGCATACATATGTCCCCATATCCCCTCCCTCTTGAGCCTCCCTCCCACCCTCCCTGTCCCACCCCTCTAGGTCATGGCAAAGCACCGAACTAATCTCCCTTCATTCATATCTTTTAATGCCCTCATGATTGGCTTACATGATGGTAAAAATAACTAATAATACATAATAATTACATATATATATAATAATGAATAATACATCACTGATGCCTTGACTTTAGATTTCATGGACCAGAAAGTTTCAAAATGCTTGTTATTGCATATTTTATATATTGCAAAGAACAATGGAAAAAAAGTAACATTTTTCTCTAATATCATCATCAATTTATAAAAGAGAGGACATTTTATACTAAAAAGGAAGATGTCATCATTACATAAGAAAAGAAGTACTTTGGAAGGCATACATTTATCTTTAGGAGAAAAGTAGATTTTTGGAAAAGCTTGCTTAACAGTACAATTATAAAATAGTTATTTAAAGTAGCAAAAAAGGCAAAGCTACCTTTTTACCCTTTCTTTAAAGTGTTCTCCTTATTAAATGAATTAAAAACTTCGGGTTTTTGAACTTCAGGGTCTTAGTGATCTATCCTTATTTTTTCTTAAACATCTCTTTATATGTATATTTGCAGATAATTGCCCAACTTCTAGTCTATAGATCATAGTCACTTAGCAGTGGAGCTTTTGGAAATACCAGTATCTGGGCCGCTCCCTAGACCTATTAAACTCAAGTGGATTAATCTAACCACCTATCTCACAGAAATTATTTAAGTGTTCATATATGAATCTTGTCAAGCACCAACCAAAGTTAGCTGTGCTAGCTTAGTAACCATAGTTACATTACTAAGAAATACCAGATTGTTAGGGACAGATATCAATAAAGAATTTAAGACAGAATTCATGAAGAAACAAATACATAGATTTTGTGGAAACAGAACTTTAAAAAGTTTATCCACCCTTTACTTGGCTAATTCATTTTATGTTTTGTATTGTTTATTAGGTTTTTTTTCGTACAGAGAAAGAGAAAGCCTCAAAAGGAGTATTTTTTTTAAAAAAGATACATTTCAAACAATGTACAGTTGAAAAGTATACAGCCTTTTTTCTCTGTTCCATCCTCTCTCCACAAATAACCATTGTTCAGTTTCTTGTGATTACTTCCAGAAGGGGGAAAAAGTCGAAGCCTAGACCAGCATAATGTCTGTTGATATATCTATTAAGTGTATCCAGAAGGGATCTTAATATATATATACTGTTTTGTTCTTTGCTGTTTTCATCTTACAGTATTTTTAGAAATCTTTCCATATTTGTCCTTATAGATTTACCTCATGTTTTTTTTAAGAGCTGCATAGTACTCTTACTTACTTATTTAAGCAGTCCCTACTGATGGTTGCAGCCACTGTTTCCAGGGTCTTGGCTGTTGTATTACTTGAAATGGAATAAAATTCTGGTAGTCATAATTTAGTTATCTTACCTGATATTAGAGCACACTTGGTTTTGATTCTCTTTACAAAATCCTAAAATGTTAGTTCACAAAGTTAGTAAGTGCTGCTTGCTTTCAACATCTTTTTCAGGTTGGTACCCGAAGGTATATGGCTCCAGAGGTATTAGAGGGTGCTATAAACTTCCAAAGGGATGCATTTTTGAGGATAGATATGTACGCCATGGGATTAGTCCTGTGGGAACTGGCTTCTCGCTGTACTGCTGCAGATGGTAAGGGAACATATATTTTTTTAAAAGACATATACATATATATGTATACCTGTACCTACTACACATGTATGAAAAGGGTTGATTACTCTCAAAGGTAATATTTTAAAGTACAATTTTTTTTTAAATAGACTCCAAGAGGTGGTAGCATGAAGAAAATTCAGGAGGCAGGGGATGGGGAGGGCAGGAGAGGAAGGGTACTGATATGTATTGATCCATTACCATTGCCAGTTTTTGCTGGGCACTTTACATACCTTTAGCTTATTTCCTAAAACAACTTTGGAGGTAATTATCACCTCAGTTGTGAGGAATTTGACGCTCAAATTGTAAGTAGAAATTAAATAGCTTGTCTGTTTTAGCTGCAGAGTGGTAAGTGGTGAAATCAAGATTTGAAACTGTGATCCAGATTCAGGGAGAGGGCTGCTACTTTGGTAAGATCACAAGGGTCCTGAGACACCTAAGAGTTAAAGTCAACTCTTGGGTGAGAGGAGGTGCATATAGAGACGGGATTTTGCCTCCCAGGATACTCAGGCTGTCTGTTCAGCCCTCCCGTGATGGATTGAATTACCATTCTATCCTCCATGACCCAGAACCGAGCGTGTGTTATAGCACAGTTAGATTCTGCCTCCTTCAAGCTTTGTAAGTCTGATCTGATGCAGACATTATTGTGAACATAAGTTACATTCCCTAGCACATCACCTTGGTTCTAAGGGATTCCTAGTCCTTGTTCTTGAAGTCCTTTTCAAGTCCTAAAAATATTTACATTGATTGACTCATTATAAACCTGCATATTATATTCCTAGTGTGACAGAATTATAGCGTTGTAGGTATTCTGTCTTTAGTGCTCCTCGGAAGGTCTCTACTCTCTCCAATTACACTACACTTTTTTGGATATGAGAATATAAGGCAAATTTCCTGACTATTAAACTCCCAAACCAAGTAAATTAGTTTGATCTTTTAAAATTTTAATTTATAAAAGGTATAACCATCTTAACCTATGTTTTTATAAGAATATTTTCTGAGTACTGTAATAGTTTCTCAGTGTAGGACAGACTACCTCTGGTATATGAAACTTGATTTGGGATACTCTACTTTTAAAGGGAATTTAGTGGAAAGTGCTCAGGAATGGACAGCCATTCATTCTTCCAAAATTGGCCTGGGAATGGATCCAGAACCTAAGAAAGGTTGAAGCAATTTGGATATAATTTTAGCTTAGAAGTCTATAGGAAGAAGAGTAAGCTGTTCAGTGTGTTTTGGCTCAAAGTGGAAGAAAAAATGCATTTATTGCATGCATTCATGGAGGCACAAGTAGGTTAGATGGCAGATGTTACAGGAAAATATATTTCTTAAGAATTTCATTAATAGGAACTCTCCAAAGCAAGCCAATTGGATGTAGTGTTATAGGGGATACACAAGTAATACACAGTTTAGTTAAGGTGATAAAATGTATCCTGGACAATTAACTCCAGAGTAAGGTAAGTATGAATTAGGTAAATGTTTTTGGATGAATGTTAATACCTGAGAAATGTTAAGGGAGTGTTACGGGAGTTTAGAGGTGTGAGGACTTGCTTTGTTGGTGGGGAGGAGAGGTTATCAGGGAAATTTTTATGGAAAAAGAATAAGATAGATGCTTACATTTCTTAAATGCCTTGCACGTGCTATGAAATACTCAATTGCAGAGTCAGGCATTTCTGATTCAAGTCAGAAATTGAAGCAGAGGGGACAGTATGAACACTGCTAACGTAAGTGCTTTTCAATTTTTTTGATGGCTAATTGTTGATGGTTCAGTTCAGTGATTCTCAAACTTTAATGTGCAAACCAAACTCCTGGGAATCTTGTTAAAATTCAGATTTTGACTCGGTAGGTCTGAGGTGGGGCCTGATATTTACATTTCTTACAAAAGCTACCCCATCAGTGCCAGTGCTGCTGACCTGTGGGCCACACTTTGAGTAGCAAGGGTTAAATAGACACCTTAGAATGTCAGTACTCTAAGTGATTGGAAATGCTTCAGCAGAGACTGACTATCCAGCCATCAAGGATTCTTATATTTAGACAGGGTTAAGATGGCCTCCTTCTTGATCAGCTGTTTGTAATTTATATTCTATGCAGGAGTATTTGGTGTGTTTTGAGAACTTGTACAAGGTTTATGTCTACATACAGACACATCTGGTCACTGAAATTGCTCATTAGACCAATTTCTGTCAACCGGAGACAGTTTAGTGATTGAAAGCACAGACTTTAGAGTCTTTGAGGTGGATTCAAGTTCCAAATTAACAGCTGTATGCCCTTGTGCAGATTATGGAACTTTTTTTTGAGCTTCTTTCTTACCTGTAAAATAGGGTAATGCCACCTTCACTCTGTGAAGATAAAATGGAAGTAAATAATATAAAGTTCCTGGTCAGCATAAGTGCTCATTAATTATTAGTTATTATGAACTCCTAACTGAATTTCCATATTTGAGTAGGCCTAAGGAAAAAAGGAACATGTTGTAGAATAAATCTTGCTTGTCTGTGAAGGCACATTCTGATTGGTTGGGAACCCTTTTTGTAGAGTACATTTGTGATTTTTAAAAAACAATATCTGGCAGCTCTTGTGAGGGCAGAGAAGAGGTGTGACTCTGGGGTACATAATTCCTCATGTGGAGTGTGTAGGGGGCTTGGGCATGTCAGAATAAAGATGGTTATAGCAGACCGAACCCAAAATCTTCAGAGATGAAAGCACTACTGTTTACAGTCTGATCTGAATTGCAAGAGGAATGGGTACCTTAAAGAGCTATTATGTCCTTAATATGCAGAGATCCATGGTTCCCTATGTGCTATATACAGACAGAGATAGGCATTCCTTATACAACAGGTAAGAAAGCTCCTTTCACAGTCCTTAGCAGAGTTACACGCCAAATTACAGACTTTTTGATTTCCTCTAAAGTTTGCGTCACACTGCGGTATAAGTACAGTTGAGTGTTTGTTTCTCTCCTGTCACTATAGCATATGATAGTTGGGAAAAGGTGATACAGAGTGTGTTTTAGAAAGCTTGTTCCAGTTTGGAAGTTAGGAAGATTTGAATTAAAATGATTTTTCCCCTTTTTTTACATTTCAGGACCTGTAGATGAGTACATGTTGCCATTTGAGGAGGAAATTGGCCAGCATCCCTCTCTTGAAGACATGCAGGAAGTTGTTGTGCATAAAAAAAAGAGGCCTGTTCTAAGAGATTATTGGCAGAAACATGCTGTAAGTTATATAGTTAGCTTTGCACTTGAATTTCCAATAAAAAATGTTTTTCAGAGGAATGATTGATATCTCTGCACATTTCTCTTTTTTTCTGAGGTGGTGGTTTTCATACAGGATATTCTGAACTAGAGTTCTAGAAACAACAGAATTAAGGCTATGTACACTGGTGAGGGAGATGGTGAGGTCAGAGCCTTGGGGCGCTCAGCTCTGTGGTCTTGTGCAGATGAGTGTGCCCCCCGTTTGGAGATCTTCCCAGGGGGAGGAGTGCTTGGCTCTGAGCCTGTGGATAGTCAGGTAGCCTTGCTGATCACCACCTTCCCAGGTCATTTAAGAAAGTGAAGCGCCCAGTTTTCTCCTCTCCATGACAGTTTTTGCATTTTGATTTGGGACTGGATGATTTTCAAGTTCTTAAGAACTTAAGAGACTAGGTAGGTGAAGGCTGGAACAAAATTGCCCTGGTTATTTTGGTCTAGATATAACTAGAAACATGGATAAAGCCAGGGAGAAAATCCTTAAGGTTGGCTTTCTAACCTTTTTTCCTACTTTAACTGCAAGGTAGAAATGCTGATATTAACTAAGAAAACAATAAAAATTGGTAAACTTCTTAAAGCCTTGGTTTTGAATCCAATTCAAAGGTTATCATTTAAATTACCTGGTCTATGAACAATGGTCAGGGAGTTTTGGAATGAAAGAAACAGTGCTCTGTGAAGACCTAGATGGGTAAGATTGGGTCGGGGGGCAGGGAGGGGATATATGTATACATATAGCTGATTCACTTCACTGTGCAGCAGAAACTAACATGACATTGTAAAGCAATTATACTCCAAAAAAAAAAAAATCACCTGCTGTGATAGTTCCAATGCTCAGAAAAAATAATTGATTTCTCTCAGTGCTTTTCTCCATGTGTCTGCGTATAATGGATACTCAAAAGTGAATGTTGACAAATATCAAACTTGGCTAATCTTGAAACTTTCTTTAACCCACAAAAATAGCAATTTCTTTGTGAGAGTTTTAGTCTGTTTCCTAATAGAAAACAAAAACTGATGTGGTGTTTGAATGTGTTTTTTCCTTTTTAGGGAATGGCAATGCTCTGTGAAACGATAGAAGAATGTTGGGATCACGATGCAGAAGCCAGGTTATCAGCTGGATGTGTAGGTGAAAGAATTACTCAGATGCAAAGACTAACAAATATCATTACCACAGAGGACATTGTAACAGTGGTCACGATGGTGACAAATGTTGACTTTCCTCCCAAAGAATCTAGTCTATGATGGTTGCACCATGTGTACACACTGAGAAACAGGACTCTGAACTGGAGCTGCTAACGAAACTGCTTACAGTTTATTTTCTGTGTGAAATGAGTAGGATGTCTCCTGGACATCTCAGAAAGAAGACCCTCGTTTCAAAAGGTGGCTCTGGGAGACTTAATGGCATTGCCTGTAGCAGAGACATGAAGGACATGAGACTAAGAGAAAAGTTGCAAACTCTAAAAAGAAACTTTTGAAGAAGTGTACATGAAGAATGTGGCCCTCTCCAAATCAAGGATCTTTTTGGACCTGGCTAATCAAGTGTTTGAAAACTGACATCAGATTTCTTAATGTCTGTCCGAAGACACTAATTCCTTAAATGAACTACTGCTATTTTTTTTTAAATCAAAAACTTTTCATTTCAGATTTTAAAAAGGGTAACTTGTTTTTATTGCATTTGCTGTTGTGTTTCTATAAATGACTATTGTAATGCCAATATGACACAGCTTGTGAATGTTTAGTGTGCTGCTGTTCTGTGTACATAAAGTCATCTAAGTGGGGTACAGTAAAGAGGCTTCCAAGCATTACTTTAACCTCCCTCAACAAGGTATACCTCAGTTCCACGGTTGCTAAATTATAAAATTGAAAACACTAACAAAATTTGAATAATAAATTGACCCGTTTTGTAACAAGGTATTACAAATTCACTGTGTTATTTAAGAAAAAAGGTAAGCTACGCTTAGTGCCAACAGTAAGTGGCCATTCGTAAAGCAGTGTTTTAGCTTTTCTTGTGCTAGCTTGTGATTTAAGGAAAAAAAAGTGCTGTTTTTTGAAATGAAAAAATGGTGTCTTTCCCCTCCTTCTCCCATATTTTAAAGCTTCATCTTATATCCAGTTCCCAAAATGTTGCATACTTACCTACATATTTTTCTAGGTGTGCTGTGCTTGGGGACTATTTGAAAATTTAAAGCATGATTTAAATTTTTTAAAGTGAGCTGTAACACTGGAAAGCTCTTCATTTTTATTCTTTTAAAATAGATTTTTTTTTCCTATTTATATATGTAAAATTGTAGTGTATTTCTTTTCACCAAACAGTGTGTGGGACATTCTTTATCACTGTTTTAGGATCACCTCAGGAAGTGTCATTACCCAGAATTCCTCACTCTCTGCTTTGAGACTTGTAACTTTATCATTATATTTCTGCTTGGTGCCATCTTGTCAGAGTAATATTTGATGTCTGTGATATGTCAAGAATTATCCTAGGATAGAGATTTAAATTTTTAAGCACAGATTTCAGATGTTACTGCTTTAAAACAAATCAGGGATAACAAGTTAAACTTATAACTTAAAATATGCAATGACATTTAGAGGTAACCAATGTTGATATAGGTAACATAGCTTAGCCTCCTCCCACGAATTGCTTTTACAACTAACCCTGATATTAGTTTAGGATAGTTCATGCCTTATCTTTGATAAGAAAATGGAATTGACGGTAGGTAGGTGCCAAAGTGCTTTTCAAAACAATATTACATTAGAATATAATTGGATTCTTTCTCAAATTTATAGGCCAAAGTAAAACATTAATTTCCTGAATTTCTGGATTACTGATGACCAACAAATAGCCAGTATTATGCTATGTACTTTTGTCAGGTCATTTTAAAATCCATACATTAATTTTATAAAAGAATTTTTTACATGTCACTATCAGGAGCTCACTGTGAATGTGTTATCTTCAAATGGCTATTTAACCACACAGTACACTACATTTTACATAAAACATGCACTTAATCTCTGGGAATAATAAATTATATTATTTATAAATAATACATAGGTCAACAGACTCCTTTAAGCAGGGAGGGAAAGAAGAATAACAGCATTGTTGTCTGTGTGCCACACACCATACAGAACTTTGTGCTCTTGGTCACATAATGTACCCAAGGCTTTGTTGTATTTCTAAGAATTCCCATTTCAATGTTGAGTTCACCTTTATTTCAAAAAGTACTTGGCTTCTCAATTTCTTGGTTTGGTTTTGCTTCCACTTGGAAACTAATTAAGAAGGGAAAATGATGATAATGTTCATACATGAAAATTGTTAATCTCCTGAAGACTAATTTCTACCTGTTGTGAACAATCCTGTTTTTAAAAGTTAAAAAAAAATCAAAAGAAAACAAAAGGGAATATTATGATGAATGTTTGGCTTATGTGAATCTTAGAGATAAACTTTATAAGACCACTTATTCACAAAATAAAGTTTTCTCTTCATGTTAGAAAAAATTTTTAGAAATCCTGGGTATTGTACTTAACTCTAGCTAACCAATTTTAAAACCTGTATCCTTTTGAGAATTACATTGACAGAAAAATACTTTTTATAAGCAGTAAAATAAGAATGTTCCAGTGACTACCTGTCCTGATACCTAGTCTTGTTAAAACTTTCTTTTGCAGGGCATTTTCATGTTTGGTTTACAGTCAGTGTAAGTGGGCAAGTTAATAAAAACTTTGAGCTTAGGGATACTGAAAAAAAGAAAGATCAAAAAAAGAAAAATGATTTGTTTTGGGGTACACTGAGACCCCAGTAATTTTTTCCTCATGTGTATGGTGCTCCTTATGATTCGTCTTGTATTTTGCCTTTATGACACCCATCAGAACTGCTGCTCTTATACTCTCTACCTTGCCCAGATCTCCGTGTAAGGAATGCTTTATGATCAACTGCCATAGGACTGATGGATTAACCAGTGTTTGGCTTTATTCGAAGTTTATGCCCTGCACAGCTCTTGTATGTATTTTAGATGCTAGGAAGTTTTTAGCATGTGATGTGTGATTCTTGTTTGAATGTTTATTACAGGTACCTTGTGAATTCCAGAACAGAGACTGTGCCTCACAATTGTTGGTCCCATGAACTTGCACTATCTTTCATGGTGATGTTTCGAAAATACAATCAGGAAAAAAAAAAGTCTAGAACTTAAAAATGAGTCATATATCATGAAACTAAAAAGAATCTGTTCTTCCCCCTTTCCTCACTCCTAGGTAACAGCTACATTTAAGTAAAATGCAGGTGGTAGGGGAAAAAATCCTGGCCAGATGATAGTTCAGTGGAATAAACTGATTACTGTTTTAAAAAAATGCTTCACCACGGATATTTTCCAGTTTCTCTTTTTTACCTTTTTAAAATACTACTTTTTAGGAACATTTGGTATAATGTGCATAAAATTATTTACTGATTTATGGGCAAAATGATACAAGTAGCATCTTGATTGAACATCATTTACCTCAGATATTCAACCAGCAGTACATTTTTTATGCAGTCTCAACCCATATCCTATTTGTTACCTCTCAAAATATTGGTAAACAATTATTTTAGCTTTACTCTGTATTTCTTGTCAGTGTTTTGGGCACAGGTTGTTGTACTACTGTCAAATTGTACTTGCTATTTTTTCTGCAAGTATTTAACAAAAAGTTAAAAAAGAAAAAAAAAAGTCCCATAAAACCCCACCTTGGGTAAGTGATTGTTAAATATTGTACAAATAAAATGTATGCTATCCCCATTCCATTCCCAAGTTAAATAAAAAAATAAATATGGTGTGATTCGCATATGAAGTTTTTCTTTAGTTATACGTTCTTAAAGGGGAACAGTAGCTTTATAATTTACAGTGAGGCTTACACCTTGAGATTTGCAAGAATGGGGATAGGTGAAAGGGAGGTTTGTCAGTTGTGGCATTTCCCTCCTTTGTTGTGTAAGCAGATTGTATTCCCACTAAACTACATATGTTGGTCCTGCCAATTTTAAGAGAGGCTAAATGGCCTTAGTTACCTTGTCTTTTCATACGGAGATTTTAAAAAAGTGGCTTAGGTAATAGACATCAAAGACATAAACTACTCTTCCCAACTATAACTAGTTTACCAGTTGAACAGAAGAATTCTGGTATTTTCACGTAGGGTGATCAGTGAGAGAGGTCACCAAGGAAGCTAGCATTCATTTACATTTTTAGTGTTGCAAATTCTTTTGTTTATCCTGTGACTTTCGAAGAAAGTGATGGTGGGAGAGCCCTACCTTGTCACACTGAGCGTCACAGTTCACACCCATGGATTCTCAATTTTTTTAGGGTAAAGGTGAAGGAAAGGGCAACACTTAGGTTATGGTGGTTTGAAAGAACCTGCGTTGTCTTCTAAAACCAAATGAAAATGCAAACCATGGTGGAATCTGCAAGGAATCTCTATGGAAAGACGGAAACTGTTTCCACAGCGTTGTTCTGCAAAACAGATTCTTCAGACAGTTAATAGTATATAATCAACATATATAGCATTATGATGTGGTAAATTTGGACCAACAGCTCTTAACTCCTCAGAGCCATTCACATGCATGTCCACAAAATTGGAAAGACTTTGTTTTTTCTTAATAAGATCCTGTTTTTGGTAGGGCACCTGAAGGGAATCACAGGAGTGAAAACTGCACCGATGGCGCTAACATTCCTCCTCACCTGGTTTTCAGTCTTTTGATTGTGCTGTTAACAGGCTACATTCCTCCTCTAGTAAATGAAAATATCTTTAAGCCATATTTGTTTACATTATTCTCGAAAGCTTTTTACTAGGGCTTTTCAGATTTGGTTTTTATTTTATTCATGATGGTTTAAGCAATTTAAGAGATGAAGTTAGTTAAAAAATTTTAAGTATATTTAGCTTCTCTGTATTAGGGAATGTGGAAAGGGGAACATCAACATTCCTCTGAAAAAAATGCCCTTGAAATGTAGGCACGTTTCATTTGTATGACTTCTGCTAACCTATTTTTTCTAGTGTGTTTCATAGCTCTTTCACGGATATTGATGGATTTTTTGTAAGGCAGGTGAGGGCTCTCAACCTTTTAGTGGCATCTTAAGCTGACAAAAATTTGCAATCTTCAAGCCAGTTCTTTGGGTGCTTTTATGGTCAGTGCCTTTAAGCAGAGGGTACTTCTCGAAACAGTTGAGAAGAATTTTTAAAGGGATAATCTTAGCTCAAGTGCAAAATCCTTGCTTCTGGTAATAGTGATGCCACTGTGGGAAGTATTTTTGCAAAACATCCCCTAAAAATCTGCAGACTATTGCATAGAACCAGGGTGCAAGCCTTAGCTTTCATAATACACTGCTGAAAAGTAAATGACAGTGATCTGAAAACTTAGAATGCCGGTATGCAAAGAACAGGTTGCAACTACTAAAGAGCTATTTTTATGCACAGAAATTCCATTCTAAACGCAATACTTCTTAAAAACCAAGTAAATAGTTTTTTAGAGTATACTTTTAAAAATACATGGTAAGGAACGCATTACTGAGTTTTGGTGTCAACGAAATGAGTTGAATTCCAGGGTCTGTCAATCCTCTGGACAGGGCCACTACTGTGTTAGTTTTCTCACCTGTAAACAACAGTAACTAAATATCATAAGGTCTTTGACAGTTAAAAGGATTACAAACTGCACAAGGATAGGGAGTCTGTCTTTAGTAAGCCTTCCATGAAAATAATAGACAATCAAATATTTTTGACTAAATGAAGTCACTAACACTTAACGAACGCTTACTAAATTTCATTTTAAACATATACTAGCATTAGTTCATGGATTCCTGATGCTTTGCCATTCCCACATTCCTCCCTCCTAGGGCTCCACATTTTGATACAAGCAGGTTTAGTTAGCATCGTCATACACTTTCCATTATCTGTGGGGGTGGGTTCACAGGATCCCCTAAACTGCCTGTGTCAGACAAATGCTAGTCCCTAGAACAGGCCCCAGAATCTGCATTTTTAAGACATGCTACAAAAGATTCTTCTGTAGATGGTATGAGTACCATATTATAAGAAGCCTGGAAGAAAATCTTCAAACCTTTTGCTTTTTTCTTCCATGTAAACCATCTTCTAGCCAAACTGATCAGTCTCCTGAACTAGAAGACCTGGGTCTGGGACAGAATCCCAAACTTCCATGAATACAGAAAAACTGCAGCACCTCCCAAAGGACCAAAAGATTACTCATTACACCTCAACTCTTACCATTGTTTCTTTACTGCTTTGTTTAAGGTTTGTAAAAACATCTGGCTGCTGGGTTGAAATGAACTCTTCAAATGTACCACATAAATACTTCACAAGTGTTAAATAAGCATATGATTCAATCCCTAAAATAGTCATATTTATTTTTTTGAACAACTACCTACAACATAATCTAAATTACTGGGATTATAAATCATGTAACTGCTCACGTGCCGTGATTCAAAGGCAAGGCACAGCCATGATGCTACATGTGTAACAGTCTCCCATAAATACAAAAATACATTTTTATAAATATAAGAAAATGTAATAACATATCTTGTTGAAGGACAACATTCTTTAGAGAAGTATGCCTGAAACTCCACAACTGAAGCCATGGTTATATTCATAACCAGCTTAGGGAGGATGTTGCCCACTGCCTAACATCTGTAGGGCAGTTAGGGTATTTTTGCAAAGCATTCATAATTTGCGTATTATCCAAAAGTAGTTTCATCAGCTGGTACTCCCTCTGTGCATTTACTGATGTTCTTTCCATGGGCCTTATTAATTCTAATTGTTGTAAGTGTTCAAAGGCCTGAAAGATGAAAGAAATAGTTTAGGTTGAATAGGGGAAGTAAAGTAAACAACATTAACTCAGAGAACAGTTAGGATTTTGGTCAGTTGTGGAATAGAGTACCAGGAAACAAAACCTAACAGATACCTGTAAAGTTCAAAAACAACTCTCATCAACCTCATAAAAACTTCACACATCACACAAGGCAGTGTCAATATACAGTTATCCGTCCCTGCATCATTGAATATAAACAGGGCAAACTTAATTCAGTTTGTACAATGTGGTTTTTGTTCCTAACCTCATTCTATGTCATATCTCCTCCTAGTACTTAAGTTAACAGTTTCCAGTTCTCTATAAAAACCTAAGATCTGATAAGACCAGTACTTTTTGACTAATTGCCTAGGTTACTCAAATTCGCCTTTACATTTTGTTTCTACCTTTGTAAGACTTTGCTGTGTAAAAGTTTAATATAGCTGTAAAAAGAGAGGGAGGCAGGAAAGACCCGTAGGAGTACCTGTTCAGCTAACCCTATAAATAAATGATTCAGCAGAGTGGTACAGGTATGGAGGAAAAGACAGGCTCCTGTTTCCCTAAGAAGTCTGACAGAGACCACTACAACCTGTCAGAAAGTCCCTTTCTTTCATCTTCCCCACCTTAATAGGGCTCTTTACTGTCTGCTTCCTCTTACCTCTAACATTCATGTATTATGTCTTTTCTAACCATGTTTGTTGTTTTAGGTATTTTATTAACGTATTAAAAAAAACCCCATTAAATCATGACCTACTAACCATTAAATACTGATACACTGAAATAGATTATGAGCTTTCTATTCTTAAGCCTCATTGTGAAAAATACTGTTGGAATATATTCTTTATGTACTATAAAAATTCTTCTGATGAAAAGAGAAACAGTTCAGACACCATTAATTTCTGAAAATGAGAAAATACTAGAGGCTGCAGGTACTGGCTGAATAAAACTGAAGAGATTAAAAATTTTTCTAGGTAGCAAAATACTTTCTTATTTAATTAAAATGTAGAAGTGAGCAGCTTCAAATTACTCATAAAAATTTAAGTGCTCAGCTAAACCTTTCCACTCATACAACTCCCACAAGCTATGACTATCAGACAAATATGGACATTAGGAAGGGAGGAAAAAACCAACCTCCAGTATTCTAAATACTTTTCCTATTGTTTTGAAGAAATGGCAATGCCCTGATCTCACATTTTTTGGTTGCTGTAAGAAATAAAATTGACTACTAATCCCTTATAAAGGATGCTAAAGAAGTTATGGGTCCACTGCTTAAAAAAAATAAAAAAAGGTGTTTCTTCCCATTAAGTCCTCTAGAGCTGTGCTGTCCAATAGGTAATCACTAGCTACATGGGGCTCTTGAGCATTTGAAATGTGGGACTCTATTTTTAATTTTATTTAATTTTTATTAAGTTTAATTAAAAAACTAACACTTAGAAGAAAATTTGTATGTTTGAAACAATTTCATAATGTAAATCTACTTCAGCTAAATAATATAAGGAATCTAAAAAAAATAATTGAAGGAATCTAAAGAGCAATTATTTCCAATGAATAGTCAGTGAATTAAGATGTGCTTTAAATGTAAACACACAGAATTTCAAAGATTTAACACAAAAGTAAATAAAAAACTTCATTAATAATTTTCTATATTAACTATAGATCAAAAGATTTTGGTACAGTAAATAAAATTTACTGTCCAAGTTAATTTCACCTTTTCTTTTTTTTTACTTTTTTGTTGCTACTAGAAAATCTAAAATTACATTATGTGGCTCATATTCCTGGTGGACAATGGTATGCTAGAATAAAGTTCCTCAAGTTTTAAAACTCATGCCTCACCCCTAACAAAACTTTCTCTGTATACCCTCACCAGCCAATGAGATTCTTTTTTGTTTTCTTAATGACTCATTCAGTCTCTTTTTACTGCTGAGATTATAAGGCCAACCTTAGAGGTATAAAGGGATAGGGTTATGACTGTAACAAGTAGATCCTTTGCACGATGCCAGTTCTAGGAAGAGACAGTAGAGGGCAGTATACCCCCAAAACTGTAAAAAGAACTGGCTGCATTCTTCAGAAAGATTCAAACATTTTTTAGATTGATTTTTTGGGGTCTGTTTTGAATAAAATTCCTGATGATACCTAATGTTTCAAAATTAATGAAAGTGCAACTATGATATATACAATCAAATCAGATGTAAAAATAAGCCTTTAAAAATTAAAAATCTTACCTTCATGACAACAGGTTTCTCAAAATTATAAACAGAATGGGCCTTCCTTTGAACAAACTTCTGAAACTCTGGACAGAAAGCAATGACAGCATTAGTAGCTTCAAATAAGCAGTGGGGGTAGTAGTGTTAGAAAATATCAATGTCTCATCTCACCATTATAAACCATTTGAAAATTAAAGGGCTCCTCTTCATAGATGTCATTTAAATGTTTCATTGCTATGATAAGACAGACTTCCAAGACTGACAGACCTATAATAAAAGGGGAACAAACTATGAGGTATAGTTTATTTACTGATACATAAGACTGATATAACTTTCCTTCAAATACAAGGATAAAGTGAAAGATTATGGTTTTGAGGGGTGGAGGGAGGTCAAGACACCCCTCTAGGTTCAAATGTGTTTCAGTCACTATTATCTGAATAATCTTAAGAAAGTTACTCAACCTCCCTGAGCTCAGTTTTCATATATGTAAAATAGGATCTTTCTAAACTTCCAGAGATGGTACAAGGATTCGAGACAATACTATCTAACACTTAACCACATAAACCAGAGCTGCAATTATGATGTAACTTTAAAATTACATAGGGCCCTCGATTATTCAGAATCTCTAATCCCCTGGAAATTATATCTAATTTTTTTTTTTCCTGGAGAGAAGGTTCATTAGACTCTCAAAAGGGATAGTGAACCCCAAATGGCTAAAAGCCAGTGCTCTTCATTAGCACTTGGTGCAATGAGAATGCCCGCAATACAGTCTCAGCTGGATTTACAATGTAGCAAGGGAGGCAGTGCCTCGAGTTTCTTTCACTTTAAATGGGAGGAACAATACCTTTTAAAGGGCTGAGTTAAAGGACATATGGATATAAAAGTATTCTGTATATAAAATACTATACCCAATATTAATTATAATTTTGAAAATCATACCATTATATAAACTCAAACTTTTAAAAAACTACTAATTAAGCAGGTTTCTCACCATGTACAATATTTGCTTTAGAGTCCATGCTACACAGCTGGTTTGCCTCCATCAGATCTGCTGCAGTCATAAATGGGTGTGATGGTGTTATACGATTTAAAGCAAGCATCTAAGGAAATGCAGATCAGAAAAACAACTGCATATTTACTTAGGCACTTCGGAGATATTACTGAACAAAACTTCTTAATTCAGAGAGTTATGAAAGAGTAAACAGTAATGCTTGGGAAAGGTACTCTCATATTTAGCTCTATTAAGATACAGTATTTCAATTCATATGCCATGTAACTGTATAAATGTAAAGCATTAAAAAATTCTTGCTGCTCTCTCTACCCCTTCCATTTGCATATCTTGTTTGTTTACAACTCCTCAAAAGAAAAACATTTTAAAAGGAGTAGGGTAAGGAGAAGACACCAAAAATAAGTAAGACTACTATTTAAAGCCCCAGACTAAACCAAAGCAAAAAGACAGAAGTGTGACTTGTAAAAACTTTTTTACCACCCGATCAACCAATCCAGGTTAGTCTTAAATGATAGAGGTGAGCTACTTTATATTCAATTGTATTAAAAAGAAAAAAACAAAAACAAAATTATACCAAGAAACAACTCTCCTTGAAAGCAAGGACAAGTTGCCTCCATGTAGCAAGTTCTCTGTCCAACGACTAACAAAAACTTCTGCATTTGAAGATTTATTTGTAACTTTCCTAACATCTAAATTTTACTTAATTTTTTAAAACTTTATTTTTCATTGAAATATAATTGACTCAGCATTTAAATTTAGTCATATAAATAGGGTTATCAGGTAAAAATGCATGACATCTCATTAAATTTGAATTCAAGGTAAACAATGAGTAATTTCTTAGTGTAAGTATATGCCATGTAATATTTGGGACATTAACACTAGAAACTCCCTTTAAAAAAAATTATTTTATTGAAGCATAGTTGATTTACAATGTTGTGTTAATTTCTACTGTATAGCAAAGTGATTCAGTTATACATATATATATACACTCTTTTTCACTATGGTTTATCACAGGATATTGAATATAGTTCCGTGTGCTATACAGTGGGACCTTGTTGTTTATTCATTCTACCTATATTTTGCATCTGCTAATCCCATACTGCTAGCCCATCCCTCCACCAGCCAACTCTCACCCTTGGCAGCCACAAGTCTATTCTCTATGTCTGTGAGTCTGTTTCTGCTTCATACGTAAGTTCATTTATGTCATATTTTAGATTCCACATATAACTGATAGCATATGGTATTTGTCTTTCTCTTTCTGACTTACTTCATTTAGTATGATAATCTCTAGGTCCATCCATGTTGTTGCAAATGGCATTATTTCATTCTTTTTTATGGCTGAGTAGTATTCCACTGTATATATGTACCACTTCTTCATTATCCATTCATCTATCGATGGACATTTAGGTTGTTTCCATGTCTTGGCTATTGTGAATAGTTCTGCTATGAAGATACGGTTGCATGTATCTTTTTGAATTATAGGTTTGTCCAAATATATGCCCAGGAGTGGGATTACTGGATCACATGACAAATCTATTTTCAGTTTTTTGAAGAACCTCCATACTGTTTTCCATAGCAGCTGCACGAATTTACATTCCGACCAACATAGTTGCTGCACAAATTTACATTCCCCACTCTCTCCAGCATTTGTTATTTGTAGACTTTTTAATGATGGCCATTCTGACCGGTGTGAGGTGGTACCTCATTGTAGTTTTGATTTGCATTTCTCTAATAATTAGCGATGTTGAACATCTTTTCGTGTGCCCGTTACCATCTGTATGCCTTCTCTGGAGAAGTATCTATTTAGGTCTACTGCCTATTTTTCGATTGGATTTTTTAATTGTTATTATTAAGTTGTATGATCTGTTTGTATATTTTGGAAATTAAGCCCTTGTCTGTCACATCATTTGCAAATATTTTCTCCCAGTCCTTAGGTTGTCTTTTTGCTTTGTTTATGGCTTCCTTTGCTGTACAAAAGCCTGTAAGTTTGATTAGATCCCATTTGTTTATTTTTGCTTTTCTTTCTATTGCCTTGAACTCTCTCCCTTTTTTAACCAGGGCCCAGGGTCTTTAACTGAAAAAAAAATTTTGGTAATCCTTGTCCTTCATTCCCCATACTGGGAGGGATCCAGGTACCCAGTAGCTCCTTCCCTTTCTCTTACCTTTTCTTTTTCCTTTTATTATAAAATATTTTTGACATATAAAAAGGCAAGAGAATAATATAATGAATATCCATGATCACTTTCTCAGCTTACAAAATATAAACTTACAGAGTTGAAGCCCCTGTCTCTTGCCCTGGTTGGACTCTCTACTCTTCTCCATGCAAAAAAATCATGCAAGTCTTCATCCTTCTATTGCATATCTTTGTATTCTGAGACAATACAGAGTAATTTTAAAGATTTATATAAATACCATATTGTACTTAATGCTACTCTTTCTTCACTAAACATCTGTCATGAGAATTCATCTATGTCCAGATGTCAGCTGTGGTTTATTCTTTTTTTTTCTGTTATATTCCTTTGTATATATGCACAATTTAATTATGCTTTCCCTTATTGATGGGTATCTGTCATTTTTTGGGGGGGATTATAAACAAGGCTGCAATAAACAATCTTGTACATGCCTTCTTGTGTATTTGAGTCTCTCTAGATACCTAATTTTCCATATTGCTCTCCAAAGTACCTATACATATTTACACTACTAGCAACAATAAACATAATAGTCACCATATCATCAGACATAACTTTTTTTTTTTTTTTTTTTTTTGGTACGCGGGCCTCTCACTGTTGTGGCCTCTCCTGTTGCGGAGCACAGTCTCTGGACATGCAGGCTCAGCGACCATGGCTCACGGGCCCAGCCGCTCTGCAGTATGTGGGATCCTCCCGGAGAGGGCACGAACCCGTGTCCCCTGCATTGGCAGGCGAACTCTCAACCACTGCGCCACCAGGGAAGCCCCAGACATAAACTTATGACACCCACCATATTGGTAGAAAAAAAGGTTTAACTGTAAAGTTTAAATTGTACCATTTCCCTAATTACTGGAGAGGTTAAATATCTTTGCAATTTATAAGTCATGTGGGATTCTACATTGGTGGATTGCTTGCACTCATATTCTTAGTTCATTACTTTTTCATTTTTTTTTTTTTATGGTCGGGATGCAAAAACTCGGGTTCTGTGCACAGGTGCTGAATTGTATCTCAGAGACAGAGTTTTGGGTGAAGTACAAAAGAATAGTTTTATTGATTTGCCAGGCAAAGGGGGAGAAAGCAGACTCCTGCCCTCGAAAACTGTGGGTCCCAACCTGGGAAGGTTTAGTGAGGTGTTTTATAACAATGCTTCAAGGCCAGGGTTGCTGATAAGGATCACGGTGTATGCAGGGCCTGCACTCCTTTAATATGGCCTCAGGTGGTCTTTTTTTTTTAATTTTTGAATTTTATTTATTTTTTTATATTGCAGGTTCTTATTAGTCATCGATTTTATACACATCACTGTATACATGTCAATCCCAATCACCCAATTCAGCACACCACCATCCTCACCCCACCACGGTTTTCCCCCCTTGGTGTCCATACGTTTGTTCTCTACATCTGTGTCTCAACTTCTGCCCTGCAAACTGGTTCATCTATACCATTCTTCTAGGTTCCACATATATGCATTAATATACGATATTTGTTTTTCTCTTTCTGACTTACTTCACTCTGTATGACAGTCTCTAGATCCATCCACATCTCAACAAATGACCCAATTTCGTTCATTTTTATGGCTGAGTAATATTCCACTGCATATATGTACCACATCTTCTTTATCCATTCATCTGTCAAAGGGCATTTGGGTTGCTTCCATGACCTGGCTATGTAAATAGTGCTGCAATGCACATTGGGGTGCATGTGTCTTTTTGAATTATGGTTTTCTCTGGGTATATGCCCAGTAGTGGGATAGCTGTATCATATGGTAGTTCTAGTTTTAGTTTTTAAGGAACCTCCGCACTGTTCTCCATAGTGGCTGTATCAATTTACATTCCCACCAACAGTTCAAGAGGGTTCCCTTTTCTCCACACCCTCTCCAGCATTTGTTGTTTGTAGATTTTCTGATGATGCCTATTCTAACTGGTGTGAGGTGATAACTCATTGTAGTTCTGATTTGCATTTCTCTAATAATTAGTGATGTTGAGCAGCTTTTCATGTGCTTCTTGGCCATCTGTACGTCTTCTTTGGAGAAATGTCTATTTAGGTCTTCTGCCCATTTTTGGATTGGGTTGTTTGTTTCTTTAATATTGAGCTGCATGAGCTGTTTATATATTTTGGAGATTAGTCCTTGGTCCGTTGATTCATTTGCAAATATTTTCTTCCATTCTGAGGGTTGTCTTTTCACCTTGTTTACGGTTTCCTTTGCTGTGCAAAAGCTTTGAAGTTTTATTAGGTCCCATTTGTTTATTTTTGTTTTTATTTCCATTACTCCAGGAGATGGATCAAAAAAGATCTTGCTGTGATTTATGTCAAAGAGTGTTCTTTCTATGTTTTCCTCTAAGAGTTTTATAGTGTCTGGTCTTACATTTAGGTCTCTAATCCATTTTGAGTTTATTTTTGTGTATGGTGGTAGGGAGTGCCCTAATTTCATTCTTTTACATGTAGCTGTCCAGTTTTCCCAGCACCACTTATTGAAGAGACTCTCTTTTCTCCATTGTATATCCTTGCCTCCTTTGTCATAGATTAGTTGACCATAGGTGCGTGGGTTTATCTCTGGGTTTTCTATCTTGTTCCACTGATCTATGTTTCTGTTTTTGTGCCAGTACCATATTGTCTTGATTACTGTAGCTTGGCAGTATAGTCTAAAGTCAGGGAGTTTGATTCCTCCAGCTCCGTTTTTTGCCCTCAAGACTGCTTTGGCTATTCGGGGTCTGTTGTGTCTCCATACAAATTTTAAGTTTTGTTCTAGTTCCGTAAAAAATGTCATTGGTAATTTGATAGGGATTGCATTGAATCTGTAGATTGCTTTGGGTAGTATAGTCATTTTCACAATATTTATTCTTCCAATCCAAGAACATGGTATATCTCTCCATCTGTTGGTATCATCTTTAATTTCTTTCATCAGTGTCTTATAGTTTTCTGCATAGAGGTCTTTTGTCTCCCCAGGTAGGTTTATTCCTAGGTATTTTATTCTTTTTGTTGCAATGGTAAATGGGAGTGTTTCCTTAACTTCTCTTTCAGATTTTTCATCATTAGTGTATAGGAATGCCAGAGATTTCTGTGCATTAATTTTGTATCCTGCAACTTTACCAAATTCATTGATTAGCTCTAGTAGTTTTCTGGTGGCATCTTTAGGATTCTCTATGTATAGTATCATGTCATCTGCAAACAGTGACACTTTTACTTCTTCTTTTCCAATTTGTATTCCTTTTATTTCTTTTTCTTCTCTGATTGCTGTGGCTAGGACTTCCAAAACTATGTTGAATAATAGTGGTGAGAGTGGACATCCTTGCCTTGTTCCTGATCTTAGAGGAAATGTTTTCAGTTTTTCACCATTGAGAATGATGTTTGCTGTGGGTTTGTTGTATATGGCCTTTATTATGTTGAGGTAGGTTCCCTCTATGCCCACTTTCTGGAGAGTTTTTATCATAAATGGGTGCTGAATTTTGTCAAAATCTTTTTCTGCATCTACTGAGATGATCATATGTTTTTTATTCTTCAATTTGTTAATATGGTGTATCACATTGATTGATTTGTGTATATTGAAGAATCCTTGCATCCCTGGGATAAATCCCACTTGACCATGGTGTATGATCCTTTTAATGTGTTGTTGGATTCTGGTCGGTAGTATTCTGTTGAGGATTTTTGCATCTATATTCATCAGTGATATTGGTCTGTAATTTTCTTTTTTTGTAGGATCTTTGTCTGGTTTTGGTATCAGGGTGACGGTGGCCTCACAGAATGAGTTTGGGAGTGTTCCTTCCTCTGCCATGTTTTGGAAGCGTTTGAGAAGGATGGGTGTTAGCTCTTCTCTAAATGTTTGATAGAATTCACCTGTGAAGCCATCTGGTCCTGGACTTTTGCTTGTTAGAAGATTTTTAGTCACTGTTCCAATTTCATTACTTCTGATTGGTCTGTTCATATTTTCTATTTCTTCCTGGTTCAGTCTTGGAAGCTTATACCTAAGAATTTGTCCATTTCTTCCAGGTTGTCCACTTTATTGGCATAGAGTTGCTTGTAGTAGTCTCTTAGGATGCTTTGTATTTCTGCGGTTTCTATTGTAACTTCTCCTTTTTCATTTCTAATTTTATTGATTTGAGTCTTCTCCCTCTTCTTCTTGATGAGTCTGGCTAATGGTTGATCAATTTTGTTCACCTTCTCAAAGAACCAGCTGTTAGTTTTATTGACCTTTGCTATTGTTTTCTTTGTTTCTATTTCACTGATTTCTGCTCTGATCTTTATGATTTCTTTCTTTCTGCTAACTTTGGGGTTTTTTTGTTCTTCTTTCTCTAGTTCCTTTAGGTGTAAGGTTAGATTGTTTATTTGAGATTTTTCTTGTTTCTTTAGGTAGGCTTGTATAGATATAAACTTCCCTCTTAGAACTGCTTTTGCTGCATCCCATAGGTTTTGGATCGTCGTGTTTTCACTGTCATTCGCCTCTAGGTATTTTTTAACCTCCTCTTTGATTTCTTCAGTGATCTCTTGGTTACTTAGTAACTTATTGCTTAGCCTCCATGAGTTTATGGTTTTTTATGTTTTTTTCCTTGTAATTGATTTCTAATTTCATAGCATTGTGGTCAGAAAAGATGCTTGATATGATTTCAATTTTCTTAAAATTACTGAGGGTTGATTTGTGACCCAAGATGTGATCTATCCTGGAGAATGTTCCGTGCGCACTTGAGAAGAAAGTGTAACCTGCTGTTTTGGGACGAAATGTCCTATAAATATCAATTAAATCTGTCTGGTCTATTGTGTCATTTAAAGCTTCTGCTTCCTTATTTATTTTCATTGTGGATGTTCTGTCCATTGGTGTAAGTGAGGTGTTAAAAGTCCCCCACTATTATTGTGTTACTGTTGATTTCCTCTTTTATAGCTGCTAGCAGTTCCCTTATGTATTGAGGTGCTTCTATGTTGGGTGCATATATATTTATAATTGTTATAGCTTCTTCTTGGATTGATCCCTTGATCATTACGTAGTGTCCTTTCTTGTCTCTTGTAACATTCTTTATTTTAAAGTCTATTTTATCTGATATGAGTATTGCTACTCCAGCTTTCTTTTGATTTCCATTTGCATGGAATATCTTTTTCCATCCCCTCACTTTCAGTCTGAATGTGTCCCTAGGTCTGAAGTGGGTCTCTTGTAGACAGCATATAGATGGGTCTTGTTTTTGTATCCATTCAGCAAGCCTGTGTCTTTTGGTTGGAGCACTTAATCCATTCACGTTTAAGGTAATTATCGATATGTATATTTCTATGACCATTTTCTTATTTGCTTTGGGTTTGTTTTTGTATCTCCTTTTCTTCTCTTGTGTTTCCCACTTAGAGAAGTTCCTTTAGCATTTGTTGTAGCTGGTTTGGTGGTGCTGAATTCTCTCAGCTTTTGCTTGTTGTAAAGCTTTAGATTTCTCCATCGAATCTGAACGAGATCATCGTTGCTGGCTAGAGTAATCTTGGTTGTAGGTTCTTCCCTTTCATCACTTTAAGTACATCATGCCACTCCCTTCTGGCTTGTAGAGTTTCTGCTGAGAAATCAGCTGTTAACCTTATGGGAGTTCCCTTGTATGTTATTTGTCGTTTTTCCCTTGCTGCTTTCAATAATTTTTCTTTGTCTTTAATTTTTGCCAATTTGATTACTATGTGTCTCGGCATGTTTCTTCTTGGGTTTATCCTGTATGGAACTCTCTGTGCTTCCTGGACTTGGGTGGCTATTTCCTTTCCCATGTTAGGGAAGTTTTTGAGTATAATAATCTCTTCAAATATTTTCTCTGGTCCTTTCTCTCTCTCTCTTCTCCTTCTGGGACCCCTGTAATGCGAATGTTGTTGCGTTTAATGTTGTCCCAAAGGTCTCTTAGGGTGTCTTCATTTCTTTTCATTCTTTTTTCTTTATTCTGTTCTGCAGCAGTGACCATTCTGTCTTCCAGGTCACTTATCCGTTCTTGTGCCTCAGTTATTCTGCTATTGATTCCTTCTAGTGTAGTTTTCATTTCAGTTATTGTATTGTTCATCTGTTTGTTTGTTCTTTAATTCTTCTAGGTGTTTGTTAAACATTTCTTGCATCGTCTCGATCTTTGCCTCCATTCTTTTTAGGAGGTCCTGGATCATCTTGACTATCATTATTCTGAATTCTTTTTCTGGAAGGTTGCCTAGCTCCACTTCATTTAGTTGTTTTTCTGGGGTTTTATCTTGTTCCTTCATCTGGTACATAGCCCTCTGCTTTTCATCTTGTCTCTCTGTGAATGTGGTTTTTGTTCCACAGGCTGCAGGATTGTAGTTCTTCTTGCTTCTGCTTTCTGCCCTCTGGTCAGTTCATTCCTTTATTGATTACTGTAGAAGCTCTTTATATATTATGGACAGTGTTGATGATTACACGCATTGCATTTTTCCACTCCTTATCAGTCTTCACTTCATCTATGGTATCTTTCAGTGTCTAGACATTTAAAAATTCAATGTAGGGGCTTCCCTGGTGGCGCAGTAGTTGGGGGTCCGCCTGCCAATGCGGGGGACACAGGTTTGTGCCCCGGTCCGGGAGGATCCCGCATGCCGCAGAGCGGCTGGGCCCGTGAGCCATGGCCGCTGAGCCTGTGCGTCTGGAGCCTGTGCTCCACAGTGGGAAAGGCCACAACAGTGAGAGGCCCGTGTACCGGGAAAAAAAAAAAAAAAAAAATTCAATGTAATTAACTTTAACCATCTTCTTTGTTATGACTTGTGATCTGTGTAACTTCTGTAAGAAATCTTTCCCTACCTCAAGAAAACAAACATATTTTCTTATATGTTCCTTCCAATTAAAAAAAAAAAATTTTTGTTTTTCTACATAAAGTTAGGTTTATCAACCTGAAATTTACTTTAGGCTATGCAATGACAGTGTTTTTTCTATGTGTATAACTCCTGATTTTTTTTTGTTGAAAAATTATCCAAACTATATTTAATCTCAGTCAGCACTTTCTCTTTTCTTTATAATTTCCACCAATTCTAAATGTCTTCTTTTTTTTTGCGGTAGGCGGGCCTCTCATTGTTGTGGCCTCTCCCCTTGCGGAGCACAGGCTCCGGAGCACAGGCTCAGTGGCCATGGCTCACGGGCCTAGCCGCTCTGCGGCATGTGGGATCTTCCCAGACCGGGGCACGAACCCGTGTCCCCTGCATCGGCAGGCGGACTCTCAACCACTGCGCCACCAGGGAAGCCCCTAAATGTCTTCTTAAATAAGAAAACCCCAAACAAAAATTGAGTCATCACCTTGAATTAAAAATATAATAGGAAACTGGCAAAACAATGGTTTTTCATGTTGACAATTCTGAGGCAGAGATATTTTCCCAGAATAATGAAAGGTATGTGTTTATGTATATACGTGTGTGTGTGTATCCTAAATATACCATAAGCTAGTAAATAAAGTCTAATTTTGGTACATAAGTAACTAAAATCTCTACTCTAAAAATTCTTAGTCCCTGTAATACTTCTGTGATAAAGACAGCTGTTGCTGAAAATGGCAGTGTGGTTTTGATAAATGGGAGGGGGATGTGCTAATGAGAGGGAAAGTATATAGAGAGGAAAACACTCAAGTTTCCTAAGCAAGATCAGAAATGGAGAAGGAGAATCTGTAAAAGTGGCAGAACCACATAGTAAAGCAGCTATGATAAGCTTGAAGCTAGACAGCCTTGGATTTGAGCCCTGGGTTTGCCATCTACTAGCTGTGTGACCTGGGGTAAGTTATTTAACCTCAAAGAGCATCAGTTTCCTCAAAGGTAAGGATAAAATACACCCAAAGATTAAAAAACAGGATTAATATAACTAGACATAATGCTGGTAAAGTAACTAGGTCACCTGACTCATGTGCTATTTAATAAATGATACCCATTATTATTATAAATGGAAGTGATCAAGAAGAAACTCACGAAACCAAAATTATTTTCTCTTTGAAAGGTATTTGCCATACCTTTTATAATAAGGAATAAATAATTTTCTAGAAATATTAGACTAGTATCAAATACTCTAAGAGAAGGAAAAACTTTACTTTTCAGAACAATTAAGTACCCCTTTCTTGATACTGTTTAAGCTTAAGATATAATTACTGGGTGAAAGACCATGACCAGGTAGGATTTGTCCAGGCATGTAAAGCTAGTTCAACCTTCGAAAATCAAGCAAGGTAATTCAACATATCAATAGGCTAAAGAAGAAAAGTCATAGATCATATTCATTGATACAGAATAAGCATTTAACAAAATCCAACACAATCATAATAAACTCTCAGCAAGTTAGGAATAGATGGGAATTACCTTAACTTGATAATAAACATGTATTAAAAACCTACAGCTTATATCATACTTAACAGTAAAAGACTAAATCCTTTCCCCCTAAGACTGGCAATTATCTACCCTCACCATTCTTATCCAACATAGTGCAAGAAGTTCTAGCCATTGCAAAAAAGAAAAAGAAAGAAAAGATATATAAATTAGAAAGGAAAAAAATAAAACTCTTTATTTGCAGATGATATGATTATCTACATAGAAAATCTCAAAGAATCTATTAAAAAAAGTCCTAAAATAAATTAGTTCAGCAACATTGCAGAATACAATATCAACACAAAAATCAGTCACATTTCTATACACTAATAATGGGCATGCTAAAACCAAAATTAAAAACAAAATATCATTTAAAATTGTTCCACAGGAAACTAAACACTTAGGTATACACTGTAAACATGTACAGGATCTGTGAGGTGAGAATTATAAAATGATGATGAAAGAAATCAAAGAAGAACTAAATAAAAGAAGAGGCGTACCATATTCAGGGATTGGAAGACCTAATGTAGTAGACATGTTTATTTTCCCAAAATTTATCTAGAGGTTTAACCAATTCCCGTCAGAACATAATTACCTGGTGAAAGAAATGAGTGATAAAAATAAAACTAATACAAACCAGTAGCGTGTGTAGTGACCGCAGGCTTTTGCTGACATTGAAATGCGTCTGCAGCACGTCTCGCACATTCCTATCTTCTGAGAGACTCTAGAGGAAAAAAATCAAAACAGAATTAAGGAACAATGCAGTTTAAAACCTAAATGTAATCTTGTGCTTCACTGGCTGGTGTATCTCATGAACTCTATCTGGTATTTGTCCATTATTAAATAGGTGCTGGCCTTATTGGTGGAAAACAAAAATCAAAATCAAATTTCCACTCTACTGATTTTCTTCTTATCCCTTTACATTAATTCCAAAGACACAAAGATAAAACATAACCCTTGCTACCACAAAATTTCCAGTCTAAAGGGGGAAACTATACAGTCAGTACTAATGGGATGATCAAAATGCACCACTAAATGAAACAGAGAATAAGGGTTATTTACTATACTTCAAAAACAAAGTAAAGTGTTACAAAAAATGCTTAAACTGTATGAGTCAATATGCTACAAAGAGCATTCCAGTTATAGGGAACATCATGAACAATGTAGGGAGATTGTGGCATATGGACAGAAGATGAGTTAGTCATGTCATCCTGAGTTTCAGTTTTGGCTAAGTGATTGTACGGAAAGAAAAAGGCAGGAAAACCTAACTGGAGGCAACTGCAATTGTCCACGTAAGAAACGAAATGAGTCTGAATTAACACAGTGGTGTGAAGACAAGAAAGAATTAAACACATTTATAGAAGATATGTCTGATGGAGAATCAACCACTGGGGAGCAGAGATGCAGGGTTGGAGAGGGGTTAGAAAAAAATCAAAGATGAAACTATGGGGAACAGAATGTCCCAGGAGAAGTGAAGAGGGAGATGTGGTCAGGAAGTAAAACTTGTATTATCAATGTTTAAGAAGTAAATGGAAAAAGAGGAGCAAAGTAAGAGACTGAGAAAGATGTTGAAGACTGGAACAGAATCCAAGAGAGAGCAATAAAACCAGGGGAAGAAAACAAGAGGGACACACTTCAAGAGGGAAGTGGTGATCAACAATGTAAACTACATACTTTGCATAACTAAATTAAGATGTATTTTGAGAAGTTGATGGCTTTGGAAATTTAGAGCTCAATAGGGCCCTTTGAAAAAGCAATATCTAAATATATATTTAATATATCAATTTTATAAGTGACTTGGTAAGAGTCAACAACTGCAGAAGCAAGGACTACAGTTAATTTCCCAAAGTTTTTTATTTGTATTACTTTGCTTTATTATTTTATGTTCATCTGGTATGCTTCCAAGGGTATTCAACCCTGTTTGACACAAATATATATATAGCAACAGCAAGCCCTTTAAGAGAGAAAGAGAAGACTAAAAACAGTGACTGCAGTGAATTAGGATTAATGAAAAGTGAGGTTCACCTGGCACCAAAGAAAAGATTAGATGAAAGGACAGTAAAATCAGAGTTGGCAGAGCCAAAAAAGGCTTGGGTAAGACTGACATAGTTTTTCAAAACTCATCTGCAAAGAATAAGGATTCTCTTTCCAAAAAAAAAAGGTCCAGAAAACTAAGTATTTCTGTATTTTCTAGAGCTGAAACTGTATGTCTCTACTTCTTCCACTGTGAGAAGATCCAGATTCACGAATAAGTTCTAGTCTAATGGGATGAAGTTTTATGCTCTCAGTAAATATATTATCCTAGTTATAGTCCCCATTCCCTTGCTACTGTTTAGTCTTCTCTGCCTTATTCAGGGAAGCTGACACATTCCCTTTTCACTGATGAGCACAGGAGTAGCAGTTGCAGAAACAAGTTCTTAATGTGCTCACTGCAGTGTGCTTGACTGGTGCCCTCTTCACAGGTAGTTTCTAAGGAGAATGTTATAGGATTACACTAGTACCTGAGGACTCATGCTGCTCCAGGGATAACTTAGTGGCAGCAGTATATATACTAAATCTCCTAGTCTTCCTGCTAAACATTCTTACCTTCTGTTAACTAAACAGGGAAGGGAAGGTTAAGAAAGTTGGTAGATCTTTCTTGAACTTAGCTATAGCACTTTGTGGGAATTTTCTTTGAGGAGAATTAGCTATGGTCCTTTTATTTTATTTATTTATTTAACATCTTTTTTGGAGTATAATTGCTTTACAATGCTGTGTTTCTGCTGTATAACCAAGTGAATCAGTTATACATATACATGTATCCCCATATCTCCTCCCTCTTGCGTCTCCCTCCCACCATCCCTATCCCACCCCTCTAGGTGTTCACAAAGCACCGAGCTGATCTCCCTGTGCTATGCAGCTGCTTCCCACTAGCTATCTATTTTACATTTGGTAGTGTATATATGTCCATGGCACTCTCTCACTTCCTCCCAGCTTACCCTTCCCCCTTCTGTGTCCTCAAGTCAATTCTCTATGTCTGAGTCTTTATTCTCGTCCTGCCCCTAGGTTCTTCAGAACCTTTTCTTATTTTTTTAGATTCCATATATATGGGTTAGCATACGGTATTTGTTTTTCTCTTTCTGACTTACTTCACTCTGTATGACAGTCTTTAGGTCCATCCACCTCACTACAAATAGTTCAATTTCGTTTATTTTTATGGCTGAGTAATATTCGATTGTATATATGTGCCACATCTTCTTTATCCATTCATCTGTCAATGGACACTTAGGTTGCTTCCATGTCCTGGCGATTGTAAATAGTGCTGCAATGAACACTGTGATACATGACTCTTTTTGAATTATGGTCTTCTCAGGGTATTTGCCTTGAGAGTGGGATTGCTGGGTCATATGGTAGTTCTATTTTTAGTTTTTAAAGGAACCTCCATACTGTTCTCCATAGTGGCTGTATCAACTTACATTCCCACCAACAGTGCAAGAGGGTTCCCTTTTCTCCACACCCTCTCCAGCATTTACTGTTTGTAGATTTTTTGATGATAGTCATTCTGTGCTATGGTCCTTTAAATGCTCTTTTATACAGAGATTTTTCTTATACTGCCATGTTGAGATGGTATTTACCCTGCTTACTTACATATCTGGGATAGGGCTAAAACAAACATTCAAGTTAGACAGTATGTCCAGGTTCAAGTCTATCCTGAACATATTTATTGGATGAGATTCCCTAGGTGACCTGTCATCTATACCATTGCTTTTGTTTAACCTTGGAATTAGAAAAACTTGCTGGATAGTCAGCACTGGGTGAAAGGATAGCTCCTTCAGTGCACACCCCCCCTTTTCAGACAGGGCCTCTGGCCATGGTGCTGACGTATTTTTTTCAAGTGAAGTTCATTTATTAGCATACCCTAAAGGGAGGTGGCAAATGATGATTAGGATAGGGCAAGAAAATATTAGAACTAAGAGACACAAACTCCAGTGGTATTAGTTCTACCTTATGAAAGAACTGTAAGATTATCAAAAAGATGACAGGAGAGTGTTCACATTCATTCCTATCATCCTGCCTCTAAATTTAGTGATCAGCAAAAAAGGACCAAAAACCTAGCGTTAGCCACTCTACATCACATGCTTACCATCTTCTGAGTCATCCAGAGTTATGCTTCACAGTAACTGTCACCATCTACTTCCTTTATATACCCATTCTAGGATCTCAGAATACAACATAGCTGGGAGGGACAGAAAGATGGATGACAGTACAGTATAATCTGGGCTTACGTAGAAAGATGGATGACAGTACAGTATAATCTGGGCTGACGTAGTCGTCTTAGGAAAGGAAAGTGAGCAGGGATAAGAATAATAAAAGCCCTGGGAAAGCACAGACATTTAAATACTAAGATTGCATTTGATCACTAAAGCAATCAGAAAAACACACTGTTGTAACAAAACAATCAGTTCAGGAGTTGTAAAAGGTGAAAGTCTGTGACGCACTCAAAAGTGGATTCAGAGGCCAAAGATTCAGAGCTCTGACCCACTCCAGATCCAGGTAAAGGAAAAGACAATGTGAGAGCACCAACTATAAAGTGTTCTTAAAGCATGGACTCTTATAATTAGATATAGTATCAAGAAAAACTTGCACGAGCTAGTAAATATCTGAGTCCCAGGAAAAGTTAATTTGGGGAGGAAGGTGGAAGGAAGGACCCACACCTAATTATATCATGACACAATATCATGATTTAAGGAGAAAGTCAATCATTTTGATATACAATTCTGTATAGTTATATTAGGAAAAAAATATGAAATTAATGATTACAACAAAGTAAAAAAGGTAAACCAAAGAATAATATTTAAGGTTTGAATCCTTTATGTAAAAACAAATTTGGCTTGTATCAATATATAAGGTCTGAAATGCTACGAACCAAATAATTACTTTGTAGTGAAAAGAGGGAAGATGGGCATGGACATAAGGGAAAGTTCTACCTTTTACCATGTATTCTTTTTTTTTTTTTTTTTTTTTTTTTTTTTTTTTTTTGCAGTATGCGGGCCTCTCATTGTTGTGGCCTCTCCCGCTGCGGAGCACAGGCTCAGGACACGCAGGCTCAGCGGCCATGGCTCACGGGCCCAGCCGCTCCACGGCATATGGGATCCTCCCGGACCGGGGCACGAACCCGTATCCCCTGCATCGGCAGGCGGACTCTCAACCACTGCGCCACCAGGGAGGCCCTACCATGTATTCTTAAGCACTGATTAAATTTTGTTCGTAACTTTTAATTTTAAAAAACTGTGTCAAAATTAATAGTGCTCAAATAAGCTGACTCTATTTTAAATCAAAATAAGAATCAAGTTTCAGTTATACAAGTTAAATTCTGCGTAAGTAATGGACAGCAATGTGATTATAGTTAACGATACAGTACTATATACTTGAAATTTGCTTAGAAGATAAAACTTAACTGTTTTACCACAAAATTTAAAAAAAAGGAGAAAAGAAAGAGATCTATATGAGGTGATGGATATGTTAAATATTATAGCTTGATTGTGGTATTTCACAATGTATACCAAAACATCAAGTTGTATACCTTAAATATAAGCAATTTCTAATTTGTCAATTATACCTCAACAAAGATGGGAGAAAAAAACAAGAATCATTAAAGAGCAAAATAAATGCAAACTCTCACTTTTAATTTGGTATTGATATTTAAGATTTTACAGTAAAAAAATATAATCTATCGTTATTGCTATAACATAAAACAATCTTTTAGAGCCAATGAATATAGACTGTTTAACTCTAAGCAGATCTAATCATCCTCACTCATTAGTATTTAATATTAGAGACCAGTTTTTCCTAATTCTTTCATCACCAAGGACTCTATATTATTTTCCACTTTCACAAGGCCCATATTTTTGACATGTAAGATTTATTCAGTAATATTGTTTTTCAAACACATTATTAAACACACATTCACACACATATACTCTCTCCCTTTTCCCTGCCAACTAAAACTTGTCAGTATAAGATAAACTGATGCTAGTATGCTTAGCTGATAAAACAACAGTCTGTACAAATTAGGCTGTTCAACTTAAGTATACTTAGAGTCCACAAGGTTCAGTAAATGTTTAAAACAACAAGTGAGTGTGCATTTGCAACTTAAGACCCTCAGGGCTCCAAGGACTCAAAGATGGGATATGTCAATGTAGATAATATAACCAAAGTTGCCACAGTCTGAATTGCTTCTTAATAGACCCAATGAGAAAAACGCTTAAGTTGTTCATGAGAACTGGAAAAGAAAAATCTACACTGGATAGGTAGGTATGAACCTTACTAAATTAATATATTGCTAAACTTATAAAATAAAATAAATATTTAATGATGAAGTTCATTAACAAAGTAATCTAAAATATAAATACAAATAAAACAAATCTCATAAAAGTTCTTTTGAGAAAAAAAATTTAGAAGTATGATATTTCAACTGTTTTTTAAAAGAAAATACACACACAAAAGAGTATAATTTGTATTAATGCAGTTTTGTGCCACAGTAATATTAGAAATTTTATGCTAACTTACAGATTTTAAAGATTTTCAAGTTTTAATTGCTTTCAAATGGTATAGCAAGACACAAATATTACTTTAACATTATTGTCTTTTTTCCAAACTACCTGAACATTTTCATTCCACTTCTCAGCGAAAATCTTGCCTGGAAATACTGCAGGTAGAGATAATTGTTCTTTAAATATTTTAAGATACTGTGGAAAACCAAATGAATTCATTAAGTGTATCTGCCGGTGGGAAAATCGTGACTTCACTCTCTTTTCTAAGAGTTCCAAAATATCCTTAAAAACAAACAAAAATCTCCGTAAGATGCATGTTTAAAATAACCATACCAATGTTAGAGGTATAACTATTTGAACTATCACTTATAATCAGCAATGCTTATCCTGTAATACACAATTAAGCATTAAAAATGCTTATCCTGTAATACACAATTAAGCATTAAAAAAATTTTAATTATGCCCTTGATCTACTTAGGGCTACAAGGTAGTAGAGGTAAGAGAATGTGGCTTGGAAATAAACCAAGCCTCTAAAAGTATTTTTAATCCAAGACTACTTTTAATCCCCTTCTAAGCACTTGTAAGCCTGGTGATGTCAAGCCTTTTTCAAACCATGTTTTTCTCAGCTAATCTTTTAACATTGCAAGACCAACAATAACTGCTTAAAAATTTTTCTCAGCTAATCTTTAACACTGCAAGACCAACAATAACTGCTTAAAAAATTATAGCTATCAATAAGCAATTTCATACATTCTATGAAGAATTCAGATAAAAAATTAAGATAATAAAATATAATTAGACTTATTAACATTCATGAAAATTTAAACATTTTCATTGTTTTATGTAACAAAGACTCAAGAAGCAGCATGTATAATGGAGAAAAATTCAGTTCACTAAACTATACATATTTAAGCTGAAGCCACGCTGGACTTAAGGAACAAACTGTAGAAGAGGAAACTGGCAGGAACACAGTGTGACACTGGTAAATTATTCTGTCTTTTGGCTTTTTTATAACAATATTTGAGAAACTACTTGTATTAGTGCTATTTTTCCTTGAAAAGTGAGGGAGCTAGTGTCAATTTTCTATAAAAAAAGAAAAACAAAAAGCTGTGGTGAGGCCCAGAAATACGGATTTTCAAATCTACCCAGATGATTCTAGGTTAAGAAACCAATGATACACAGGAAAGAATTAAAGCGACTGAAAAGGCATCATGCATGGCATCATGGTTAGTGTGGAAAGGAAGACAGGAAAGATTAATAGCTTGGGGTTAGAGTGGGGGAGGGTGGATGAAAAACCTGACATGTGTTTACAGGTTAAAGAAAAATATAGTGCCAGCATAAGACAATTAAAAGTTATGTTCAGAGACAGAAATATTATACATTTATTTTCTACTAAGGAGCAGTTCTAGATCACCCATAGAGGTAAGCAATAATTAAGAGCCTGAACTTGGGAATGGAAAGAGATGGAAGTAAAATAATTTTAGAGGTGAACAGTAACTGATAGTTTGGTGGTGGGCAGTAATGACAGAAATTGGTAATGTGGGGATACAGGGAATAGTAGAAAAAAAAATTACTGCCACAAGGAAGAGGTTATTTGCTAGCAAAATCACTACTCCATCGATCCTTTTGCTCTTTCCCTATAAACATGGACACACAGGTATATACTTAGATTTGAATTACACAGTTGGAGAATTATACATACAGAATAAAAAAGAGCCTCTGATAATATGGCTAAGGAGCTACTAACCCTTTATTTTGTCCCTCACTGGGTCAAAAGCATTTGCCACTGCCACTTCCACCCAAAGGAAGAGCTTTTAGCAAGGAAGAATGTGCTTCCTTAACCACTGTGTTAGACTGCTACATTTTGAAAAGAGGAATAAAGGTATGTGGAAAACCAGCCAGATTTTCTGTGAGAGAGGCTTATTATGAAAGCATACATGGTAAGCTCTAGAGCACTGGGGAAGGAGGACACAGAAAGCCACTCCTTTGAGAAACAGCACTAGCAAGACTGTTGAAAGATGACTTAGTAAAGAGTTTCACGTTTCTAAAAAAGGGAACGAGCTGTACAAAAGGAGAATAAGGGCTTGACATAAGCCTGCCATAAATGAAGAAGGAAAAAGGATGAAAGCTACAGATGTATGGCAGCCATAGTATAAGAAGAGAGGTGACTCTTAAAAACCAGTTTTACCTGAATTCAATTAGAAAGTTCATACTAGGAGAGTAAAAGAAGGTAAACACACTGCTTCTCGGCCTTTTGGCTAAGATCAAGTGTAGTATCTGTTTTTATCAGTTTAATAACTGATATGTGCTCTATCTGAGGACAATGAATTAAATGGATTTCTGGAACTAGGAGATGGAATAGGAACTTGCTCCATCCATTCCATGCATTGACCTGGTATTGCAGTACTTCCAAGAATGGTGCACCCACTTTGGGGAAAAATTTAAAAAAAAAAAAAGAGAGATAGAGAGAGAGAGAAGGTAAACGCAAAAAGACCTACATAAGCTGTCTGAAGGTACACAAGGTTCAACATGCATGGAGTCTTCACAAAGTAATGTGATAGTGACATTAACACTATGGTTAAATCATTCTAAAATCCTCCAAGGAGCAAAGAAGCCACTATCTACTGTGACAACCTGATAGAGATAATCCCTTCCATTTCTGGACATGTATACTTACAAGTTGGGACAGTATCATTTTGAGTTGATTCCAAGCATTTTTAAAATATGGAAAGAATCTTAAATGTAAAAAGTAGAAAATATTAGCAATTTTTATAAAATGGTAGTGAGGTTATTTAACTTTTTCTTTATTTGCTAATGTAGAAATTATATTTATTAGCATAATCTCACTTAATATTTTTTAATTCAGTGATTTGATTAGACTGCAGGAGGTATTAGTCTATGAGGATATGTGATAAATATTTCCTTGTTTTCCTCAATTTGAGTTGAAAAGTGGGATAAATGTGCCAAGTATTGATGAAATACATTTGAAAAATGACCTACATAGTGACTAATCAGTAATTAAGCTTTAATTTTCTAAATATTATAATCAATTTTTAAAATAGAAACACTTACCAATCTACATGTAAGACCAATAACTGCTACCGGAGTCTGTGCAGACTGAGAAATGTCAAAAAGATTATAGAGGAGTGTTTGGTTTTTATGATGAGCAAAAAGATCAAATTCATCTAATATGAAGATCACTGGGCAACTACTAGTCCGGTCACCTAAGAAAAAATAAGACTTTATATTAACAAGCAATTATATCAGCCTTTCTTAAATTTCCAAACTATTTATTACATTTCATTTTTTAAAACTCAATTCATAAAAAATATATTGATAACCTACTTTGGGTAGGGCACTTACCAATGCATGTACATTTATTCAACAAAAAAAATAATTCAAAGGACAAAATAGCCCCTATGGCCCTCAGGAAATTCACAGTCTAATCACGAGACTCTAGTAGCTTTACTGATGTTAAGAAAATCATTTAAATGACTGAAGACTATTGTTTTTTAAATTATGTAAACATAATTCTTCTATCATCAGAAAATTGACAAGGATCTTTTAACACCTACAGAGACCAAAACACTTTGGGATTATGTACAGAGGGACATAAAACTATTACTTCAAAAGAGACTTACTTTTAGTTAGTAGAAATGCAAAGTAAATCTTCCCATAGAAATAATTTTTATAAATAACCGTTGTACTATGAAGTTTAACCAAAGCTACTTTAACTCCTACTAATGACAATTTTAACACTTCAACAATAGGGAGAAGTTCAACATGACTCTGTGGATTTGTTTTTCTCCTCACAACAATGGAAACTTTAGCAGAACAATCACTATTACCTTAAGGTCTAAGGCTTTATATTTGCATAAAAAGTGAAAAAAACTGATAATAAACAGATTTATTAATAATAATTAATATTACCTGTTAGATAATATCTGATAATATTATCTAATAGATAATAAAACATATGCATTAACCTAAATGATATTAAAACCACAGGGACCACTCAGAAGTCTAGATCTACATAATATAGTACTTTAGTTTTTGATAAAATATAGCATTACATAACAATGGAAAAAGTGGTATTTTCAAGATTAGATATTTACTTTACACCTTACCAAAATAAATGCCAGCCAAATTATGAATTATACGTACTGGATGAAAATATAAGTGAACGTCAAAGTATGAAGGAGGGAAAAATTTTGACTATGTAAAAAATTTTAAACTTCTATTCAGAAAAGTCCAAACCAAACTTAAGAGAAGAAAGAAACAAGTGCAAGAATTCACATAATAAATATGAGATAAACCACCAAAATAAGGCAAAGAACCAACAGGAAATACACAAACCAGTAAATATCAGTGGCCAATTAAAATTTGATATGAGCATCATCAGTACCCAAATTATGCAAATTAAACTAAAATAAAAAAAATTTCTATTAAATAGGCAAACATGAAAATAATTGTTTTTGAGGTCCTGTAGGAAAAAAGTACTTTTAAATATGTTTAGAAAATGGACCTTCTAGGGTAGTTTGGTAATTAATATTTATTCTTTTAAATGTAGAACCTTTTAATCTAGAATTCTACTCATTGAAATTTACCCCAGGAAATCTGGATGATCATTTAAGCATTTCTTCCTAATTATACAAAATTAGAAATAAAAGTTGATAGCTGGTGATTAATAAATTATAATTCATTATATTAGAATTTTAAATTATAGTTAATTTATATTTTAAAAATGAAATATATGAGAACCATAAAAATGATGATGCACCTCAATATTTACTGACATGGAAAGATGCTTATGACATACCATGAGTAAGTGAAAAGATGTATATCACACAACAAAATAGAAAAGATTTTATTTTTATTGAAAATTATGTCTATCTATACCAACGATATACTACAGGTGAATAAAGATATGAAATCAAATGTTAATTGGAATAATCACTATTATTAGGGATTTCAGTGGTCATTATTTTATTCTTTTTTATATTTCTTTTTATTGTAAAAGCATATGATCAAGGGAAAAATAAAGCTAAACAAATATCTTTTGATATTGTTAAACATATTAATATTTACCTTTTTTTAAAGCTTCCAGAAGAAATGAAAGGTTTTCAGCAAAGCTTCCCTGAATAACAAAAAAAGATGCCATGACTAGAAGTTTAGTGAAATAAAGAATAAAAGAGGGCTATATGATTCTATATATTGTATAGACATTGTGTATCTGGCCAAAGTCATTGGCCAGATTCTGAGCTGAATATCTCTATGCTTACAATCTAAAACTTAAATACAAAAGTAGAGATGGCACTGAAAATGGCATTATTATGCCATGTTCAAAATTTTATATTTTCTGGATAAAATCTGTAAAACTGTTAACTTTATTTAAAGGTTTTTTTTTTTTTTTTTGCAGTATGTGGGCCTCTCACTGTTGTGGCCTCTCCCGTTGCGGAGCACAGGCTCCGGATGCGCAGGCTCAGCGGCCATGGCTCACGGGCCCAGCCGCTCCACGGCAGGTGGGATCTTCCCGGACCAGGGCATGAACCCGTGTCCCCTGCACCGGCAGGCGGACTCTCAACCACTGCGCCACCAGGGAAGCCCTAAAGGTAATTTTTAAGAGTTGTTATATTCTGAATAGTCAGAGAACAAGAAATCCATTGCACTTTGTATCTTGAAACACATCAGTCTCTTGCAAGTCTCAAACTTGTACCACTAAAAAAATTACCATGAATTTAAATGAGATCCAAAAGGAAAAGGGAGAACAAACTTGCCTCGAACATCAGACAATAAAACAGTGTTTCTCTATTCAAGAGAATATTATAGAATTTGTATATATCATATCAAATTTGGCTATGTTTGCTTGGAACACAGCCAAAACATTTTTGGATACAACTTAAATATTCTGGTTGGAAATTAATAGAGTAGCAGATGCATTATCCAGATGTTCCAGCATGTGGATAAAGGCCTCATTAAAATATTTTTTCACTGAAGTCCTTAATTTTTACTTCATTCAGATTTCTTAATTTAAAGAAACAGCCAACTTTAAATTTGAAGAGATATATAGGAAAAAAGAAACCCACTTGTTTGTTTCCCAGTAGAGAGAACTGATATAAAATAGCATAACAGGTTTTAAAGAGCTTCTACATATTTTGTGATGATTACATACTGTCAAGTAATACTATTTCCAAGGTAGGCAGGGCAAGAGGTATTTACCATAACATAAACAAAGGATCAGAGACAATCTGTTGGAAAATCAGTGGTCAAAGTTACTCAAAGGTTGCTAACATTTTGCTATTTTTTTAAAGACTATTATACCTGACATTAAGTGTAAGTATATACTTAGATAAATTCATATGTACATATTATAAGAATTTACTTATATAAGTATATATTTATATAAATATACACATTTATGTGTGTGTGTGTATATACATATATATATATATATGTATATATATATATATATATATATATATATATATATATATATAAAAGAATATACAAGTTTGCTCTAAGTACATCAAAACAGAAAGGGTCTGGGTTAAATCACTTAGTTTCTTAATGTCCAGCCTTTGTCATTTTATGACTTTAGGCACACTAATTATGTTCTCTTAGCCTCAGGTGCCTAATCTATACAATGTAGAAGTTAAACTAATAATCTGTATATGTGGGGATTATGATAACAATAGTGATGACTAGGATGATAACCAACTGTGCCTTGTATTATTTCATATGAATCCAATGCAAATAGCTCTATTTAGAAAAGTCAGAAACACTAATCTACTGGAAACCAAAAGCCAAACAGAGTCTACATAATAGTAACTCTCCTTTGCCAAGTAGGCCGCTATCTTCTACATTACATTCTGGACAGGACGTAGAACAACAGATTTACAGAAGAAGCATTTGAACTTGCACTTCAAAGACCTGTAGATAGGGACTTCCCTGGTGGTGCAGTGGTTAAGAATCCGCCTGCCAATGCAGGGGACACGGGTTCAATCCCTGGTCCAGGAAGATCCCACATGCCACAGAACAACTAAGCCTGTGTGCCACAACTACAGAGCCCGTGCTCTAGAGCCCGCGAGCCACAACTACTGAGCCCATGTGCCACAAATATCGAAGCCCACGCACCTAGAGCCTGTGTTCCACAACAAGAGAAGCCACTGCAATGAGAAGCTTGCCCACTGCAATGAAGAGTAGCCCCGCTCACCACAACTAGAGAAAGCCCGCGTGCAGCAATGAAGACCCAATGCAGCCAAAAAAAAAAAAAAGAAAAAAAAAGACCTGTAGATAATGGAAAGGTAACACATGATTGGCTCAACTTTTTATAGGTAATTTTTAAAGAATAAAATTACTAAATGTTAGGAGGCCTACACAACTATGGCAGTGTTACTGCAGAACAGAGACACAGTTTAGAGATTAGAGTGACACCACTGAATGATCACCAGTGACCAGAAAATTAACTTGGAACGTCTACAACCTGCTTCAATTGCATTAAGCAGATGAGTCATTTCATTATGAAAATTAAGGCAGCTGCAAGTTAATCATGTTTCCCTTGAGCCTTATAAATCAAGTGGTAGGTAAAAAGTTTAATAAAAGTTCCAAAACATTTCTTATCAGTTTAAATTATTGATGTTTACTGTCCTGAGATTCCAAGCTACAATAATGAGATGTGGGTAACTTTCTGTGAACATTTTAATAATAAGAGATAACTGACATTTGCACAGCATATTACCATCCTATTTAAAAAAAAAAACATAAATGATGTTTAATACTTCTTTTCTTCTTTAGAATAAATCTGTGAGGTAAGTATAATAAGATAATGCCAATTTAACAGGTGAGGAATCTATAATTCAAAGATATTTATTAGCCATGATTACCAGGTAGTCAATAGTTATAGGGCAAGACTCAAATCCACTTTTTGTAGCTTCAAATTCAATACATTTTCCACTACTCCCATGCTATCCAAGTCTCATAAGACTAGAAATAGACTGCTAGAGTGTAGTATTTTTAAAAACATATTAATCTACTTCCAAGGGTAGAGAATCATATTTATCTTACAGATAAAGAAACAAACTCAGATAATATCTACACAAACCTGGATTTCTTGAAGTATTTTATAACTAGTATAACCTACTTCAAAAAAAATCTAAACATAAAGATTTGATGAATAAATGCATCCTAGTACATTGTACATTCTTATAAGAATCTTGCATATTTCAATTTAGAATCTCTGAACTCTTCCTACTCTTCCAAAAATATAAACGTATGTATGCTATACAGACTTTAATTTGAAGCCTATTTAATAAAATAATGAAAATGATACTTACAAAAACTTTATCTCCAACTACATTTTCCAGATTTAACTGCCTTGTGATTTCCTTTAAGGCAATATTATCATTGATCTGCAGCAGTCCTGAAATAAAGCCCATTTTAAAGTATTTAATAAAAATGAAATATGTATTTGATACAATGAAGGTTATTTTCCAGTCAAGTAAATTTTCTAATGCTTTTTAAAATTTAATTACAAAGAAAAAAGTCAAAGCCTGTTAGTGTACATTATTTCCTTTTAAAAACTCAACAGTGAAAACATTTAATAGACTCAAAGAACCATCTTCCTTGGGATTAGTATTATTTTAAAAAAGATAAGAAAATCAAGATAAAAAACAAGAGACCTTATGCGTCTCCTTTATTAATATTTTTTAATTTCTAAAAATACTGTGTACAGTGTGCTAAAGTTGTTAAACAAAGATTTAGTTTTTAAAGTATAGTTATTAATGCAGATTTAAAACACATGAGTAAATTAAGCTTCATAATATAAGAAGCTCACATGGCTTATATCCCTTCCAATAGCAAAATGAGGACATACTTACCATTTAAGTGAACTTGTAATACATTTTCACTCACTTCTTCTACTTCCATTAGTTCTTTCAAAGCATGGTTTATTAACTAAATAATATTAAAAAGTTTATGAAATATTTAATAATGGGTAAAAGATGATAAGCCCATATTCTTTTTTAAACTATGAGTGGTAGGAACAGAATATAAACAGATTGTCATTTAAAATCAACAAATTTGCAGATTCTCTGTAGATAGAAGGTTTAACTAGAACTCCTAAAGTCTGACTCTTAAGATGCCAGAGCCTGGACTGATGCCACACTCTCTCAATCAGCTACCCAAACTTCTAATAAACGTTCAGAAATAACCCTTAAGTTTTCAAAGAAATACTTCTCTACAGTAGAAGTCACATAAAACTATGGCCACTTATGAACTTCATGTCTCAGTTCATTATATGTCTCCACCATTTACTCTACAAAATTATCATTGAAATCAGTTAAAAGCTATTGAAAATAAGTACAAGAACAATGCTAAATGATAGCAAAACATCTGCCCCCAATATGGCAATTTTTACAAAATACTGTGAACTATTTTTTTTTTTTTTTTTTTTTTTTTTTGCGGTACACGGGCCTCTCACTGTTGTGACCCTCTCCCGTTGTGGAGCACAGGCTCCGGATGCGCAGGCTCAGCAGCCATGGCTCATGGACCTAGCCGCTCCGCGGCATGTGGGATCTTCCCAGACCGGGGCACGAACCCACGTCCCCTGCATCGGCAGGTGGACTCTCAACCACTGCGCCACCAGGGAAGCCCCTGTGAACTACTTTGTATGTTACCTTAAAGTGAAAATTAAAAAAGAAATACCAAGAGGTTAAGCTGAAAAAAGAGATGTTGCCTTTGTTAGCTGCTTGGTAAGCAAAGAAAGCCCTTATTAAACTTAGAGCTCACAATTTTAAAAAAATTATTAATACTAATAAAATATAATAGTAATTACTGCTAAAAATACCCAGAAAGTGTTATGCCACCTTAAACTGTTCAATTATAAAGCTTCACATTTTTATAATTACAGGTTTCTATGCCACATACTTACATTCTTTATATTTTTTGATTTGTGACATCTTATCACTCATATTGCACTATCATATATATCTCTTCATATTAATACTACATATTTTCTTAAATTTGAAAATAAACAGAATTAAGAAAAAACATAAAGCTTTGTAAAAGGAAGAGTAATGGCAGATTATTCTTTTTAACATGAAAATAGAAATAGAACGGTACTATCCCAAAATATATAGTCCAGAAAATTAGGCTATGTATACAATAAAGATGGCATCAAAATTTAGTGAGGACAAAAAGGATTATTCAACAAAGTCACTGAGACAACTGGTAAGCTATTTTGAAAAACAAAATACTATTTGTTTTTGCAATATTCTACCTCTATTTGTCACTGTAATATCTTTGTGCAATAGAAAGAAAACAAATACCCTCATTTTAAATTATTACGTTTCACAACAGTATATGAAACATACTAGCTATTCCTGGTATATCTGTATAGTTTCTAAAGCATATGGAATTCTACCTCAGATCACAGGTAGTCCTCTTTAAAAAGTCCTCTTAAAAAAAGACAATCTCGGGCCTCCCTGGTGGCGCAGTGGTTGAGAGTCCGCCTGCCGATGCAGGGGATACGGGTTCGTGCCCCGGTCCGGGAGGATCCCATATGCCGCGGAGCGGCTGGGCCCGTGAGCCATGGCCGCTGAGCCTGTGCATCCGGAGCCTGTGCTCCGCAACGGGAGAGGCCACAACAGTGAGAGTCCCGCGTACCGCAAAAAAAAAAAAGACCATCTCAAAATGTCAACTGTCAATACTATGAGTAGAAGCCCAGCTGAGATGTTACATTCTTTACAGAAAACTGTCAGAAGATGAGGTGGTACTTTTCTGTCTTTGGATCAAGTCATACCCTATCGCAAGAGTTAGTCCCAAATGATACAAACTTGGGTCTCTTATGCTGTATTCTCTTAGTAACCTGCTTTGTTCTTGCCCCTACCTCTTGATATTTTACTTACATAATATTTATATTTCCCTGGCTCTGATTTTATGTTTAAAATCATTTTACATTTGATGAATTGTTCAAAACCATTTCAGATTCTTTGCAGAATGAAACAGGGTTAATAATAATACCTTCATTTTACATATGCATAGAGAGTTGTAACAGGTTTATAGCCTCTTTCCACTGAGTTTACTTTAACACCAGGTTACTATGATTTGCTTGAATCAGCTCACAATTTTTTAATGAGGTGTGACCGTCTGAAATGATCATATTAGCAAGTATGTCTTCAAATAATAATTTTAGTTCCACTCTGGATATTGCTAAAATTTACTGTGTAATTAGCTAGGCTACCAATCACATAATGAGTTTTTTTTTTCAAGGAAACAATGTCATCTTTTTAAATATTTTAAACTATATTATGTACTAAAAAAACTTAGTTGGTTATGTTACACTAACCATCATAACCAATTTGGCTACCCCATTTCCACATTCTCTGTAGCTAAAAATTAACTTTACCAACATACTAGCACAGCTTGCTTAGAACTGCCAACATCCAGAGATTTTTATGCTTACCTACTATTACTATTCCCAAATACTTTATGGAACACAAGATTCAACAATATGCAACTAGAAGAAATATCAACTAGAAGAAACATCCTACTTAACCATCTAGCAAGTTTGTCTACAGTTATCTCTATATAGAAGATTATTTTCCAAGGTCCAATCTATCATTTGGAACCATATCTATTTTTAAAATAAATGTTTGAAATACAACAAACCACAATATCTGTTACCTTTATTAACTGTAGATTTTGAATTTTTGTATTTTGGATAGTTTGGCCAAGGATAGTGTTTTAAATATACTGTAATCTTATTTTTTAAGTTCAAATTTACATGATTATACTAATAATATTACTAACACATGATTGTACTAATGCTATGATATATATAATTATACTAATTATATTACATAATAAAATTCTTATCTAAGAATAACTTATATCTCAGGATACTCCCACATACAACAAATCACAAAAGTGGCACGAATTAAACAATACTCCTTATCTTTTTGACCTCTCAATATTGGAGTGCAGTAGGAATAAATTAAATTGTACCAAAATGGAATACCAGGTATGGGTTCTTCCATATTCCAGTTAACTCACATTAGATAAATGATGTCAAAACACCAGAACAGTGTGTTGTACCCACAGACTTGTAGAATTCAAAGAGTGACCCTTAATGTAGACAATGGATTTTAGTTAGTAATGATGTTTCACTATCACTTTCATTAATTTTAACAAATTTTAACTAAGGCAAGATATTAATGATAGGGGAAACTGTGCGCACATGTGTGCATGTATGTATGTGGAGATTGTATGGGAACTCTGTACTATCTGCTTACTTTTTCTGTAAAAAATGTATCTATTTTAGCCAATTTACTAATGAAATGGAGTATAGCTTTAATTTGTATTTACTTATACATCTTTGTAAGCGTTTACTATCTCTGTTTCCTTTTTTCTGAACTTTCTCCATGCCTTTAGGGACAAACTTCCAAGATGAAAGTTCAGAATAAATTCAATCATTAGCTGTTCAAGTTATATTTTTAGGCTTGACACTTTGATGTATAAATCACTGAGATTCAACTTCTCTGTTGTGTTGTTATTTTGTTTCAAGATGCACAGTGTATGATAGAATAACAGGTCTAATGTACTGATTTCCTAGATCTCATTTTCTCCTGTACTGATACAAGAGTATCACTATGGAGCTCCTTGAAGAATTAAAGTATTATGTAAAAATGTTCTTCAAAAATACATAGGATAGGGCTTCCCTGGTGGCGCAGTGGTTGAGAGTCCGCCTGCCGATGTGGGGGATGTGGGTTCGTGCCCCGGTCCGGGAGGATCCCACATGCCGCAGAGCGGCTAGGCCCGTGAGCCATGGCCACTGAGCCTGGACATCTGGGGCCTGTGCTCCATGGCAGGAGAGGCCACAGCAGTGAGGGGCCCATGTACCACCAAAAAAAAAAAAAAAAAAAAGGAAAAATACATAGGATAATGTGTTTGCCAAAGACAATAAAATAATGAAAACTGGAAAGAAAGGAAAATTATCCTTTACTAACAAAGACTTAAATTCACATTAAAAGGGTTTGCAGAGCTTCAGTTTTTATGACTCACACTTGGAAATAGCCTGTGAAATATTCACACTGCTAAGATAGAGAAATTCTAAAAGCATCCCCAGACAAGGAAAAATTACAAACAAAACTAAAAAAAGTTAGCTGTGGTGGTCACCAGTGATGTTCACCATACTTCTGCTTAACCTCCCTTTCTAGGCACCTAGGAAAAATGCATTTCCTTGCTCTCTTGAAATTAGGTGTGACCATGTGACCCACTCTGTTCAGTGAACTGTGAGATGTGTTCTGTATCACCTCTGGGTAGGAACTTTAAGAGTGTCCATGATTCATCATGCTCCCTTTCTTCCACTGGAGTATTTGTGGAGAAATGCTGACATAACATCCACCACTTCCTTTGAGTGACTACAGAGAACAGTGCCCCCTTGCTGATCCACACTAAGCATAGAGCAAAAGTAAACAATAAACTTCTTTTGTGTCAAGACACTGAAATTTAGGGTTGTTATGAGTGCATAATCTAAACTATCCAGATTGAAACAGCAATTTATAAAGGAAAAAAGAAAAGCCTACCCTTGGAGTTTTCATACAGAATACAAATTGAATAAAATCTATGTAATTCCAAAGGAGAAAAAACTGTGACCCAAGAGTTCAATCCCGCCATGTTGTAAGTAATGTGCAAAATAATTTTTGATGTATTTAAAATATTTTTTTACATTTCCCCATATTACTAAACTTCATTTCTCTTTTGTATTTCTGTGGTCTGAATGACTTTCGTGATTTGTTCTGTTAAGTAGGTTGTTGGGGTTTTTACCCTTGCCTTCAACCAACTTTCCATTCTTTAGTTTTTAAAATAGATTGTATGGTCATATAGTTTACCCCTCAAAAAGTATAAAAAGATATGCAGTGAAAAGATTCCTACCTCTGTTCCCATATCTCCCCCTCAACAAATAACTCACTCTATTAGTGTTTAATATCTTAGGGAGGCACATGGATGGCCAAAAAGCACATGAAACGACTTCCCTGGTGGTGCAGTGGTAAAGAATCCTTCTGCCAGTGCAGAGGACATGGGTTCTAGCCCTGGTCCAGGAAGATCCCACATGCCGCGGAGCAACTAAGCCCGTGCGCCACACTGCTGAGGCTGTGCTCTAGAGCCCGTGAGCCACAACTACTAAAGCCCGCGTGCCTAGAGCCCGTGCTCCGCAATGAGAGAAGCCACCGCAATGAGAAGCCCATGCACCGCAACGAAGAGTAGCCCCCGCTCGCCACAACCACAGAAAGCCCCTGCGCAGCAACGAAGACCCAACGCAGCCAAAAATAAAAATAAATTTATATTAAAAAATGGGGAATTCCCTGGCGGCGCAGTGGTTGGGAATCTGCCTGCCAATGCAGGGGACACGGGTTTGAGCCCTGGTCCAGGAAGATCCCACATGCCACGGAACGGCTAAGCCCGTGCGCCACAACTACTGAGCCTGCACTCTAGAGCCCGTGAGCCACAACTGCTGAGACCACGTGCCACAACTACTGAAGCCCAGGTGACTAGAGCCCGTGCTTTCACAAAAAGAGAAGCCACTGCAATAAGAAGCCGGCGCACGGCAGCGAGGGGCAGCCCCCACTCGCCACAACTAGAGAGAAGCCCGTGGGCAGCAACGAAGACCCAACGCAGCCAAAAATAAAAAAAAATTTAAAAAAAAATGCACATGAAAAGATGCTCAACATCACTAATTATTAGAGAAATGCAAATCGAAACTCCAATGAGGTATCACCTCACATTGGTCAGAATGGCCATCATCAAAAAATCTACAAACAATAAATGCTGGAGAGAGTGTGGAGAAAAGGGAACTCTCCTACATTGTTGGTGGGAATGTAAATTGTTCTCCAGACACTATGGAGAACAGTATGGCGGTTCCTTAAAAAATTAAAAATCGAACTACCCTGTGACCCAGCAATCCCACTCTTAGGCATATACCTGAGGAAAACCATAATTTGAAAAGATACATGCGCCCCAATGGTCACTGCAGCACTGTTTACAATAGCCAGGACATGGAAGCAACCTAATTGTCCATCAACAGAGGAATGGAAAAAGAAGATGTGGTACATATATACAATGGAATATTACTCAGCCATAAAAAAGAACAAAATAATGCCATTTGCAGCAACATGGATGGACCTAGAGATTGTCATATTGACTGAAGTAAGTCAGACACAGAAAGACAAATATCATATGACAGCACTTATATGTGGAATCTAAAAAAAAGGGTACAAATGAACTTATTTACAAACGAGTCACAGATGTAGAAAACAAACTTATGGTTACCAGGGGATAAAGGGGGCAGGGATACATTGGGAGACTGGGATTGACATATACATACTACTATATATAAAACAGATAACTAATAAGAACCTACTGTATAGCACAGGGAACTCTAGTCAATACTCTGTAATGGCCTATATGGGAAAAGAATCTAAAAAAAGAGTGGATATGTGTATATGTAAAACTGATTCACCTTTGATATATCCCTGAAACTAACACAACATTGTAAATCAACTATACGCCAATAAAAATTTTTAAAAATATATACACATTTCAGGGAATTTTTGGTTCACAGACGAACTGACAGAAATATGAGCTTTTTTTCTCTTCCTTTTCTTTATGGACTGTCTACAAATATTTCCTTATTCTTTTTTACTGCTGTATCATAGTCCATTATATGGAGGGATGTACCATGATTTGTTAACCAGTATTCTGTTGATAGGCATTTATATTGTTTCTCATCTTTCACTATTAACAAACAGTGCTGAAATAAGTAACTGTACACGTATCATTTCACAATGGTAAATTCCTAGAAATGTTGCTGAGTCAAAGGGTATACACATTTGTAGTGTGGTTAGATTTTTTCTAATTCTAATTTATATCACCAGCAAAAACATCAGTATGTTATCAATCTTACAGATTTTTTTGTCAACCTGAGAGAGAAAATTACTATAGTTTTTATTTAATTTACTAAATTATGAGTGAAATTGAACATGTTTATAAGTTTAAGATCGCTTTGTATTTAATTTCCTATGATCTTTCTGTGCATATCTTTGCTCAGTTTTTCTATTGTTAATAGAATTATTGTTAATAATTTTAAATAGTCTAATAATTCCAAAGTATGTTAGTCACATGGTTCTCCTGTAAAAACTACCCCAAATAGCACTGAAGTCAAACACAAAAAGGAAAATCGTAATAAAAAAACAAGAATAAAGAAACAGTGGTTATATACAAGGACTGAGCCCAAGGACTGAACCAAATTAAACAGTCAAAAATAAATACTATCATAAATGTGATTATAATAAATGAAAAACTCTTAAAAGATTAAAAAAGAAATTATCTAGATCTAAACTCCCAATTGATGTACTTCAAACAATACTGGAAATGGGTGATAACAGTAAAATCCTAAAGTCCTAATTTCCTCATCTTACATAATGTACAGTGAAAACATACTGCTTAAAAAATAAAAACGTAATTTTATTTCTATTTTACGTAATTTTACTTATATTAAAATAATACATAACTTTACTTATACATATAAAAAGCATATTAGTGAGAAATCTAAATTTATTGCATGGAATATAGCAGAAAACAGATTTTATAATTAAATAGTAATATTTGCAATGTAACAGCTGTAATTTGTCTTACATAATGAATGAAGAATGTGAAAAGATAAACTGAGGGGAGAAAGCAACAGTATCTTTTGAAGGTGACTAAGCAAATATAGTAAAGAGGGAAAGTAGAAGAGAATTCTAGAAGATGTGAGTGTACATATTAAAAAAACTGCCTGAGTTAGGGTTAAACAATAAGAGGAAAAAAAAGAATGCATGGTATGATAGTTACCTAATCTATAAACAGAGACAATACCAAACCTACCTTGCAGGGTTAATGTAAGGAATAAATGACAGAACATAAATAAAAGACACAAGGTACAGGCTCAATAGCTGCTAGTTTGCTTTGTCCATTGTCAATCACAAATTCTTCAAGGATAAAAGACCATGATGGAACAAACATTATTTAAAAATTTGTTACTGTGAGGGAGAAAAAGGTAAAAAAGGTTGTTCAACTCAAATATACCACTCTAACATTATACAGGCTTTGCATGTCTTCTATGATTTAAATTTTTAAAAAAAAGCGAAATATTAGCAACACAATGATGAAAACAATGAAAAACATTTCCAGTGTTGTCCCTAAGAATCATCACATGCCTACAAAGCAAAGGAACATCAGAAATCAACAGCTTTTACCATGGTCTTTCCTGATCCTCGGGGTCCAATAATGAGAACAGAATTACTTTCTCCATGAATAGCAGTTCTTTTTAGCAGCTCAATTAAGTGTCTGAAATGATATAAATAGGCCAAAATTTAAAGAGGAAAGCTGAAATAATTTGCTAGGTAATACTTTTTAAAAGCTGAATTTGAACAAAAAACAGACATTCCTTTTTTCTCTTCTTCTGGGCACTTGACTTATGCTCTAAATAGTCCTACAGAGAAGAACACAAATACTGATTCTCTGGAAACCTCAAGAAGAAACCAAGTAAGACTGAAGTATCTTGGTCTTTATGATGGTATGGGACAAGGGACAACAGTGGCAACTCTTAGGACCTTTTACTCCACAGCTGGCTGCTGAGTATTAGGTGCAAGCTCAGAATTCTCTCCATAATACCAGATTATAGAAATGATACAAGATTGAAAGTTAAAAGGTTTTTTTCACTATGGAAATACAGATATCTGCTCTTGCTTCACAACAGTCATTTTTTTATATACAAAGCAAAAATTTTACTTCTATAAAATGTCTGTTAGCCTTGTTTAATAAAATCTGTGTATGACAATTTTTGCAAAACCTAAAGGGCATCTGTAAGTACTTTCATAACAGACAAGCAGATAGCTAAACTTACTTATATTGTACTTGTACTCCAAATAGGTTACTATGTGGACTCTGATGACAAAATCTTTCACGCAAAATTCTTTGTACCTGATAAAAATAAAGTGAATAAATATAAATGAAAATATTACATATGCAATCAAAAAGGAACAAGAATATACATTTATAGCAGTCAGAATTAGGTATTAATCAATTCAACCCTCCCTAAATAACTTATCATCATGACGTCTGGCATTTTCCTAAGTTGTAAAATTAACAATTCTTTTTACCTATCTCAAGTCCCAGAGAAAGGATGAGAACTTAGTTATGAAGCATTCAACAAGAGAAAGAATTAGTTCCTTTAGCTAATCAGCAATTTGAGGGCTGTTTTAATCCATGTGAATGAACAAATACCTCACTTTGCGTATCGTATCAGCCAACGAACAAAGACAGGAGAGAATCTAATAATGTAATCTAATTTAATAATGTTCATGAACCACACCTCAGTCTCTAGAGACCAACACATCTAAACTGGTTTAGTTCAAGCCTTATCAATCTCTATCTGTCACAGAAGTCAGGATTCCGAGGAAATAAAAGAAATTTAAAAGTCCATATAGTTATTGAGGGCCTATTAGATACAGAGCACCATACTACTAAATGAACATGATCTATGCCTAAAAAAACACTGCAAATATATTGGAAAGAAATGAATATATTTGGAAAGAAATGACACATTCAAGAAACAACCTGCAAAATAGTAGTAACTCAGCATATAAGGATGTGCTCAATTATATAGAAGAAATTATATTCATCTAGGACATAAAATAAGAAATCATTGGAATTAATTAAGAAAAAATTCTTCTAAAGACCAAAATTTTGAGTTTGCCTTAGAACAAAGGGCTTAGACTCAGTTGTAAAAAAAAAAAAAAAAAAAAAAAGCCAATCTATCACGATCTTTAAAAAGATGGATCATTAAAATCATTCTTTTTCTGCTTTGCTGCTAATACAAAGGTCCTCAGTGACAAAAAACTTAGGAGGCTGTTTCAGATTTAGCCCCATCAGCAGAAACAAGAAGGCTCCAGGATTATTTGCTTCTCCCAGACTGACAGCATGGGACTGATCCTTCACATACCAAAGAAATAGATCTGAGTTCTCTTTACATGTACCAGAGGCTGAGCAAAGCAAATTATTCACTGGGGATAAAATAATCCATACTTATTTATAGAGGAAGTGGAAAGAATAGGAAGATTGGTGCCAAAGAGACAATAACACTTTTCTGGCAGGCCTGTTTTGAAGATTAAAAGAGGCAGTTATCTACAACACAATATAGGTATTATATAGGTAATAGCTGATACTTGTAAAAAAATTAAAGGGGCATATATAGATTCAAAGAATCATAGTGTGCATTCTGCCCCCTAGATAAGATCACTAGAAATCAAAAGACAACCTTCAGTCCTTTTCTTTTTTTAAACTTCATTAAAGTCTCTTAGAGAGACAACTAAGTATAAAATAAAGTGAGAGATAAAGTGAAGTTGTAGTGAATAGTCAGAGGTTCAAAAATCCTAAAGTGATCTGAGATGAAAATTAAACAGGTGTATAAATGTATAGAAATTAATTAAGCTGCACATGGAAGATTTGTTCACTTTACAAAGATATGTAAAAGTTAAATTAAAAAACAGAATTAAACATTTTCCTTCTACAAGAAGGAAGGTAAGGTCTCACAAAGGAATGCCAATAACATTTAGTTTTTGTTTAAAAGAAATGTAGTTCTGGTCAAGCCAGATAAATAGAAATGCCAGTGTAGGGACTTCCCTAGCAGTTCAGTGCTTAAGACTTCGCCTTACAATGTAGGGGGTGCGGGTTCGATCAACGGTTGGGGAGCTAAGATCCCACATGTCTCATGGCCAAAAAACCAAAACATAAAACAGAAGCAATATTGTAATAAACTCAATAAAGACTTTAAAAATGGTCCACATCAAAAAAATCTTTAAATAAGAAAAAAAGAAATGCCAGTGTAGAAATATCATGCACGTTCCCTACTAGACTCCTCAAAAGAGATATATATGCACTTAAGAAAACATTAAATGTTCATGATAAAAACACTCAACATGCTAGGAATATAAAGGGACTTCCTCAACCTGATAAAGAACACAAAAACCTACAGCTAACATCATACTCAATGGTGAAAGACTGAACACATTTCCCCAATATCAAAGACAAAATAAGATTGTCTGCTCTTGCTAGTTTATTCAGTGTTATACTGAAGGTTCTAGTCAGGGCAATTAGACAAGAAAAAGAAATGAAAGGCATCTAGATTGGGAAGAAAGAAGTAAAACTATCTCTATTTGCAGATGACATGATCTTACATAAAGAAAATCCTAAGGAATAAACTAAAAAAATATTAGAATAAATGAGTTCAGGAAGGTTACAGAATACGAGATTAATATAGAAAAATCAATTTCATTTAGATACACTTGCAATAAATAAAACATAGAATTAAGAAAACAATTCCGTTTACAACAGCACCGAAAGGAATAAAATACTTAGGAATAAATTTAACAAAAGTAGTACAAAACTCTAAAGATAATATTAAACTAAACTGAACTAGAGCACATTTAGGAAGACATGAGTAAAGTTAGGATTCCATCTATCCAAAGACTTAGAGGTTGAAATTAGGAAGTAGCAAAGATACTCTCCCCTTGAGAATGAAAAGAGTGGTTCTTCATACATGATAAGGGGAGAATTCAAGTTAAGAAGATGACTAATTCTCTTATCACCTTTGCATGGTAACAAACCTTCAGAGTGACGAAAATATATACTAACCTGTGAAAGGTATTCTGCTTGTATTAAGTTGTTACTCTTTGATTTACGACTGCTCATTTCAACAAACTGAAATCCTTAATAAAAAGAAAAAATAATTTTAGCATGAATATAAAGACTATTGACATATAGAGATTATTTAAGAATGTACTATTATAGAATCAAAATAAACAAGTTTTAAAACATGAAAAATGTTCAAATTTCTCAAACTTTAAAAATTCTCAGTTGAACCTAATTGTAGGAATCATTTCATAATATATGTAAATAAAACCATCCTGCTAAACATCTTAAAATTATACAGTGATGTACGTAAATTGTTTCTCAATAAAAACAGAAAAAAAAAAAAAACCATCTCAACGGCTCCTCTTTGTCTAAGTACAGGTTTAATTGACACTCCATTCCACAATTTAGATGGTTCTCATACACAAGTACTCCTACCTTTCTTTTCAATCTACTATTCAGCTTCCCTTCCTTGCCTTTAAAAACAAAAACAAAAAACAATCTATGTGCTTCCTTTATATACAATGTTTCTCCCCACATCCATCCCACAGGATCAGCCCTTCCAGAAAGCTTTTGCTTTCTTGTTCCACTCATCAGTCATAAACACTCATTATAGACTAGGTAAAATGTCTCTTCTGTAAACATACAGAACTGCCTGTACTTCTCTTTTTCATAATCAAATCACACTAAACAAAATTTGGTTAACTGTCAGTGTCCCCAGTTTGAGGATATTTAAAAGTTCCAAGCATTTTAACATAATGCCAAAATAAAGTTGGCAATGATAACTGGAATGAAAAATACATATACTAATGAAAAAAAAGAAGTTCTGTAAAATTCTCCTTCAGGGCAATATACTCATAGATAAACACCTTTGGCTAAAAGATCTAATTTTCTCATCAACAATTTCCTATATAATTACTTTACTAATCAGGTAATAATAGCTTAGCCAGGAATTGTTACAAGTGTTTTGCATTTATGAACTCATTTAATCCTAAGAATAACCCTATGGTATAAATATGATCATTAACACTGCTTTCAGATTAGAAGACACAGAAAGGTTAAGTAGCTTGACCAAAACCAAACAGTGTGTAAGTCACAGAGTCAGGATTTAAACCCAGTCAAGGTATACTTGATTATATATAACTATTATATATAGCTATAAGTGTATATACTTAGATATATATAACTAACTGCTATTTAGTCAACTGTTTTTATTTTTTTTATTTTTATTTTTTTGCGGTACGTGGGCCTCTCACTGTTGTGGCCTCTCCCGTTGTGAAGCACAGGCTCTGGAAGCGCAGGCTCAGCAGCCATGGCTCACGGGCCTAGCCGCTCCATGGCACGTGGCATCTTCCCGTACCAGGGCACGAACCCGTGTCCCCTGCATCGGCAGGCGGACTCTCAACCACTGCGCCACCAGGGAAGCCCTCAACTGTTTTTAAAAAGTACACATTTCAATAACTTAAAGGAAGATCAACCTCTGTGACATATTTTATATTCATATTTATTAATTTCATATACTGACAGACGCCCACCTTTGGAATGCTGTTTCTAACAGGACAGCAGTTGAGCAATGCTTTGACAAACAGATAACAAGCAAATCTGTCCCTCCCTTCTTAAACCCCAAAGGGCTTCCGGCTCCAGGCACTCAAATTGGAAACTCAAGAACAGAATACTCTACTGATGTCTTGGTCCCTTAAGAAGCTTCTTTCTTAGGAGAAAAGTGTTTTTTTCAGTCACCCTTAGAGCCCTTCTAGCAGCTTTTTCTCTGTACGAGGCACCTTGCTTGAGAATCTTTACATTAATTATTTTAATTTTATTCTATTTTAAATTTTTCCCTTAAATCAGAGTTGTGTGTGGGCAAAAAACCATTTTAGCAACATGAAATGATATCCTCATTCTGGTTTAAGGTACTCTTAACTGTGAAGAAGGTCTACAAGCCAAAATCTGAAATCACAGGAAACAACGGAACAAATGTCCCCTAGACAATAAGGAGAAGTGAACTTTTAAAAAATGGAGAAGAGCTTTTACAATATACCTTATCTTTTTAGAGCTATATTAGCAATTTCACAGTATTAATGGAATTAAAACATATTTCTCCCCATTTCATGGGTTGAAAAAACATGCTCAGAAGAGCTAAGTAAAATGCCTGAGGTTGCAGGGTAGGTGTCTAATCTGCCTCCTTGCATCAAATATAATTCAGGTAAGCCACTAAAAACATGCATATTCTTCATTTGGTGATCATTCATGAAAGAAACATACACATACACACTACTTCAGTTCCTAACCCACATAAATTTTTACTGCAAATTGAGTCTTAATTGAGATTGATTTTAATACATCGAGCCCCTCCAAATAATAGCCAAATCTCCACTCTATTACACAGAATATTTTAAAAGACAATTCTAACTTTATAGAAGAAACGACAAGTTTTGGAATGATAGATGCAAACCACATATCTGACAAAGGACTTATATACAGAGAAGCTTCAAAGCTCAACAATACAGAAATCTAGAAAAATGGGCAAAGGGCATAAACAGACACTTCAACCAAAGAGGGTATATGGATGTCAAATAAACACATGAAACACACTAGTCATTAGGAAAATGCAGATTATAACCACAATGAGGTATATGTACACACCTGTTTGAACAGCAAAAACTAAAAAGTGAAAACAGCAAATGCTGGTGAGGATGCAGAGAATCCACATCTCTAATACAACTACTGGTAAGAATGTGAAATGTTATAGCCATTCTGCAAAGTTTCCTTTTGGCAGTATTTCTTTTTTAATTTAACACAATTTGTTAGCCATTTATCTGTCTATGGGCATTTAGGTTGCTTCCAGGACCTGGCTACTGCAAATAGTGCTGCAATGAACACTGGGGTGCATGTGTATTTTTGAATTATGGTTTTCTCTGGGTATATGCCCAGTAATGGGATTGCTGGGACATATGGTAGTTCTATTTTTAGTTTAAGGAACCTACATACTGTTCTCCATAGTGGCTGCATCAATTTACATTCCCACCAACAGTACAAGAGGGTTCCCTTTTCCCCACACCCTCTGCAACATTCGTTGTTTGTAGATTTTCTGATGATACCCATTCTAACCGGTTTCAGTTGATACCTCATTGTACTTTTGATTTGCATTTCTCTAATAATTAGTGATGTTGAGCAGCTTTTCATGAGCCTCTTGGCCATCTGTATGTCTTCTTTGGAGAAATGTCTATTTAGGTCTTCTGCCCATTTTTTGATTGGGTTTTTTTTTTTTAATATTGAGCTGCATAAGTTGTTTATGTATTTTGGAGATTAATCCTTTGTCTCTTTGTTTGGAAATGTTTTCTCCCATTCTGAGGGTTGTACTTTCGTCTTGTTTATAGTTTCCTTTGTTGTGCAAAAGTTTTAAGTTTAATTAGATCCCATTTGTTTATTTTGTTTTTATTTCCATTACTCTAGGAGGTGGGTCAAAAAAGATCTTGCTGTGATTTATGTCAAAGCGTGTTCTTCTTATGTTTTCCTTGAAGATTTTATAGTATCCAGTCTTACATTTAGGTCTCTAATCCATTTTGAGTTTATTTTTGTGTATGGTGTCTTTTCATTTTTATACATGTAGCTTTCCATGTAGTCTTTCATTCCTATACATGTAGCTGTCCAGTTTTCCCAGCACTACTTACTGAAGAGACTGTCTTTTCTCCATTGCATATCCTTGCCTCCTTTGCAATATATTAGTTGATCAAAGGTGTGTGGGTTTATCTCTGGGCTTTCTATCCTGTTCCATTGACCTATATTTCTATTTTTGTGCCAGTACCCTATTATCTTGATTGCTGTAGCTTTGTAGTATAGTGAAGTCAGGGAGTCTGATTCCTCCAGCTCCGTTTTTTTCCCTCAAGATTGCTTTGGCTATTTAGAGTCTTTCATGTTTCCATACAAATTTTAATATTTTTTGCTCTAGTTCTGTTAAAAATGCCATTAGTGATTTGATAGGGATTACACTGAATCTGTAGATTGCTCTGGGTACTAGAGTCATTTTCACAATATTGATTCTTCCAATCCAAGAACATGGTATTTCTCTATATCTGTTTTGTGTCATCTTTGATTTCTTTCATCAGTGTCTTATAGTTTTCTGAGTACAGGTCTTTTACCTCCTTAGGTAGGTTTATTCCTAGGTATTTTATTATTTTTGTTACAATGGTGAATGGAATTGTTTCCTTAATTTCTCTTTCTGATCTTTCATTGTTAGTGTATAGGAATGTAAAAGATTTCTGTGCATTAATTTTGTATCCTGCAACTTTACCAAATTCATTGATTAGCTCTAGTAGTTTTCTGGTGGCATCTTTAGGATTATCTATGTATAGTATCATGTCATCTGCAAACAGTGACAGTTTTACTTCTACTTTTCCACTTTGGATTCCTTTATTTTTTTCTTCTCTGATTGCCATGGTTAAGACTTCCAAAACTATGCTGAATACTAGTGGCAAGAGTGGACATCCTTGTTTTGTTCCTGAGCTTAGAGGAAATGCTTTCAGTTTTTCACCATTGAGAATGATGCTTGCTGTGGGTTTGTCTTATATGGCCTTTATTATGTTGAGGTTGGTTCCCTCTGTGTCCATGTTCAGGAGAGTTTTTAATCATAAATGGGTGTTGAATTTTGTCAAAAGCTTTGACTGCATCTATTGAGATGATCATATAGTTTCTATTCTTTAATTTAATATTGTGTATTGCACTGATTTGTGTATACTGAAGAATCCTTGAATCCCTGGCATAAATCCCTCTTGACCATGGTGTATGATCCTTTTAATGTGTGGCTGGATTTTCTCTGCTAGTATTTTGTTGAGAATTTTTGCATCTATATACATCAGTAATATTGGTCTGTAATTTTCATTTTTTGTAGTATCTTTGATTTTGGTATCAAGGTGATGGTGGCCTCGTAGAATGAGTTTGGGAGTGTTCCTTCCTCTGCAATTTTTTGGAAAGAGTTTGAGAAGGATGGGTATTAGCTCTTCTCTAAATGTTCAATACAATTCACCTGTGAAACCATCTGGTCCCGGACTTTTGTTTGCTACAAAATTTTTAATCATAGTTTCCATTTCATTACTTGTGATTAGTCTGTTCATATTTTCTATTTCTTCTTGGTTCAGTCTTGAAAGTTGTGCTTATCTACGAATTTGTCCATTTCTTCCAGGTTGTCCATTTTATGGGCATATAGTTGCTTGTAGTAATCTCTCATGATCCTTTGTATCTCTGCAGTGTCAGTTGTTACTTCTCGGTTTTTGTTTCTAATTTTATTGATTCTTGATGAATCTGGCTAAAGGTTTATCAATTTTGTTTATCTTCTCAAAGAACCAGCTTTTAGTTTTATTGATCTTTGCTTGTTTTCTATGTTTCTACTTTCTTTCTGCTCTGGTCTTTATGACTTCTTTCCTTTTACTCAGTTTGGGTTTTGTTTGTTCTTCTTTCTCTAGTATCCTTAAGGTGTAAGGTTAGATTGTTTGAGATGTTTCTTGTTACTTGAGGTAGGATTGTATTGCTATAAACTGCCCTTTTAGAACTGTTTTTGCTGCATCCCACAGGTTTTTTATCGTTGTGTTTTCATTGTCATTTGTCTCTAGGTACTTTTTGATTTATTCTTTGAGTAAATAAAAAAACACAAACTGTGTTTGTGTTTTTTGCAGTTTTTTCCCTGAAACTGATTTCTAATCTCATAGCATTGTTGTCAGAAAAGATGCTTGCTATGATTTCAATTTTCTTAAATTTACTGAGGCTTGATTTGTGACCCAAGATGTGGTCTATCCTGGAGAATGTTCTGTGTGCAATTGAAAAGAAAGTGTAATCTGCTGTTTTTGGATGGTATGTGCTATAAATATCAATTAAGTCTATCTGCTCTATTGTGTCATTTAAATCTTGTGTTTCCTTATTAATTTTCTGTCTGGATGATCTGTCCATTGGTGTAAGTGAGGTGTTAAAATCCCTCACTATTACTGTGTTACTGTCGATTTTCTCTTTTATAGCTGTTAACATGTGCCTTATGTACTGAGGTGCTCCGATGTTGGGTTCATAGATATTTATAATTGTTATATCTTCTTCTTGGATTGATCCCTTGATCATATGTAGTGTCCTCCCTTGTCTCTTGTAACAATCTTTGCTTTAAAGTCTATTTTATCTGATATGAGTATTGCTACTCCAGCTTTCTTTTGATTTCCATTTGCATGAAGTATCTTTTCCCATCCCCTCACTTTCAGTCTGTATGTGTCCCTAGGTCTGAAGTGGGTCTCTTGTAGACAGCATATAGATGGGTCTTGTTTTTGTATTCATTCAGCAAGCCTGTGTCTTTTGGTTGGAGCATTTAATCCATTCACATTTAAGGTAATTATCAATATGTATGTTCCTTTTACCATTTTCTTAATTGTTTTTTGGTTTGCTTTTGTAGGTGCTTTTCTTCTCTTGTTTCCCACTTAGAAATGTTCCTTTAGCATTTGCTGTAGAGCTGGTTTGGTGGAGCTGAATTCTCTTAGCTTTTGCTTGTCTGTAAAGCTTTTTTTTTCTGTTGAATCTGAATGAGATCCTTGCCAGCTAGAGTAAGCTTGGTTGTAGGTTCCTCCTTTCCATCACTTTAAATATATTGTGCCACTCCCTTATGGCTTGTAAAGTTTCTGCTAAGAAATCAGCTGTTAACCTTATGGGAGTTCCCTTGTATGCTATTTGTTGTTTTTCCGTTGTTGCTTTTAATAATTTTTCTTTGTATTTAATTCTTGTCAATTTGATTACTGTGTCTTAGCGTGTTTCTCCTTGGGTTTATCCTGTATGGGACTCTCTGTGCTTCCTGGACTTGACTATTTCCTTTCCCAAATTAGGGAAGTTTTCGCCTGTAATCTCCTCAAGTATTTTCTCAGGTCCTTTCTCTCAATCTTCTTCTTCTGAGACCCCTATAATGCCAATGTTGGTGCATTTAATGTTGTTCCAGAGGTCTCTTAGGCTGTCTTCATTTCTTTTCATTGTTTTTTATTCTGTTCCACGGCAGCGAATTCCACCTTTCTGTCTTCCAGGTCACTTATCCGTTCTTCTGCCTCAGTTATTCTAGTATTGATTCCTTCTATTGTATTTTTCACTTCAGTTACTGTATTGTTCATGTCTGTTTGTTCTTTAATTCTTATAGGTGTTTGCTCTTTAATTCTTCTAGGTCTCTGTTAAACATTTCTTGCATCTTTTTTATCTTTGCCTCATTCTTTTTCTGAGGCCCTGGATCACCTTCACTATCATCATTCTGAATTCTTTTTCTGGAAGGTTGCCTATCTCCACTTCATTTAGTTGTTTTTCTGGGGTTTTATCTTGTTCCTTCATCTGGTACATAGTCCTCTGCCTTTTCGTCTTTCTGTGAATGTGGTTTTTGTTCCACAAGCTGCAGGACTGTAGTTCTTCTTGCTTCTGCTGTCTGCCCTCTGATGAATGAGGCTATCTAAGAGGCTTGTGCAAGTTTCCTGATGGGAGGGACTGGTGGTGGGTAGAGCTGGCTGTTGCTCTGGTGGGCAGAGCTCAGTAAAACTTTAATCCACTTGTTTGCTGATGGGTGGGGCTGAGTTCCCTCCCTGTTGGTTGTTTGGCCTGAGACGACCCAGCACTGGAGCCTATCCAGCTCTTTGGTGGGGCTAATGGTAGACTCCAGGAGGGCACATGACAAGGAGTACTTCCCAGAACTTCTGCTGCCAGTGTCCTTGTCCCTGCGGTGAGCCACAGCCACCCCCTGCCTCTTCAGGAGACCTTCCGACGCTATCAGGTAGGTCTGGTTCAGTCTCCTATAGGGTCACTGCTCCTTCCCCCTGGATCCTGATACGTACACTACTTTGTGTGTGCCCTCCACGAGTGGAGTCTCTATTTCCCCCAGTTCTGTCAAAGTCCTGCAATCAAATCCCGCTAGCCTTCAAAGTCTGATTCTCTGGGAATTCCTCCTCCCATTGCCGGAACCCCAGGTTGAGAAGCCTGACATGGCAGTCAGAACCTTCGGTCCAGTGGGTGGACTTCTGTGGTAAAACTGTTCTCCAATTTGTGAGTCACCCACCTAGCGGTTATGGGATTTGATTTTATTGTGATTGTGCTCCTCCTACCATCTCACTGCTGTTTCTTCTTTGTCTTTGGATGTGGGGTATCTTTTTTGATGAGTTCCAGTGTCTTCCTTTCAATTGTTCAGCAGTTAGTTGTGATTCTGGTGTTCTCGAAAAAGGGAGTGAGCGCACGTCCTCCTACTCCACCATCTTGAACCTGTTTTAAGCTCTCCTATGCTTTGGCAGTTTCTTATAAACAAACACTTACCATGTAACATGGCAATTGTACTCGGTATTTATACCAAAGAAATGAAAATTTATCCTCAAACGAAAACCTGTAAATGTGAATCTTTACAATTTTATCTGTAATAGCCAAAAAACTGAAAACAATACAGATGTCCTTCAAAGAGCCAATGGAGTTAAAGAAACTGAAACATCCATACATACAGGGGGACTATAACTGAGAAAAAAAAAAAGAGAGATTAACTACTGATACGTGAAATAACTTCGATGGCTCTCAAGGGCATCATGCTTAGTGAACAGGAAAAAAAAGGCCGATCTCAAAAAAAAATACATATTTTACAATTCCATTTAAAAAACATTCTTGGGGGCTTCCCTGGTGGCGCAGTGGTTGAGAGTCTGCCTGCTGATGCAGGGGACACGGGTTCGTGCCCTGGTCCAGGAAGATCCCACATGCCACGGAGCGGCTAGGCCCGTGAGCCATGGCCGCTGAGCCTGTGCGTCCAGAGCCTGTGCTCCGCAACGGGAGAGGCCACAACAGTGAGAGGCCCGTGTACTGGAAAAAAAAAAAAAAAAACAAACCATTCTTGGAATGACAAAACTATTATGAAGATGAAGAACAGATTTATGATTGTGAGGAGACAGAACTTAGGGGTGAGTATGACTACAAAAAGGAGTTACATGAAGAATTTTCTCTGTAATGATGGAAGAGTTTGGCATCTTTATTGCAATGGTGTTCAAACAAATCTAACCATGGGATAAAATCACAGAGAATTATACAGACACACAAAAATGAGTGCAAGTAAAAACTGTTGAGAACTGAATAAGGTCTGTAATCTTGTTAACCGTGTTATACCAATGTCAGTTTTCTGGTTTTGACATGCAGTATCATTTGAACTATATTTGCAACTTCTGTGAGTTTATAATAACTTCAAAATAAAAAGTTTAAAAAAATTAAACTAATTTTATAGTTTTTTTGAAGTGCTTAATGACAAAAATGTGAATATAAGTGGTATAACTAAATCCTCTTTATCTGAAAATAGACTATTAAGTTTGATTGAATTTCTCCTCAGATTTACCAGTGGGTCAAGCGACACCTCCTTCCACTTCCTACTGTGCTTTTGATACCATGACTTCACTTACTATTCTAAATAGCAGGACTAGACATAAAGTGTAAAAGGAGCTCAACATCTATGCATGACTAGGTCATGTTATTATCAAATACAATAGGTGACTACAATTATTTAGTTGTAGAAATTTTGGTGGAAACTACTATTTCATTTATACTCTTAAGACGAGCAGTGAAATGGATAATGCCAAAGAATGGCTTACCCTCACAGTATTTCTTTAGCACCTATACTTTTTATATTATTGGTTTCCAGTAGATCCTCCTCTCAACTTATGTTTTCTAAAGTGAATAAACCTAATTTTCAGTTTCAGAGTTTCAAGTAACAATTGGTCTATTCTATAGCCTAAAAAAATTGAACCCAATCCATTCCTGTCACTGGCTGCCTCCAACCTACTTTAGATCACCATTATTTCTTGACTGGAAATCTATGCCAGCTTCTTTATTGTCTCCAACTCTTACTCCCTTTTTCATGTAAAAACCCTTCAATTCCATCCTCAACTCCCAAAATTCTAAATTCCAAATCCCTAACATCATTTAAAAGGAAGGTTCTGAATGACTAGTTTCCCAGTTTAGCTCACGACTCCTCTTAATATGCCTGGAAGAATCAACAATTCTCTATACCCTGACTCACTCCAAACTCAGGCCTTAGTTGAGATATTATTTCCTTTGGAATACTTTCTGTGACACCCCTGAACACTCCTAGTCTGAGCAAAATCTGAGGGTTTTGTGTCCCTCAAGTGCTATCTTCCCCTTTCACAGAACTTAATTAGCATACAGTGATGTAACTAACTGTGTTTACTTATGTTTGCTCCACTGGACCACAGCTCCTTGAAAGAAAGACTCAGAAATCATGTTATCATTGTATCCAAATCAAGTAGTGCAAAAATGGCATATAGTTGGTTTTCAAGAAAATATTTGATAAATGAATGAATGTTAGGCAGTGGAGAATGTCCACAGGTAAACTAGCTGCTAAAAAGGAGCCAGGTTAGTTTAAATCAACTGCCTAGCTAAATTTAGAAGTTTTGAATAATTACATGCCATGACACTCAAAAAAACCCTGCCAAGCATGAAAGAAAAATTATATATATACTAATATATATTTATATAAATATTTATATAAAATAAATACAGAATGATTTATACTTCAAGTAAAATACATGCAGTATAATATTATCATGGTAGTGTCACATCAATGGAAATTCAAATTGGTTAAAAATATAGTTAATTTGGTTAAGAAATTAATTTCTTTTAATAGAGAAGTCCCAAAATTAACAAAAGAGAAAGTACACATTTTTTAAACAAATAATCTTAAATCAAATGATATACCTTATAAAGCTGTAAGTCTGATGATGTAAGAGAAGGTAAAGTCAATTATCTTTAGAAAAAGATTATCAATTATTTCTGTCTTTTTATAATGGGTTGACAGTTTGCTAGTAACACATTAAAAACAGATTAGTAATATATTCTCCTTTCTGGAATTAGGCTACCATATTTCATTCTTATTTACACTGCCTTCAATTAAGACTTAGAGGATTAAAAGGAATATCTGAAATGAATATTAAATTTACTAGTAAAAATCTATACTTTTATGTATTTTATTAATATTTATAAGTACTCCAGCCATCCTCAATTTCATTATTTTAATTTTGCTGTGATTTGGAATACTCTCCCTACTCACTGCAAACTTGCAGTTACTGAATGCCAGTTTTAGCTTGTCTAAAATATAGGCAACACAGATTTTAAATCTAATATATAGTAATACTGAACATATGAAAAAAGAGAGTTCAAGGTTTTCATTTCTGACGTTAAACCAGAAAAGCAAAGGCAGAAGAAGTGAAGATGAAGACCCTAGAATCTTTCTAGAAATTTTTGAATTTTCTTAGAAAGTAAGTCACACGCAATGAAATAAAGAAATATTTGAGGATACTATTGAAATCAGAACCGTAAGCAAGAAGAAGTCCAAAAAGAGGCCATTTATATATCAAATTTAAGATAAATGCAAATTCAGACAAAGTCAAGGAGAAGCAGAACTTGAAAACTGAGATTGATGGTAATATCAACTGTCCCTAAGAGTTTTGTCATCAAGTATAGATTTGAATTCTTGGTTCTGTGGTGTGACCTTTGCAAATTAACCTTCCTAAGCCTCAGTCTTCTCCTGTGTCAAGTTTGAGATAAAAGCATTATTTAATTCACAGGATTACTGTGGGGATTAAATGAAATGTTTTACCTGATATGCCATGCTGTCAAATGCCAAGCATGGTGATACAGAGTACCCTTTATAAATTATTATATTACATTGGAGAGAAGAACCAAGATTAGACACAATTAGAGTTGTGGGCTGGGGGGAATGAAGCACAGAATTAGACTCTTGTTCTAAATAATTTTTTTTAACATCTTTATTGGAGTATAATTGCTTTACAATGGTGTGTTAGTTCCTGCTTTATAACAAAGTGAATCAGTTATACATATACATTATGTTCCCATTAAACAATTTCTTTGAGGGTACTTTGACCATGCAATGAAGTATCGAGTACAACTCCAACTAAGGCACCCCAGAACTATGATGGCAACTTCAATGGTATAAATTCACTAAGTATTCCTCAATATAAAAAAAAAATTTTAATACTAGTAATAATAAGAAATTATGGGCAGATCAATCTATATAGAGTTACATGGACCCTAAAGACTTCAAATCACTAGTGCCCAAAGCTATTCAACACCTGGAAGTGATTAAGATTGCTGGGCCTCACCCCCAGAGTTTCTGATTTAATAATAGGTCTAGGGTAGACCTTGAGAATTTCATTTCTGATAAATTCCCAGAGGATGTTCCTGTTGCCAGTCCTGGAACCACACTTTGTGAGCTACTGAGAAAACTGACTTGATTATTGTGCATTCCACATCAGAAGAAATCCACGGGTATAGACAGCATCTCTTCAAACCAAGCTAAGCCTAACGTAAGTATTTGAGGATCGTGAAGGGAAAAGAGGAGAATGTGGAATAAAACAGGCATCAGGAGGCCAACGGACTTTCATCATGGTAATTAAACAAATAAGCTTTGAAGCCCTAGAAGGCTTCTTAGTAGATAGATAAAGAGATCACAAATCATACACCATAAGGGGAAACAAAGAGTTTCTCTTTCCTCCTGTTACTGAAAAGTAACAAAAGGTTTTTGTTTTACCAGCTGATAATTTAGAGAGCCTTCTGAGGATATTCCAAAAAAGTATACAGTTCTGTGATCTACTTGGGAGATTCTTTTGGTTGTCTAAATATTCATATAAACTTTTAAAATAAAAGAGTGGAAAGACAGAAAAAAACATTTGCCTGGATATTTTATATTTATGTCATCCCCTGATTTTTTTAAAAAAAAAGCCCTTTCTTTCCTGCAAAGAATTTTCAAATTGTTTTTTTATATGTATATTTTAACAGCATAGAAGACAATGTTTTAATAAGGTTTTGATTCAACAATATTTCTTGGGACAAATTAAATATGCCTAGGCTAAAAAAATTAAAAGTAAAAATTAGGACCTAAAAAATAAAATACTTAAAAATAAAATACGTAAAAGTTATCAACCAGTCTAAGACTGATATCAAACAACATGAAAGACTTCTAACACAAAAAGGCCAAAAAAGATGTGCTTGATTCAGGAGATGAGGACAGGCATTTGCTCTATGGAGCTAACGGAAAATTACAGTCTCACTGTCCGAATTACAAGATGAATGAGGAACTGGTTAAGCACTAATGCTCTAACACTGTGGGACAGGCTGTGTCAGTTACTATGATGCAAAGTTCGTAGTATCCAGGAAGACATAAGCAAAATGGATGAATATTCATTAAAAAAAAAAAATCCCTGGGCAACACTCTTGAATCTTCAGGGATAGAAAACACCCCCCCTCCCCCTTTTAAAGCAGTAAATGTTAAATTCTGACATACAGTCAAAGTTGGGGGAAAAAAAAAAAAGGATTAACATCACAGACCATGCCTGTAGAGTTCTTGGTAAATGTTAGCGGGATCTTTTTTATAAAGCCTGAGCAACTTCATTCTGCTTTGGTTTGCCACTTCCTCTGGACATTGATCTCTTGAGCAGTAAGTGTCACATATGAAATCCTCGCAGTTGAAGTGAAAACGGAATGGAGAAACTTACTGAGATTCACAGATGAGAGATACTTTTCTTTGCCAAAGGTTAGGTGCTTCAAATACTGCCCAGAATGAGACTACTGCACTCCAAGTAGACCACCACAGATAGTCTACTAAGAGCAGTAAAGCAGGAAAACAAAAAACATAACTTTTCTTCCCCTTTATTGTTTCAATGTGTTGGTCATGGTTAATATGTATTTAACCAAGTAAGTAATCTGCTTTTATTTATTGTATGTGTTTATGTGACATTTAAAGTTGACTCTTGAGTTATGTGACCTTTTCTCTATATACTACCACCAGACCAAATGGTTCAGAATACAAACATGGCAGTGACTATTCTTTTAAAAAACTAAGTTGGAAGAATTAAAAACTCTTAACCAGACAACTAAAAATAAACAATGGCATTTTAACCATGCATAAATATGCACACACAGAACTATCCAAGCCAGTATATTTATTCATTTATACAATAGCCAAGTAAAGCAAACCATTCGCTGAATATGAACACATACACTTATAAATAGCAGATATAATCTGTTTTACATTAATGATCTTTCCCTTAGATGTTCAAAATGTCCAGATCTAAGGAACTAAACTGAAAGGCATCCTGGCTATGCTACTCAAATATTTTATCTTCATCGGGAAGCTGTCAATAGAGAAATGGCCAAAACTACAGAGAAAACTAACAGGCATCTTTAAAATTTTTCTGAATTCTAATTATTCTTCTCACCTCTCTAATTATAACATGCTTAGGGACTATGTAGTAGAATGGTAAAGAGACAAACTGTAGAGCAGTTAGGTTATAGTCAATTCATCGATAATGGAATTCCACTATTATAAATCCCAGTGCACCTAGCAAAGTAATACCTTTAATGTGGTATGTCCAATGAAAGAATTCTTCCTCATAAAACAAGAGTACAAACTCACGAATTATTACACTTTTCATTTTTAAAAGGCACATAAAAATCAGCAAACATTAATGAAATTTTGGACACAAGGGTAACATTAAACTCTAATTAGAAAACATACACAAAGAACCAACCGAGTATTTGTTTTACTCTATATCAGTTTCCCAAATATCATCATAATCACCTGTGAAAATGCTTTTAGAATATGATTTCTGGGTCTCAGTCATAAACCTGTAATCTACACAATGTTCCCTGACTGACTCTTCTATACCACCAGGTCTAGGAACTAGTGTCCTACACTATGGGCTCAAGTAAGTGAGTGGTATTGTAGCTCTGACTTTTGTACTGTCTTAGGTCATGATACTCAGTTCTGACACACACATAAAGGTGCACACCTATATATGGTTGAGAAGATTCTTGCTATACCAATTCCAGAGCACTTCTATATTATAAACCAGAAAGGTACTGACCATTTAGAATTTATTCCTGCACTGACAAAGGACAAAAATGACAGTAATTATTCAAATATGCCACCTGAAGCCACCTGCTCAGAACAGTGTATCTACATTCCCCATGACAGTAAGATCTCTACAACTTACACCCTTACCACTGAAAGGATGATAAAGGTGAAATATTGAGATATATTCATTGACCACTACTTACCATAACTATATGTGGAATTTCAGACTTTCAAAAACATGTTAACCAAAGCAGGATGGTTAAACAAATAAATTCAAGACTCAATCACGTGTATATTCAGCTCCCACTTATCAACTGAGGTGGTGCATTTATCATGATAATTGCCCATTCCTATGCTTTCCAAAACCTACATGTTGATAAATCCCTGAGAATTATGAAGCATGTCCTTTTCTACTCCTGGGATTTCATGAGCAGTTATAGATCTTTTTTTTTCTAATGGTGACTTCCTCAGTTCTAAGCCTGTACTCTATTTCTACTTCATTGTTTCTACATCATATATTTTAGATTAACTCTATTCAGCCAACAATAAAAATAATTAGGGAAATCATTTAACTTCTAAAAACATAACTAGAAAATAAATAAATGTCACTAATAACTTATTTCCAAATATAGTTCACTATCCAGTCAGATGTCAAAGTGTTTCGCCACTCTACAGATGTTAAACAAAAATCTACTTGGTATGCACAGTTAACTTGACCTCTTCATCTTAGGCTAGTTCAAATCATTGTCTTTCAGACTAACAGTACTAAACGAACGAGGGAAAACCTATGTGGATAGACTCCTGGCACACTCCTTCAAATCAGATTTTTTTCTAATGTCTACTCAACTGACCAAATACCTCTCAGCTTGCTGACTCACAACACAACATTTATATTATGAAAAAAGTCAACCTAATTTTGAATATTACAGTCTTAACTTAGAATTATCAAATATTACAAGGGCACAGATCATGAGACTTGCTTTGGAATACCACCAGCTATATCTAAGAATAAGCTGTTCAACAAATCACTGAATTAATACGATAATGTTTTGAAGTCAAAAGCAAATTATTGCTTCACCAAAATAATACTGTTAAGTCACAAGTCCTTTCATGCCACAGATTTTAGGCACTCAACTTGTTGCCAGTTATGTAAACTAGATATAAAATTTTTGGTGATATTGTTATGTGGTGATAATATTTAATGATTAAGTCCCTTTGGCCCAAGAAGTTAATAACATGAAGTAACAGGGCCACACAACATACCTTTGGCATATTGATTGTCGTGTGTGTGTGTTTATGTATACATGTATAGGTGACATATATATGTGAGCTTATGGCTTCAGTTTCAGATACTGCTTAAAGAAACATTTTTGCTACATTGAAACACAACTTGTTGCTGAGAATGACATTTCAAATGACATAGAAAATAAATGCATTTTGAAAAGGAATTAAATAAATGCTTCTTCTATATAAACACCTCCTTATATTATATTAAACGAGACAACCAATGGGCTCCAAGTTGATTTCAAAGTTTCTAAATCAACTCAATCTAACAAGTATTTAGCGAATGTTTACTTATTACAAGGCCATGTGGCAAGCATTAAAGGAAAGATGAAATGTAAAAGTTGGTCTCTAGCCTCAAGAAGCTTAAACTCTCATTGGAATAAAACATATGAATATAAAAAGCAGAAAAGGCAACACAAGTATAAAACAAGGGATAAATTCATGGACTTAGTGGTGAAAGAAACCATAAAGAACATATAGTCTACCTTTTATATGAGTGGAAATTGAACAGAGAGGTTTTAAATGACTTGCCCAAGATCACATAACTTATAAGCAGCAGCTGTTAGATCTAGTGACACCAACACAATGGTCATTTAGTCTCAAGAGGAAGGGAGAAAAAAAAACCCTGTAAACATCAGAAAAGCCATCAAAATCATCACTGGACTTTTCTTTAGGGGAATAAAAACAGTGGAAGGATGCATTCTGAAAGAAAATTGCTAGTATTCCAGAAGTTCAAGGATGATAATCCATTTCTTCAAATGTGTATCTGTACATTTATGTTTTTTATAGGCATATTTTTAAGACCATAAACTTATTTTTTTTACTCATTAGAAAGTAACACGTTTATCGTAGAAACTTTGGAAAGCCTAAAAGGAATGACGTAGATAAGAACTGTGGTGCAAAATGGAATAAGAGACTCTCTGCAATATCTTTTTTTTCAAATTGAAGTATAGTTGATTTACAACATTGTTTTAGTTTCTGGTGTATAGCAAAGTAATTCAGATATACATATATACACGTATTCTTTTTCATATTCTTTTCCATTTATTATAGGATACTGAATACAGTTCCCTGTGTGATACAGTAGGACCTCATTGTTTATCTATTTTATATATAGTAGTTTCTATCTGCTAATCCAAAACTCCTAATTTATCCCTCCCCCACTCCCTTTCCCCTTTGGAAACCATAAGTTTTTTCTATGTCTGTGAATCTGTTTCTGTTTTGTAAATAAGTTCACTTGTGTCATATTTTAGATTCTACTTATAAGTGATATCATATGGTATTTGTCTTTCTGACTTACTTTACTTAGTATGATAATCTCTAGATCTACCCATGTTGCTGCAAATGGCACTATTTCATTCTTTTTTTATGGCTGATAGTATTCCATTGTGTATATATATACCACATCTTCTTTATCCACTCACCTATCGATGGATATTTAGGTTGCTTCCGTATCTTGGCTATTGTGAATAGCGATGCTGTGAACACTGGGGTGCATGTACCTTTTTGAATTAGTTTTCTCCGGATATATGACCAGGAGTGGTATTGCTAGATCACATGGCAACTCTATTTTTAGTTTTTTAAGGAACCTCCATACTGTTCTCCACAGTGACTGTACCAATTTACATTGCCACCAACAAACAATGTAGGAGGATTCTCTGTTCTCCACACCCTCTCCAGCATTTATTATTTGTAGACTTTTTGATGATGGCCATTCTGACTGTTGTGAGGTGGTACCTCATTATAGTTTTGATTTGCATTTCTCTAATAATCAGTGATGTTGACCATATTTTCGTGTGCTTTTTGGCCATCTGTATGTCTTCTTTGGAGAAATGTCTATTTAGATCTTCCCCCATTTTTTGATTGGGTATTTTTGTTTTTGTTTTGTTTTGTCATTGAGCTGCATGAGCTGTTTGTATATTTTGGAGTCTAATCCCTTGTTGGTCACTTCGTTTGCAAATATTTTCTCCCAGTCCGTAGGCTGTCTTTTCATTTTGTTGATGGTTTCCTTTGTTGTGCGAAAGCTTATATGTTTGATTAGGTGTCATTTGCTTATTTTTGCTTTTATTTCTACTGCCCTGGGAGAATAAGCTAAGAAAACACTTTTATGATTTATGTCAAAGAATGTTTTGCCTATGTTCTCTTCTAGGAGTCTTATGGTGTCAGGTCTTATATTTAAATCTTTAAGCCATTTTGAGTTTATTTTTGTGTAGGGTATGAGGGTGTGTTCAAACTTCACTGATTTACATGCAGCTGTCCAGCTTTCCCAACACCACTGGCTGAAGAGACTGTCTTTTCTCCATTGTATATTCTTGTCTCCTTTGCCAAAGATTAATTAACTGTAGGTTTATTCCTGGGCTCTCTATTCTGTTCCATTGATCCATGTCTGTTTTTGTGCCAATACCACACTGTTTTGATTACTATAGCTTTGTAGTATTGTCTGAAGTCTGGGAGGTTTATGCCTCCAGATTTGTTCTTCTTCCTCAGGATTGCTTTGGCAATTCTGGGTCTTTTATGGTTCCCTATAAATTTTAGGATTATTTGTTTTAGTTCTGTGAAAAATGTCATAGGTAATCTGATAGAGATCACATTAAATCTGGTACATTGCTTTGGGATGTATGGCCACTTTAACAATGTTAATTCTGCTCCAAGAGCATGGGGTATCTTTCTGTTTCTTTGAATCATCTTCAATTTCTTTTATCATGTTTTATAGTTCTCAGCATGTAAGTCTTTCACCTCCTTGGTCAGGTTTATTCCTATTTTATTTTTTTGCTGCAATTTTAAAAGGGACTGTTTTTTTACTTTCTTATATTTCACTGTTAGTGTAAAGAAATGCAACAGATTTCTTTATGTTAACCTTGTATCCTGCTACCTTGCTGAATTCATTTATCAGTTCTAGTAGTTTTTGTGTGGAGTCTTTCTTTGTACTTGTAATAACTAATAAAACAAACAAATTGTTAAAAAGAAATGTCCTAGATAGATTATGAGAAGATGGTGGAGTAGAAAGCAACAGGAATCTGTCTCTACACCAAGAAAGCAATTGCACTTGCACAATCTGTCTGATGAAACTATTTTGGAACTCTAGAATATAGTATATTAAAGGTTTGCAATTTCCAAGGGAAGGCTAGGAAAGCAAGTTGCCATTAACTTTGGTCAATTTCAGCTCTTAGCACAGTAGTAGCCACCCATTCCCCATTACCCAGTTCAATGGGTGGCAGTTATATGCACATGTTCCTGGAGCAGCTTACACATAGCTTGTGGTGACAGGGTGGGTAAAAAGGACCCTGCTGTCCAAATGTCAAGGATCTGTGACCTGATCACAGCTTCTCATCTCAGAGGAACAGAGACAGGTAGCCACTGCTGTTCCATCTCCCCTGACTGTTGCAAGTCCCTCTTGTTCCTGCTGAAGTATGCTAGGGGGCCAGCGCCCTTTCACCCTCCCTTCATTTTACTCTTATTCTCTTTTGGAAAGACAGACATCAAATACTGGGACATTTAAAAGAAACTGCACATATGAGGGAAATTGGAAAGTCACCATGCATGCCCAGGGAAAAGACCAGGCTCAAAAGAACCTAAGAAGACCTTAAGTATATACCTCAGTTGAGCTTTGGCAAAGAAGCAGAACACACAATTTAAAAAAAGCAAAACAATAAACAAAAATAACAACAAAAACCCAGCAAACCCTGCAGAATGGGGAAATGTGATTTCCAGAGTTACCAAATGATTAAATTCAAATGTCCAGTTTTCAAATTAAAATTATCAAGAAATATAAAGAGGAAAGTATAGCCCATAAAAAGAAAAAGTATAAATAAACAGAAGATGTTCTTTAAAAAGACCTGATGGCAGATCTACTAGACTCTAAAGCAACTGTCTTAAAGATTCTCAAAGAACTAAAGTAAAATTTACAAAAAGTCAAGAAAATTAAATATGAACAAAATGGAAATAATATCAATAAAGAAAACTGAAAAGGAAATTCTGGAGCTGAAAGTATAATAACTGAGGTGAAAACTTTACTACAAGAATTATAAGGCATATTTGATCAGGCAGAAGAAAGAATGAGTGAACATGAAGATAGGACAATGAAAATTACCAAGTCAGAGAAACAAATAGAAAAAAGATTGAAGAAAGGTGAACAGAGCCTAAGGGACCTGTGGGACACCATCAAATGGGCTGACAAATGCATTGTGGGAGTCCCAGAAGGAGAAAGAAAAAAGGGATGAGAGAATATATAAACAAATAATAGCTGAAACTCCAAATTTAATGAAAGCAGCTCAATGAACTAGAAGTTTGATGAACTCACAGAGATCTACACAGACACATTATAATCAAATTTTCAAAAGACAGAGAAAGTCTTGAAAGGTGAAGGAAAGAAGCAACACTTCACATACAAGAGATCCTCAATAAGATTATCATCAGAGTCCTCATCAAAAACTTTAGAGGCAAGAAGGGAGTGGGCCAATATTGTCAAAGTGCAAAAAGATAAAAAAATAAAAACCTGTCACCCAAGAAGCATATATCTCGAAAAACTATCCTTTAAGAGCAAGGGAGAACTTAAGTCATTCCTAGGTAAATAAAAGAAGGAATCTGTTACTACTAGACCTGCACTACAAGAAATGCATAGGGAAGTCCTGCAAGGTGTAATAAAAGGACACAAGACAGAAACACAAAACCACATAAGGAGATAAATGTCTCAATAAAAGTACATGAGTGATTTTAAAAGCTAGTATTTTTCTAATTTGTTCTTTAATTCCACATTTTGTTTTCTACATAATTTAAATGACTAATTCATTTCAAATAACTTAGTTTTTATGTCTTTGGGTACACAATGTATAAAGATGTAACTGTGACATGAACAACTTAAAAGGGCGGGGATGGAGTAGCAAAGGAGCAGAGATTTTGGTATATTATTTAAATAACATAAGCAAACTAGTGTTACAATTTCAGAATTTTAAAAGTAATCCCTATGGTAACTGCCAAGAAAATATTTATGAATATACACAAAAAGAAATAAGAAAGGAATTTAAATGTTTCCTTACCACCCCCGCAATCAACTAAGCACAAAAGTAGACAGTAATACAGAAAATGAGGTACAAAAAAGCTATTAGACATATAGAAAATAGCAAAATGAAAGAAAAAATTCCTTATCCGTAAGTAGTTTTCAACATAAATGAGTTAAACTCTACAATCAAAAGAGACTGGCAGAATAGATAACAAATATGATGCAACTATACAATAGCTACAAGAGATTCACTTTAAATCCAAAGGCACATATAGTTTGAATGTGAAAGAATGGGAAATGATATTCCATACAAATAACCAAAAGACAGCAGAGGTGTCTATAGTAATATCAGACAAAATAGACTTTAAATCAAAAAAGGATGCAAGAGACAAATAAGTACATTAATAAAAGGTTCAACACAACAAGAAGACATAACAATTATAAACATTTACACACAAAATAACAAACCTTCAAAGTATATGAAGAAAAAAATGAACTGAACTGAAGAGAGAAATACAGTTCTACAATAACAGCTGGAGATTTCATTACCCCACTCTCACTAGATAGAACAACCATATGGAAAATAAGTAAAGAGAGAACATTAAGAACATAATATACCAACCAGATATAACAGACCTATTCAAAATACACTACACAATAGAATATACATTCTTCTCAAGTGCACATGGGTCATTTTCCAGGATATATCATATATTAGGACACAAATTAAGTCTCAACAGATTTTAAAAGATAGATATCATACCGAGTATCTTCTCCAACCAAATTGGGATGAAGTCAGAAATATTGGAAGAAAAAGAAGACAATTCACAAATCTGTGGAAATTAAACAACACATTCTTAAACAATCAATGGATCAAAGAAGAAATCACATGGGATATTAGAAAATACCCAAAGATAAATGAAAATGAAAACACAATTTACAAAACTCCTGGCACACAGGGGTAAAGCAGTGCTAAAGGAGAAATTCAGAGCTATCAAATCTTTAATTGAAAAAGAAGAAAAATCTCAAATCAATAACATACTCTACAACCTTAAGAAACTAAACAAAGTGTAAATAGATTAAGCCTAAAGACAGCAGACAGAATGAAATAATAAAGATTAGAGCAGACATTTTTCTTAAAAATAGGGAATAGAAAAACAACAGAGAAACCAAAAGTTGTATCTTTGAAAAGATCAACAAAATTGACAAATCTTTAGCTAGATGGACTATGAAAAAAAGAGAAGAGATTCAAATTAATAAAATCAGAAGTCAATGTGGGGACAGTACTACCAATTCTACAGAAATAAAGAAAAATTAGAAGAGAGTACTATAAATTGCATGCCCACAAATTGAAAAACCTAGATAAAATGGACAAATTCATAGAAACACAAAATCTACCAAGACTAAATCACAAGGAAATAGAGTATCTGACTAGACATATAACTAGTAAAGAGATTGAACCAAAGTCAAAAATCTCTTGACAAAGAAGAGCCCTGGAATTCTACCAAACATTTAAAGAAGAACTAGCATCACTTCTTCCCAAACTTATCCAAAAAATTGAAGAAGGAACACGTTCTAATTCATTCTTTGAGGCCAACACTACACTGGTACCAAAGGCACTATAAGAACACTACAGACCTAAATTCTTATGAACACCGTTGTAAAAATCCTCAACAAAATATTAGCAAACTGAATTCAGCAGCATATTAAAAAGATTATACATCATGACCAAGTGGGATTTATTCTTGAAATGCAAGGATGGTTCAACATATAAAAATTGATGTATGTAACACTTCACATTAACGTAAATAAGGGAAAAAACACATAATTATCTCAAGTGATGCAGAAGCAGCATTAAAAGTTCAACTAGGGGTTTCCCTGGTGGCGCAGTGGTTGAGAGTCCGCCTGCCAATGCAGGGGACACGGGTTCGTGCCCTGGTCCGGGAAGATCCCACATGCCGCGGAGCGGCTAGGCCTGTGAGCCATGGCCGCTGAGCCTGCACATCCAGAGCCTGTGCTCCGCAACGGGAGAGGCCACAACAGTGAGAGGCCCGCATACCTCAAAAAAAAAAAAAAAGTTCAACTAAACAAACTAGGGACAGAAGAAAACTATGTCAGCATAATAAAAGCCATATATTAAAAACCCACAGTGAACATCATGGTGAAAGATTGAAAACTTTTCCTCTATAATCAGGAACAAGGCAAGGATGACTGCTTTCACCCCTTCTATGTTCTATTCAACATAGTACTGGAAGTTCTAGTCTGAGCAATTAGACAAGAAAAAGAATTAAAGGTATCCAAATTGGAACAGAAGAAGTAAAATTGTCTCTGTTCACAGATGACATAATCTTGTATGTAGAAAACCATAAAGATTCCATGAAGAAACTGTTAGAATAAATGAATTCAGCAAAATAGTAGGATACAAAGTCAATGTAAAAAATTCAGCTGCATTTCTAAAACAATCTGAAAAGGAAATCAATAAAACAATTCCAATACACACTATTATATATAAAATAAACAACAAGGACCTACTGTATAGCACAAGGAACTATATTCAATATCTTGTAATAACCTATAATGGAAAGGAAGCTAAAATGTATATATTGTTTTACATATATATATAAACTGAGTTATATATATAAACTGACTTTGCTGCACACCTGAAATTAACACATTTTAAATCAACTATACTTCAATTTAAAATAAAAGTCTAGAGTCTTCCCTGGTGGCACAGTGGTTGAGAATCCGCCTGCCATTGCAGGGGACACGGGTTCAAGCACTAGTCTGGGAAGATCCCACATGCTGCGGAGCAACTAAGCCCGTGCGGCACAACTACTGAGCCTGCACTCTGGAGCCCGAGAGCCACAACTACTGAAGCCCATGCACCTAGAGCCTGTGGTCCGCAACAAGAGAAGCCACCTCAATGAGAAGCTCATGCACAGCAATGAAGAGTAGCCCCTGCTTGCCACAAACTAGAGAAAGCCCACATGCAGCAATGAAGACCCAACGCAACCAAAAATAAATAAATAAATTTATAAAAATAAAAGCCTAACTACCCGCCCCCACCCCCCCAAAAAAAGAAAAAAAGAAAACAATTCCATTTATGGTAGCATCAAATAGAATAAAATATGTATGAATTAACTTAGCCAAGGAGGTGAAAGACTTGTACAATGAAATCTACAAAGCGCTACTGAAAGAAACTTATAAATGGAAATACATCCCATGTTCATAGATTAGAGATGTCAACACTACCCGGCTTGATCTACAGATTCAATGTAATCTCTATCAAAATCCCAACTATGTATTTGGAAAAAAAGAAAAACCCATGCTGAAGTTCATATGGAATCTTAAAGGACACTAAATAGCCAAAACAAGGCTGATAAAGGAACAACAAAGCGGGAGGACTAACACTTTCTGATTTCAAAACTTACTACAATGCTGCAGTAATCAAAACAACATAGTACTGGCATAAAGACAGACATATAGACCAATGAAACAGAATAGACAACCTAGAAATAAAAAAATAAATGCCCCCCCACACACACGGTCAAATGATTTTTGACAATGGTGCCAAGGCTATTCAATGGGGCAAAGACAGTCTTTTAACAAATGATCCTGGGAAAACTGAATATCCACATGCAAAAGAATGAAGTTGGATCCTTATGAACACTATATAAAAAAATAAACTCATCAAAGAGCTAAATAAATGACCTAAAACTATAAATCTCTTAGAAGAAATTTAAGATAAATAAATATAGGGTAAAAGCTTCATGATATTTAATTTTCCAATAGTTTCCTGGATATGACACCAAAAACACAGGCAAAAGAAAAAAAAAGAAACAAATTGGACTTCATGAAAAATTTAAAATTTGTGCACTAAAAGACACTATTAACAGAGTAAAATGACAACCCACAGAATGTGAGAAAATATTTGCAAATCATTTATCCAATCAAGGATTAAAAATACATATATGACAATTAATATATACAGAAATCTTAAAACTCAGCAACACAAAAACAAATAACCTAATTCAAAAATGAGTAAAGGATTTGAATAGACATTTCTTCAGGAAAGATATACAAACAAGTACATGCAAAGATGCTCAACATCACTAATCATTAGGAAAATTCAAATCAAGACTACAATGAGATACCACCTCACACCCATTCAGAGGGTTACTATATTAAAACAAAAACGTTAAATAACAAGTGTTGAAGACAATGTGGAGATATGAGAACCCTTAGCACTGTTAGCTGGGAATGTAAAATGGTAGAGAAGCATGTGGAAAACAATCTGGCAGTTCCTCAAAAAATTAAAAACAGAGTTGTCATATGGTGCAGTCATTCCACTTCTGGGTATAAATACTGAAAAGAACTGAAATCAGGGTCTCAGATATTTGTGCACTCATGTTCACAGTAGCACAACTGACAAAATATGGAAGTGTCCAATGACAGATAAATGGATAATCAAAATACGGTATATACCCATAATGGGATATTAAATCCTAAAAAGGAAGGAAATTCTGACACATGCCACAACATAGATGAAACTTAAGGACATTATGCTAAGTGAATTAAGGCAGTCACTAAAAGACAAATAATGTATGATTCCACTTATATTAAATACTCAGAAGAGTCAAAATCATAGAGACAAAATGTAGCATGGTGGTAGCCAGGGGCTGGGGGCAAGGGGAGAATGAGGAGTTAGTTTTTAATGGGTATAGAGTTTCACTTTACACGATGAAAAGAGTTCTGGAGATGATGGTAGTATACTGGTATGAATGTATTTAATGCCACCAAACAGTACATCCAAAAATGGTTAAGATGGTAAATTTTATGTTATATGTACTTTACCACAAAAAAACACTCTGAGAAAAAGAGAAAAGAATGTCCAAGCAGTAACTAAAGAATGAAAGAAGCAGAAGTTAATACTATAAAGAAACAAAAGCCTAGGAAATTCTAGAAGCATTGTGCATAGTTCCCAACTTAAACCCCACTCTCCAAAGCCCCCAAACGCTCACAAGTGCATCAAATAAGGAGAGAAGCAAACTGTAAAAATCATGATTCATTTACTAAACTTTAAAATTAAAGAAAAAATTCATCAGGCATACAGGCTGAAAACATCTTCAAGGTAGAAAAATAAATGCTGAAAGACAATGGATTAATATTTACAAAGTTCTGAGAGAAAGAGTGTAAAGACTCATAATCAGTAAAGATTTCATTCACATATAAAGGTATAACAGGTATAACCTTATCAAACTAGAATGGACTCAATAAACAGTGCAAATAAAGCTTTGTGGGGGAGTGGAGTGTGGGGAGCTCAACCATGAAATCCAGCCAATTAAAGCATGATTCACCATGCCCCCACGCACACACATGATGGTGAGCTGTGAATCCACTAAAGTGAAGAATTAAAACTAAACAACTAGGGGCTTCCCTGGTGGCGCAGTGGTTAAGAATCCACCTGCCAATGCAGGGGACACGGGTTTGATCCCTGGCTGCCAAGGAGCAACTAAGCCCATGCACCACAACTACTGAGCCACAGCCCCCTAGAGCCCATGCGTTGCAAATACTGAGCCCATGTGCTGCAACTACTGAAGCCCGTGCACCCTAAGGCCCATCCTCCTCAACAGGAGAAGCCACCACAATGAGAAGCCCATGCACCGCAATAAAGAGTAGCCCCCAGTCGCCGCAACTAGAGAAAGCCCGCGTGCAGTAACGAAGACCCAACGCAGCCAAAAAAAACCAAAAAAACAACTGAACAACTATAAGCATTATAGTTGCAAAACAGGTAATAAACATATACATCTTGATAATGTGAAAATAATTATACCAAAAAAGAAGTGAATGCATAAGAACGTAAATTTCTTCATTTTTCACAGTAGGAAGACAATAGGGTCTAAAGTTGAAACATGCATTATAAAAAAAGGAACTTTTTTTAAACCTTAGATTGGAATCTTTTATAAAATCATCTCTTGGGTTTAATAAATATTCAAAGTTCAGCAATTCCAACAATTTTTACTTGGTTAAATTCAGGAAAACTGAATGCAAGCAATGCCACTACTGGTATTAAGCGTGCGCGCACACACACACACACACACACACACACACACTTTTTACCAAAATGGAGCCTCTAGATACTGCTTCATATTTGTCACTTAAAAGAACATGAACAACTTGCCACATTTATAGGTATATATACATATATTTGTACACACTATATATTTTTAACATTTTATTAAAATCTTTTGTAGCACCATAAAATGCTCTGTGTTTTGAATGAAACACTGCAAAAAGAGGGGCAAGTTTTGTTTGATATGTCTTTGGTTAATGCAAACTGGATTCAGTGAAGCACCTCAGGCAAGCCCTACAGGAGTATCCTTATATTTCAAGTGAGTGGAGTCAGTGAAATGACAAGGTAAAGAGAAAGGAAAATTAGATGAAAGCCATAGTAGTAATGTGAGTAAGACCTATAAATACCAAAGAGAGCATTTACAAGAGAAAAGCGGTGAGAACATGTCCTATTAGTTTCAAAGTTTTCCAAGTAGGTCAAAGAGACAATAAATAGTTTTTCCTAGCCTGCAGATCAATGCCTTCCAAGATGGGTGGTGCAAAACAACCCTCTCAGGTAAAGTATCTTAAAACTTTTACTTATAAATATTTACCCAAAAAAAAGAATTAAGCTTATATAATATTTAATATATAAAATGACATTAATATCTTCACTTCATCTGTGTTAGCAGGTCATATCATGTCACTACCAGCAACCCAAGAGTCCTAAGGAAAGAGTGGGAGATCAGTAACAGGGGTTACAAGGGGCACCATCATGTTTATTCACTTTCAGCTTATTATAACACAATACGGGGCCCACTTGGATGGGAGAATATTATTTAGAGGAAATGCTCACTGAAATATTTGGGGGTGAAGGGCTTTATGCAAGTAACTTACTCTTGAATCATTCAGAAAAATGTTATGTATATATTTTATTTGTGTATGTGTGAATACATGTCGATCTAGATGTATATGGAAGAGAAACAGCAAACAATAAAGCAAATAGAGAAAAAAAAAGAAGAAAAAGAAAATAAAAATCCAGTTGCCTTGCTGTACTAAAGTATTGTTAATGATGTTTTAAATAAAAGAAAAATGATTCAGGTGTTCCAATAAATTGCTGATCTTTCCTGGAATGAAAAGTGGCTGCCTGTCATAATCATGTTATTTAGCAAAAAACAAACAAACTCCAAACAAAAATACTTGGTGTAGAACTTTCAGATGAAAGTAGAAAAGAAACTGCTTTTTGAAAGAAACTTATGCTATGGAAAGAGCACTTTGAAAATGTTTTCACTTCTGATTTTGTGGCTGAAAATGGTGTATTATGTATAAAAATTCTCATACATATGCACTTAAAAACACTTATGAAGAGGACTTTCTAGTCTATTAACAGATATTCCTACAAAGAGTATGAGTGAGTTTTATAAGCATTTGTTAAAAATATAAAAACACACCACTTCCCAATCAGTTTGCAAAAACAAATAATTTACATGAGAGAAAATGAAATGTACTAATAAAATTTCTACAAAAACCTTTGTAAAATTGGAGGACGGGACTGAAAATTAAAAACATACAAATGATCATTATTTTCTTTAATAACTTTTTTTGGTTAAAACCCTAAAGTTCCAGCAGAGGGGCATATTACTTTGTGACAAGAACTCTTGGTAAATTAAAAAAAAAAAAAAAAAAGTAATACTACTCTCTTTCTGATGATGACTGAAGAAAACACTGAAAATAATATCATTATCAACTTCCATCTAATTTAGGTGAAAGTTGAAAAATACAAATTCTACTGTTTATCTAGTGTCTAACTCTGCATGGCTGACATTTTTCAAAGAAGACTAAGAATGGACAGGAGATTAGAACTTTGCCTCTCTCTTCAGTTAGAAAAATGTTGTGATAAACAGTCAAATAATATAGATAAGGCATTTTAGAGGAAATCTGTGGGTGGTTTCCACGTTTTGTTAATGTTCTTTGAGATAAAACTTAGGTAAGAACATATTTAAGCTGTTTGTCAGTTAGAATTAGTTTTCACATATCTCTTTCCACATAGAGCATTTGCAGCAAGGTGAAGATTAAAATAGAGTTAAGAGAAATTTTGAAGGTGGGGGAAATAAGCAATAAAATAGGTATAAATTCCAAGTTAACAGACAAGCAAACATATTTTTACTACTCCTAAAGGGATCAGGTTGAAAATGCTGTCTATGAAATTATGCACATTTAGTAAGTCAAGTTGGGGAACATTTTCTGGTAAGATGTTTCCTTGAGTTCTCCAGAGCTGAAGCATAATTCCAAATAAAATAACAGCTTTTTGTGATTTCTAGATAAACTTGTCCACAGTGAACTGTGGTAACTGCTGACAATTTTATAAAATCTTTTTTTCTCCTCATCTGTTCCCAGTGAATATACAGGGGTGCAATTTACTTAGGAACTCACTCAGATCAAATGAATCCAAGGTTTAATAATCTGTAGTCTAATCATATGATGACATGCTATTTTCTTAATTGATATTAAAATGAAGAAAAATATTTTATAATGTCTAATACTCAAAAATGACCAAATGGAAATGTTTGCAATTCTCCAGAAAAGCCCTTCTGTCTCTCACCTCTGAGTTTTCAATACTGCCTGGAATCACATATACACATGGAGACACACCCTCACACATATATGTGTATATTTATGCATACATATATGTGCATAGGTACTCTACATATATATCTTTTAGTAAATGTATTTATTTATAAAGTACCGATTAGAATCCTGACATCAAATATGCCCATCGAGTTGTTTTTGAGAATATGTGCAACCATCACAAACTAAGTAAACAGCTTCAGTGGGAGAATCATAGGTTTAACAACATGAAATCTTCAGGAAAAAAAAGGCATTTGTAAGTTACTACAGTACTTTATGATTATTAACCATGGAACACCCCTTGCAAATGATGAGAAGTATAAACTTTGCATTAGTGTAAAAGAATACATAAAAAAGAAATAATATTGGGAGGACTTCTTTACTCTTTTTTTATAAATTTTATTTATTTATTTATTTTTGGCTGTGTTGGGTCTTCATTGCTGCGCGCAGTTTTTCTCTAGTTGCGGTGAGTGGGGGCTACTCTTCATTGCGGTGCGCGGGCTTCTCATTGCGGTGGTTTCTCTTGTTGCGGAGCATGGCTCTAAGCGCCCGGGCTTTAGTAGTTGTGGCTCGCGGGCTCTAGAGCACAGGCTCAGTAGTTGTGGCGCACGGGCTTAGTTGCTCTGCGGCATGTGGGATCTTCCTGGACCAGGGCTCAAACCCATGTTCCCTGCACTGGGAGGCAGATTCTTAGCCACTGCGCCACCAGGGGAGTCCCGGGAGGACTTCTTTAAGACACATATCTAAAAATAAAATATATTCACTTCTGAACTATGAAAGAAGCTAATGAAAGAAGCAACACAAACTTGCAAAGAATCTAGAAACCCTTCCAGCTTTTGGAATGCATTATAACACTTTATTGGTACTGATTTATGTTATAACTACATCTTAAATATTACACTGGCTAACAGTAGTCTACATTCTCTGAGCACATAGAATCTGACTAGAAATGTGCTGAATAGAAGGAAGAATTAAGCTTGTGAATCAAAGCTAATGTGTTTATTTGGATGGATAAACAGTATAAAGGAAACAAAGACTTGAATTCAATGAAAACATTATTTTTTTTTTGGAAAGAGCAAAGTGTCATACATGGGACTCAAGATTTAAGACCTGGCGCTAAAGTCAGTGAGTAAGGAGAGAGCACATATGGTCAAATTTTCTCTGAAAAGCTCTGAACTGCTTATAAAGTAGTATTGTACTTTTTCGCAAGAGCAATTACTCCAGGGCATATGTTCATTTGAGAAAAATGATGAATAGAATCCTCCCTATTATTAAAATAATTTTTTCCTTTGACATGCTCACACAGTTGAATTTATGTAAATATTATATGCTACAACCCCAATGAATTAATCAGCAAATGTTAATTAAACTATTTTAGTAGAGAGAAAATTGAAAACATTGCCTTAGAGAGAAACAATCTGAGAATTTCTAGAAATTACCCATGTGAATACAAACTAAGAATTTTTGCTAAAAACTTTAAGAACATTATGTTTCTAATGAGACTTTCAGCTTATGCAGGAAACATAAGGAGACCAAATTCCTACAATTTGAGCACTAGGGCCAAAGAAATTATGTTCTCCAATTGTGTTTACTACTGAATACACAGCCCCCCCCCACCCAATCAGCATGTTTAGGTAACTTTGCCATGACAGATGAAAACTTGAGTTTAAGCATTTTTACTGTAATAAGATCTTAAAACAGTTGGCTTTTCTTTTTTACGGGAGAGAGTGCTAAGAAAAAGTTGGGTTTGTTTTTTTTTTTTTTGCTTTAAAAAGGCAGCTTAGAATTTCTTATACAACATCATACAATACAGAAGAAAACATGATCCTTTTCAGACTCCAAACCAGGAGAATGCTCAAAAAACTTAAGTTATGGGCTTCCCTGGTGGCGCAGTGGTTGAGAGTCCGCCTGCCGATGCAGGGGACACGGGTTCATGCCCCGGTCTGGGAAGATCCCACATGCCGCGGAGCGGCTGGGCCCGTGAGCCATGGCCATTGAGCCTGCGCGTCCGGAGCCTGTGCTCCGCAACGGGAGAGGCCACAACAGTGAGAGGCCCATGTAACGCAAAAAAAAAAAAAAAAAAAAAAAAAACTTAAGTTATTCCTTGCATTGCAAAATAACCGTTCATTGTAATTAAATGCAACAGACTATCCAAACTGTCTTAATAAAAGTTATAGACTCACTTACTTTTAAAAGATCACTAAATATAACTCCCTCATTTTCACATAGGAAAACCTGAGAGCAAATTTACTCACAGATCCAGTTGCAGGCAGATCTAGGTTAAGAACTCGGGTGCAATACATCCATCCTTTTTCTGTAAATCTTTCTTTCCCCCAAGGTTAAAGGGCTGTCAGTGAGACAACTAACGGATGATTGATTTTGAGCAGATAGGTTCAAATATACTGTTTCCTATATTGATGTCATCCTATATACTGCTTTTCTCATGTACACGCCATTCTCTGTCCTGAGAAAATGCTATTCTTTAACCCCTGATGTAAGGAAAACAAGAAAAATCACCCTCATTGAAACAAAAAACGCCCAACAACCATAAACAAAAGGACCATTAACTGGCTACAGGGAGAACTCAGATTATAGTTGAAAAAAACTCAAATACACCCTGAGCTATCAATTTCCTAATTCTTAAATAAAACAGAACTAGCTCATGATATCCAGATTACTCCCTTGAAAAGGCAGCAGCAGGTAAACAAACATGGAATCTCTGACACTGGATTTGTGGTGCAATCTACTTGCTAATAAAAAAAATGGTCTTTTCTACGTAAACACGAGAAAGCACCCAGGGAAATAGTCTTTTCTCCCTTTGGGGGTAGACCAGACTGCATAACAATGAGTCAACCCTAACAAAGGGTAGGCTCAGGAGCAGAGGCTTCCCCTTTAAGAAGGCTGACTATTTCAGTTTACCTTGACTTCCTTCAGAAATGTCACAGAAGAAACAACAATAAAAAGGATAAATCTATGCAATCAGGAAAGCTAAAAAGCTGAGATGACCAGAATGCTGAAGAACATCTGGAAGACATAAAGCACATGGGCTAAAAATCCACTAGTATAGAGGGAGTTACAACCCAATATTAATAAAAGAAAACTTAAAAAAAATAAGTTTCCTCAGGGGAACTCCAGAATAAATGTAAGATCTAAAGTAGCAGCAGAACAGGGAACTCCCTGGAGGTCCAGTGATTAGGACTCTGAGCTCTCACTGCCGAGGGGCCGGGTTTGATTCTTGGTCAGGGAACTAAAATCCCACAAACAAGCCGCAGGGCACAGCCAAAAGAAAAAAGTAGCAGCAGGACAATGAACATAGAGAAGACAAGGAAAATGAATGGTAGAAAAGCATACTAATCTCCAACACTGAATATTCAGTTGCTCCATTTGTCCCAACTGAAGGCAACAATTATAGGTCTCTATGTATAAAATGAGAATTTCTTATACAAGAAATTCAGAAGATACTTGGAGTAGGTACTGAGGTCTGAGAAGGGGAGGTGGTGCCCCAGATAACTTTCTGGCCCTCTTAAGAGAGATCTTATTCTCAAAGTGCAAGGTTTTATTTATTCCACTTTAACTAACCTCCAAAATGGTCCCCAATGGTTCTCATCTTCTAGTATTCATTTCTTTGAGTAATCCCCTATCACACTATTGAGCTGGCTAGTATAACCAACAGGTTATTGTGGTAATAATGGAGTGTGACTTCTGAGAATAGAAAATTTGACTTCCCCTGGACCACCTGCTCTGGGTGAAGCCACCTGCCATGTAGGGAAGACAGTCAGGCAACCCTATGAAGAGGTCCACATCATAAGGAACTGAGGACTCTTGCCAGGAGTAAGTAGTAACTTGCCAACCATACGAGTGAACCAGTTTAGATGCAGATTCTCCAGCTCCTGTCAAGCCTTCAGATGACTGCAACTCCAGCTAATATCTTGACTGTAACCCATGAGAGACCAAGAGCCACAACCATCTATCTAAGCTGCTCCTGAATTCCTGACCCACAGAAACTGTGTGAGAAAATAAATGTTGTTTTAAGCAACTACTGGTTGCAACTGTTTTGGAGTAGTTTGCTGCATAGCAACAAATAACTAATATACCCTCCTTCAGAATTTATTTTAAAAAAAAAGTACTGATAATCCAATTATTGATATTGAGAATCAGTCATGAATACTGTAAACTTACTGTTCAAAGAAAAAAAACAAGAAAAACAAAACTGCAAAAATATCACAAAATCTAGAGAATATGACCAAGGTAAAATTTAGAGAAAAATGTATGGTATTTGTGAGGTAATAAAAAATATATATTGGTCTCTGCCCCTGGTTTCTGGCACAGAGCTTCAGAAACCCTTGTAATTTCCTAAGTAATAAGAGCACCAGGAGCATTTTTTGTTCTAATATTTGGTTATTAAACTCAGTTCCTGACACAGGGATCCTAAAACCCTTGTGATTTCCTCGGTGATAAGAGTGCCTTTTGTTCTAATGAGGCGACTTTCAGTGGGCTCCTGGATGGGTCCTGGATGAGGGATAGCCAGCAGAAAGAACAATACATGATTAGAAGCTTGGATTTTTTTAGCCTTGCCCCCCATTCTCTTGAGTAGGGAGAAAGGCTAAAAACGGAATTAATGATTCATCATGCCTATGTAATGAAGCCTCCTCCATAAAAATCCCCGAAGTATTGTTTTTGAAGAACTTCTGGGTTGGTGAACATGTGGAGATTTGGGGAGAGTAGCAGCCACTCTGAGATGAACGGTCTCAGAGCTCCACTTACCCTCCCCATATCCTGCCGTACACATCTCTTCCAAATGACTATTCCTGAGTTACATCCTTTCATAATAAACTGCTCATCTAGTAAGTAAAATGTTTCTCTGAATTCTATGAGCCACTCAGGCAAATTAATCAAGCCCAAGGGTGGGGTGGGGGGTTGTCATTGGAACCTCTGAACTATAGTGTGTTGATCAGAAGCACAGGTGACAACCTTGACTTGCAACTGGCATCTGAAGGGGCTGGGGGTGTCTTGTAAGACTGACTCATTAACCTGTGGAATCTGATGCCACCTCTGGGTAAAAAGTGTCAGAATTAAGTTGAATTGTAGGACATTCACCTGGTGTCTGAGAAGTGCTTGGTGGTATGGGAAAACCTGCCCCTCCCACAACCCTAGGCTGAAACTGGGTGCAGAACTGTACAGTATTAAACAAACTTATTATTAAAGACAAAAATAAATATAATTTGCAACAAGTAACTTGCACAGAAAATTAAGTAAATCGAAAGACTGCATAACGGAAAATAAGGGTCAAAGCACAAAATTGAAGAAATAATTACTAATAAATAATAAATAGTAAGGAAAGTAGTGGCAGAAAACCTGAATTAGTTATCACAAAAGAAATGGAAAGGGTACTCAAAACTAAGCCCCCAAATGGCTATAGACCAAGGTAGTCTGGAAATATAATTTTTAACCTAAACACTCAAAACAGAAGTTCAAAAGGATTTAAACAGTTCCAATATCTAGGAAAAAAGATATAGGCCTTTTAACTTTATTCTACACACCTGATATAACCTCTGTAAATAAAACTGGACAAAAGGTAAAAAATTTTTACAGATAAAGCTCACACAGAATTCATAAAGAGAAACAGAGACTCTGCCTCAAATATTAGCAAATATAATATATAAATAAGAAAATGCATCTTTTAGATTGCTAAAAACCTGGTTCTTTGAAATAGGATAGGTATCAAAAATCCATTGTAAACAGTGTTGCAAATAAAATCATGAATAATATGTTCACTACTACTAATACTTAATAGCATTCTAGAGAAAACAAGCAACAACAAAAACTCACTAACCCAATTTTAAGTGGTTCCCATATATAACATGAGTTTAAACACTACCGCTCTTCCCAATAAAAGTTGGGCTGTAAGATTCCTTCAAACTGAAAAATGTTCAATTTAAGTTACCAAACTATCAATTTAACCATTGAAACAACATGTTTATATTTACTTTGTTAAATTATGTATGCTTATTGATGAAAATATACAAATTTATTAATCAGTTTATTGTATTACATAATTAAGCATCTGTAAGCAGCTCCTGTTTCAGTGACTAATGAATGCAGTATAACAATATTGAGGCAGTAAACTGGAAAGTTGCACTGTTTAACATTCCACTGCCTTATTAGCTATCATTGATGAGTGGCAAAATCATTAAGCGATATTCTGATGTTAATACAAAATCACTTAGGAAAATAAAAAATAAATCTCATCTTTAAAATGCAGTTCTTTATTAAAACTAAATGAAAAAAAGATTAAATGAGATACCACTTTTGGCATAGGAAAGTAAAGTGTTTTGTTTCAGTTGGGACAATACTTAGGGTTGGTGAAGTTGTGGTTAATGAAATTAACACACAATAATGGTACAAACACACAATACTAGAAGCCACAATTTTACTGCCTTCCATTCAGCAATTCCACTTTCAGAATTTTACTCAAAAGAAATAATCACAGATATATACAAATACTTAGCTGAAAGGATGTTTAATATAGCTCTGGTTATAAAAAGAAAAAATTAAATATCCAGTACAAGGAAATTAGTTAACCAAGGCACGATACAAACACAATGAAAGACAATTACTCTTCAACTAAAGTCCTGGTGAATTTGGTTTAAAAAAAAAATGTCATTTTTTGTTCAAAAAGGATCAAGGCTTTCTGTCTGGCATGTAAAGAGCTTAGAGGTTGATACTCTTGTCCTCACAAGAAAAAAACTGAACTAAAGAACAACAACTCTCCCTTAATCCCTAAGAGGAATGAGGTCATAGGGCAAACTGTTTCCTCTAAAATTAGAGACACACAGGCAGATATAGAGAATCACAGTTTATTGGAGCAGAAGCCTGGAAACAGAAATTACACTGAAGCTAGTTCCAAGGTATGAAAACTTAAAATGTAATTGACAAACTGCTAGAGACTCAATGTAGACAAGTTTAAGTTAAAAACTCCAAGAGGGCCCAGGCTTGGGGAAGCCTCCCAACTTTCCTGAATTTTACCTCCAGGAACCTCACTAGGTTCTCAGAGAAGGCCAGAGAAAAGTCTCCTCCTGCTTCAACAGGGGTAAGGGAAAAGTACCCAAAGTGAAGTACATCCAAGAGCATTCTGTCCTCCTTAACAGGGCTTGCCCTGAAAGGAAACTCTTTTACCAGAGCGTAACTGACCTGAGGAAAAGAAATATACAACTCTAGCTCCTTCTAGCCTTCCTGACTCACCTAAAAAGGGTAATGTGTGTGTTGGAGAATGGGGAGAGGAAACTGACAAGCACCTGTGAAAGTCACATCCCAGTCACACAGGCTCTCCCACAAACATAAAACAAAACCAAGACCAAATCAAAGAAACATGGAATGTTTCCCCTCCCCTCACACCTTACCATATCGATAGGGCTTGGGTATTTTAACAGGGGATTACAACTAAAAGAACAGCTTTCAGATCTTATTTAAGGAATTGCTAAAGAAATTCAAAGAAAAGAGTGGAGACAAAAGTAAGGACACAAAAAGAAATTTTAGCTTCTGACACATACAGGTACAGTAAACAATAAACACAGTCTACCTCTGAGATAAAGGAACATAAAATATCACACTAAAGACTTACTTACCTCAGTTCCTTATATCTAGTTCATCATGTCTGGCTTTCAACAAAAAAATTACAAGGCGTAATAAAAGGAGAAAAACACAGTTTGAAGAGAAGAGACAGAATGAGATTCAGATATGGCAGAGAATTTGGAATTAACAGATTGGGAATTTAAAACAACTATGACTAATATGCTAAGGCATCTAATGGAAAAAGCAGACAACCTGCAATTACAGATGGGCAATGTAACAAGCAAAGAATGAATCAAAAGGAAATGCCAGAAATAGAAAACAGTGGCACAGAAATAAAGAATACCCTTGATATGCTTAACAATGTAGAAGTGATGAGAGGAAATGTTACAAGGGATAGGAGTGAGGAACTGGAAATACTGTTATATGATACTTGTACTACCCGATAAATGGTACAGTGTTATTTGAAAGTGGACTTGTATTGCTTATAAGTGTATACTGCAAGTACTACAGCAACCACTAAAAGAAGTTTTTAAAAAGTATAATTTATAGGCTGAAAGAGGAAAAGAACCCAAATATAAAATGCCTGGTTAAAACCAGAGAAGGCAGAAAAAAAAAGAGTAGAGGACAAAAAAGAAACAAAGAACAACAGAAACAAAAGAAAACAGTAATAAATGTGGTAGATACAAATCTATTATGTCAGTAATGACTTTAAATGTTAATGGTCTAAACAAATAGACCAATTAAAAGCAGAGTAATTAAAAAAACAAACCACAACTTTATGTTCTCTATAAGAAACTGACTTTAAAAATGACACACATTAAAGTACAGAAATGGAAGAAGACATACACTAATCCAAAGAAAGTTTAAGTAGCTATGTTAATTTCACATAGAGCAAATTTCAGAGCAAGAAGAAGTATTGGGAATAAAGAGGGCATTACATATTGATAAAGGAATTAACTCTCCAATAAGATAATACACATTCTTCTCAAGTTCACATGTCACATTCACCAAGACAGACCACATTCTGGGCCATAAAACACACCTAAAATCTGGAAGACTAGAAATCATATTAAAGTATGCTCTAATACCATAATGGAATTAAACTAGGAATAAATAATAAAAAGATAACTAGAAAATCCCACAATACAGAGATTAAAAGTCAAATAAGAAAAATCAAAAAGCAAAAATTATGAATGACAGTGCTGCTTTTTTTTTTTTTTGCGGGTTTCGGAGCCATTCCAGATGCTTTAGGCTGCTGGATGTGTCTGATCGCTGGATAACGGAGGCATTTCTATACATGGAATATCTGTGTTTTAGAGCACTCTGCTGCAGGGGACTACCGCCTGCATACCCAGAGGATGACCTGTTCTGCATAGGCCTCATGAGCTCTGGCAAGACCAGTCTGCTGTCCAAGCTCTGCAGTGAAAGCCCTGACAGCATAGTGTCCACTATAGGTTTTAAAAGCAGTGCCATTCCAGAATGCCATCTTGAATGTGAAAGAACTTGGAGAAGAGAGCAGCCAAGATGGCAGAGTAGAAAGACCATGAGCTCACCTCCTCTCATGAGAACACCAAAATCACACTATCTGCAGAACAACCATGGATGAAAAAGACTGAAACCTGCCAAAAAGTATCTTCTACAGCTAAAACCATAAAGAAGGAACCACAGTAAGATGGGTAGGAAGGGAAGACTTGTGATATAATCAAATCCCATTCCCCCCAGGTCAGTGACCCACAAAATAGAGAATAATTATATTGCACAGGTTCTCCCACAAGCATGAGAGCTCTGGGCCCCATGTCAGGCTCCCCAGCCCAGGGGCTCCAGCACCAGGAAGATGAGCCCAAAGAGCATTTGGCTTTGAAGGCAAGCAGGCTTAACTGCAGGAGCCCTACAGGGCTGGGAAAAATAGAGATTTCACTCTTGAAAGGGGCACACAAAATACCATGTGCACTGCGATTCAGCACAAAAGCAGTAATTTGATAGGAGCCAGGGCCAGGCCTACTTTCTGGTCTTGAGTCTCCCAGAGAGGCGGCTGCAGCTCACCCAGGGACACAAACACTGGTGGCTGACATATTTGGGAACATTTAACCATATGAACAAGCTGCCAGCAGCTGCCATGTTCACTCATTAGCACCAACACCTGGCCTCACCCAACAGCCTGTAGTGATGGACCGCCTCAGGCCAAACAACTAACTGGGTGGGGATGCAACACCACCCATCAGCAGACAGGATGCCTAAAGACTTCCTGAGCCCACAGCTGCCTCTAGACAACTCTCTAGACACAGCCCTGCCCACCCAAGGGCCAAGACACAGCTCCACCCACTAATGGGCAGGCATGGCCTTTCCCACCAGGAAGCCTGCCCTAGCCTCTGGACCAGATTTACCCACCAGGGAGCAGACATCAGAAAACTACAATCCTGAAGCCTGTGGACACAGGCCACCCACAGCAGGCCAGACCCTACCCTGGGACCAGCTGGGCCCTGGTCCTGTCCACTAGCAGGCGAATGGAAGCTTTGGGACACCCCAGACTCCATACTCAACTGTGTGAGGAACCAACACCCCCCCACCCAAACAACGATCTGAAATGAGCTCTGGACCTCAGGGCCTGCAGCCAGATTCCAGGAACCAGCTCTGCCTGCCAGTAGTCTAGCACTAACCTCAGATCTGGCTCCACCTCCCAGGGGGTGGGCAACAGTCCCAGAGTCTTGGGGACCCTGATTCTACCCAGCAGAGCCAGTACTAGCCCTGGGGTTCCCTAGGGTTCTGTAACCAGCCACCTTGTGACCAGGCCCCACTAAATAGCAGCCAGCAGCATCCAAACAAGGTAGAGTGTGGCAACCAACCGGACTAGGAGGCAACCAAGCCTACCAGACCACCTACATAGTCAACCTGCCACAACAGAAGGATCCATGCAGCCCTCTTAGGGGAAAACCCTAGAACATATAGCTTGGGTGATGAAAGGGGAGTGCACTGCTGGGAGACATAGGATGTCTCCTACAGAAGGTCACTTCTCCAAGGTTAAAAACATAACAACCTGACACACACATAAAAATACAAAAAGCAACTCAGAAAAATGCGGCAGCAGAAAAATATGTTCCAGATGCAGGGAACAAGATAAAACCCCAGAAAAATAACTAAGTGAAGTGGAGACAGGCAATATAACTGAGAAAGAGTTCAGAGTAATGATCGTAAAGATGAAAAAACTCATGAGAAGAACAGAGGCACAGAGTGAGAAGTTAGAAGTTTTTAACAAAAAGTTAGAAAATATAAAGAACAACCAGAGATGAAAAATACAATAACTGAAATGAAAAATACATTAGAAGAAATCAACAGTAGACTAAATGATACACAGGAACGGATCAGTGAGCTGGAAGACAGTAGTGGAAATCACTGCTGCTTAACAAAAAAAAAAGAAAAGAAACGAGGACAGTTTAAGATACCTCTGCGACAACATCAAGTGCACTAGTATTCGCAGTATAGGTGTCCCAGAATGAGAAGAAAGAGAGAAAGGGCCTGAGAAAATATTTTAAGAGATAATAGCTGAAAATTTCCCTAACCTGGGAAAGGAAACAGTCACCCAAGTCCAAGTAACACAGAGTCCCATACAGTATTAACTCTAAGAAGAACATACCAAGATACATTGTAAACAAAATGACAAAAATTAAAGATAAAGAGAGAATAGGAAAAAAAAAAAAAAAAGAGAGAGAGAGAGAATAGGGACTTCCTTGGTGGTCCAGTGGCTAAGACTCCATGCTCCCAATGCAGGGGGCCCAGGTTCGATCCCTGGTCAGGGAAATAGATCCCACATGCCACAACTAAGAGTTCTCATGCTGCAACTAAAGATCCTGCATGCCACAACTAAAGATTCCACACATGGCAACGAAGATCCCACATGCTGTAACTAAGACGTGATGCAGCCAAACACATAAATAAATACATACTAAAAATATATATATATAAAGAGAAAATATTAAAAGCAACAAGGGAAAAGCAACAAATAATATACAAAGAAACTCCCATATGGCTATCAGCTGACTTTTCAGCAGACACTCGGCAGGCCAGAAGGCATGATAAATTCAAAGTGATGAAAAAGAAAAACCTACAACTAAGAATACTCTACCCAGCAAGGCTCTCACTCGATTTGATGGAGAAATTAAAAGCTTTACAGAAAAGCAAAAGCTAAAAGAATTCAGCACCACCAAACCAGTTTCACAACAAATGTTAAAGGAACTTCTCTAGGCAAAAAGGCCACAACTAGAAACAAGAAAACTACGAAATGAAAAAGCTCACTGGGAAAGGCATACATACAGTAAAGACAGAAAATCATCCACACACAAAGCTAGTAGGGAGTTCAAAAGACAAAAGTAGTAGAAACATCCATATTCACAATAAACAGTTAAGGGATATATATACAGAACGATTAGATGTAAAATACAGTATTATAAAAACAGTATACATGAAGGAAAGAGAGTACCAACGCAGGGTTTTAATATGGACTTGAGGAGGTCAACAACTTAAAACAATCATATATACATACATACACATATATATACACACTGTTATACAAAAACCTCATGGTATCTCAAACCAAAAATCTACAATATACACACAAAAAAAGAAAAAGGAATCCACACATAACACTAAAGATAGTCATCAAGTCACAAGAGAACAAAAGAAGGGGGAACAAAAGACCTATAATAACAAATCCTACGAAATGCTGCCTACAAAAGACTCATTTCACATCTAGAGACACATAAAGAATGAAAGTGAGGGGATGAAAAAAGTATTCCATGCAAACGGAAATCAAAAGAAAGTCGAAGTAGCAATACTTATATCAGACAAAATAGACGTTAAAACTAAAATAAAGAACAAGAGACAAAGAAGAACACTACATAATAATCAAGGGATCAATCCAAGATATAACAATTGTAAATATATACACATCCAACATAGGAGAACCTCAATAAATAAGGTAAATATTAACATAAAAGGAGAAATGAACAGTAACATAGTAATAGTAGAGGACTTTAACACCTCGCTTACATCAATGGACAGATCATCCAGACAGAAAATCAATAAAGAAACACAGGCCTTGAATAACACATTCAACCAAATGGACTGAATTAATATATAGAGAGCATCCCATCCAAAAGCAGAATACATGCTTTTCAAGTGCACATAGAACATTGCCCTAGACAGATCACATGCTATGCCACAGAACAAGCCTTGGTAAATTTAAGAAAACTAAAATCATATCAAGCATCTTTTCTGATCACAATGCTATGAGACTAGAAATCAACTACAAGAAAAAAAACTGCAAAAAATAAACACAAGGAAGCTAAACAATATGCCACTAAACAACCAATGGATCACTGAAGAAGACAAAGAGGAAATCAAGAAATACCTAGATACAAATAAAAATGAATACACAAAGATCCAAACTTATGCAATGCAGCAAAAGCAGTTCTAAGAGGGAAGTTTATAGCGATACAAGCTTACCTTGGTAAACAAGAAAAATGTCAAATAAACAACAAAACTTTACACCTAAAGAAACTAGATAAAGAAGAACAAACAAATTCCAAAGTTAGTATATGGAAATCATAAAGATCAGAGGAGAAATCAATGAAATAGAGACTAAAAAAATAGAAAAGATCAATGAAATCAAAAGCTGGTTCTTTGAGAAGATAAACAAAATTGATAAACATTTACCCAGCCTCATCAAGAAAAAGGGGGCCCAAATCAATAAATTCAGAAATAAAAAAAGTTACCACTGGCACCACAGAAATAGAAAAGACCCTAAGAGACTACCACAAGCAACTTTACGTCAATAAAATGAAAACAATCCCATTTACCATCGCATCAAAAAGAATAAAATACCTAGGAATAAACCTACCTAAGGAGGCAAAAGACTTGTAATACCACAACTATAAAGACTCTGATGAAAGAAATTGAAGACGACACAAACAGATGGAAAGATACCGTGTTCTTGTATTGGAAGGATCAATATTGTTAAAAATGACCATACTACCCAAGGCAAGGTACAGATTAAGTGCAATCCCTGTTGAATTATCAATGGTATTTTTCACAGAAGTAGAACAAATAATTTTAAACTTTGTATGGAGATACAAAAGCCCCCAAATAGCCAAAACAATCTTGAGAAAAAAGAATGGAGTTAGAAGACTCATGCTCCCTGGCTTCAGACTATACTACAAAGCTACAGTAATCAAAACAGTACAGTCCTGGCACAGAAAGAGACAGATAAATGGAACAGGACAGAAAGCCCAGAAATAAACCCATGCACCTATGGTCAATTAATCTATGACAAAGGGGGCATGAATACACAATGGAGAAAAGACAGTGTATGTATGTACACACACACACACAGAGAAAGGAATACTATTCAGCCATAAAAAAGAATGAAATAATGCCATTTTCAGCAACATGGATGGACCTAGAGATTACCATACTAGGTGAAGTAAATCAGACAAGACAGACAAATATCATATGATATCACTTATATGTGGATTCTAAAAAATGATACAAATGAACTTATTTACAAAACAGAAATAGACTCACAGACGTAGAAAACAAACGTATGGTTACCAAAGGGAAAGGGGAGGGGGGAGGAATAAATTAGGAGTTTGGGATTAGCAGATATAAACTGATAAACAATATAAACAATGATATAGATAAATAGATAAACAATGAGGTCCTACTGTATCACATAGGGAACTGTATTCAATATCCTGTAATAAATGGAAAAGAATATGTATATATATGTATATCTGAATCACTTTGCGGTACACCAGAAACTAACACAATGTTGTAAACCAACTATACTTCAATTTGAAAATAAAAGATATTGCAAGGCAGAGAGTCTCTATTCCATTCTGCACCACAATTCTTATCTGTGTGATTCCTTATTGGCTTTCCAAAGTTTCTATGATAAACACACAGAAATAAAAACACATAAAAATAATTATACACAAAGAGTAAGTGGGATTTATGCCAGGTATGCAAAGTTAATTCAACATTCCTAAAGCAATTAATGTAATTTACAACATCAACAGGATAAAGAAGAAATATCTTCTTTGCAGAAAAAGCATTTGACAAAATCCAACATCCACTCACGATAAAGAATTTCAGCAAACTAGGACTATAAGGGACCTTTTTAACTCTGTTAAAAAAAAAAAAACTAAAAAAATCTATAGCTAACATCATTTTTAATACTAAGAAACTAGATGCTTTCCTACTAAGATCAAGAACAATGCAAGAATCACCACTGCTAGTCAACATCATACAGTAAGACAAGAAAAGAAAAGGTACAGAGGAAGGAAAGAGTAAAAATGTCTCTGTTTGCAGATGGCATGACCGTGTATATAGAAAATCCCAAAGAATCTACACTCACAATAGGTACTATTGGAATCAATAGGGTATTGAAGCAAGGGTGCAGGTTTTATATATATATATAGAGAGAGAGAGAGAGAGAGAGGAGAGAGGGAGAGAGGGAGAGAGGGAGAGAGGGAGAGAGGGAGAGAGGGAGAGAGGGAGAGAGGGAGAGAGGGAGAGAGGGAGAGAGGGAGAGAGGGAGAGAGGGAGAGAGGGAGAGAGGGGGGAGGGGGAGGGGGAGAGAGAGAGAGAGGTTAGTATTACCAATGTCAATTGCTTTCCTATGCCAGTAACGAACAACTGGAATTCGGAATTAAAAATATAATACCATTTACATTAGTATCAAAAAAAAAGCCCCACAAAAAATGTATGTATAAATCTAATAAAATATGTATAAGATCTATATGAGGTAACTATAAAACTATGGTGAAAGAAATCAAAGAGAATCTCAGTAAATGGAGAGATATTCCATGTATATGGATAGGAAGACTCAATAGTGTTAAGATGTCAGTTCTTCCAATCGTGACTTACAGATTCAATGCAATCCCAATCAAAATTATAGTAAGTTATTTTAAGGATATAATAAGCTGATTTTAAAGTTTACATGAAAAGGCAGAAGACACAGAACAGCCAATACAATACTAAACAGGAACAAAGCTGGAAGTCAGAAACTACCCCACTTCAAGACTTACTGCTAAGATAACAGATAATAATAATACAGTGTGGTAATGGGGAAAGAACAGAAAAACAAATCAATGGAACAGAGTAGAGAGCTCAGATATAGACCCACATAAATATAGTCAACCAATTTGTGACAAAGAAGCAAAAGCAATTCAAAAGAGAAAGAAGTCTTTCTCTGCTTCTCAACAAATGGTGTGGAACAACTAGACATCTGCAGGCAAAAAAAATGAGTTGACATACACCTTATACTTTTCACGCAAAATGGATCAGAGACCTATACGTAAAACACAAAACTATAAGACTTCTAAAAAGGGACATAGGAAAAATGTAGGTGCCCTTGCAATGAATTTTTGGCAATGAATTTTTGGATACAACACCAAAAGTATGAACCATGAAAGAAAATGTGATAAAATGGACTTTATTTAAAGTAAAATTTTCTGTTCTGCAAAAGACACCATTAAGAGAATGAAGACAAGCCACAAACTGAGAAAAAATATTTGCAAAACACATATCTGATAAAAGATTGGTATCCAAAATATACAAAGAACTCTTAAAATTCAACTATAAGAAAATAAGCAATCCAGCTTAAAAATGTACAAAAGATATGGACACACAACTCAACAAATAAAACATACAGATTGCAAATGAGCATAAGAAAAGATGTTCAGGGGCTTCCCTGGTGGCGCAGTGGTTGAGAGTCCGCCTGCTGATGCAGGGGACACGGGTTCGTGCCCCGGTCCGGGAAGATCCCACATGCCGCGGAGCGGCTGGGCCCGTGAGCCATGGCTGCTGAGCCTGCGCGTCCGGAGCCTGTGCTCCGCAACGGGAGAGGCCACAACAGTGAGAGGTCCGCGTACCGCAAAAAAAAAAAAAAAAAAAAGATGTTCAATATCATGTATCACTAGGGAATTGCACATTAAAACAACAATCTATAACCGTTAGAATGCCTAAATCCAAAACAATGACAAGACCAGTGCTGACGAGGACATGGAGTAATTAGAACTCTGATTTACTGCAGACTGGAGTGCAAAACGTTAGGTATACCCACTTTGGTAGACAGGTGGGCAGTTTCTTACAAAACTAAATGTACTCTTACACATAATCCAGCAATCATGCACCTTGGTATTTACCCAAGTGAACTGAAGACTTATGTCCACACAAAGACCTGCACCTGAATGTTTATCACAACTTCATTCATAATTGCCAAAACTTCGAAGCAACCAAGGTGCCCTTCAGTAGGTATATGGATAAACAAACTGTGATACATCCATAAGATGAAATATTCAGCACTAGAAAGAAATGAGGTATCAAGCCATGAATAGAAATGGAGGAAACTTACAGGCATATTGCTAAGGGAAAAACCAAATCTGAAAAGGGCATACACCGTATGATTCTAACCATATGACAATTTGAAAAAAGCAAAACTATGGAGATAATGAAAAATCAGTGGTTGCCAAGAGTTCAAGGCATGCATGGGAGCATAGAGCACAGGGGACTTTGGAGCAGTTAAACTATTCTGTATGATGCTGTCATTGTGGATATATGTCATTATACATTTGTCAAAACCCATAATGTCCAATTCAAAGAGTGAACCTTAATGTAAACTATACACTTTAAAATAATGCATCAATACTGGTTCATCAATTGCAACAAATGTACCACACTAAGGCAAAATGTTAATAATAAGGGAAACTAGGTTAACAGCAAGAGGAACTGGGTGAATGTGGATATATAGCAATTCGTTGTACAATACACTCAATTTTTCTGGAAAACAAACAAACGAAAAAAAACCCACATCCATTAAAAAATTTCAAAGAAAAAAAAAAAGGCACAATCAAAGGCACAATTTGTGAAAACACCAGGTAGGAATACAAGCTTATAGAAGATTTGTGAAAATGAAATGTAAGCACAAAAGATAATCAGTTCAAGTCAGTAAGACAGACAATCTATAAAATGAAGTATAAAAAATAAAATGTATGGGCAAAATCTGCTTTAGCAGATTGTGACCCTACAGGAATATTTGTAAAACAATGGACGGTAATTCAAGGGGAATGTTAGCTACTTTAAAACTACTTTAAAATTAATTCATCTGTTTGTTGTTGTTTTTAAATAAATCAGATGCTTAAAGAACATTTATATAGGGAATGAGAAAATTTTTTATATTTTATTTTCTCTTGTCAACACTGATCATGGCATTATTCAGGAACATAGCTCCCAGAGGCTGGCAGATATCTGCAATATAAAGCAAATAAGCATCATATTATTTTATACAAGTACTTAATACATTGGAAAGGTGCTAGCTACATGTTATTTCTTTTAAAAGAACACAACAAAATTTTATGATCCAGCTTTGTTAATAAATGTACAGAAACATAGGTAAAAAACACTAAAATTACATATATCAACATCTTAACAGATTTATAGGGGCAGGGATTATAGGTAATTTTCATTTTTTCTGATCATTTTTACACTGGATGTATATTACTTTTTGGTAACTTACAAAATAATTATCTTGTGTATTTAAATTAAATAATGTATCTTATAATTTGAGTATACAGAATAATCAGTGCTAACTGTGACAGTAAAAATCTTTTAAAACATATGTCACATATATAAAACTTATTTCAACATAAAATTTTAAATACATTAGGCCCATGAGACATTGCATCAGAGTGGCACTATAACACAACCGGACATGATACAAACCACCCAACTGTTAGAGAAAATATTTTTGGTATTTACTCATTATAAAGTAAGCTGACCCAGACGTATACCGAACTAGAAATGACTGTGTTGAGAACAATATAAGTTGACACTTCTGGGTCATCTACATAAAAATATGTATATTTTTTTTAAATTGCAGAAAGATGAAAGCCCTAAAGAAACGTGAAAATGTGCATATGTGTGCCAAAAGAAAAGCTAACACACTTAGAATTTTAATCTTGCCAAGTCTGACTTCAACCTTTCAGTCAAAATGTCATACTAAATTTCAATTCCAATATTAATCAAGGAAGCAGTATAAAATATAAAAGACTAAGATTTTGTTGTGTTTTTAATAGAGGTGAGGAGGGAGACAGAGAAGAATGTGAGATTAAGGAGAAAAAAATTAGGAAAAACTAACAACCCCAACAAATGCTTGCTTGAAGATAAGCATTTAAGGCAGATTGGGACTGAAAAGGGGGAAACAAATTGAAATAAAAGGATGGGGAACAACTGTCTGTTCCATACTTCATCTACCTCTTAGTTTATAATGGTCAACTCACATTTTATTTTCCCATTAAAGCATTAGTAAAATATACAAAGCTATCCAGACTCATCAGCCAATCCTGTCCAAATAAGATGAACACATAACATCAAGGTCACTTAATAACCAGTATTTTAATTTCGGCTAGAATTCATTGACAAAGCCATCTCCAAAAGACCTGCAGTGCTAAAATGGTTAAAATTAAACAGAACCTCTATTCCACTCCGTCAGAACACAAAGTGGGTCTATATATATATAATGAATCCCCAATTCCCTCTGTTATATATTTGCATGCCATGGCTACAAACGAATACGGATACAGGTGTGCCCTACCAGCAGCTCAGATACCATAAGGGCATTGCCAAAATGATGAACAGCTCTTGGTAAAGTTCCCAACAAAACAAAGTACTATTTTCCCTCAAATTATTCACTAATTGCATTTGTGGAAAATTTCAGTGTACGTTAAAACCCTGCAAAAATACTATGTGTTTATTTTAAAAATGGAGTACTAGGCTCAAATCATAATGTTCTTTTTTTTTTTTAACCCATGTAAACATCCTGGGAGACGTGGGAAAGGCACGTGGGGGCACAGAGCCGTTCTTCCTCATGCTGGACCACCCCGAGCACCGCAGGCAGTCTATCCTGGCCCCTGCCCTCTCTGGGACTGGCTGCCGTCCTTGGGACCAGAAATGCCCCACAAACACCCCGTAGGAGGCAGTCCCACCTCCACTAGAAACCACAGACCTAAAGTGAATAAAGGATTGTTTGAGGAACATTTTAGATTTTAACAGCAGAAACACATTCCCCAAAACAGAATTAGTAGACTATTATGTGTTCATTCCTAAACCATTCAACGCAAAAATATTTTCAATTTCTTTAAACAATTCGTGGCCAATTTGTGGTTAAAAATAACACAACCCCACAAAGATATATTCAGATACACGGTCCTCTGCTGATGTTTTGTGACTATAGTTTCACTACAAAGAAAGCATTTCAAATAATAGCTAAAGACTTGTCATATGGAAACAATATTTGCTTATTCCTGCCTAGGGCAGGAATATCTATCTATCTATCTATCTATCTATCTAAATATAAATAAATAAATAAATAAATAAAGAGAGAAAGAGAGAGAGAGAGGGAGGGAGGGAGGGAGAATGTTGAGATTCCTGAGCTCTGCTTTCACCTGGTTCTCAGAGCACTGGAAATCAGGCTTATACCCTGGAGCAGGATTTCTCATGATAGGCAGTACTGACATTTTGAACTGGATAACTGTCTGTTGTGGGTGGCTGCCCTGTGCATCGTAGGATTTTCAACAGCACCTGCAGCATCTACCCACCTGTTTTCAGTAGGAACCCATTCTTAATAATCAAATGTGTCTCTTAGGCATTGCCAAATGTCCCCTGGGGAGATCTTATTGCCACAGCTGAGAACCACTGACTTATAGGCAGAAGACTGGAAAATTCTTCTTGTTGGACTCCTACTGGCCCAAGAGAAAAAGCTTCCAAATACCTAAAGAAATTGATATCAGGGTTTTCCCCCCGAAATATGTCCCAGCCAAATCTTTCCACAGTGAGAACCATCAATAGCTAGCAAACCCTAGCTAAGTTAAGAGAGACATGAAATAGGTTTCCAATGCCCCTTACATAAATTTGAACACAGAATCAAGGATCACAACACAGCTGAGGAAAGCCTCTAAAATGAGACTAAAATATACCAACAGAAAGAATAACTTAGAAAACACAGAGCACGCAGAGAGAAATAAACCTCAAAACAAAACTTTAAATCCATAAAGAGAAAAAAAATACAGAATGCTTTGGAAAAAAATAGAAAGATCAAAAAAAAGGTATTCAAAATTAAAAATATGATAACAGAAGTTTCAAGGCTTGAAAAATCAAGTAAATTTCCCAGCAAGTGAAAAGCAAAAGACTGGAAAAAGATGAAAAATGGGAGAAAAGAAATAGGTCCAGGAGTACAATATCTAATTGCAGTTACAAAAAACACAGAGGCGGGCTTCCCTGGTGGCGCAGTGGTTGAGAATCTGCCTGCCAATGCAGGGGACACGGGTTCGAGCCCTGGTCTGGGAAGATCCCACATGCCGCGGAGCAACTAGCCCCGTGAGCCACAAATGAGCCTGCGCGTCTGGAGCCTGTGCTCCGCAAAGAGAGGCCGCGATAGCGAGAGGCCCGCGCACCGCGATGAGGAGTGGCCCCCACTTGCCGCAACTAGAGAAAGCCCTCACACAGAAACGAAGAGCCAACACAGCCATAAATAAATGAATAAATAAATAAATAAATAAAATTAAAAAAAAAAAAAAAAAAAAAACACAGAGGCAAGGAAATTACAGAAAATGTATCAGAAACTTTCTCAGAGCTGAGGCATACAGGTAGCCAGACTGAAAGAATACATGAAATGCAGAGCAAAGTAGATTTCTATAGACTCATAAGTCACCTCACATTACTGTGACATTTCAGAACACTGAGTAAAACAAAAAGATTCTAAAAGTTTCAGACAAAAAGGTTGTAGAAGCTTCCATAGGGGAGAAGAAAGTAAAGTGCAGTGTTAAAAATAAGAATGGCTTCAAACTTTATATCAAACACTAAGAGTTCCTTCTCAAATCTGAAGAGAAACATTACCAATTTAGAATCCTACATCCAGTCAAACTAATAGGGTACAGTAAAGACATTTACAGGAACATAATGCCTCACAACATTTGCCTCTAAAGTACCCAATAAATTTTTGAAAAAAAATGCTCAACCCCATTAATAACCAGGATCTGCAAATTAAAACAATAACCTAAAGCTACCTTCATCAGGTCGGCAAAAACAAAAAATATCAATTGTTATGAAAACTGTAGAAAAAAGGATTTATCATACATTGTTGGTGGGAGTCTAAATTTATATATTCGCTTTGGAAAGCTTGGCATAATCTACACTCTACAGAAATGCATGCTATGTACATAAAATGCATGTGTAAGAACATTCATAGAAGCATTATTTCTAAGCACTAAAAACTGGACACAATCCAAATGTCCATAATACTAGACTAGTTACATTAATTACGGTTTATTCATTAAAAAACTTACTACACTTACTATACTATAAACATTACTATACAACAATGAAAATATGTGAACTAAAGCTGTTAACAGGATTAAAAATTTCAACATGGGAGAAAAACTATACATAACATAATTCAATTACATATAGGTAAAAAACAGGCAAAATTAATGTATATTGTTTAGGAATGCTGACAAAGGTGGGTAAAAAATACTTGAAATAAAAGTAGGAAATCATTACCATAAAAATGCAGACAATCCCAATTAACCTTTGGGTGTGGTGAGGAGAGAGAAATGAATAAGAATGAATGGGGGGGGCGGAGAGGGTGCCAGCAATGTTCTAATTCTTCACTTTGGTGGTGATTACAGTGTTCACTTTATAATTATTCATTATATTGTATATCTACGATTTTTGCACATTTTGTTCACTTTATATCTATTCATTATACTGCATATCTATGATCTGTACACTTTTGCACATTTAGTATTTTGCCATAAAAAACATTTAAAAATTGTTATCTAAGGCACTTTTATGGCTCTGCTATACTTTTTTTCTGTTCTAAAGTGGCAAACATTTGGTTCCAATATAGACAAAACATTAAGGCACAGGAGTCTAGTTTTTATTCCATTTGACAACATTACTGCACACACAGAAAGCGGTAAAAGCACTAGTCAATGATGCATAAATAGAATCCACTGTCAAAACATACAAGAAAAATAAGTAGGAACTTTAACTGAGTACTCTAAAGGAACCACTACACAATTAAATAACACCAACACAATAAACATGAAGAATTTCAGATTCTCGGTCTTAAAAGAAACTATACATGGGTCATAATCTTTCAAAGCACCTTTACAAAGGAAGATAATTGAAAGACTGGAATGGCTTTAGTTATGATTATATGGACTGAATGTGAAAAAGAAACGGTGCTACTTTACTAAAAAAAAAACTCTAGTAATGAAAATTCATGAATCCTTTCTTAAATATTCTTAATTAACATGAGGGAAACTATTTCCAGCAAAAATAGTAGCATCTAGTTGAGAAACCAAAGGCTCTAAATCCGAGGCTAATAACCAAAGACACTTAAATTACCTTTTAAAAATATCTGTTATCTACACTACAGAAAGGGCAAACTTCGATGATGTCCCTTCTCTCTCAACCATAACACACGCTATCAAGGGTTACACAATCTCACATGCCCTTCTGAGAACAGCCACAGGCGTTGTGTTGCGGGAGCAAGGCAAGACACGGAGGGAAGTTCCACTGAAGAATTCCCAGTTTGCTCCCTCCCCAAAGCCTCTCCAGAATTCCAGGGAGGTCAGCCAAGCAAGGGCTGATGGTCCTCAAACCCCATATAAACACTGCGTCTAATGCCAGAAGTTGTCAAAATTCACACAGCTTGTCTCTCTCCCTGGACAGGTGCCCCGCTCTGAGCTGAAGAAGCACTCACCAGAGTCATCTAATGAGGCTCCTGAGATCCCATTCCTCTCTTACACCTGGACCAACACATTCCTCACCATCACCGGCGTGTAGTCACCACCTGCCACAGATCTACTCTCATCAGGACGCCAGACGCTCGTCAAGCATTCGTCGCCGGCTGGCTCACAGGGAAGCCACGAGACGGAAGGAGCCCGCCTAGTTTCTGGCCTGCCAGGCCTAGACAAGCCCGCCCTCCTTCCCGCATTCCCAGTCTCCACACCCTTCCGTCCTCCCCTTTTCGATTCGCCTTTCGCCACTGGCGCCCACGGCTTTCTTTCTGAGGCCTGCCTACGCCATGTTACCTCTCACGGAAAAGCCTGCCCTTATCAGGGCAGAGCAGGATTCTGGAGACGCGGGAATCCCCTCACAGGCTCCTCTCGCCGCGTTCTCTATTCCGCTTCACCTGCTGCTGCCAACGTTACACCAAGACTCCCGGCATGCCCTGCGCAGGCACCGCCTCTCCCATCCTGCCCCCTTCCCGCACGAACACGTGACCTCCTTTCGCCTCCGTCCACGCCCACTTCCGTTTCTCCACTCTCCCTTAGGGAGGAGGAGGGGACTGGGGGGGTGTTAAAGAGTAGCGACTTCCTCCCACTCCCCGCCCCCGCCTCCCTACTCCGCCCCCCCGCTACAATGTCTTCCGGGTCGCGATCGCCTCGGAGCCTTCTGGGAAACCATCTCATTTCCTCCCCTCCCCCTCCTCCTGCCTTCAACCAACCAGCCTCCCGTCAGAGAGAGACATGCGCAGTGAGTGCCTCCCGTCTCTTCTACCCGAACCCCCCCTCCCCCCCCCAAGCAGAGAGACCCCAGCAGCAGCAGCAGCTGATGATGAAGAGAGAGGCAGTGGCAGAGGGGGGGCACCTTTTATTTCTATTTTTAAAGGGACAGGACACTAATTTTACCCCACTTCAACCTTGAATTGAGGGGGGTGGGGGGAAGGCGGCTGAGTTCCTTCCCCCACCCTCCAGCCCTGAGACCTGAGAGGGGGATTGAGCCTGAGAGAGAAGGAGAAGGAGTTTCTTCTTCTTCGAAAATCCCCCATCCACGACTCCTACCCCCTCACCCCTCCACTAGCCTCCCTCCCGAGCCCCCTCCATCCTCCTCCTCTTTGGCCGTGAAAGGAGAGAAAGAGACCAAAAGCCTCTTAGCAACACAGACCCTTCTCTGCTGCTGCTGCTGCTGCTGCTGCTGCTGCTGCTGTTGCTGCTGCTGCTGCTGCTACTGCTGCTGCTGCTTGGCCCTGGCTGGAGACATCTCACTACACCCGGGAGCAGCCACTTCCCCAGCTCTCCTCCTCCTTCGCCTCCTCCTCCTCCTCCACTCCGCCCCCCCTTTATTACCCTTTGTGTCATCCTCCACAGCTCCAGGGAAGGCACTCAAAAGTGGGGGGCAGGAAAGGTAAGTGTGTCTGTGGGGGCTTCATTGCCTTCCTCTGGCTCTGACTTTAACTCCGGGGCAACAGTAGCACCAAACCACATACGCAGTGGAGCTCCGGGGTGAGGAGGGGGTGGTGCTGGGGGGGCAGTGAAGGAGGGGCTGGAGTGGGGAGGGGTGTGTGAGGTGGGTGCCCATCCTGTCAGAGTAGAAAGGGCACTTTTTATTTTTATTTGCTGTTGTCAAAAGTGGTTTCTCTCCTCCAGCTAACATCTGATTGTGTCTTGCTCCAGTGGGGGAGAATACAAAAACAACCCCCTCCTTCCTCCAATGAGGCGCCAGGGAAAGAGACAGAAAGAGGCACACTTTCTAGATGTCACTTTAAAAAAAGCATTTGGAGAGCTTTTTTCCTTTTTCCCTAGGAAAAGCTCCACTGCATTTGTTTCTGAGTGGGAAAATGTCGGGATCTGGATTGTATCGGAACTGCTTATCCATTTGTAGACCTGAGTGTTTTACCCGTTTTGGTTCTGTGTGTGATTTGGATTTTGACTTCAGTGTTGGAACAGACTTGATTGGTTTTTTGCTTTCTGGGTTTAATTTTCCTTTTTTTCGTTTTGTCTGACTTGCATAGAAAATTTCAATTTTTTGGTTGATAGAGGCCTTTGGTTAGGTTTTGACTTGTATTATTGCTTTTTTTGTTAAATGTTTGTTTCATATATCAGCATATAAAGTTCAAAGCTTAAAATGCTTAAAGTTTTAATACCACTGGTATTGTTTCTCCCTATATACGTTTCTGGTATTTATTTTACATAAGATGAAAATATTATCTGTTTCATAATTAATCTGGGTATTTTTCTAATCTTTGTAACTTGTCTGAACAAGTAATCCCCATTGAAAACTTTTATGTTGTTCTGGCTTCATGGAAGGCCAAACCTCTCCATCAATAGTTTGCTGGATTGGTACCACTTTCAGTTTTAACTGAATTATTTATTTACTGTTGTAAATTGAGATGAGTTTTTCATCTCTTGGGGGTACTGAACCAAACTGCTCACTATATGTGAAAGGAGACAAATTTCTAAAATATGTTTTCATGAGTCAAGGAAATCATGATGTTGTAGTTAGAATATGCATTGTAGTGAGATATTAATTGAAAGATAAATCTAAATTTAGGTTTATAGAGTAACAGTCTTGATAAAAGTATTCTTCATTTTTACTTGGTATGTTCTTAGTGAATGGTTTTCAAATTCAGTACTGTATTTGATTTGAGAAATGCTAGAAAGTATATTTCTGATGTAGGCCTTTTACTAGGGCTTACATTGGAAAGTGGTATTTTGTTTCATATGTACATTTCTTTATCCTTTCCTTAAAGATGGATGCACACATTCACACACACACATTCCCTCTCTCCCTCTCCCTCTCTCTCTCTCTCTCTCTCTCTCACACACACACACACACCCTTTTTTGAAACTGCATTGGTATCTCTGATCCCATAATTTATGTCAGCAAAAAATATTCTGCTGTAAAGTAGCAATTTTGTGATCAGACTGGCAATGTGAAAACAGCAATTTGATCAACTAGAAAGGATTGAAGAAAAATAAATCTAGAAGGATATTTGACATAAATATTAGAAAGACATGATAATACTTTTAATTTTTTGTTTTCTTGATGGTAAAGCCAAAACACAATATACTAACATTTTACTGACAGAAAAGCATTGCGTATGTAGAAACTTGTTCTGTAAAATTTTAATTACCAACTGTGTGCAAAAGTAGACATTTACACACGGGGGGAAAAAAGCTGTGTAGCAGTAAACAACATGGTCCTATTTCTCTCCTTTCTGTTATAAATTTGAACAATTTCTTACCTTCCTCTGAGGTGTAATTGGTGCACTTAAGCAGAAATCTGTGCCACGTTCAAGTTTGTCTCCCAATAATACTATTCCAAGTCCAGCTAGGATTTCTTGTCCTCACCTTAATACCTCAGGAACCTTAACATAAAAGATGGAAAGTAGAACTTAGTGAAGAAATCACTTAAGTAAGGCAAATTGTGTAGGTAACTGGGGTGGTAATTTCCTAGTAGGCAGCTGAGTGAAAATTTACAGCTTGATTATAATACCTTTACTTACTTTCTGTTTTCCTTTGAAAACATTTCTTACCCACCCCAGGGTAACCCTATATGGTTTGAAGATTCCAGACCTCCTCTAAGTTGGATAATGACTTACCTTTAGGAACCTGTTTATTTTTATTATGGCTTATTTTTTAACTATTAAGATATATTTTAGGATTGTAATTTTCAACTTGGTGATATCTTGGAGGTCACTTTATCCAACTCTTCATTTTCCATATTGCTGAAGTTCAGAGAGTTTGAGGAACTTGTGCATAGTTCCAAGGCCTGTAAGTGGATGCACATGGACCAGAGAGCTCTGGTCTCTTGACACTCACTGTGCTACACTACCTCATATTCTTTTGTCAGGAATGAAACTTGTGCACAATTCTGTGTATGGCACTTAAGGGTTTTATATGGGGGTCTATACTAAGAATATTAAGGCAAATAGCTCTAAAGACATAATTTTGTCTATTTATAATTCAGTAATTTGTTGTTGATTTTTTTTAGGAGATACTGATTTCTCTCATCTTGGATTATTACTATTTTGAGAATTATTTCAGCTTTCCCTAATGCTTGTTTTTCCCCCGCACTTCCAATTAATCAGTGAATACCCTTCTTACTCTTGTATTAAGGATATATATATAAATATATATATATATATATGAAGAATGTGTAGTGTATTATAAATGTTTACTTGTGATTCATGCTTTATGAACTGCTTAAGTAAGACTAAAGATTTTTTTCTTGTTAACATTTATATACCTTACAGCACAGTGTCCAGTACACATTAGGCCCTACTGCTTGTTTGTCATAATTGTTATTAGAGTTAGGCATGTTTGAATTTCTTGACTCTCAGATGTAGAATTTCTTCCTTTTCTTCCATTTTCCTTTCCTTCCTGCTACAATTTATTCACTACCACGAATATTTTTTTTCCTTATCTTAACTGTGGTTCTCACTTTTTCTAATAGCCAATTTAAAACCTGTTAACAAATAGTACTCATAATAAGTGAAAACATATTCTGTACAGGATGCAATTTGACAAAAGTGATTTATTTTAAATAAGGGATGATAAAAAAACTCCAATTAAGAATGTACTAGCAAATGTTCAGGATACATTTAAATTTTATTTCATTGAGTAGCTGGTACAATAGGTTACTGGAATGATTAGGCTGCTTTTACTATCTCTATAAAGCAACTGATACTTAGGTGACATGTTTCCCTGACTTTGCTTTTTTGGTCCTTACCCAGACAATTAGCAACTTTCCAGTTTTCTATGGATATGAACATTTATTCCTAGTCATCAGTGGGACCCCAGTAGGTCAGCCAGAAGGCCTATGTCCAGCTTATGTACTTTTGCAAACTTGTCTGTATTTTGAATGTATGTGCAAAACAGATTGTACTTAATTATTCATTAAACATTTATTGAGCATCTACTGTATGTCAGGCACTCTGCTAGGCATCTGAGAAACAAGGGTGGGTCCCTACAATTTAATGTGAAGACATACCTTAATTGTATTCCACAGGCGAATTGGTCATATCTTTATTTGATGTCTCTGCCTAAATAAATTTTATTAACTAAATGGATACTGTTAGGTGGAAAATGCATGTTTAAAAAGTTTTCGTCAGTAAATTTAAAAGTATACTAGAGAGAAAGAGATTTCCTGAATTTCCTTTGCTCTTATATACCTCTTAGAATAATATTGATTCACAATTTTTAAAAAGGAGGGGATCCCCTGCTGGTACATTATCTTGTGAAGGTAAATAGACTTCTGAGGGTCAGTCAATTCTGATCTCTGTTACATTCATTCTTAACTTTCTATATTAGTAATAATTATACTTACCGATTATTATGAGTGCCTAGCACTGTGATAAATATTATCAATCTCAGTCAGCCCTTACAGTGGTCCTGTTAACTTTGTAACATTGTCCCCATGTTATAAATGAAGAAACCTGTTACTGACAAAAAAAGATTTTTTCATGTGGCAGCAAAATATTCCATCATAGTAAATTCATGACACTTTCTAATTAAAAACAGTCACAATAAAGAGTTTTTATCAGTCAGGAAGTATGCTGGTAAACATTAGTAAAATTATGGCCCCAATAGCTTATTGACAGAGCAATGGAAATTTTCTAAAAATTTACAAGGACAGAAAAACAAACCCAAAAATCCAATCTTTTATCAGGAACATAGATACAGACCAGTGTGCAACTTGAAATAAAATATACATAAAGTCAGTCTTCTCTTTGTATGGCAAAAATGACATTTAGGCCTTCTACATATTGAATTTCCTTTATCTTGCATGGAGTTAAATTTAGTATCTTGTTTCATGAAGTTTGGAGGTTCCAACAATTTGTGACCCAGTGAATATTTACTATAAAAATTTTTATATAACTTGATAATGGAAAACCTGTAAATAAAGGGGAGTTTATATTGCCTAATGTTTTGGTGTGTATATATACATACTTTCTGGACCTTCTATCTTGCAATATTTTCATAATTATTACATCATGTATATATGATTAAGTTTAATGTACTCTTTTTAGTATTGCTTAAAGTCAAATTTTTTTAATATAAGAATGGACAACTTGTTGGATTCTCTAGATGCCTAAATTATTATATAGTTGTTCTTTAAAGCAGCTACTGAATTAAGATACTTTTTGACCCAGCTAATCAGAGTTGATTTTTTAACATCCTTTGCTTTTAGGAGAAAAGGGTAATTTTTTTAAATTCTATTTTATTAATCAAGTAACTACCATATCCATCCTAAGTAATGCAATTCATCCTGTATGCTTACATTGACTCTATTATCCTATAAACGTTACGCCAAAGCATTATGACCTGTAGAGTTTGGAAATATTTTTAAATGCTAAGGAACTGTTATATGTCATCTATTATTCTTCAGAAAGGAATGTTTATAACATGTGATTTCTTGTTTTTAAACCAATCTGAATAATTGGTGGGATTGAATAAGTCTGTGATCCTAAATAATCTCCTTAGATAACCTAAAGGTAATTCAGTTAAAAGTAGAGATTCTAACTCTTAAGCATCTCTGTTTGAGATATTTCTATATCATGTAAGATTTTAGAAGTTGGAATGACTCAGTATAACTCTTCAGAGAGACAAGGTGCAAGCCAGGCTTAACATATATTAAGGTATATCTTCTAATGTAGCTAGACATAACAGAAAAGAAAATCACTAAGGATATCACACCTGGTGAAAAGCATATACTTCATTCAAAGTTGGTTGTGAGTAATTCTGGTTTGAGTCCTTATTTCACTTGACCTATGTAACCTTTTCTTAGAGAAGTTGTAATTAAATTCTGTGATTTTTCCATGTATTCAAAGCTATTGTTTTCTATACACCCAGTTCAGAAGTGTCTACTAATCTGTTTACCACAAATTAACTTAATCCATACATTCTTAATATTACTAGTATCTAAAAATAATAATCTAGGCTCACTGGTGTTGGGGGAGGGAAGTATTCCACTTTCAACAAAAGAAAGTATTGACTTTCAAATAGCTTCTTTACTTGTGATATACTGATCTAAAAAATAGCTGCAATGTAAAGTAAAAAGGATTTTTATTTATTTGGAAAGTAAATATAAAGTTTACCATTACTGAATGTTAAGCGAGATCAAAATATTTAGGAAATCAATTACATGTTCCAGTAATGACAGAAATTTAGAGGCTGTTTTTTTAGCATTATTCTAAAATCATTTTCCTTCTTCCACATTTGTCACACAGGAGTTTGTGGTGAAGGATTTCTTGGCCATTTTAGAGACTGTAATCTAGTTAAAAGGTTTGTTTATGCTTCCCATCTCTGTTCTGCTGATGGTATTAGAATGCAGGCCAGAGCCAGACATCTAACTGTTTATAACATTCAAACTTCAATTAAAGCTACAGTGTTCTGTTCACTATATATCAGAAACCTCTTACCAGATGCAAATACCGCCAGTAATAATGGCAATGATTTTGTGTAGCCATAGGCTTTCCTAAATCATGCCACTCCTTATGAATTCCTTTTTCTTATTTAGGAAATATTAACATTTAATTATTTCATAGAAGTCTAAAAATGAAGCTTTTTTTATTCTAGAATTAGTATAGCATTTCCTTCAACAATTGTTTTTGATAATAAAACCTAGCAGCTTATATTATTGCATATCTTATTAAAATGATCCAGTTTAGCTTTTATAACATTAGTAAATTCTTAGTTAAGTGTTAGTTTGCTATCCAGTTGATTTGACTCCTGTTTCTAGTTTGAAGAATATAGCAATATTTTGTCTATTAGAAAACAAAAGCAGCAGTCACATCACTACAGTATTTTTATATGTGTGAGAGAGGACTAGATCCACATAATACATACTTTAATTTAATCTTATGTTGCCTTTCTGGTCTGCTGCTCATACTGTTTGTGGTTTCTATGTTTAAGTACATTGATAAACTGTTTTTAAAATTTTTTAAGCTGTTAAGAATTCTCTGAAAACATTTTTTCAGCAGCTTCTCTGTTTTTTGTACAGTTTACCTCAGTGAGTCAGAAAATGAATTGTGTATGTGTCTAATTTTTCTAATTAGTAGGCAAATTTCCTATATTATATTGCTTTTGCTTTTTATAAAACTAAATTTTAGTTTTTATTAATTTTAGACCTTGATTTATTAAATGTATATATTCTTTATGTATATACATTTTTTTATTAAAATATAAATCTAAAGGAGATTTAAACATTTCAGGAACGATGAAAAATTATACTAAATTGAATGAAAACTTGCTAAAATGCTTTTAATTAAGAAACATTACAGTGGAAAAAGCTGTATTTCTCATTTTCCTTGGCACTGAAAGTAATGATCTTTTTATTTTGGGATTATTATAGGGTAGAAAGTTAGGAAAGACTACCTGTGGTATCTAAAGATAAGCGCTAACAACAACCATGCAAAATTTGACTTGTAGGCTAAAAACCTGGAAGGATCTGTAAGATAAGCTAAGTTGAAACCAAGTCACAAAATAATGTGCACAGTATGATCCCATTTGTGTGAAAAAAAATACATACAGGTTAATATACATACAACATATAAGAATATATATATTTACATACATATAATTTTGTGTATCTGCATATATATTTATAAAATTAAAAATTGTGTAAAATATATGCCTTATATTTTTGTAAATACATTAAGAAATGGTCTGGAAAATACGTACCAAATTGTATCCTTAGTTTATAGAAAGTACTTATGTGGGATGCTGGAAGGTAGAAGAACTCTTACTGTTTTGCATACTTTAGTATTACTGGGATTTTTTTTTTTTTAAGAATAAGTTCATATCCATGTAGTAATTTTATAATGGAAGAATATACTTACGTATTAAAGGATTCAGAAAAAGAATGACCCAGGAAAATTGCAGTCCTAGCCCCTAATTGTCACATTAATATATCTCTTGACTACTTTGAAGAGAATTGGCCAACAGTCATCATAGCTTGATACAGAATAATGTCTGTTAGACTGATCTAATCTTATCTAACAGGGTGAAAAGCCTAGTCAGTTGAGGCAGGAACAATGGATGTAATCTATCCTGATTTTTAAATATTTTGCTTCTTATTGCAAAATGCATTTCTCACTATCTTGGGAAAATATAGACTGGAGAACCAGTGGTGAAGACTGTCAGTCTTAAAGTGGTAGACAGTAAATCAGTTTCAGTCTGAGATAAGATACAATGTATGGGCCTAAGATAGACTTTTGTTATTTTAATCAGTGATCCAAATTATTGTATGCTCATTCAGAATACAGATGGCATAGTCGCTTAACATTTTTATGATGTTTTCCATATTTAGATACTGGTTTGAATAAAGACAAAAATAAAACAGGAGGTTTTAAGATTAAGTCCTTTTTTTTTTAAGTGACTGAAACGTGTACTTGAATAACACTTCAGGAGCCTTTGTAAAATAACATCAAACTCAGTATGTGAACATGCAGAGTAAAGAAGCGATTAGAATTCTGTAGAGTTAATCACAGTGGCCTTCCTGGGAGGACATGAGTTAATCAGAGTTTAGGTAGAGGAGAGATGCTAGGTTGGCACAGAAGAGAGTAATTTAAGTAAAGACAAAACTTCCAATGGGATAAGGGGATGGGGACGCTTATTTTTACTAGTTTGAAAGCTAGGATTAAAATTCAGAATAACCCGATAAATTAGGAAAGTGATTAGAAATAATATACTTTGCATTTATGTTTTTAAAGTTTTATTTCCCAGAATGCAGGTCAGAAAAGGAATAGGGGACAAAATAACTTGCGTAAAAAATAAGACAGTGAATAGTTCTTTGCAATTATGACTGGAAAATCCGTCAGAGTCTGAAGCAAGTGTACTGTGAATATGTGTTGGAAATGAAACACTATAGTTAAAATAGGAAAATTTTATCCAAGGATACTGAGGTTCTTTTTCCCTTCATAATTAAACTTCATACTCAGGTTGGTCCGTAGGATCAGTAGTAAATAGTACACAATTGAAACTATAAATCTTATATATAAATAAATTCTAAAAATAGCAAAAAGATACAGCTTACTGTTTCTCCATTTACTTTATAAGGTTTATTTGCATTTAATTTGTTTCCAGCTGGCCCCCTCATGTAACTTACCATCCCACCTACCCCCTACCACTATGTACTGAACTTTTTTTTTCTGAAAAATGGGAAGTTTAACAAGTTCTATAAAATATGACTCTGTATTTTGTTTCATCCAAAAAGTCATGAAATATTCTCTTTTAAATCTATGTAAGGGTCATTGACTTGGTGTTTTATCTTTTTTTTTTTTTTTTTAAATCAGTAGTTAGTCGATGTCTTCCTTCAACAAATGTAGGTTGACACCTGTTATGTGCTCACTGGAATCGTGAGGAAAAATAGACATGGATCTTGCTCTTCTAAACTGAAGTCCTAGAAATAGGGAAGGATAGTAATCAAATAATCACATAAATAAATGCAAGTTGAAACTGTTTCATTTGCTGTAGAGAGGTACATGATATTTAATGAGGCCTTTTAGAAGGATAATTAATCAGTTAGTGGGACCAAGGGAAGCTTTTGTTTTGTTTTGAGAAAGTGTTTAGTTAGCTGAAATTTTGATGAATTTGAGTTAACTTGATCAAGAGAGAGAAAAAAGTTTTGTGGAAGGAAGGAACAGTATGTACAAAGGTCCTGATGGGGGGATGGGGAGCATAGTACCTAATATTAAATGAAGGTCAGAGTGACAGAAGCTAAGAACTAGAGAGTGCATGGTAAGAAGTGATGCTAAGGAGTTATGTAGGAGCCAAATTGCAGTATGTTGTAGGCCAAGATTTTCTTAGCCTTAGGGTTACTATTTAAATTTAGAGTAATATTCTTTATACTCAACACAAAAGCTTACTACCACAGTTGACCCTTGAACAGCTTGGGGGTTAGGGATGCCAACCCTTCAAGCAGTCAAAAACCTGAGTATAATTTATAGTTGTTCTTATTATCCGCGGTTCCTCCATATGGGAGGATTCAACCAATCGCAGATTGTGTAGTACTGTAGTATTTACTATTGAAGAAAATCTGTGTATAAGTGGACCCATGTGGTTCAAACCCCTGTTTTCAAGAGTGAGCTGTACTTATAAAAGGGTTGTTAAGGAGTCCATTTTTATTTCAGTTTAAAACTCATAACGCTTTTTCCCGTAGAAACATTGTTGTAGTGGTCAGGTCTCCTAAAACCCCTTTAACACAGATAACAGTGGAAAGTAGTGAATATAACGTTGTGCCCTAAACATACCTAGGTGGAAGTTAGAAAAGAAAAGCAAAAAAGGGGATTAAATTGATGTCTGTATGTGCTCAAGAGAATGTCCTGGGTGTGATTGACTACGTTTGAATAATGAAGAAAAAGAATATGTCTGCAAGTATACCAGGCTGCTGTAAGAAATCAGAGAAAATGATTGTCACATTCAGTTGGACAGCTTGAGAGAACCCTCAACTGGCACCTGGATATGAAACAGTGTCATGTCTGGAGCGTACCAAGACAGAGAAAGTAGAAGACATCACATTCACAAATTGTTCCAGTCTTGACGTATTTGTGTCAACGTATTGGAACACAAAATTTTTTTAACTTCTTTTAAGAAAAGTAGAATTGCAAAATGGTAACAATACAATGCCAACTTTATTTTGGGTTTTTTTAGAGTAATTCATACACTCAGAAGCAATTATAAATTACTAAGTTACATTAACTATTTCAGGCCTCTATGTTAGCCTTGAAAATATTGATGTACCTCCCTTGGAGTAGTACTTTTAAAGACAAAGTTAAAGAAATTTAACTTTTGATTCTTATTTTCCATTTAACTTAGAACATTGTCAATAGGATATTTTCATTTCTTGTACATTTTAAGCCTCTTTGCACACGTTTGTCTGTATTAATAAACAATCTAATTAATAATTAAAACTTCAAGAAATGCCCCAAGTATTAAGAACATTATAAAATGATGGATAAATTACTTGAATTTTATTAAGACCAAAATATCACAAAATGTGTTAAATTATAAGAAAAAGGCAAAATATATGCAAGCATTTGCTGAATAGACAGGGTGCATCACATTACTCTTGGTTGATGAATTCTGCCAATGCATCATCCTTCATCAGGTGATCTTGAACTTTGTGGCATTCTCAGGTATGACTTTTAAAAGATTAACATCTAAAATTAAGAACTACAGAATTGAGTTTAGTGTTTATTTATTTACTTATGTATTTGCTTTTTTACTTATTTATAAAACATTCTAAATGAGACAGTATCACTAGCATTGCTTTATTTTACTACAGTGTCTAGTAAACTACTGATGATTCATAGACCGTAAGTATTTGGGAAGCTCATTAGTGTTTGAAAAGACAGTTCACTAAATGTAACTAATAACTCTAAGAGGTCATCATACCTTCTAAACAGAATTGAAGAATCACTTGGGAATTATTCCGTGATTGATGTGTTCCCTCTGTTTTACAGCTTTCTACTTGTCTGTCTGTCAAAGTATATTCCAGAGATCCCTAGTTCTGTGATAAGTTAATAGGCATGATCCCTCTACCTCCAGGAAGGTTTCTTCTTCAAAGTTTAGAAAACATGATTGAAGAATGCTGAATAAGATTGTTTTACTGCAGTAGTAATCACTCACATTTATTGAGTGCTTACTTTGTGCCACTCACCGTGCTAAGCATTTTACATACATTATCTTATTTAATCTTAACAACCAGAAAAAACATTCCGAGGAACATACTTAAGGAAGTATTTCCTCACAGCTTGTATGCACCTGTGCAAGAACTTCTGTTAAGAATGTAAAAGTGAGACAAATACCATTTTCTGTTGTTAAAATCCTACAACTTTGGGAAAGAAAGGTTATGAAATTTATCCTTAAAATTAAATGTTGAACTTAATAGTATGTTTCTATACTCTTCTAACCACTACATTCACAGATGATCAGTGGTAATCATTATACTCTTTTTATAAATAGGGAACAACCTTTATAGTTTCAGAGACATGCCTAGGTTTAAACACGGGCTGCATATACTGACTACTGTAGTATTCAACCTTTGGTGAGCTGTTATGGTTCTGAACTTTAGTTTATCTGTAAAATTAGTATAGTGATGCATTTCTCACAGAGTTGTGACTATTAAATGATAGAGTACTGAGTGCATATGAATTCCTAGCATGTTGTGGACATTTACTAAAGCTTGGCTTCCTTTTCCTTCTCTGCTTCTTCTATTAGTAATCATGTTTTAGAATCTTTGTGAAATTATATTTACATTAAATTTTTTAATTGTTTACCTTTTTAAAAAAATAAAATAATCTGTTACTCCTAAAACTACTATTAAGACTTTCCTGAAATTCTACAGATGAGGGCTTGATTTACTCCATCTTTTTGCTATTCTGTACTTTGCTAATAAAATGGGCACCTATAAATGTTGTTGAACTCAGATATTAGAGAAATTTGAATAAATGGTCACACTTCATTAATGTAGGTATTCTACTGATAGTTTAAGCTGTGCTTTTGGTAATTCTTAGTAAGTGAAGTAGTATTAAATTACTTCCTTTTTTTTGGTCTTAATTACCCCACATTAAACAGGCAATATTGCAAAAAGGTTAAGAGCCTGGACTCTAGACCACTCTGAGGTGGGCACAATTATTACACATGTTTTACTGATGAGGAAATTGAGGCACAGAATGGCACATAGTTAAGTGGTAGAGATTTGAATATATATATATATATATATATATATATATATATATATATATATATATATATATAAAATCTCACTTTTAAAAATGCCTCGAATTTACTGAGTGCCATAAAAGTGTTAACTGTTAATAGTGATTATATGTATTATTTGTATATTGTAATATAGAAAAAATTGTGACTAATATTTTTTAAACGTTTTATTTTATATTGGAGTATAGTTGATTAACAATGTTGTGTTAGTTTCAGGTGTACAACAAAGTTATTCAGTTATACATATACATATATCTATTCTTTTTCAAATTCTTTTTTTTTTTTTTTTTTTTTTTTGCGGTATGTGGGCCTCTCACTGTTGTGGCCTCTCCCGTTGTGGAGCACAGGCTCTGGACGTGCAGGCTCAGCAGCCATGGCTCACGGGCCTAGCCGCTCCTTGGCATGTGGGATCTTCCCCGACTGGGCACGAACCTGTGTCCCTGCATCGGCAGGCGGACTCTCAACCACTGTGCCACCAGGGAGGCCCTCAAATTCTTTTCCCAATTAGGTTGTTACTTAATATTGAGCAAAGTTCCCTATGCTATTCTGTAGGTCCTTGTTGGTTATCCATTTTAAATATAGTAGTGTGTACGTGTCAATCCCAAACTCCCTATCCCTCCCCCATTCCCTTCCCCCCCACCCCCCCACCCCGTAACCTTAAGTTTTTTCAAGTCTGTGAGTCTGTTTCTGTTTTGTAAATAAGTTCATTTGTATCACATATAAGCACTATCATACAATATTTCTCTTTCTCTGTCTGACTGACTTAGTATGACATTCTCTAGGTCCATCCATGTTGCTGCAAATGGCATTATTTCATTCTTTTTAATGGTGACTAATATGTTTTGGTAAGAGTCTAATTTGGTAATTTTTCATTTGGCAGAATAAAACAAATTCAGTTTAATTTACAGTTCCTTGAAAAGTGTATGAGACTTTTATGTAGCATTTTTATTTGACAAATTCTTTACATTATTTTTTACTTCTTAATCTTATCATTGAGAGATAGAGGGAAAAAAATCCCTACTGTTTCCCATAAAGAAACTGAGACATAAAGAAAGTTTAGGACCTTTTAAAGCATGGCAGTATTTAAAGTCAGTAGAAAGACTAAAATTAGAATTCAGAATATTCCATGTGCCAGTATGTTGAGCCACACATCTCTATTCAAACAACAGGCTTATTAGTTGGCAAACTAAATGTTAAAGGTATATTATTTTGTTCATCAAAACTTTCATTGGCTTGTGTCTCCTTTGGATGTGTCCTCTTACTTAAGGTTGATTCAATGGAAAGATGGTATGAAAAAAAATTGTCTTAACTGGGATTAGACTAATTAAAGCAAAGTGGTGGCCTATGTATCCCTCAGGACATGTAACAGTTGAGTATCTTTTTTTAGTTATCAACTGGCTTCCCCTCCACCCCCATCCCCCCACCCTCCCCACCCCTGTTTGATGAGCTAGGTGGAAAACTTCTCTCCTATTTCTCATAGTATCAGGAAGTACTGTAGTACTATCGCTTCAGTGTGCTTTTCTGAGCCACCCAAAAAACTTAACCATCATTCTTATTTAGTTTCTGTGAAAAGTGATTCCAAGTTTCAAAGAATAAATTATTGTACAATGAACTTTTGAAAAGCATTAGGATTATAAGAACAGTTACTGATTTTTAGAAAGACATTTTAAATAGATGTTTGTTTTTTCTCGTTTAGAATATTGCATAGTGTCTATAATTCATCAATTTAAGAAAGTGATGAACAGTTTGGTTGGGATCCAGAAAATAATAAATGGTGATGACCAGAAAACTCAAAACCATCTCTTTAAGAGAGAATTGTAAATGGTTGCTTAGACAAATAAGTAATAGAAGACTGTCTAATAGTTGCTTAGGAGGTATTTTATGTAAAATAATTTATTATGAATTTTCTCTTTAAAACTAAAAAACTTAAAATTTAGTGTTTTAGTCTAATAGTTTGCAAACCTTTATGGGGACTTCCACGTAAATGCAACTTTTATTATAGAAAACTGAATAAAGATAACTCTTTATGTGTTTAAAATAGCAAGGTATTGACTCAAAGGCACAGTGTCCGTACTATTTTCCGCATGGAGTAATGTTTAAATTTTAAACAAGTTTTGCAGAATGTTTGCTCTCTCCATCTCTCTCTCTCTCTCCCTCCCTCCCTCCCTCTCTCTCTCTCTTTCTCTCTCTCTCTCTCTGGTGTTTTCATATATTCATTCTGCCAATTATTAGGGGCGTAGACTCAGGGGGATCCTAATCACCTAATAACCCAGTTTGAAAATTTAAATTATTTTGTAAGTCCTGATGTGATTAAACCACTTTAAGTTTCTAGAAAAAAATATCATTATGTTTTAAATAATCTTTTTTAAAGTTATGGCTTATGAAAAGGATTATTCTCTTTAAATGAGAATGTTGTGGACACTTTAGAATATTATTAAGACTACCATCAGCTGCTAAGGGACATCAAATCCTGACTCAAGAAAATAGTAATATTTTCATAAGCAGGAATTTTTTTCAAAGAGAGAAAAGATGTACATTATTGTTTATGTGTTCATATTATAGATACAGTTAGGTAAAGAGAGTCCTAGGACACAAGAAGAATCTCAGGTTTTTCATAGTGGTATAGAGAAGCATAAATATTCATTCAGTTTGTTCTACACATGTTCAACTACTTGCTGTGAGCCAGATATTCAGCAATAAATAAGACAGGTAGGGATCATGGAGCTTAAGAGTGATCAGCTATACAAAGAACAGTTCTTTCAGGTAGCTAGAGAAAGGAGATATAAGTTGAGTTGTAAGACAGACCTTTCTAGGTAATAATAATAAATACATGTAATTTTCAACCTCTTAATTTTATTGATGAGGAAATAGAGACCCAGAAAAGGTGAATGATTTATCCAAGGTCATATAGCAAGTGGTATATTTAAGACCAAGGTCCCCTGCCTCCTAGTATACTTACATTTGCCACTTAGGTTAAAGCAGGAAGTGGAAAGAGAAGAAAATAAGACAAAGTGCCTAGAAATTTGGACCAGCCGCTTTGGCTTGAATATAGTTAATATACTGTGAGGAATTGTACTTTTTAAACTTATTTCTCCATGTGTTTTAATTTTATTTGAATTTTTAAAAATTTCTTTTTGTTCTCCTTTAACATTTACTGAATGATCTTTCATTTTTGCCAAGTCCATATTTGTACAAAATTTTTAGAAGGGAGCTCTGTGCCCCTGGAAGACATCTATGTTGGTGCCATGGTTCCTGAAGCTCTTGCCTATTAGAACTTTTCAGGGGTGTATGTTTCTTTTTCTCAGTGAAGAAAGTTGTTTCCTTTAATTATCTCGAATTTACTTAGCTACAGCATACTTGTTGCTGGAAAAAAAAGAGAAAAGCAGGGGATGATGGAAGATTAAAGGCACAAGTTTTTCTGGGATGGTTTTGATCTAACACTGGTTTGAAATCCTGTTGCTATAGACTAATTCTGGTTTTGTCTGATAAGAAAATACTTTGTAATAAATTATTAAAGGGTATTCCAATCACATATAATGTTTTGACTAAACTAATAGATATAAGGATTTGTAAGAAAGTTATATGATTCCATCTTCGTTTCCATTATAATTTTTGTATTTCACTTTGTGTTACTGTTTAATTCCGTTAAGTTAACAAATAGTTTGAATTTTGTTTTTTGTGTTTTTTTTAAAGGATATTAAATAGGAAAACTAGGTACACATTCTAGTAACTTACTTTGACTTAGGGACAGCAAAGCACAATTACAGGATCACAGTTTGAGAAGTAAATAAACTGTTTGAAAGTTGAGCCTGCAAAGCTAGACATAGTAACAACAGGAAACATCCCATCTACAATGCATATGGCAAAGGAGAAAGATGGTGCGACAGATTACAGACAAAAATAATAACTGGGAGTTAAAAATGCATATTCTGCTTTACAACCTTAGATCTGTCATCTCAAAAATAATACTGTATCATTCTTCCAGATATAATATGGTGATATGGACATACTTTATAAGAAAATTTTTTTTTCTTTGAGTATCTCACTACATATTTATACATTATTTATAGTTAGGGTATAATGTCTTCTGTTTGTTTTAAGCTTTACTGTTTTTCTGGTATATATCTGTGGTTTTGTCTCTTAGGGATACATACTATTTTCACTTTATTGTTGTGCCAGATTTTAAGAAATTTGTTACATGAAAAATTGAACATACAAAGGCTGTAAAGTAAACGGTGAAAAGGTTTCACTGAAGAATTCCTTTAAATAGAAAGCTTTTCTAATGTACTGAAGTGTTTAAAAAATCATTTCCTACCCTTGGCTAAGAGAAACACAAGGAAACTCAGTGCTGAAATGTCAGAAGCCACTGCTGCTTGAATAGTAATCAGAAATGAGGATAAAGCATTTCTGAAATTTTAATCATAAACTAATGAAAAAGTGTTCTGCATATAGAAACTCCATTTGCATCTAACTTCTGAATATATTCATTTTATCAAGTAAGTTACTATTGTATATTGTGTAATTTTATTATCTTTGAAATTAGTTTGTAGAGTCTATATGAAAATATAGAGTATATGGAGTAAGGAGTTTTATATTGTAAAAAAGACATTATTATGTGAGTATCAATTGAGCTAGAGTACTGGCCTGTCAGTTATGTTTCAAAATATTTGATACTTAGTTTAGGCACGTGCTGTTGCTACTCTTTTAGTACAAGGGAATTCAGTGGTCTGTAATACTGGGCTATTGTCTAGTTTGATATTTAATCAGAGCACCCTACTGATAGGAAAGTTCATGTCCATCAAATCTGAGCATATAGTGTATGTACAGAGTTAAATATCTAGCTTAATGATTCTCTGTTTCTGCAAGTCTGTCATCTAATTAAATAAAACTAACACAATTAATTTTATGTTTTTTTGTTTTTGTTTTTGTTTTGTTTTGTTTGTGGTATGCGGTCCTCTCACTGTGTGGCCTCTCCCGTTGTGGAGCACAGGCTCCGGACGCGCAGGCCCAGCGGCCATGGCTCACGGGCCCAGCCGCTCCTTGGCATGTGGGATCTTCCCGGACCGGGGCACGAACCCGTGTCCCCTGCATCGGCAGGCGGACTCTCAACCACTGCGCCACCAGGGAAGCCCTGATATATATTTAATGGTATTCATAATCATTGTTGAAATTCATTATAATTAGGAAAATACGATAGATTATTGCTGTAAACAACAATAATAATAATAATAGGTTTTTTTAAAAATACAGTTTTTTCTATTTTATTTGTACAAACTCTAATGTCAGTTTTGGTAACACATACAATGTAATCTTTGTCATATATACATACATTAGTTTATTAATTGTTTACCCCATCCTTAACAAGTTGGCATATTAAAGCAATACTTTCATATACTCTTTCTTCTTGGTCTAAGATAGTTCCAGTGAATGCACATTGAAATCATCCAAGGCCAACCTCTAACATTTAAATAAGAATCTCTGAAAGTGGGGACCCTAGTATTGTTATTTTTAAAAGTTCCTCAGATGATACTAAAGTGCAGCCAGTATTAAGAATTATTGTTCTAGAGCTAAGATCTGCTGTCTTCAAATTCTCATGTCTTGCTCTTGAGAGATCCTTAAATGTCAGGTTCACAGGGTGCTGGAGCACTGATGGCACTGCAGAATCTGGACTCAATAACTTGTTTTGGGTGTGACACTAGAGTGATGAATTCCTGTGAGGATGGCTTCTGGATCCTCAACTCTAGTTGAGACTAGAGCTCTCTGAGACTAGAGTGAGATAACTGAGAACACTCATCCTGGATCAACCCAGGGAAGAATTTGGATAGGGACCTTCTGACTAGTCAGGTGAAATTGAAGTGAGTTTTGAAGTTTCAGGAAAGTAATGTTTAAAAATAATCGATTATATAGCCATTCATGTCTTGAAGTACCTTGAAATGGACCTCCAGAAGAGCCACCACCTTGCCATCATAAAGGTCTTTCTTAGGGAGAAGGATGAGAACCAGGTATTAACAGTGCTCCCCCTTGTCCCAGCACACACGTGCACACTCATGCACGTCATACATAATGCCACCCAGTTATTCTAAAGCAAGTAAGTTACACATATTTTGTTGTAGAAATTGATTACTGTGGCAGAAGATTCTACCGTGTCTCCACTGTCTTTCTTCTGCTTTCTCTCTACCCTCCCTCTCTCCAAAAGCATAAACAAAAAACTTTTAATACCTAGTGGCTTGTAACTTGACATTTCTTAAGGGGAATGGACTTTCTCCTTAAATAGTTAGAGATGAAGAACTTAACGTGGAAACATACATATTGAAATCTTCTCACAGCATAATGTAGTTTTTTAGCAAGTTAAATGTATCTTGAGCCAGTATTTTACTCTGGGAGTGACAGGGATAGAAAAGCTCTGCAACCTAAGGGGGATTGCTCCCTTCCTGGTTTGCTGCTTACCTTTCATTGGGAACAGATAAATAAGATATGTACAAAAGTACTATTTAGCTACTAAGCCTCAGGTGAGCAGTTTAGTTGCCAATAAGTGATTAGCATATAGTATTCTTGCTTTAATAGAATTTCTGTTTTATAAGACTGTATGTGGATATAAATAGTAAATGCTATTATAATAAGAGCTATTAAGTGGATGATACTAGGGTTCAGAAAAAGCATGCTTTTTTCTTTCTTTTCTACATAATAGTCATTAGAATAATTAAGCATCCTCATGAAAAAAGTGCTGCTGCACTAAGAGTTCAGTGATTGTACATCTCTACCCTTCCTTTTCCTATCATTTATTTTTAGTGCCTATATAACAATTTAAAGTTGCATCTTCCTTTTTATGACTGATGAGAAGCATATGCCTCTATGAAGAAGAAAGAGGTTTATAACTTACAGATAAAATGTTTCTCACAGCTGTAAGTAAGCTATAGAGACCTTCAGGTAAAAGGCCAAAGGCCCTTTTTATTTATTTATTTTTATTTTAAATAATGCCCTTGGATATCTAAAGATATTTAGATTAGCCTTAAAAAAGGACAATTTAAAAAATTTTACATTATCAAGATCTATTACATTTTTTTAAAGCTGTACAGTTCTTCTAAAATCAACATTAATAGTAAAATAAAACTTATTTCAACAAATTCGGGAGAAAAAAAAAGGAGAGAAAAAAAGCAGTAACAAGTAGAGTTGCAGATCTCATAATCTCTTGGAAAGAAAACAGTGATGTTGATAAAGTTTCCATACTAGCATTTGGTAATTTTATTAAAAAAAAAAAAATTGCAAGGTGCCTGCCTCTACAGCTGAAAAAGGCAAAGGAGGCCAGACTAGTAATGCTAAAAGAAGTCTTACAAGTTATGGGAATCCAGTTGCTGAAAAGGGATTTTTTTACTGGGACTTTAGGGCTTCTGAAGGCAGCATGGCTTTTACCCTCTTTTGGATCTTGGCTCCCTTTGAGAGTCTGATAAAAGCATTATTCTCTTGAGTGAGGGTGTCTATGAAAAATTCTATGTTACTTTCTTAATGTATTGGGGTTTGTGACCTTCTGAAGACTAATAATTAACTCCCTTCAACCGCTTGCATCAGAATCACCTGAGTTGCCTGTTTAAAACACAGACTACTGGGCTATACCCCAAAGCTACTGTAATAGAATTTCCAGTGACCTGGGTTCTGAAATTTGCATTTTAAAAAGCATTTCCACATGAGTCTTCTGTTCACTACTGAAGTTTCAGAGTCACTGCTCTAGAGCTTTATGTATTATTACCAGTTCTAGCCTTGGCCTAGAAACAAGATTTTAAGTGATATTGATACTTGACTTACCATATGTTACTTACTAATTTCTTACCTACCTACAAAATATCAACTAGATGCCTTTAACGTTAATGTGTTAATGAGCACCAGGATTATATAGAAATGAAGTTATTTGTGCTGGGTTGATCATTTTAATTAAAAGAAATGTTATGAAAGAAACATTTTAGATCCTAGGTCTGTGGGTACATATGATGTACAAATTTAGATAAATTTAACTTATTTCTAGTCTTTGTAAAATATACTTATTTGCTCTAAAAATGTATGTACAGTTACTCAAGAGGTTAATAGACATCATACTGGGATTTCCAATGGTAGCTACTTCAAAATACTGCTACCCCAGAATAATTGAGGTTGGACCCAGTGTGAATTTTGGAGAAATGAGACGTAGAGAATTATTTTAAAATACATAAATAAATGTACTTCAAATAAATGTACATAGTGTTATGAACTATCTCCAGGAGTCATCTCTATATCTGAATGAATCAGCCTTATTTGTAATGCACATATTAAGTGGTGGTGTATGAATTATGCTGCTAAAACAGTTTAAAGACTGCTTGAAAATAGTATGTAAAATTTGACCAAACATTTCTGTCCAGATGTTGTTAAGGTCTTAATTTATTTTTGCTGGTTTCCTTCATAGATAAATTCAGGGTTGAACTTTAGACTAATAGGGACATGCTGTTATTTTAAGTTATTGCATCTGGATTAATGAGCTAGTATGCCCATGTAGCTGAACTATTTAGTATTAATGCATAAACACTTTTGTACTATGACGCTGAGAGACAGGTTTTGAGTCCAGTATTCTTACGACATTTCTTTAAACACAAGAAAAAATTCCCTAGTCAACAGTTATACCATATATTTTAGTCAACTTTCTCATTAAACATGTTGCTGAGAGTCAAGGAAGATCAGGTAAAATGATGTAAATTACTCACTGAAAGCTTTTTTATTGCTACGAGGAAAAAAGTAATTATAAGGTGATCAGTGGGTAAGTGAGAAATACCATTTCTGTGTGGGAATAATACTTGTACTATTGTTATATTATTGGTAAAATAAAAAGTCCTATTAATGTTCATCTGTATATTGCTTTCTTAAAAGGAAATTAAAATTAGTTCAGTAAGTATTATGTAAAAATCTGTTATTCTAAGGTTTCTGGAAAATATATGAAAATACCCTATAGATTTTTTCGTCTCCTGTGATCATCCAAACTTGCATAAAAACAACAATTTAGATAGTTATTCCACAAAGATTTAAAATTTAGTTTGTGATCTTGTCACTGCATCTTTTTTTCTGACTAAAAATTTATCATACAAGAATGTACTTCTTGGGGCTTCCCTGGTGGCGCAGTGGTTGAGAGTCCGCCTGCCGATGCAGGGGACACGGGTTCGTGCCCCGGTCCGGGAAGATCACACGTGCCGCGGAGCGGCTGGGCCCGTGAGCCATGGCTGCTGAGCCTGCATGTCCGGAGCCTGTACTCCGCAACGGGAGAGGCCACAGCAGTGAGAGGCCCGCGTACCGCAAAAAAAAAAAAACAAGAATGTACTTCTTTTTATGGTATATTTTTCAGTGTATTGAATTCAGTTTCTTGTTCCCTTTGACTTCCTCCTCATGTGTTCCTCAAGGGCACACACACGTATATTCACACATGCAAATGGTATACAAAATATAATATACACAAATAGTATAGTTTATCTCTGCAGTAAGAATTACATTATATTTTTATATTTGACACATGTATTATAATGGTTGTAATAGCTAACTTTTTGATTAGCATGCTAACTGGTACATAAGAAGTATGTATTTTATTTGCATTATGTCATTTATTCCACACAGTCACCTTCAAAGTAAGTACAATTTTTATTCCCGTTTTATAGATGAGAAAACGTATTGAGGTGAACTAACTCAACCAAGGTCACATGACTAGTAAATTTTAAACTAGGTTTAATATCAGTACTTGATTTCTTAACCACTATGCTTTACTAACTTGGAAGATGACTTTAAAATATGGTTGACCCTTGAACAACGTGGTTGTTAGGGGCACTGACCCTCCCTGCAGTCAAAAGTCCGCCTGTAACTTATAATCAGCCCTCCATATCTGTGGTTCCTCTGTATCCCTGGTTCCGCATCTGCAGATTCAACCAACAGTGGATCATGTGGTACTGTAGCATTTACTATGGAAAAAATCCACATGTAAGTGGATCTGTGCAGTTCAAACCATGTTGTTCAAGGTTCAACTGTATATCCAAAGTCTTTATATTAAAAACAATATTTTTTAAAAAGCTAATGTAGATTCTTCTCACTCATGAAGATACTTGAAGGAAAGATACTAACTTACTTGCTTATTATGTGCCAGACATAGTATAGACATTTTTATATATAACATTTAATCCTTATTTGTAAGATAGGCTTCGTTATCCTCTTTTAAAAATTTAAAGTAAGGGTCCACTTGTGTAACTTCCTAAGGTCATAGATTATTGGGCACAGGCAATATCTGATACCATAGTGCTTGGGAATGGTGACTAAAACACTGAACTTGGATTAGGTCACTTTCTCAAGTAGCCTGGAGACTAATTATTCCAAGAAAAAAGGCAGATTAAGAGTTATAGGGGAAAATGTCCTCTAGCTACTAGCAAATGTAAAGAAAAGATGTCATTTCTCTTCTTTCTCTCTTGTCTTCATGCTATTAAGTATGTTAGGATTCTTTGTACATAGCAATTTAGAAATTATGAAGACTTTTACTCCTCAGTCCTAGAATGGATAATAAAACTATGTCTTGATTTACGTATACAGTCATAGTCCATACAGATCAAATCAGTTCACCAAGGGTTTGTGGTTGTTTTAATGAAGGCTTTCTATATACCAGTGATGTTGTGAAAGAAGTAAGATACAAGACCTTTAAAGGTTTTATCGTTAGTTTAGAAGTCTGCATAAACACATGATGTTAATTTGACAATATATGATTAAGTCCTGGGGTGAGTGGTTAACGGTATGTCCCAGAGGTCCTTCAAAATCCACATTTATATAATTAAACTTATAAATATCTCCCACAGACCTCTCTTCTGCTTATATTTACTCTCTTGGATGTTGTCATCCCTGTTCACCCCGGTTTCCCAAGTTAGAAATGTCACAGTCTTCTGCCACCCCTTCCTTTTCCTCCATAGTCAAGCAGTCACCAGATCCTATAGAATCTGTCTCCTTTCTAATCCATAAGTCTTTTCAGTTCTATCTTTGTGTTAGGCCTACTGCTGCTTCCTTAGCTCATTCATTGGCTAGGCAATGATAGTATTATATAGTCTCTTTAGTTAATTAATTTGCCTCTAGCTTTCTCTACACTAGTCCATATTCTATCTTTTACTGTAGTTAGTTCCCAAACATAAATCTAGTTATGTCATGACCCTGATTAAAAACCGTAAGAGGTACCCTTTCATTTTGGCTTATGTAAAATCTTATTTTCAGTCTGGCTCATAAGCCCTTTATCTTCACTATTTACTTCACCTTAGACCTCCAGCCTCATCTCCCATTACTTCTCTTATTTCTTTTCTTGCAGCTCACCCAATTGCTTCCACTCCAAGGTTATGTGGTGCTTCTTCAAGTCCGTTTGCCTTTACACAAGTGCTGTCTTCTGTACAATGCCTTTTGCCTTGCTGCTCCCCTCCCTCACAACCCAAAAGGACATAGTTTTACTACAAGTCCAAACTCAGATGTCACTTCCTATCATATCATCCTAACCCTTCTCAAGCAGAATTAATTTGCTCCCTCTAAGTTGATGGCATACACATTTATCTTTTATCATCTTGTAAGGTAATTATCCCTACTTTTAGTGTCTATCTACCCTCAAGATTATGAGGTGTTTGCTTTGTTTTTATTTGTACTTTCAAATCTAGCCCAAGTCATAACAGACGCATGTCCTGGGTATATTGTAGTCATTAAGAACATAGGCTTTGCAGAGAGTCAGACAGACCTGGATTGAAATAAGGGCCCTGCAACCAAAAGGAATAGAATACATTTTGTGTGGAGAAAGAGGAAGTTCTGAAAAGGAAGGAACATGGGCAATGGCAGGTCTGGATATTTTTCACATCCTGCTTGGCCAGGATTAGAGGCAGGTAATACCTCAAAACCTACAGGAGGCCCAACTGGGAAACAAATTCAATTAGCCAATATTTTTACTAAACACCTTGATACATGCACGGCTCTTTGCTACACAAGCACTAGGAGTGTGAAGATGAGTAAGACACGGACTCTGCTTTTGAAAAAGTTCAGCCTGAACAAGGAAGATAGACATGTAAGTAAATATAATATAGTCTACAAATATATATTAATAAAGTAATTGTGAGGAACAGAAACCCCTTAGGAGAATGTCTCCTTTGGCAGAAAAACCTCAAGTCCAAAGTAATGCCCTAGCAAAGTTTTAAAATATGAATTGGAATTCTACAGATGGGTAAGATGGTAAGGGCTTGGTAGACTGAGAACAGCATGTACTAAGGCATGAGGTACAGAAGCAGCAAAAGTAGAGAAACCATTGTTTGTAAGATTTCATGCATATGGTTATCTTAGCCTTACAAAGCAGCCTCTACTAAGATACCATAGATAACACCCAATTTAAATGTTTACATATGCTCTCTTGAAACAATCCTCATATCAATTTGTTATATCCTTTCCCTTTGAAATATAAAGTGGGTAGGAGCATGAACTTTGGAGATCAGAATTTGAGTTCAAATCCTGAAATACTTAGTTTTGCTAAGCATCATTTTACCATTCGTAAAAAGGGGTTATTAACTCTAGTATCCCGCAGGGATTTTAGAAGATTCAGAGAGAATGCATACAAAGCTGTTGGCACAGTGCCTGGTCCATAAGAAGGTCTCATCAGGACTCCATAAATGTTAACTATGTTGTGGCTCCTGATAGGCCTTTTTAAAAAACTTACTTATTTAAGAAGTGATTTATTGAGTGCTCTCTGTTTATTAGGTGCTGGAATTACAAAGATGAGTAAGGCACAACCTCTGCCCTTGAAGAATTTATAATTTATGAATACATGCACTATATCCTACTACATTTTGAGAATCAATAATTAATAACCTGGAAAATGCTTTAGGGGTTGGTTATAATAAAAAAAAAACTGAGAGAAGAAGCACCCAGATGTCTTTGGGGGCATTAGGAAAGTGTTTATCAAGGAAGACTGTGACTTGAAGAATGAACCAGTTTGCTGGTTTAGAGTTGGAGGATGGAGAGGAGTGAGGCTTTTCAGGGTAAAGGAAGAGCATATTCAAAAGGAAGGAAAAGGTAACATAACTCATTCAGAGAAAGACAAATGGTAGAAAAACCTCTAAGAGAGAAAAGGATGGGAGTAAAAAACATGCAGGGAACTGAACCTTCTCAGTTGAAACTCTGTGTTTGAAAAGTACCCCAGAGGGCCTAAAGTTACAACTTTGCTCCTCTAGAGAAGAGAAGTGATAAATTCTTTAGTTTGAGTATGAGAGAAGTCTCTGAAAAATTGCCCTGTCTCAGCCTGGGGTGCTGGGATGGTCCACTCATCAGGCATGAAGTCTTGCCTAGTCTAAGCAAACACTGCCAGTCCTCCGAACAGTGAGCACTAAACACTGGGTCAAAGGGTGGGTGAGCTAGGAGGAGCAAAGGAATGGGAGTTCATTAGTGATGTTAGTATCTGAGAGATGGTGTCAGCAGCAAAAGTAAAATTGTCCATGTTGTAGGGAGACAGTAAGAAAGAAGAAATTTCCGGTGGTTGCTGAAAGTTTCTGGAAACACATGAGGTAGATTGACCAACTAGACTGTGGTTTGATGGACAGCACCCAAAAATTGGACAGCACCTTAGCTCTCTAGAAGCTAAAAATCATGTGGATTTTGTGGAATATCGCATGGAGTCAGCCATTCTTAACCTTTCCTTTGAGCCAAGGGAGGAATTTGGATAGCACTAGAAATTCCTAGAAATCTTTGGTTAAGCGTTAGCCATAGAATTTTCATCTATTGCAATGATCGTATTTTTTTCTTTGTTCTATTAATATGTTACTGTTTCACATTGATTAATTTTCAAATGTTGAACCAACCATGCACTCCTAGGATAAATCCCACTTGGGTATCATGTGTAATCCATTTAGATGCTGCTGGATTTGATTTTTAGTATTTGTTGATAATTGTATTTATATTCATAGGAGATATCGGTCTGTAGTTTTCTTATGATTTCTCTATTTGGCCTTGGTATCAGGGAATAGTGGTCTCATAGAATGAGTTAGGAAGTATTCTTTCCTCTTGTTTTTTGGAAACGTTTGAGAAGAATTGGTGTTAATTTTTCTATAAAGTTTGATAGAATTCACCAGTGATGCCATCTAGTCCTGGACTTTTATATTAGAAATTTTTTGATTATTGATTTAATCTTTTTACTTGTTCTCAGTATATTCAGATTTTCTGTTTCTTCTTAGTCAGTTTTGGTTATTTGTGTGTTTCTAGGAATTTGTCATTTTGTTTTGGTTATCTAATTTGTTTGGCATACAACTGTTCATAGTATTCTCTTACAATTCTTTTTATTTGTATAAAGTCAATAGAATGTCCCTGTTTTCATTCCTGATTTTAGTAATTTTAGTCTTCTCTCTTTTTTACTAGGTCAATCTAGCTAAAAGTTTGTCAGTTTTGTTATCTTTTAAGAGAACCAACTTTTGATTTTATCAGTGTTTCTCTTTTATTTTTCCTATTCTTTATGCTTTATTTCTGCTTTAATCTTTATTACTTTCTTCTTGCTTTGGGTTTAGTTTACTCTTTTTCTAGTCTCTTAAGGTGAAGATTACGTTATTGATTTGAGATCTTTTTTCTTTTTTGATGTGGGCATTTACAGGTATAAATTTTCCTCTTAACACTGCTTTCACTGCATACCATAAGTTTTCATATGTTGTGTTTTCATTTTCACTTATATTAAGGTATTTTCTAATTTTTCTTGTGACTTCTTTTTTGACCTATTGATTGCTTAGAAGTATGTTGTTTAATTTCCACATACTTATGAAATTTTCTTCTGCTGTTAATTATCTTATTACATTCCATTGTGATCAGAACACACTGTGATTTCAGTCTTTCAAGCTCAGATACACATTTCCATTATCACTGAAAATTCTCTTGGTTAACACTGCTCTAACATAATGCTCTTTAAAATGTTCCACGGACCAGTACTGATCTGCAGACTGTCACTAGTCTGTGACACAGCAAGTCCAGAAGTTGAGAATGTTTAGAAACTTTCACAGCTGCAACATCCAAGTACATGACCAGTTACCTCATAATGCATTTTTATTGTATTTTACTTAGTATTGATCTGATCTGTGATAGATTGGAAATTTTAAAAAATACAACTGATTGTTCACAATGGATAATTTGAGAAGTACTACTCTAGGTAGGTTTACATAAGAATTGCAGGATCACAGTCTATGTATATATGTTCAACTTTTACAAGATAAATTCAGTCTGTTTTCTAAAATCACTGTATCAATTTATACTTCCATCACCAGGGAATGAGTTTCCATTGCTCTGCTGTTTCTCTGACCCTTAGTATTGCCCACCTCCCACTTTTTTTTTCAAAGTTTTGCCATCTGGTAGGTGTGAAATGTCATCTCATAGTTTTAATTTGCATTTCTCAAATTACTGATGATAAGTATATTTTCATATGTATATAGTACATTTGTGATTCCATTTTGTCATCTTAGGAATTATTTATGTGTCTGGATACTAATCCTCTGTTGGTATGTTGCAAATATCTTCTCCTGTTTGCAATTTATTTTTATGGTGCTTTGATGAGCAGAAGTTCTTAGTTCTTTTTGTATCATGTTTAATAAATTCTTCTATAACTTCTTTTTATTTTAAAGTTTTGTCTTTCACATTTAGGTCTTTGTGCCCACTTGCACTTGAATTTGATTTCTGTGTAGAATTTGAGATAAGGATATAATTTTATTTTTTTTCCTCTGTGGTTAAGAGTTCCAGGATTGTCTCTTGAATAGATTCTCCTTTACCATTGATTTTCAATATCAAATTGGCCTTAAGTTATGTTTTAATATATGAATAGGTCAACTTCTGGACTCACCATTGTGTTCCATTGATCAATTAATCTAACCCTTGCCTTAATTGCTACACCTTTAAAATAAGTCTTGATAGCAGATAGTATAAATCTTGTCATGAAGTTCTTCGGTGGAAATTTCATGATCAGTTTGTCATTTGTCTTTTGTATGTTTGTTATTTATCCGGAAAGCTTACTAAACACTCTTTTTCATTCTAATAATTTATTTGTACACTCTTGGGGTATTTTTAAAATAATCATTCTCAGCAAATAATGAAACTTTTGTTTGTTCCTCTCCAAACCTTATACCTGTTATTTCTTCTCTTTGGCTTCATATATGAGGGCTAGAATCTATAGTGCTGATGGTAATGGACATGCTTGTAATGTTGCTGATCTTAAAAAGAATGCTTTCCACATCACCTTTAAGCATGACTTTTTTTCTTGTGGATGCCTTTTATTAAATTTTTGAAGTCCTCTTCTGTTCCTAGTATTAAAAGTTTTTATCATGCACAAATACTAAGTTACATTAAATGCATTTATTGAGATGATTATATGATTTTTCTCCTTTAATCTGTTAATGCAAATGTTAAATTAAATTACATTTAAGCGATTTCCCAAATTAAGCCAACTTGGCATTCCTGTTATAAAACCAACTTAGTCATGTTGTAATATCTTTTTTATTCAATACTGGGTTAGATTTTAAAATGTTTACTTTGGGCATTTTGCATCTCTATTCATAAAGCAAGACTGTTCTATAATTGTCTTTTTGTAAAATTAGTTGATGAGTTTAACCTTTTTTTTTTAATTCTCTGGAAGTGTTTGTATAAGATTACAATTTTGTTTCTTGAATGCGCAGTGAAATTTACCTGTAACCCATCAGAACTGTTGTTTTCTTGTGAGAAAAATTTTAACTTTTGATATAATTACTTTAGTGGCTGAAATATATTTAGGATTCTAGTTTGTTCTTTAGATAATTTATTGGATTTTTGGGGGGTTCATCTGTGTCATTTATGTTTTCAAATTTATTGGCATAAAATTGTTCTTAATATTCTCTTATCTGTTTAATCATATGCATTATTTGTTATATTCCATTTTTCATATTTAACTTTTAAATTTATGCTTCTCATGTTATTCATGATTAAGCCTGTAATGGCATTATCAATTTTGTTCATCTTTTGAAGAACTAGCTTTTGGGTACAGTGAGTCCCCTACATACGAAGGAGTTCCGTTCCAAGAGTGTGTTCATGAGTCCAATTTGTTTGTAAGTCCAACAAAGTTAGCCTAGGTACCCAACTAACACAATCGGCTATATAGTACTGTACTGTAATCGGATTATAATGCTTTTCACACAAATAATACATAAAAAACAAACAAAAAAATAAAGAAAACATTTTTAATCTTACAGTATAGTGCCTTGAAAAGTACAGTAGTACAAGTACAACAGCTGGCATATAAGGGCTGGCATCGAGTGAACGGGCAAGAAGAGTTACTAACTGCAGGAGGGAGTGAGGTGGGAGATGGTAGAGCTGAAGGATCCTCAGCAATAGGAGACAGAGGGCAAGCTGCAATTTCACTCACACCTGACATTGATGGAATGCATGTTCACATCTTTGAAAGTTCACAACTTGAAGGTTCGTATGTAGGGGACTTACTGTATATTGATACTTACTATTGGCTGCTTATTTCCTACCTAATTTCTTTCCATAACTATCTGTATTATTTTCTTCCTTCTACTTTTTTATTTTGCTTTATTCATTATATATTATGCTGACCTTTAAAACTTTAATTTAGATGCTTTCTCATTACTTTTCAGCCATTTATCTTTCCTAATGTAAGCATTTAAGGCCATTAAATGTCCACTAAGTATTGCTTTAGCTGTATCCTACAAGTTTTGATATGTATGGTTTTTGTTAATGTTTTCTTATAAATATTTTCTGATTTCTGTTGTGATTTCTTCAGTGACTTCTGAAGTTTTTTAAAGTCCTTTTGTTTATTTTTGGTTTTGTTTTTGTTTTGCCTCAAGCCTGTCAGAATATCTTTCTTGTTACTGATTTCTGCATTTAAAGGCATTGTGGTCATGGGATGTGAGCAATATGAAGACCTTGTTACTTACTTAGTAAAAGGACTATAATTCTTAAAATCCTATACTATAATACTGGGATCAGTTTTTCCAATTTTAAATCCAACATGCTAATATATATATATATATATATATATATATATATATATATTCAGTGTACTTTAGGGTTTGTAATTTAGTCAAATGCATTTGCAGTACTGTCATTACTTAGGTTTTTCCCTTCAATCTTAGATCGTAGATATTAGCAGTAGCATGAAGAGAAGGCCCACAAAATTATTCCCATACTTAAAAAAAAATTAGGTTCTAAAAACTCTTATTGAGTTATTGTTTTATTTTCTAATTTGTTTGTTTTGTTTTCTGGGCCCTGAAATGAGTACTGTAAATCTGGTTCAGATTTATTGATTATAAAGAACAGACATTAAAATCTTCAGTGTGATTTATAGTTCATTTCCAAAGACTTTTTATCAACAGTGATGTTCTTTACCCTGTACTTTTAAACTCCGCAAAGAATAGTGTTCTTAGAGCGCTGTTTAAAGGGAGGAAGGAGTAACTCTCCCCTCCCTACCTTTTATCTCAGAGTTTGGGTCAGCATTTTTCCCTTTGGTTTTTTTTTCCTGCTTCCACCTTACAGTATGTATTACATTTATGTAACATTGAACTTTTATGTATTATTTAACAGTGTCATGAACTGTTTTCTCTGACTGCTGTATGTTAGATACTCACAGATAAACTACAGATTAGGTAGTGTCTGTATTTTCCAGGTAATGAAACCAAGACTGAAATGCTAAATGCCAGTAAATGGGACAAGCCAGAGTTCAAACCCGTCTCACTCCAATGTTGCCAACATTTACATTTGTGTAAGTTTTGTTCTGTAGATCTTTTGTAGTATGTGTGATCTCATTAAGAAGCAATTTTAGACCATGGATGGCTTAACATGTCCCAATATATGAATAGTTATTTTGATTTTTCATATTGCTTTAATTTTATTTCCATTGCAAATGCTTAAAAAAGGTTTTCAGAGGCTCTAACTTGTTTACTACTAAATATTCCCCACTGTCATTTATATTTAGTTTCATCACTTTGTTAAAAGAATGAGCAAAGTGTGGCCATAAAGGTTGATCTGTCTCCCCACATACTTTTCCACTTATCTCTAGCTTCTGTATAGAATAGATACACAGTGTTTGAAGTTTTCCTCGAGTAGATTTCATTATTTCTGTCTGACCTTAAAAGATTTGTTCAAAGAATGTCTGTTAGGCAAAAAGTTTGCTTGAGTTATTAGTTTAAAAACTTCCTGCTAGACTGCATTTTTTTGTGTATTCAACATGGCATTCCAGAAGAACATAGTGGCCTTATATGAGCTTGGTCAAAACTTCTCCTGGCTATTTCAAAAATTAAGTCATTGGAACACAGTGAAAGTGTTTCATGAGGTATATTGGATGGATGGTTGCATACATGGGTGAATGAGTGAGTAAATAAATGAAAATTTTGCATATAAGTTTTTACAGTAGCTAGTCTCCTGTGTGTGTACCTTTGTAATGTTGCTAATGTTATAGATACAACAGCAGCAGAAAGACTTTCTGGATGAAGAACCCTGGCAAGAACTTCTTATTAATCCTTTATTGTGGTATTAAAAAAAAACAAACAAACTCATGTATCTGTTTCTGTAGTTTGCATATTTTCATCATACCATGATTTATAAATACATATTGAACCCAAGAGTTGTCAGTGGCTTTTTTAATATGAAAATATTTGCACATGTGTGAAACCTGGTTCTAACAATTGAAGAAAAGTGTAATTTACTATTTGCTTTCCATATATACAGTAAACTGCAACATTCACACATTTAGTAATGGAGTGCCCAGTAATCAACTTTTCAGCCCTATTGGCGTCACCAGACTCTTTTTTTTTTTTCCAGCTTGATTGAGGCATAATTGACAAAATCGTAAGATATTTAAAGGGTACTATGTGTATACATATGCAAGGTGAAGGGATTCCCTCTATCAAGTTAATTAACGCATCCATCACTATGTTTACCTTGCTTTCCTTCCTTCCTCCTCTCCCCTCTCCTCTCCTTTCCTCCCCTCCTCTTCTCTCCCCTCCCCTCCCCCTCCCTCCATTCCCCTCCCTCTTTTTTTCTTCCTTCCTTCCTTCCTTCCTTCCTTTCTTTCTTTCTTTCTTTCTTCCTTCCTTCCTTTCTTTCTTTCTTTCTCTTTCTTTCGTGAGAACATTTAAGTTCTATTCTCTTAACAAATTTTGGTTATACAATGCAGTGCTATCAACTGCAGTCACTGTGTTTACATTAGAATTATCATACTCTTAAGTTTGGATATAGTACAGCAGTTTTACCTTAATACATTAGACTAGTAGAAATGTAATTAATATTAAGTGAGCTGTGCCAATATACTAGTATAATTAAAATATTGTTTAATAGTCTGGATTTAAACATTTAAAATTATTTTCCAATTAAGAAATAACCAACGGAAATTCTTCCAGTTTGTTATAGTGAGGGTTAATTGTACTAGTCTGCTTTTACGTTGCATACACTTGTAAAATGATTATTTTAGGGCCTAACTGAGGTATGGACTGCCATTCCAAAATTCATTGAAAACGTCAAAGTAAAAGATATTTATTTTGTTAGTATCCTTCTTAAAAATGCCCAGAATTTCGAATGTTAAACAGAAGACTTCACAAAAGACATTGAAAAAAATATTACTTCCAAGTTTCTGTTTCTTATAATGACTGATTATTTGTTTTATAAATATATTTTTGTCATTTCTCCCTAAATGACCTTACCTCAGTCAAATCATGTACCATTTTACCTGGCCTTTATAGATGGGGATATGGTTCTGCTGTTTATCCTGTCACCTTGCCATTTTATTATCTGTTCATTTTCTAACTAAATAGGCTTTATACATGTTTCCACCAAGATTATGAAAAGGTTAGATAGGACTTATTTCTGATGATGATACCCTTTATCCCTCCTTAGAGTCTTTGTTTGTTATGCGTTTTCTTCTCCACTGCAAAAAAATTTCCCAATCTCTGGGTGTTGCAGTTTTTTGTTTTTGTTTGTTTGTTTGTTTTCCTTGCTGTACATGGGCCTCTCACTGTTGTGGCCTCTCCCGTTGCGGAGCACAGGCTCCGGACACGCAGGCTCAGCGGCCATGGCTCACGGGCCCAGCCGCTCCGCGGCACGTGGGATCCCCCCGGACCAGGGCACGAACCCGTGTCCCCTGCATCGGCAGGCGGACTCTCAACCACTGCGCCACCAGGGAAGCCCCTGGGTGTTGCAGTTTTTGAAATAGTTTTTGAGGTTTAATTTTGTCAAGGTGTTTAAAAATAATATAAATAATTTTTTACTAATTTGTCATTTTTTGAACATATTCGCAATCCCATAGAATTTTTATTTAGAATGTAACTCCTTTACAAAATGTTCTTTCCTTTATCATAAATAACCCTGCTTGCCTATTAGAGATACAAGTCAGACCGATCTGTAATTTTAAGAATATTGTAATTATAAGTAGCTGGTAATAAGTGATCAATGGCACAGTAGTGAGGTTTTTTTTCTTTTTATGTTTCTCTTTTCTGTTTTTAAGTTTACTTCCTAGTCACTTTGGTAAATCTAGGAAGTACATAAAATTAGAAGGAGCCACTGTTAAGACTTCAGCATGTTTCTTTGTTTTTTTCTCTACCCTTTCCTCCCTTTATGTTTTTTCTCTATACCTGTACATTGTGTATCTAGTTTTTCTTAATCAAAGAAAAGGGGAAATTTATGCTATTATAAATATATTTCCATGTTATGCAAAACTTTTAAATGTAATATTTCTTTGTGTATATACACCATAACTTAGCCATTCCCGTAATGTTAGACCTTAGATTGTTTCTAATATTTATTATTCCACGGCAATAAGTATTTTTTTACATAAGACTACATCAGCATCTCAATTTCCAAAGGCTAGAATTCATGAAAATGAAATTCCTGAATGAAAGTTTATGAAGTTATTTTTTTTTTAATGTTTTGGCCATGCCTTGTGGCATGTGGGATCTCAGTTCCCTGACCAGAGATCGAACCCGCGCCTCCTACATTGGAAGCATGGAGTCTTAACCACTGGACCACCAGGGAAGTCCCTATGAAGGTTTTTGAAGCTATCTTTCATATTGTCAATTTACACATCTACTTTGGCACTATATTAGATTGTCTTATTTACCATTGAATGCTTTGGATTCTCTCTTCTTTAAAATCTTTAATTTTTATTTCTTTGTATCCTCAGGATATTAAATGTTTCTCATGTACTTTTTTACCATTGGTACTTCCTTTTGTTTTAATAGGATATCCATTGATATTCACTTTGTTCTTTTCATCTATTGAGGGCCTAATTTTTTATTTATGAATACATAAGAGTCTATTGTATAGTATGGATATTAACATTTTTTCATGTTGGCTGAAAATATCTTCCCAGTTTGTTTGCGTGTTAGATTGAAATCAGAATTATCATAAAATAGTTTTACAAATTCTCTTCCTGTTGGCAGCCTTAACCTTGAGATGAATAGATATAATAATAGTATATACACATGTATGATATCATTTTTGTTTTGTTTTGTTTTGTTTTTGGTGAGAGGAAAGTTGCAAGATGCGAAAATTTGACATTACTTCCTAGAATCTTAATTTGTAAAAAGTAAAAAACAACATGGTTCCTGCTCTTAAAACACTTAGTTTTTATTCCGAATTTGCATATTTTCTAAACTACATTCTTTTGAGCTACCCTAATCATTGAAATTTGAGTCCCTTAACATGCTTTCAAAATGCGTATAATTTTATATTTTGTATTTAGTAGCTTAAATATTTAACACTGTCTATATTCTGTAAGCTCAGAATAATATATAAACTTTTGCTGAAGTCTTTTTGTTTTAACTTCATGTAAATGATATTTTGTTTTACAGATGTGTGATTACTGTTACAGGCAAACGAATATCTAGTTTGAACTTTGGTTTAGGATTTTTTAATAATTAATGGTACTTGAATCATAAAATTGCTTCTGAGTTTTAACTGTTAGTATGATTTTTGAGGGTGTCATTTTTCTTTCCACCACCAGTATATTCTGATAAGGATTTCTGAAATTTAACTATTGTATATACTACGCTAAAAGGAAAAAATATATATATTGCAGATTCTTTTCTAGAAAATTACAAATTGTCTTGGAGAACACAAGTATTTCTGAGAAGATGTTTACAGATAGCTTGGCATCTGTGACCCAGTTTGAGAAGCAATTTGCTTAGCCTCTCTCTCTCTCAGTATTCTAATAAAATTTTTGAGAATTATCTTCATCACTAACGGGAAAAAAAACACAAAATGTTTTTAAAGAAATATGAGGTACACATTACTTTTAGAATTTGTTTTAGGGATTGTGGATGGTTTGAATACCGATGTTTCTTTGGTTGGTTTCTTTAGAATTTAAGTTATTCTTCAGATGTTTTGAACTTGTGTCTTTCCTGAAATTTTAGGAGCTTTATACATTTCTTGTCTCTGTTTTAGTTTAAACCTTGCCATTGAAAAACATCCAGATTTTAATTTACCTGGGAAATAGAAGTAAAATAAATGCTAGGAACAGAAGTTGGGGATCCTTAGGATTCTTTCTAAATTGTATTCCCCTAACAAAGGGGTCAACACACTTTTTCTGTAAAGGGCCACCCGGTAAGGCCCTAAATGTTTTATGAGCTAGACTCAACTTTGCTTTTGTAACACAAAACTAGCCACTGACAATACATAAATGAATGGCATGACTGTGTTCCAATAGAACTTTTTTTACAAAAACAGACAGACAGTGGGCTTAGTTTGCTAATTCCTGTGCTAATGCATATTTTGGATGAGACTGCCTACGTGTGAACAAGGGCTCACTTATTAAAAAAAAAAAAAAGTTGGTGATCTTGATGGGGCCTCTCTAATGGCCCCTTTTGCCATCACTGTACAATTTATACATCCTGTAAAACCTATGAATGTACCAATTATAATATTGCTGCTTTCTTATTTACCAGTACCTGAGACCTTTGACCTACAGACCCTGCCCAACCCAGTTCCTAGTCAGGGTATTAGTGATCTCATTCTTGGAAATTAACCTTTGTGCTTTTTAGCACATTGTCCAAATGCCTAGGTTGAGTCTGTAAGTGCTCTAATGCCAATAAGATATACCCTTCTCCACCATTGTCACCCTGTTTGAGCAGACTAGAGTCTGATAACTTGTCCAGTATTGGTAAACTTCCATTTCCTGGGATCTCATGGGACTGCAGCCTCTTATACCAGGCAGAGAATCCTTATGCTTCTGCCTTATATAGGGTTGATCTCAGGAAACTTACTGCTTCTACTACTTATCTTCATGTGTCATCACTTCACAAAGATCCCTTCCATATTGCTCCTTCTACCAGCTAAGATCATTTAGAAGTTAGTGCTACCCTAGATCAAACCTACATTTTTCCTCGTAACACTTTGGACACTCTAATTTTTGCTGCTCCTCACCTTTCTCTGCAGCTAGCTAATGCCCCCAGCCCCAACCGTATCCATTCCCAGCCATTTTTCATAGGGCCCATCAAGCCTCACAGCTGAACTCACCCTCCTCTTACCTAGTGACAAAGAAGCACTAACTTTGAGATAACTACCTGACAAATAATTGGAAGCTTTATGTTGGCCAATTTCCCCTCCCTTCCTTCCTTCTTCCCTCCCCTCCTTTCCTCCCTTTATTCCTTTAGTAATTGATGTATGAAAAACAATACTTAAAATACTGACAGCAATTTGTTCTTTTGTATAGTCCACTGCTTTTATATTGATGTATTTCTGATAACATACTTGAGAGGTGAAATTGTATATTGTGGTCACTTCTTGATACCTAAAATTATGGTTCCTGCTTGTCTTACCTCCTTCAAGCCCTACAACCCAGTGATTAGGTGAGATTCTTTCCTGCTTTAGAGTCTGATAGAGATGGAGTTGCACAGCCAGCATCTGAGAAAATAAATTTAGGCATCACCACTTTCCAAAAGGAAGATTTGGGACTAGGTAGCTCCCAACGTCATCCCCAGTTTTCACATGTATAAGCCCCAACTGCTCAGAGCAGAAACAGAGGGAGGGTGAAACATCTTTGCTTGATTCTGGAGCATGTACTAAGAAGGGCCTGGCAGGCCTCTTTCCAGCCTCATAGGCCCCCATATTGAGGCTTTCCTCTCTTCATATAGCCTGGTATTTCCCAGCGTCGTTAAGGCAGAAGTGGGAGGAAGGTCAGTGAGAATAGCTTTAAGATTGGAGGAAGCTGGACCCCAGTAGGCTGTGTGAACCTATCATTTGAGGTTCCAGCTATCAGAAGAGCAAACCTATAAGTTTGGGAGGTGTTTCTGTGTTTTCCTAGCCTGTGAACATTCCCTATCCCGTAGTTGAAACCAGACTGTTTTCTTTGACAGTAACAGCTCAGAAGCAGTGTCATGAACATTTCAGATCATCATTCAAAAAAGATGTAGGGGGGGTTCCCTGGTGGCTCAGTGGTTGAGAGTCCGCCTGCTGATGCAGGGGACACGGGTTCATACCCTGGGCCAGGAAGATCCCACATGCCGCAGAGCGACTTGGCCCGTGAGCCATGGCCGCTGAGCCTGCGCGTCCGGAGCCTGTGCTCCGCAACGAGAGAGGCCACAACAGTGAGAGGCCCGCGTACCCCAAAAAAAAAAAAAAAAAAAAAGATGTAAGACAGCCATTTTTAGGAAAGGAAATTAATATAGGGATAGCACAGTATGAATTAAAATGTGAGTTTTTTCAAAGCTGAGTGTGTGTTAAATTAAATGACCGCCTGTTAGATAAATTAGAGATGACATGGAAAGTGTGGGATAGGAATGTTACAAAATAACATGCTAAGTTTGAATATTCTATAGATTATAGGGTTGTTTTTTTTTTAATAGAAAACACTGTAAACTCTGTGCCTTGTGGGATTTTTCTTAAAGGTAGGAAGATCGTCTGTTGATGCTCATTGGCTGGAATATATTCAAAGCAGAGCTGAAAAGATGAATTAAGCATTTAATTGATGTGTGGTTAATAAAACATATCTGTTATTTGTATGTTCCAAAATTAAGCAGATGGTATTGTTAAAGCTTTGGGGATAGGGAGGGCCAAGAGGCATTTACAACATTATTTTCACTGGGTAGATTTATAGGTATTTATTGATTTTAAATGCTGTGTGTTAATAGGTAAATATTTTACGTTCATCTCATAATGATGCCTCATCTCTCACAATCTACTCACCTTAGTATTTACTATTTCCTTCAGCAGTACTAAACTGTTTTTAAATCTACCACATATACTATGTTTTTTCTCACCTCCAGGGCTTTGCTCGAGCTCTACTTTCAGGGAAGAATGCCCTTCATTTATCTGTGCTTGTTTCATTCTTATCATTTGAGATTTGGCTTGGACATACTGTCAGGCTTCTTTTGTTCTTCAGAGAATTTTTGGCACCATCCAGTTTTGTACTCTGTCATGTTAGAATTTTCTGGGAATGCCTAGAGAGCAAAGATGGCGTTCCCAGCGCCTAGCATAGATCATGGCACATCAAGGTGCTCAATAAGTATTTGTGGAACTGAATATAGATTTAAGACTAGTTGTATCTATTCTGGTTAATACTAAGAAACACAAGTTAATGTTGTTAGAAGTTTTGACTCTATTCACAGTAACTGTGCAAAATAGAATACACAGGGTGCATGCACTCTGAATATTCATTAATTCAGTACATTTATTGAGCATTGACTCTGAACCAGACACTATGCTAGATGCTGAAATGTCTATAAGCTTTAAATGTATCTACATCAAAAGAAGTATTTTGAACCCCAATTAAGAGCCACTCAGTAATTGTTAGGCATTTTTGTTATATTTGATTTTCTTTACAAATTATCATTAGACATGGAGCAAGATAAAGTCTTCAAGAATTCAGTAAACACCTTATCTCATTTGCCAAGACATAAATAAATTTTTCTTAAGTTCTGATACCTCCAAGACTCAATAAATTAATCTGTATCCTATAGATTCATTCCAAATGACTCGTTACATAAGTAAATATTGTTTAGGATCTCACTCTCAATGTTACTTAAAAAACAAAAGCATTGAATTTAATTCCATTTAATTCCAGAACATTAAATTAAACAATTAAAACAATTAAATTAAAACAAGTCGAAATAGGATGCTGTTCAGGGTTACAAAATAATTTCATTCAGTTCCTTTCCCCTGTCTTACACTACCCCCTACTTCCATGCCTCCCCCTATCCTTCAAAGCTGACTTTTAAAATCTCATGATAACTGAGTGGTCATTCTTACGCTCATCTCACACTGGTGCTATAGAAAGCATCTTGCCCTGTGTGGGTAAAGGTTTAAGAAAACCTTTTCCCCTTCAACATGAGAGTTTGACCTTCTGTTAACTGCTCGCTCTGTTTCCTTGGTAACCTGATAAGGGTAATATATCAGCTGTGTCACTAGGCAACATTGCTTATGGTAAAAATTGATAAACTTCATCTGTACTGATAGCACTACAAATACCTGGCAGGAAGCCATATCTTTGGGTTTCCCTGAATGTGGTGACTCTTATAAATGGATGTGTCCCTTGAAGGGATCCTGGAAGCTATGCCTATGGAGTTGTTACAAGAGATACTGACACCTGACGGGGCATGAGGCCTCGAAATCAGTGCAGCTTCCTCATCTGTCTGATGTGGGTCTCATCTTGTACTGAAGCCATGATCTAGGAGGCCATTACGTGGACTTCTACAAGGACTCCTGCAAAAGAGGAACAGCTGACACTGCCCTGCTGGCAAATATCAGTACTTGTCCTGTAACATTCTGGGTAGACTGTTGCCTGCTGTAGCTTGTGGTTGTCCTGTGAATCTGCATATTCAGTTGGATCTAAGAAGATTTTTTAGTGTGCTTTGAGGATCTGGCAACGTACACTTTGTTTCTGAGATCATGCTAAGGAGAGAATGTATTGGAAGAACAGAAGCAGATCTTAGATTAGTTATTTCACAGTAATGCTCCCTTTGAGATCATATCTGAATCCAGGAGTTTTTTCCACACTGGGTTGTAGAATACTTCCAACAAGTAACTTCTGTTGGAGAAAGTCTGATTTGGTTGTACACTGCAGTATTTATTTGTTCATTTGTCAAGTATTCCCACTGATGGTGCATTGATAGTTTCCTTTTTTGTTGCTTTTATGAATTAGGGATCATCTTAAGAAATAAGGAGATGATGAGTGATAATTGTAACCAATTAGCACTTTGTGGGTACCTCATTTCACTTTCACTATGTCGTTGCTCTCTGTACCATGTTGATAGATTCTTCATCTAATTTTACTAACAGTTACTCAATTCTTCTATTTAAAATTTGCCCTTCTAGGTCATTTATAAGAAAGGATTTCATTCTCTGGTTATAATTTTAAGTGATGTGTTGTTACCAGTAGGTAAAGGAAAATATCACAAAGGTTCTTAAGAATTGAGAAAACACTTTAGACTAAAACCCAAATTTTTAGCTAATGCAGGATTCATTCATTTAATTTTTTTTAATATTACAGAAACGAGTAGTTCTCTTTTGAAAAATTGTAATGTATGGATAAATGAGAGTAAAGTTTCCAAATGTGTAATTTCATTGTTCAGAGATACGCACTGTTAGTATACATGTTTTTCATTACGTACCTTTTGTTACTCTGTGTGAATATACAATGTAAAGGTAGAGGGAGGGAGGAAGTGAGAGACAGAGAAAAAGAGACATATCTATTCTATTATAATTTTTTTAATGGGATCAAAATGTGCATACTGTTACACAACCTTTTTTCATTTGATACATCGTAAATATATTTTCATGACCATACATATTTATCAACATAATTTTAAAGTTCAAGATAGAATTATACTAAATGGAAGAACCATAATTTATTTGATCAATCCACTATTGTTGGCATTTATGTTTTTTCCTTATTGACAGGAGTCTTTCTTAAGAGCTCACAGTAAATGGTTATACAGCCAGTGCTTTTTTCTGGATTTAACATTTATATAAATGTCACCTTATACTATGTTACTGTGTTTAGCAGCTATGTCACAATGCTGGATAATAAGGAGCTTGTGGGAAACTCTACAGTAGGTGGTTCCTATTTATATAAAGTATTGCTAAGTCATTTTATCCTTATTTTTTCAATATCTTCATTAATTAAATAACACAAATACTGAATAAGATCAAAGGACAAAAGCATGTTAATGCTTCCGTAAAGACTTCTCTGTATATCAACATAGCACTCTATTTTAGGGGTAAGATTAAGTCACTGGTGCTTTTATGTGATGATATATGTAATATCCATTTCAATAATTTGATATTTGTAGTATGTTTGCTACTAGTAGGACAGAGAAGTAATCCCAGCTGCTTTATTCAAAAGTATCACCACAATTGTTAAAACATAAATCATTAAGAGAACCTCTGGAAAAACAAAGCAACAAAATAATCCTCAGACAGAATGACCATTCTGTTTTATTATGTGGGACCAAGGTTCTTTAATGGAGAAATGAGTAGAGTACCAGGTATAAAAGTTTGAGGGCATATCTCTAGTTCACATTTCACCATCTTGTCCAAAAGTGTATTTTGGAGATTTTTTTTCATTTTTGCATTGTTAAACTTTATGCCATTCCTCTGATACTACATAGCACATTCTAGATTGTTAGAATTATAGAAAAGTCTGGCAACTTCACTACTGTGAAAATTGGAAATACAGAAATAACATTATAAAAGAACTTAATACTATTTTGTTTATATAAGTCTTTTAAAATGTAAGTGTAAAACTTTAATATTACTATAAATTGATGGTAACTCCAAGTAAAGTAATAACTTAAATTATGTTTAAACTATGTCTAAAAATGATAGACATAGTTTAAAATATTGAGAATTACTTTCATTTAAAGTTAAAATCACTAATATTAGTCTAGTAGATTATGATATTCTCTCCCTATTTCTGACACACTCCAACTGTCTTACATAAGTAAATATACATAGATATTTATGTATGATGTATTTTTCTTTATATGTGTGTATATATAAAAATGTGGGTTTATGTATATGTACATACAAATATGTGAACAGTTAGCAGAGGGCCACAGTTATTGAGGCAGACATTGTGTTAAGTCACTTCATATTTTCATTTAATCCTCTTTTTTTTTTTTTTTTTTTTTTTTGCTGTACGCGGGCCTCTCACTGTTGTGGCCTCTCCCGTTGCGGAGCACAGGCTCTGGACGCGCAGGCTCAGCGGCCATGGCTCACGGGCCCAGCCGCTCCGCGGCATGTGGGATCTTTCCAGATCGGGGCACGAACCCGTGTCCCCTGCATCGGCAGGCGGACTCTCAACCACTGCGCCACCAGGGAAGCCCTCATTTAATCCTCTTAATAATCCAGTGAAATAGGTACTCTTCTTAGCCTTTTTTTTTTTTTTTTTTTTTTTTTTTGCTGGTACGCGGGCCTCCCACTGTTGCGGCCCCTCACTGTTGCGGAGCACAGGCTCCGGACGCGCAGGCTCAACGGCCATGGCTCACGGGCCCAGCCACTCCGCGGCATGTGGGATCTTCCCGGACCGGGGCACGAACCCGTGTCCCCTGCATTGGCAGGCGGACTCGCAACCACTGCGCCACCAGGGAAGCCCTATCCCCTTTTTCTGAGATGAGAAAATTGACATGTAGAGAGAAGTGACTTGTCCACAGTTACACAATCATTAAATAATAGACCTTGGGACTCAGACTGAGGTCTCTCAATGCTTTAATGGTATTATAGCTAATATATATGCCCAGTATGTTTCTACCTGTTGGACTGTCTATTCATTAAAGATGATCTTAGATGTTTTCTCTGTGCTAGTTCAGCATTACCCATTTCTGTCCTCGAGTCCTCCTAGGTTACCCTCTGTCTTTAAAATGCATTCTGTTTTAAAACACTTTTAAAGGACAAAACTGGTTGTTTTGTTCTTTAAACTGGTTGTTTGTCCTACAAATTTTTCTTAGAAGATGTTATGTTGGATAACTCTCTTTTTAGTTGAAAATGGAATAAATGGTTAACATTCTGTGAGTTTTGTAATCATTAAGTTTTGTTTTTAAATAATTTTCATGGTGCGATCAAATACTAAATTGGAAAGATTATATGAAGAAAAATTTTTAAGTTCTTTAGATAGTACATGTTAACAAAATGTCTTACATGATCAGATGTTATCTTCTGGAGGAAATTATAGCTAAGTGTACATATCTATTCACCTTCTTTTAATCATAATATGCATCTAGAGAATTCAGTATGCCTAATTTGAACATAGTTTCTGCCCTGATCATACTATCTAATATAATATTAGCATTTATTAAAATAGATACAACGTCTTGAGATTGACTGAAAGTCAGATATGAAACACATTTAGGTAATGGGTCTATGTATACATATATTGTAGTTACCTGAAGTCTGCATAGTGAAAATGTGTCATCATTTAGTTAAAAATAAGTTTACTAAATTATACCATCTCACACAGTGACATCCCTTGGGATAATATATTTTTGGATGCAAAACAGATTCCCATTTTACTAGGGATCAAACATCTAAAAAATTTATGGGCCAAAATACAGACTTTTGTCTTTATAGGTAATATTTCTATTTTAGAAATTATCAACATGGTTTGCTCTGTTTCTAAAAAATGCTTTTAGAAGTATCTATGTTATACAGCATAAAGAAAAATACTGGCTCCTTTCATTGTGATTTAGTTCAGCTTATTGTTGTTTTTATTCTGGGGGTATAACCTATATACCAACCAAGGGTTTGATTGAGTAGTAAGTTGAATGCTTTTAGATTTAACACATCACATAGCATATCACTTTAGTTCTTCAGGGGGCATCTGAATTAGCTGTTGTATAAAAACTGAATAAAATGTCACTTGATTACCCCCTGATAATAGAATATTACTTTCCATGACAGGCTCTTGTATTATGAATGTATCAGATTTCTTTATTAACTCAAAAATTTTATCATTCTAAATTTTCATATCTCCTGAAAGATAAGTTGGGTCTGACTGGGAGTAGTATTTCCTTTACCAGGGGTAAATGTTTATGTATGTTTTCTGTAAGTTTTCTAAACTACAGTGATTTGACTGAGAAATATAAATTTCTGTTTTATTTTGTTAATGTTCTGGAGTACACATATGTAGCCCTAAAGTTTACCCTTTTAACAAAAATGGCATAGGAGATGAAGTGATAGATGCAGTGAATACTCCATCTAGGTTTCTTTGCAAACCCAAGGCCTTAGACCCCTCCCATAGAACTGGCCAAGAATCCTCACAAAGAAATATTTTAGTCTTCCACTTAGTACCTGATTTAATCTAAATAGCCTGCTCTCCTTAAAAGTGTGAGATTCTCACTGTGATGATTTTTTGTTACTGTGTGACAAGAAGATAGATCAGGTCAAGACCCTACTGTAGTGATGAAGTCAGTTTAGAAGAGAAAAAGGTCACTGTTGCCTTAATTTTAGATTTACTGTGCTTTGTGTTTGTGTTGGGGGAGGTGGTAGTAGGTAAGTCAGACTGAGTATTAAACCCTTTCTCTTGATGTACAAATAAAACTCTTGGGCTTAAGGGGAGGACACATTGCTAAAATTGGTGGGTGTGAAGTTAATATTAAAATTCAGTATTGTAATTGTTTTTCATGAATCAGTTCAAAACTGTGTGAATGATTTTCTTATCCCTTTTCCTTCCTTGCTCTTTCATTTAAAAACATTGCCTCGGTGGAAACAAAAAATGTAGTGCGTATAAGTGGAAAGTAATAAACCTCAAAGGAATAGAATTTTTTATATGAGGAGTGGCAGTCATGATTTGGAAATGAGTGGCTGGAGGAATGCTGTCCTCCTACTTCCCCCAGCCTCTGGGGGAGGCTGTTAATCCCCAGTGTTAATACAAGGGTGCTGGGAGAGTAAAGGTTTCCTCCTCTAGAAAGGGCTACCAGAGAAAGGTGTCCTCTGGGTTTCTATTAAGGCAAATAGGTCTCTAAACGGAGCATTTTGTGAAGACAGTGAGGCATAGGGGATTGTCAGTTGTTAATTAGTAATTACAGTAGCAGTAACAGAGGTGCAGTAGAAAAAGCATTGTCGGAAGGGATTATTGAAAAGATGGCTCAGGGAAGAAGACAAGAGTAGAATGAGGCAACCAAGGAAGACTATAGATGACTCAGGGAGTGGCTAATGATAATGGGGCTGTAGGGCATATTGGGATAAACTGGATTTAGTCAGGTTTGTTTCTTGGGTTTTTTTGGTAGTCACAGGCAAAAGTAAAAACTGATTTACTCTGTTTGAAATCAGAATAGGAGTCTAGAATCCTGCCTGCGTACCTTTTTTCCTTGTCTGATCTCTATCCCCATTACCTTTCTTTACTAAAGCTCTAGACTAGGGTAAGAGAACTGGAAATAATTGTCCTGAAAATGTTATAACATTAGCTATTAGAACTTTTTTCATCTATAAATATTTCTATATGTATACCTAAAAGCAGGAACTCATTTTTTAAAAAACCATACTATTACTATCACACGTTAAAAAGTTAGAAATAGTCCTTAATTATCATCATACATGTCAGTTTTCAGATTTTTTCCAGTTGTAAGTTTGTTTTTTTGAGGGGGTTTTTTGTTTGTTTTCTGATTTTTTAGAGTTTACTTGAATCAGGATCTAAAGAAGATCCATACATTGCAATTGGTTGATGTATCTCTTAAGTGTTTCTGAATCTATAGCTTTTCCCTCTCAGGATTAATATTATTGATTAGACATACTTTTATAGATACAATTTCTCTTACAGGGGTTTTAGCAAATAGCAATCTATACTGTAAGAAATATATGAGAAAGTACTTATCCAGTTTTTTATTGTTTCTACATCAATGTATTAATGATCAAAATAACTAGTTTTCAGGAAATAGGAAATTTAGTAATTAGCCAACTTATTCAATTGTAAATAACATCTGTGTAGTTGTTTTCTTAATTTGCCCTGCAAATGTGATCTTAGGAAGTAACTATCCTAAAACAACTATACCCCAATTTAAAAAGGCAAAAAAAAAAAAGTAAGTATTCTGATTATCCTATCCTGGTTAGGAAAACAGGTCATAAAGTTGAAATGATTGGTGATTTGCCCTAGATCACCCTTAGAAACGATTTGAAAACTCAGAGCACTTGATTTTTTAGCAGAGTGATAAAGATGCTTTTGTCTTTCTGCTTTGTACTACAGCCAGGTGTGAATTTTAAAATAGGTTGTATGTAGTCTGAAGATGAGTATGATTGGTACTGTATCAATCAGGATAGACAATATTATGAAGTAGTGAGAAACAACCACAAAACCTCAGTGGTTTAAAACAACAAAGGTTTGTTTCTTGTTCTTGCATGACCATCATGATCAGAGGTATCTCTGTTCATAATAATCACTTAGGGACCTTATGGAGCAGCCACCATTTCAATCATTGCTGATCATCAAACTGGAAAGAAAGTGGGGAGAAGAGAGCCCTGGAAGGTCTCACGTCTGCCATTAAATGATCCAGACCAGAAGTAACACATCCAATCACAAGGAGGTTGTGAAGTTAGTCATCTACCTGCCTCAGAGTAAAGAACTAGCTATTGGTAGGCAGTACAAATAATATTGTAAGTAATAATTCTGTTACTGGACTGTTGACAGATCTATTCATTCATTCATTCATTCACTTGTTTATTCATTCATTAATTGAATATTTATTGAATGGCTGCTATGTGCAAGTCACTGTACTGAACAGTGGAAATATTAAAGTGGTTGAATGCTTTTCATCCCTCCTCTCTAGGTTCTTAGAGTCTAGTAGAGACAAGAAGCAGGTGATTCTATGTTAGGGATCAGCAAAGTGTCACCCACAGGCCAAATTTGGCCTGCAGCCTGTTTTTATATGGCCCTTAAGCTAAAAATGTCTTAACATTTTTAAACAGTTGAAAAAGCAAATGAACAAAAAAGAATATTCAACAGAAACTGTAAGTGGCCCACACAGCCTAAAATATTTACTATATGACCCTTTACAGTAAAAAAGTTTGCTGACCTCTGTTCTGTAACATCTGTATTTAAATTTGAAGCTCCTCAAACTCATTGCTATCTAGCCCATTGTCAGATAAAAGGCACACAGTTATCTTGTAAGCTCAGGATATCTCAACGGTGTGCCTTTTGTTTGACCTGTTACTGTATTTCGATGGAAATATCTTTTTCTGTGTTGTTGGAATGGTGACTTTATTGGCATCTTGAGTGATCTTGTTACTGGGCATTGGAGACATGGGATCTGTATTAGATTTGATGCATAGTTGCATAGCCACAAGATGGTCAGACCCCTAAAGTGGGTATATGTAGATATTAAGTAATGATTTCTTTGGGAACAGGAAGTAAAGCAGCCATAAGGTTATCTGCTTCTTCAGAGAAGTAACATCTAAATTTTATGGACTTTAGAAATCAAAGGCAGTGGATGGAAGTACACATAAAAGTAGATATTTTATTTTCCATTCTATGGATTGGGCTTCTCAATTAAGGATTGTAATTGTAGATATTTCTTAAACTGAACAAGAGGCTGTGGTTCAAAGTATATGGGGTTCAAAGACTATATATGAAGTCCCTACTATGAATGAGGCAGCACTTGATATAGAAGGACAAATGAAAATCACTCCTATTACTTCAGGTTCAAAATAAAGGAAGAGGGTATTCTGATTCAGGTTGAGAGAAATTATATGAAGCAAATATGGTTTATTCTACAGCAATGTTGGAGGAAAAGCCTCCAAAATATACAACTTTTATAGCATGAGGAGAGAAAAGATGCCTTGAGCTTACATTTTATACAGTCTTATATTGACCATCAGAGCTCAATTCAATTATATCCCCAATTTTATTTTATTTTTTTTTGCACTTGAGATTTTAGAACTCTGACAGATTTCACACCAGTTTTAGAATCTACTTAAGGTATTCTAATATGTGGAATGTAGATTGTCCATGCCAAAAACACCTGTTTAACAACAGTTTGTAGAATTCTAGTCTTGGCCAAGGTTAGCTTCTATCCTGTTCAGTTTATAGGAGCCAGGTTTTTATAGATCTGCGGAAAATCCTCTTTCAGTTCTGGAGCTTCAGAGCTTGAGCTCTTAAACGTTCCTCTCCACTATTTTACAAGCACTAGAGTTTGTTTTCTTAACAATAGGAAGCATACCTTTCCAAGTGATTCCGAAGGATCTTTCTAGTTTTATGACTATGACTGGATGACAGACGAGGCTCAGGTCTATGATTCCAGTAACTCTAATCAGATTCTGAGCTTGTATACTAAATGGCCTGTGTACTTAGTGGGTGCTTGTTGGCATAGTATTTTACTAGCCTTCTATTTGTTTTGAGGACCAGCAGATTGCTCTAAATATGCCAAATGTGCCAGTATTTACTGTGGATTATATGTGATCCACTTCCCATGGCTATTGACTGCTGCTATATGTAATTCTGAGATTATCATTTAAAATCACCTTTTCCTTATGTAGTCATTTTATTGTTAATTTGCATTAAGTGAACTACCCTACAATTTAGCCACTGCAAATGTACCATTACATAAGAAGGTCATGTGACTGACTGCCCTTTCTACGGTAGCTAAAATAGTCCAGTGTAAGTGTATATTACCCATACCTTTTTTTAAAAATAAATTTATTTATTATTTATTTTTGGCTGTGTTGGGTCTCTGTTGCTGCGTGCTGGCTTTCTCTAGTTGCCGCCAGTGGGGGCTACTCTTCATTGCGGTGCACGGGCTTATCATTGCGGTGGCTTCTCTTGTTGCGGAGCACAGGCTCTAGGCGCGTGGGCTTCAGTAGTTGTGGCACGCAGGCTCAATAATTGTGGCTCGCGGGCTCTAAAGTGCAGGCTCAGTAGTTGTGGCGCACGGGCTAAGTTGCTCCGTGGCACATGGGATCTTCCCGGACCAGGGCTCAAACCCACGTCCCCTGCATTGGCAGGCACATTCTTAACCACTGTGCCACAAGGGAAATCCCTACCCATACTTCTTTTAACACACATCCTTTGACCCTTTCAGATCTCTAATTTCTATTAGTATGTTTGCTGGTAATCATGAACTTCCTTTGGTTAATGCTAATTGCAAACATAATTTCACATAACGGGTTATCATAGCTATAATTTGGAATCAGCCAATAATCCTGTCATTATGTTGGAAAATTTAATATCACAAAAAAATGGTGTATAATTGTCAATATTTTATTAACTATCAAAATATTTTATCATCAAAATATTTTATTCATGGAGATAAATGCTATACAGACTGGAACTAATGACCCAATACCTAACCTTCTAAGACACGTTTAAAGAAAAATGTTTAATATTGTTGACCCATCTCTCTCATCTATTCTCGATGTATAGCTTTTCTGTCTTCATTTTGAGAAATCCACTGAAATATATTTCCAGGTCAACCTCATTAAAGTTTGTAAGACAAAATTGAAATGATCAAGTATCTGAAGTTATTCATTGCCACCCAGGCCAGTTCTAATTCATAAAATGCTGACCTGGAATTTCAGCAGAATTGTGAATAATTCGACTCTATTTGCCAATGTCAAAACCATTGGCTTTGTGTTGTCAATATCCTGAGTACTGGGTTAGACTTAACATATATCGGCGTTATCCTCTCTTATATCAGTCTTATGTCAGTGACTTTCAAATGTTTTAGAGGGTGACAGTACGGTTGGCAGGAGTAACTGCCCCTGAGGATATTGTAGTTAGAGAAGCAAAGTCAGTTTTGATAATGCAAATGAGAGAAAGTGAAGCTTCATAGAATATTTTGTTAGTGGGTGAATACAGAAAATAAACCATTTTCTATGTGCCTTTGATTCTCAAGTCGGAGAGGCAGTCCCTGTCCATCCATGGCATCCCTATCTCAATTATAGCTGTGACCACTCTCCTGCCTATTAAAACTTGCCTTTGCATATTTTCACTAGTGTCCAGATCACAGAAGTTAATTTAATTTTAATTTAATAAAGCATGTTTGCAGTTAATAAATACTACTTTATCTCTAGTGGATCTTTGGGGATTATTGAGACCAAAACAAAACAGACAAACAAAAACTTTAGTCTTATTGTGTAAAGGAAGTTTAGAATCAACGTGAAGGCGAAGTCTGAAGGTATGGATTTAGGGGCAAATGATTAATCTTTCCCTCAGTTAGAAGAGACATGTATTCATCTACTAAATTTATGAGTGAGTAGTCATTCAGCTGAGGCATTTATATCTTGTGATGCAAGAGATGTCTTAAAATCATAACCCTTCAATAAAATTAGTATATATGGAAATTCTGTGTATTCTGTATTTAGTTTTAGACATGTCTTCTACAGCTAGCAAGTTTCAGCTAACATCAGAAAATGATCCAGGAATGTAGAGTCATGAGAGAAGCAGTAGTTTAATTTGTATAAATATTCTTTTATTTTAAACGTGTGATTCTTTAGTTTTCTGAACTTTCGAGTTATATGTTTGGAACCTAGTATTTTACTAGTTGCTAAATAAATGTTTATTATTGAAAAAAATGATCTCATTGATTTTCCCATTTTATCCAACAGCATATCTAAAGTAGAAATGTGTGGTAATGTAAATACAACACTTACTATATATAATAATACTTTAAAAAATATACCTAACATCACATTTTGACCTAGCATTGTTTAGGCCTAAAACCTTTAGCATTGAGCCCCACTTTAAAGACTAGTTAGGCTTAAAATAGACTTTTTACATTCATTCTTAAAGTTTTTAGATGGTCTGGGAGAAAGATAAATACATATGTGGTTTTTGACTAATTTGTGGATCTACTAAATTTTTTTTTAACTTTTTATTTTATATTGGAGTATAGCTGATTAACAATGTTGTGATAGTTTCAGGTGCACAGCAAAGCGACTCAACCATACATATACATGTATTCATTTTCCCCCAGACTCCCCTGCCATCCAGGCTGCTGCATAACATTGAGCAGAGCTCCCTGTGCTATACAGTAGGTCCTTGTTTGTTATCCTTTTTAAATATAGCAGTGTGTACATGTCAATCCCAAACTCCCTGACTATCCCTTCCCTTCCCCCTTCCCCCCTGGTAACCATAAGTTCATTCTCTAAGTCTGTGAGTCCGTTTCTGTTTGTAAATATGTTCATTTGTATCATTTCTTTTTCGGATCTACTAAATTTTAAAGTAAACAAGAATTATGAAGTAAGGAGAAAATGCTTAAAAGAAAACAAAAATATTCAAAAGGATTGCATATTATAATTACAACTATGTAAATATACAACTATTTAAACATTAAAAATGTTAGAAGGAAATGTAGTGAAATCCTGAATGATTTGTATTAAGGTGTAAAATTAGGGCCCTTTTTTCCCTTTCTTCTAGATTCCAATATTTCTGTAACATGGTTGTTACTTTTATGATGAGAAGAATAAATATGTTTTCACAAAACGCAATAAAGGAAGCTAGAATTAAATATAGAAAAGCATTTGCTGCTTCTAGTTATGGCAGATGTTTCAAAGGCACTTATATTAAATGTAAGGATAATTCAAGTACCCAAAAGACCATACTTCCTTTAGAGTATATATCAGTATAAGAAGCAGCTCATGGCTCATAGAGTCAGAGTTCTAGGCAATGTAAAGGCGGTTAAATAAATGTTAACTTGTTTGTTGTCTCCAAACCTTTGCATTCCCCCAAACACCTGAATAAAAATTCTGCGAGGATGGGGTTCTTTTCTTTTTAAATTATTATATCCCTAGCATTTATAATCGTTCTGGGATATAGTAGTAGCAAAATAAGTATATGTTGAATGAGCAAATAAATAACACATGAGATATGCAGTTAACTCCTAATTAATTATGTTCCAGTGTAAATTACTTATGTTCTCTGTTCCCTTACTATCTCCCCTGGTTTAAGCTGTAAAACCAGAGGAATATGAAATTTGTCACAAGGATTAAAGATACCTTGAACTACAGAGAATGTATCAACATGGAGCCAAGCAAAATCAACCTTGATAAGCAGTTACATCCCCATTACTCGTAGCAAAACATCTGGCTCTGAGGAGGGATGAGAGTATAGTTGGCCCTCGGTATCGGCAAGTTCCACATTTGTGGAAGGGCTGACTATGGAACTTGAGCATCTGCAGATCCACATTGGGTCCTGGAACCACTCCAATGCACATACCAAGGGACTGCTGTACAGTTAGCAGGGCAGAGAGGTGATAGGCACATCCCATAAATCCTAATCTGCTTTCCGTAAATGGACCCTGTATTGCAGCACAACCCGAGGTGGCACTCACTCAGAAGGCTTCCTAGGTGGTTCCATGCATGCTCAGATGACCTGATGCACCCCACTCTGGGTCCACCCCAGAATCATAGCTTTAATCCTTCTGTTTCTTCCACATAGTGCCTACTGCACTGTCACTCATGCTTTTGTGGGGGAATTTCAGGTATCTTAGCACACAAACCATACAAAATATCAGTAACTGCTCATTTTGAAGGTGATTACATTAATTTAGGAGGTAAATCATTTAATCTTCCTCATGGCCAGTATACTCATTTCCTTTTATTCATTAGTGTGATAGATACTATGTAAATAATTTTTAGACTCTTCTGAATCTTTCTGCTTTCTTTTGTTCTGTAGCCTCATTCTTTTTGGTTGCTGTGTCCTTCCATGCTTCTTTCCTCTTTAAGGAAATACTTTGCCCTTCTTGTGCAATATCAGAGGCATTTTTCATGGATCCTTTAGACTTTGTGAAAGTATAATTTCTTTTCTCTAGTCCTACACCTCTATAGTTTTAGGCTGAAACTGCTCTCTCCAGAACCACTGGAATGTTTATATGACAGGATCTCTCATTATGAAACCTGAATTTTCTGATTCTTGTCACTCATTCAGTGTTTTCTGTGGTATCTTCCCCTTCCTAGAGCACATATCCATCTCCCTGTCAAGCTTCCTTCAAGTCTCTTTATTCCTTTAGACTCTCACAGATTCTCTAAACTCCTCAGGTCTTTGCCATTTTCCTAGGACCACAGCATCTCATTGTTGATGTTCTTCATCTCAGATGGTCATATTTCCCATTATTCAAATTTTGGTCTTTCTATATCTTCTCTGATTGACATTAGCTCATTCATTCACTTATTCATTCACCAGATATTTACGGAGTCACCACCATGCACCAGAGCTGTGCTAGGTATTAGGGTAAGTGGTAAACAATCATTGTCCGAAACCTTACAGAGTTTTCTGTCCAGTTGAAGGATTAAACATTAACCTCATACTTATACAATTGTTATACTTGCATTCCTTAATCTGCATGTGATTTCAGGGGAAGTAAGTTTTTATTACAGAACCGTCTTGTGCATTTGCAACCCAAAAAGGAATAAGATAATCTTACCTTTTTACTGGTAGCCTCGGCATAATTTCAAGACCATTTGGCATGTTTCCAACAAAAAGAGTAGGTTATCCCTTATAAAAATCTTGTTAATAATTGTAACCAATGTTCTTCTTGGCCATTTAGGCATGACTTCCTATGATTCTCACAACAAATTTATGAAGAAATGGGCACAAAGAAGTCAGTGGCCATAGTTATTCAGGCACTCTGTGAGAGAGTGGAGGTTCAAATCCAAGTCTGTTCAGTCCCAGAATCTGAACTCTGTTATTGCTCATATTTGCTGATTTCCACCACAAGTGAAATTAAAAGTCAAATGTATAAAATTTGTGTTGCCCCTTTGCTCTTACTAACCATCCAGTATATCTGCTCTGTAATATGTTAAGGAATTTTGTTTCAAAAATCAAGATACAACCATATTCACAAAGCCACTTTTTGGTTGGTTCATTTTGATTATGAAAGAGATTATGACTTTTGAAACATTGGGAAATACTCTCAAGTGGAAAATATTTTTGTAAAAGGATTGATTGCATATTAGTATTATTTACGATTTTAAATCAACCTCTGCTTGATTGAGAGTCACTAAACATACTTTGTTAAAAATTTTTTAAGTGAGAAGATGAAAAGTTATCATACGTGCTTCCCCCAAGTATATTTTGTATATTTTTCACTTTATAATATTCACTTAACGTATTTCACCCAAAAATTATATAGAGAGCATCCCAAGCAAGGCCCTGTATTCCACCATGCCCTTATTGAAATATTTCTCTTTTTATCCATTGCTTATATCATTTATAAAAAATATTTTTTAATCCTTCACATTTTCGCTATCAGGAAACTTTTTTCTGCTAGATAAAGATTGCATAAAAAAATTGAAAACCTGGCTTAGAAATACTATATAAAGTCTTTTTTTTTTTTGCCTGTTTGCAATTTAATACTTAGTTTCATTTTATAGAATACAGATTTATGTAGTACTTAAAAGCATTGAACTTGAAGTCAAATAACAAGATCTCTGCCTCGTTTTGCCATTAATATTGGGCAAATCACTTAACTACCTAACCTTTTCCATGCTTCTCTTCTCATATAAGATGCCACCAGCTCCCTGTGACATGCCTAACTGAAGCTTCATCTTTATTTTGGGATTATAAAATTCACCCAACTAGAATTTAAAATATTCCCAAAACGAGGACATATAAAACAAAAGATACTATATTATAATAGCCATTGAATAAATAAAACAATTTTGACAGATCTCAGTTAATATTTTCCCTTATTTTCTACCTCTTAAAATATAACTTTTTAAAATATTTAAATATTTCAGTATAATGTTTGTTGATTTCCAAGTCATTATTTCAGTATGTATAAATTTTTCATCATGTTACATTGACCTTTCAGTGGAAACTTGGGCCTGTTAAAGTCTTTGTCTCAGATTAAAAAACAATGTCTTTAATAGTCTGTGTTTTTTGTTTTGTTTTTTAGAACCAAGCGATTAACCTTCACTGTGCAAATATATACTTTTAAGAGTGATTCAAGCTTACCCTATATTGGCTCATCTTCTTTAAGAAAAAATTGTCTTCACTTTAATAAAAATACATCACCTTGAATTCTTTGGAAGAAAGCCATTATGTAAATACAGGTTATCTTGTTACTATTTATAGAATATTTTTGCCATTTAATGGTGGCTGATTTTTTCCCCCGCTGAGGCCTTTTTCTCTCATTCTGAAACAATCCACTCCCCTATCCTCCATCTCCAACTAATAGCATTTTCTTGTTGCCATCATTTTTCCTTATTTATTTGGTTGAGAATTGACACTGTTAATGACAGTGGGTTTTTAAAGAGTTGTATTAAACATTTTTGATTGTCTTTAAATTTGTTCTTATTTTTCTAATACAACGTTTTTGTCTTTTTTCGAAATATTTGGCTAATGGCTTCCATTGTATTTGATTATGGAAGTTGATGGGGAGATCTGTGAAGAAGAGAAAACACAGAAGGAGTACATATTTTATAACTGTAAACCAATACTTTCAGAAGAGTAACAGCATTTCTTTTCCTACCAATGGCACAGGATGTGGCAGGCCAAGAGAGGCCTGGGACCAAAGCTGATTTAGGCTGATAAGAGGTGACAGATAATGAGGGTCTCTGCAAACACAGAGCTTCAAGCAGAAAATTAGCTACCCTGGAGAGAATATAAATTCTCAAATAATAGAAGGTGGAGTCTAATTTTAAGTCAGAGAAGCCCCTGAAAGCAGAAGTGAGTAGGTTCCAGCTACTAAGAAGCTGGCAGAAAAGGGATCAGTAGGGAGGAGGCAGAAGGAAACACTAGGCAGATTGACCCAGGGATGGATCCTCTGTGTCACAAAAATGTATTTGGTCTGAGTAGCCAACAGAGCAGGTCCTGACCACTGAAACAAGGGCGGGGTTAAGAAACACTCCAGGTTCAGGGCATTTCTGCTTGAGTGTGAGGAAACAAGGAATGGCTGGTTTTCTTGGCAGCCAGTGTAAAGCAAGGTTTCCCACATCACTGTTATAATTATTATAGTAATTATTGTTGATTGTGGCAGAGAAGCTAATCTAAATCTCATATTTTTAATAATGGCATTTTCTAACATCCAGTCCAAGAGAAACTGTTGTTACTACCTCAGCCTTTGAAACCTTTGCAAGATTCCTTGGGCACTAGAACAGTTTCTGATATCCAGGGCTTTTAAAAGCTTTTTGGCTATTGTCACATAGTCTTTAGCTAGTTAGGAAGCCCCCCAACTTTTCTTTTTTAAAGGTGACCATGGATCACGTTGAGAGAGTAACATTTACAGATACTGATACGTGTCCATAGTCCCTTATCTATAATTCTGAACTTTAAAAAGTTCAGAGGGGGGAGGGAGGGAACTCACACTTTTTAAATAAAAAATTAACTAGAAGTGTATTTAGTTAAGGCAGCAAAATCTGACTTGAACTTAACTCAGTTGGTCGCAAATCCAGAACTGAGTTTATGTGAGGCTATTTGTAGGCTTTATGTTTCCCATATGTGAATACTGCTATATTTTACTGCAGAAATATTTATGTTTGATTCTCAGGTGCTGCCCCAGTCACCTCTGGGGATGTCACATCATATATACTAAATGCACTCTATTACCTTTCTAAAATTAAAAACAAAACACACATATATCAGTGCTGAAATTCTGCTAGCCCCAATGGTTTTGAGTGAGAGGTATTGTGTCTGTTAGTAGTTTTAGTCATGTGACCCTGGGGTCACATACTTAGTCACCGTTAACTATGATAGACCTCATCATCCTGAAGAGAGTAATACAGGCAGTCTGTAATTTGTATATCAGTTTTTTCACTCAGAATCGCTTTATCATAGAAATGCTGTTTTACCTGGTGGTTATGCTTGGTGGTATTATGTCCCTTTAATCAATCCATAGTGTATTTAAGGCATAATATTAGCAGTGTTTCTATAGAAAATATTTTTAAATTGCACCTATCTCCTTTACTCCATCTTGGCTAGTCCTCAAACATAAACACACCCCTACTGCAGCCTTCATGTGACTTCTGAGTCTCACTTATCCCATCATGCAATGAGAGTAGCAATTCCAACAGGCCCAGACCATTGCTAAAGGCTCCTTTAACCAACAGGATGCAGGGTGGAATGGAGTTCTTTTTGCTTCTTCTGGCTTCCCTATCATTCTTTTCATCTTTAGACTCTAGGAACTGTACTGCCTAATCCTTTTCCATTTATACCATCTGTAATTTTCAAGTTTATTTGGAAGTAATGCGACTATTTTCCCTTCTTTCTTATGTACCACTTTACCTTTGTCTTTAATTTTGAACTATCCACTTAACTCTTCTCTGTCTTTCAATTTTCCTTTCATAAAAAAGTTTTTATTCAAAACTGCATGGTAGGTGAGCTATTAAGTAACTGACACCAGGAAGAAAGAAATATTAGAGCACTACTACCAAGAAGTTAGAAAAGCTAGAAGCATGGCTTCTTGTCCATCATGACCTTTTATTTTCTTGCAGATTATTAGTTTATATGCCAAGTCAGTTTGCTAAGGAATACACCCATTAGTACCTTTTCCTATAAATGATTTCCCAATTTCACTCTGTCCTGTATGTATACACATAATGTACATATTGGTACACTGCTTTTGAACAAATATCCTAGAAATTATCCATGCAAACAAGTATTTTTTCTTAGAAAGTAATCATATGAGAGACTATGTACTTATTTCAGTGCTGTTGCTTTGCTTAAATACTTTTGGAACTCCTTAGGTTGTCTAAACAGTATGACATCATTTTGAATGTTATCTGTATTATCAGTCATTTTTTGAGGGCTAAGTTTGAATTAACAAGCAACTGTCTTTCTGAGTAATGTCTGATAAGCAAAGTTTTGTTTTTGTGCTTTGTTTCTTGGTCAAAAAGAAGTGAAAGTTTAAAATCAGTAGAATTCTGTTGGGCTTTTAAATAGATTCTTACAGTAGTTCTAGAAGAGAAGGTTCAAAGCTATTCAGAACAATGTAGCCCTGTAATCCTATACTTTGTTTTTTGTTTTTTGGGGTTTTTTGGCCACACCCTGTGGCATGTGGATCTTAGTTCCCCAACTAGGGATCTAGGGATCAAACCCATGCCCCCTGCAGTGGGAGCATGGAGTTTTAACCACTGGACCGTGAGGGAAGTCCCTGTAATCCTGTACTTTGAATAGAGCAACATTTATTTGGTGTATAGGTTTTTGTACGTTGATTTAAAATACATGCTATTCTTAGGTTTATTATTTTGTAACATTTAAACATTCAGATACAGACACTAAATGATATGGATTATTAGGAAGTTGAAGCTATGGAAATTCAGATACAAAAGAAAGAGTTTTCTTGAAAACTTAGCATGTTTCAATTCTTCTTTCATTGCTTTGAGCTGATGAATTTATCTGGAAGAGCAGAAGAGACTGATCTGGAATAACATTTTATTAAGTACCCACAAAATAATGGGTAATTACTGGGTATTATATATTCATTATCTTGTTTAATCTTCATAACAGTTTTGGAGATACTTACTCTATTCCCTTTTGTAGATGAGGAAATTGAGATCCAGAGAACTGAAGATTTTACCATGTCCTTGATCACATGGCTTCTGAGCCTCTGACTTTTGTATTTAGCCCTAAATTTTTTACACCATGCCTACTATCCTTTGACCAATTAGTGGTATATTCTATTATTATATAGTGAGACAGTGAGACCTTTTCTTACAGATACAATGCCATCAGATTAATTACAGTATTCATTATTTGTACTCCAATGGCAGAATTTTTCAGTATGGTGTATTGGAGGTCTTCACTTACAGAAAACTCTCCAAACTATTTACCCCATCCCAGATGATACTATGTGATTGACTTGGCCCCTGAGTATCTATCTACCCTCATTTGCAATCCAAATTAACCTATTTCTTTACACACCAAACTTGTTTCTCCTTTAGGACATTTACACAAGTTGTTCCCTCTACCTAGAATGTTCTTCTCTCAGTCTTTCCATAGGTGGCTCTTGTTAGTCAGATCTCAGCTTAAATGTTAACTCCTTAGAAAAGTCTTCTCCAACCACCACCAAATCTAAAGAAATCACTCAAGTCACATTACCTTGTTTTAATTCTGTTTATGGCACTTACTACTATCCTGTATTTTTCTGTTTATTTATGTATTTATTGTCCCCCTAACTAATAGAATGTAAGCTCCATGAGAGCAGGAACCTTGTCTATCTTGTTCACCACTTAATCACCAGAACCTTAAACAGCCTAGCCAAGAAATAGCTGTAAGAATAAATGAATGAATTATGTCTAGAAAATATAACAGACTATTCAGATTACAGAAAACTAGGAATAATGTGGATTTAGAGATATTTGGACCAGTGATTCTCATAGCCTGCTAAAATAACCTGGCTAGCAGCATCAGCATCACCTGGGACTTTGATAGAAAAGCAAATTCCAAGGACCTAGCCAAGAGCTATTGAATCAGAAACTCTGGAGGTGGGACCTCTCAGTCTGTTTTTTATTAAAACAGAGACCAGCTGCTCCAAAGAGTAATTAAATTTTTAATAAGTTGCAGACAAAGCTTGATCAAAGAAATGCATTGGCATTCTAAGGATTAGTATAATCTAGTATCTCCTATAGATCTTAGAAGGAAAATTAAGTACAGAGCCCTGTATTTGAAGCCCATTGCTCTAAACTGAAGGTTTACTCAGGGACATTAAAATATTTTCACAATCCCACTTAAATTTTATCTGTCTTGAAATATTGATTTCTACTCTCATTTTCATATGTACCCATTAAGTAGTGTTCAGCTAAGTTTAGTGGTATGAGTACATATAAAGTAATTCAAAAAAAAGAATGAATCCAGAATGGCATCTGTGTTGATATTTTGAGATATTGATGTTTTTTCTATCAGGCACAGTACCAAAGCCTTATCTTTTTTGATCTAGAAGATAATATTGTAAAAAATAATATGCTTAATTTTCTAAAAGTCTAACCATTTTTGAAGAGGAAGAAATGTATTGTAACTTATGGAATGGCAGCCACAAGCCAGGTACATACAAGTATCAGAGCTAATAGGTATAGAATCTGCTATTCAGAGAGTAAGATAAGTGACTTGACCAAAATTCCATGGGTTCTATGCCAGAGACAGGCTTCAAACCTAAGTGTGTCTATTTCCAAAGCCAGTGCTTTTTCTACCATTGGGTGCTGCCTCATAACGCCAGTGTAAAAGACCAGGTGAATCGTCTTAAAACATTACTGGAAGCTAGCAGGGTATAAATAATAAATGAAAAATAAAATTACCACAAGTTATACTCTTTCTTCACTAAATATAGTTAAAAGGTTAACATTACTCTCAGCATATGCCTAATCACTTGAAAATGTTGGATCACAATTAAGAAATCCAGATTCAACAACTCTTTTTAACAGGTGGGAAAATGTTGTTTGTCATAGAAATGTTCATTTTCAAATTCTTGAAAGAACACAGTGAATATTAAGATAACATTATTTAAAGAAGTATTTGAAAGAACAAATTTCTGCATATTCTATTGCTTTAGAAATTAAAACTACTTCCTTATGTTATTTTTACATTAGATCTTGAAGGGAATACAAAATTAAATGTAATTGCTGGGAAATTATTTATAGCTGACAGCCTGTCATATTTTATATTATTGGTTGCATTATTTAATCCCTTTAATACATATACAATCTATATTTAAGTAAAAAGTACACTTGATTTATTTAGTATTAAAGTGCTTTAGTAATATAGGGTGTATTTTAAGGAAATACCTTTATTTGAAGACTTTATTTTCAGGTGCTTAAAATTTATTCCTTTCTTATGAAAGGTGGGAACATTTAATAATTAGATTTAACATTTATAAAGTGTTTTGAGAGTGTGTAGAATAATATAAATACAAATTACTTATTATGAGCAATATATGTCTCCATGCATAATACTCATTTTTAAATTAATTCCATTAATTTGAGTTAGATTATTTTTGAAGTATTCTTGCTACCTTCAACAGAGTTGGAAAAAAAAAATTCAGAGTGAAGAAGCAGTTTCAGGTGTTTTTCAGTGTTTGCAAGTGTTAAATGTTAATTGGGATCCCTGAGCTATAAAGCCACCATGTGTGGGAGAAGGGAAATTGAAGTACCCTTTTCTTCTTAAAAGAGAATATAGGGGCTTCCCTGGTGGCGCAGTGGTTGAGAGTCCGCCTGCAGATGCAGGGGACACGGGTTCGTGCCCCGGTCCGGGAGGATCCCGCGTGCCGCGGAGCGGCTGGGCCCGTGAGCCATGGCCGCTGAGCCTGCGCGTCCGGAGCCTGTGCTTCGCAATGGGAGAGGCCACAACAGTGAGAGGCCCGCGTACCGCAAAAAAAAAAAAAAGAGAGAGAATATAGAAAGTCATTGAAATATTGTTAAGAGTTAAAAGAGCAATATTATCAAATTTTAATTACCCCAGGACAAATTGTATAATCAGTTTAACATTTACACTTTTCTTTCTTTCTTTGATATGCTTTTGACTATTTAAAAGCTAATTACAAGAGAACAGAGAAGGAAAAGGAAAATGATGCAGACAGACTATGAACATTTAACCTGGTAATTTGTTAGATGTTCTGGAAAAAACGGGGGATAAATTGCTGAAAAAGCTACAGAACTATAAAGTATTGTTCTTTCTTATCTTAAAGCAGTGGTTCTCAACTCCTCATGGCACATTGCACAATGTTTGGAGATGTTTTTGATTGTCCTCACCTGAGAGTAGCAAGATATTACTACTGGCATCTAGTGGGTAGAGGTCAGATATGCTGCGCTAAACATCTTACAGTGCACAAGACAACCCCCAACAACAAAGAGTTATCCAGTCCAAAAATATCAGTAGTGTTAGGCTGAGAAACTCTGATGTAGAAAGAGGCACACCTCTCTCAAAAATAATATAAATACAGAGAGATTATGCATAAGGCCATACAACTACTAAATGAAGTGGCCAGAACTTGAACTTGGATCTTCTGATGCCAGGCATTGTGCTTTCCTTGGCTCTTACTGTCCTTAGAATCAAAATTTCATTTATCTTTGGAGAATTATGGTGGAGTGGAGGAGGAACAAGAGAATCATCAGAGTCAATGCTATGTCTCCATTTCTGTTATGTTCCTCTTACTTGTAGTATAATTGGGTTTACATTTTGCTTTTTTAGATGTCTTATTTATGCAGTTTCTGGTAGTACCCTTTGTTTTGGAATTGATAGCTTCAATTTTTCCCCATTAAAAACTTAATCGATACATACTATCAATGTTTTTTTCAATTCAAGGTATCTAGTAAGGCATACCATAAATGGATAAGAATTTTAAGACAAAATTCTAGCTTTGAGGGAAACTACAGTATAAAAGAAAATGAAACCTTTAAAATGTGAGAGAAATTATTCAAAAGGTGAGTTGAACAAGGATAGAAACTATCTTGCATCTAAAATTGTTTGCAGGAAACTGCCTAAATGTCCATGAACAGGAAATGTTTAGGTACATGACAATATTTAAATATAAAGGATTATTATGTACTCATTATAAATGATGTTTATGATGAATTTGTAATAACAAAGGTACATCCTCATGTTTAGTGAAAAAAATTAAAACAGGATACAAAATATATATAGCTGCTTTTGACGAAAAATAAAAGATATAGAAAAAATACTGGCAGATAAAATATCTGGTATATAGTATTACTTACAAATTCAAACTGGTGGTACTACAGTATTCTACTAAACAAAGTAGGTTATATTGATCCATTCATTCATGTACCAAAATATTTTCTTAATGCCTTGTAAGTTTCAAGCACTATGCTACATTCTAGACATAAGGCAGGAAACAGGAGAAGCACAAAACTTTTCCTTAAAATGCTAAGAGTCTTATCTGGGCAGACAGACAGGTAGGCAATAACAAACTATGCTAGGTAGTAAAGGAGTCCTGTGGGAGTATATAGGCAGAAGCCCTGTATTGTTATTAGTAAATGTAGGCTAGGTTAATCTTGGTAGCAAATTAACCCAGATATCTCAGTAATTTATTACACAAGGAATTTGCTTTTCACACAAGTAATATCCAGTTTATATCAGGCATTTCTCCTCCATCTTGCTTCTTCAGGTGGCTTCTTCAGGTGTCATGACAGACGAAATAGGAAGTAGAGAATTGGACATTTTTAAGGACAATCCTGTAAGTTGTTTACTTCTTTTTCCTCTCATCTTACTGGCCAGAAATCAACCTCATTCCCCCAACCTTACTGGAAGGCATGCTAGAAAATGCAAAGGAGGTACATTTGACTATTTGTTGAGCACCAGCTCTGCCACTGGCCTATACCACAGACTGGACATAGGAAAGGCCTCCCTGGAAGCTGTGGCATTTAAATTGAGACCTGAAAAATAAGTAGTTACGTAGACCAGTAAAGACATGGAAAAATTATTTCAGGTAGGAATAATCTTGTACCAATGCCTAGAGGAGAGAGAAGGATGACCCTTCAAAGAACTGGAAATTCAGTATTTGAGCTTTGAATGTAGGGGGAGGGCAGGCAGGGGCACATTCATGAAGGACTTTATAAGTTGTGTTAAGGTATTTAAAAATTATTCTGAAGGCGAGGAGAAGCCACTGGAAGGTTTAAAGCATGATAAAGTTTGAGCAATGTGAGTAGAGTAATGTAATAAAGTTTGCATTTTAGAAAAGTCATTCTGGTTGCAGTGAAGAGTATGGATTGAAGGAGAGCAAGATTGTAGGTGCGGGGCCAGTTAAGAATCTCCAGTATCAGTCCAGTTAAGCAATGATGGTGACCTGTAGGAAGAATAGGGATAGAAAGTAATAGATTGGAGAGATATTTAAGAGTTATAGTTGTTGGAATTTAGTAGTTCATTGGAAGAACAGTAATAAGTGGGTTATTTGGGGGATGGGGAGTGATTAATTCAGTTTGAGATATTTTGAGTTCAAGACAAACATATAAACCATCAGAGTGTTTCTGTCTGAATGAAAGATTTGAATACATAGATAGGTCTAGAAATCAGAAGAGAGATCTGAGCTGGAGATACAGATTTGGGATTTATCAGCATATAGATCATAACTTAAGCCACAAGAGTAGATGAGTTTGTACATGCATACTGTAAAAAGGAAAGAGGGCCTGTGGCAGAGCCCTGTGGACAACATTTAAGGCAGAGGTTCTTAATTTTCACACTGTGTCTGAATCACCTAATGAGGTTTCTAAAAATATGGTACCTAGGCTCCACACTCCAGGGATTGTGATCCAGTTAGTCTTGATGTGTCCTGAGATATCCTATGTTTCAAAAGCTTCCCCAGTGATTCAGCCAAAGTTGAGAACCATTGATGATGAAGAGAACATAAAGGAGACAAATAGTCAGTGAGATAGGTGGAAAACTATTTGGTGTCTCCAAGACAAAGAAAGAGGTGAGTCAAAAGCTCCTGAGAAGCAATGAAAAATAACGATCAGAAAGTGTCATTGAATTTGCCAATATAAATATTAATCAATGACCTAAATTAATGGTAATGGAAGCCTAGTTGCTGTAATTGAGTAGTAAGTGAGAGGTGGAATAAAGGAGACAGTTGATGTCTCCACTCTTATATGGAGTTTGATTGTAAAAAAGAAGGAGAAAAAAAGGGTACTAGCTGGAAAGAACCTGAGACTGGAGGAGAGCTCTTTTAATAATTGGAGAGGCTTAAGCATGTTTAACTGCTAAGGGTAATAGAGGGACTGAACAAATTAGCAACAGAAATGATAAACAGGTAAGAGGAGTGAGACTAAAAAACCAGAGCATGAAAAGAAATACCTTTGCATACTAAGAGGAGGGAAGAAGAAATGTTGGAAATCTATGAATAGTAGTTTGTAGCATTGGTGGTAGAAAATTGAGGGAGCTGAGTTCTCATCTCATCTAAGGGCAGTGATTTTTTTTTTCCTATTAACCAGCACTTTATATGCTCTGCTGGGAGTGAGGGAAGAGCTGGTAAGGACAGAGTTTTTAGAGAAGTGATGAATGTTTGAAACAATCACTAGGGAGGTTGAGAGAGCTAAAGAGGAAAAGCTAATAGGATTGATTACCAGGCATCATTGAGGCCCAAATTGAGGGTGCTTACCAAGGATTTATCGTGGCCACTATCTGTAGAGTTTTATATTTTGTAATTTTTCTGTTGAAGCACTCAGGAACCCCAGATACAATGGAAGGACAGTGGGGCAGGCGAATTGAATATATTGACAAGGGAGTGGCATAAGTGATGTACAACGCAATAAAAACAGAGTAGGGAAGGCAGTAAAGAGAGAGAACAAAATGTAGAAAGTAACCAATGAAATGGTCTTCAATTTTTTAACACATACCACCGATGTATATATGTATTTATAAATTATATGTATTTCCCTGTATACTCATATACTTTATATAAAGCTTATTAAAAATATATTAAATTACATAAGTATAATAAAATCTACTTTGTATAACCTGCAACCTACTTTATATGTTCTGCAAAAATATAAACTATAAAAATATAAAATATAAATAATGAAAGATTAAAAAGTTCTAAGACTTTCTTCCTGTACTCTACAGGATTGTCTTACACTTGTCTTACAAGTGTATTGTAAGACACTTGTCTTACAATTGTCTTACACTTCCTACTTTGGAGATGACTTGCCTTGAGAATGTATATATATTGGACTGTAATTAGAAGAGAATGCTGGGATGTTGGGAGGTCATGGTCAGAGAGTAGAATGTCTAAATTTATTATTTTGAGGGTAGAGCAGTAATGACATCTGGGACATGTCCATGGGAAAAAAAATGGTTGATTGAATCACTAAGAAAAATCAAGAAATGGAAGATAAGTATGGGGTTATTAATGTAGCATATTGTGGTTACTCTGGTTGATTGCAACTTTGGGATAAAAATAAAAGCCTATGAGCAAGGTGCAAGGGGATAAAAAATGAAAGAAGTTTTTGAAGAGGAAGTTACCTAGTAGGTGACAACGAGGAAGAGGGGTAAATATACAAGTCTGCAAAAGGCATAGACTTGTACTCCGTGAGAGACTTTTTGTATACACTACCTGCAGTAGACAATGAATGCTGAAAGATAGTCCTAACTCAAAAGTAATTCTTTACTGGGTAATTTGTTTAAGGAAACAAGTCCCTCATCTCCCGTTGATAATCCCTGGGGAGGGATAACGTGATTCATACTCTAGAGTTAATTGTTATAATTAAATCGGTACTTAGTTTAAATCAGTACTAAGGAATGGAAGCAAAAACTTCCAAGAATTGGAGCATAATTTTGGAATCTTTAGTCAGATGTCCTTTTTTTCTCTCCAGAAAATTGGGATCCATCTTACACTTTTATCAATTCATGAATGCATTTATATGGTAGTTTTTATAATGATATTATTTCATGTAGATTGATGTTTAGATTAATGAAAAGAAAAAAATGTATGAAATCAGTACTGTCTTGAAAACTGCCAGGTGTATGATCCTAAGTATGGGGCATTTTTAATGGCAGACCTGGATAAATTAGGAGATTTTGAATTTCTGGAGGTTATCATGAGGGTCTACAAACCAAGGTAACATGAGGAAATGAAAGTGTGTGTCAGGAGAGAAAGGTAAGACAAACTGAGGGAGAACTGAGTCTGATTTGCAGAATTTTCTGAAACCAGAATGGAGACTGTTTTGTCTCTGAAATTCATCAGACCCTATGACTTTAGCTGCTAACTTCATTGTGTCTTTGTTCATTCCTGTCTAACCTACTGCAGTTTCTGAATATCTTCTTTCTCCAGCTTTCCAAGGTCTTGCCTTTCAGTCCTTTATAGCAGGGTAGAGGTAGAGAGAAGCATTCATTCATTCATATACTCATTTATCAAGATGATTTTTATTGATCATCCATCACTACTTGATGCTGGGTATGCAGTAGTAAATAAGAAAGTTCATACCCTCAAGGAGCTTACAGGCTAGTAGGATGGAGGGATAAATAACTGGAATATAGTGTGATAAATTCACTATAATCTAATAGAAGGGGCACCTAAATCCATTCCTTAGCAGTCAGATGAGTCTTCTGGGAGAATGTGACATTTCATGTAAGACCTAAGACCTTTAAGGAGAGTAGGAATTTACCAAGTGAAGATCAAAGTGAGTGTTGGGTCACAGGGGAGGATGAATGTTCAGGCTGAGAGAATAGAATAGAATGTCCCTAAGGCAAGAGAAAGCAAGAGCCATATATTGACTGGGAAAATTAGATCAGATGTTAACCCCCCCTGTTTTCCCCATTTCCATCATTAGAGATATACTCAGATTTTCATACAAGTACCAACCTCTACACATAGGCCTCAAATGCCAGAGTCTCAAACTTGCATGTATGGAAGTACCTTATTCCAGTTATCTAATGGTGCATAACAAATTACCCAAAATTAATGGGATAGAACATACATTTATTATACTCACAGATTCTGGGTCAGGATTTCAGACAGGGCATAGTGGGGATGGTTTGTCTCAGTTCCATGATGTTTGGGGTCCAGCTTGAGGATTGGAAGTCTGTGAGAGCTAAAGTCATCTGCATCATTGTTCATTCAACTTTTTAGCAATTAATTTCGGATGTTGGCTTGGGGAATTAATTCTTCTCTAAAAGGACTACTTTGTATGGTCTCCTCATGGGCTAGTTTGAGTTTTCTCATAGCATGGGGACCAGAACCCAAAAGCAAGTGTCTCAAGAAGAAGAAAATTAGGTGGAAGTTTTATATACTTTTTATGATCTAACCTCAGGTGACCTAATCATCTTTACCATATTCTACTTGTTAGAACAGTCATGGGCTCATGTTGAAGGGAAGGGAAAATAACACCTACCTCTCAGTGGGAGGAGTGTCAGTCACATTGTAAGAAGAGAATGTGGGAAAGGACTGATTTATTGATTAGCATCTTTGGAAGGTACAATCTTGCATATTCCTCACTTAAGAATGTTCACAAATAAGATCAAATCTATGTTCCACTGCACCAGTAACAGTCATTAATTTCCCTTTATAGTTCACCTGTCGGTTATTCATCCACGATGTCTTTGACATTACTTTTGAGGGATTTTATAAATGTTAGTAGCTCCATCCTGTCCGATAAGTGCAAAAGCAGAAAAGAAGGCTAGACATGGTTCAAAGAAAAATCAACAAAGTTTTAAAATTAAAACAGAGATAAAACTACAATATAACTAATGCTTGTATGCTGTCACCTTAAACATATAAACATATGAAATTAAATGCACATCCTTTCAGAATCTAAAATAAATGTAAGTAAAGGAACTTCAGTACTACTTTACCGTCTTTATGCTTGCTAGCTAGGTTAGGAGAGTGTTGGGTTTGTTTTTTTAACCTCATTTTATTTCACTATACTGACTACTAGCCTCAGCTATAATATAAACTGAATACTAAACTTTTTAAAAATTGTGTTCTTTCAGTAAAAATAGATGTTAAATTTTAAAGTACAACTCATTACATTTCTCTTTTTCTTTGTTTGGTCCTGATTTTCCCATGCGTAGATTTGTCTTATGTGTGTTTGTGTAAGGTATGTGTGTGTACTCACACATGCGTGTTTATACATACACAAATATGTTGAACAATCTCTATATACATATATAATACATACCCATAAATGCAAATCAAGCTCTTTGTTGTTTCACTTAGCCTATCTTAACCATTCACAGAATCCTCCAATTTAAAGTGATCCAGGTGGGCCTGAATTAAATTAGAAGGAAAATGTTTAAAAGTCATGTATCTAGTCTGGTTTTCAAGTTTGCTGTTCTAATCCATCCCATCCTCCTTTCTTCTGCCTCAAAAATATTGTAGGAACAAGGTTGATCTGGGCATGAAGTTAAACAGGATATTGCTTTCATCTACTTCAGCCAAATCTCAAAGTCACTGACCTAAGAAAGACCTCCCCATCTACTTTGATAAAAAGCAGAGTTGAAAATGGTAATGTCCACTATTTTTTGCTAGTTGCTGTACATTTGTTACCTCATTTAATCCTCTGAAGAGTATATGTTATTCTCTTTATTTCAAGAGAAGAAAGCAAAAGGCTAGAAGAAATGAAGTAGCTTTTCTGCTACACAGCTGTGACATAGTAGTGACAATAAGATTCTAGCCAGATCTAACTCCAAATGCTGAGTTCTTTCAGTTTAGTATCAGTACCTGTAGTTTTTCTGTAATATTTCTCAGCTGAGTATTTTGATTTTGATGTAACATTTATGTGAGTGATCAGAATCGCTTGTTTTATTCAGCTAGCTGAATATATAAACCTAGATTGTTTGTATAAGGCATTTACAAAGCAGAAGACTTATGAGAACAGAACATTGGCCCTACTAGGAGCTCACAGTCTGTTCACTGGCAAATCAAAGAAATTTCAAAGTCAGACAAAAGAAACTATGAAAAGCATAATTTATTATGTTGTATAAGACTAGAACATTCCTACTCACCAAGAGAAGATAGATGGGAAAAATTTAATCAGAATATAAGTTCCTGTAAGAAAATACAGCATTCTGTGGAAAATCAGACTGTTGCCTTAGAATAAATTCCTCATGTATCCATGTAAGCAGCATGAAGAAAATAAAATGTACATTATCAACTTTTTCTTTACTGTACCAAAGCCAAACACAGCCCCAGCTGTGTTGCTACTTACTACTTGATCTTTCTATTATTTTGCTTTCCATCAGTGACTTTTTTCCTCTTCAGAGTAACAGCTATCCCTAATGGTAGAATGCATTTCTTACAGAGATCAAAATTAATGTAATTGAAAACATTATGGCCTTGAAAATACTTTAATATTTAATTTAGTCGTTCATGGGTAAATGTTACTGGAGTCATAGAAAAGTTAAGATAGAAGTAGTGGTATAAGAAACAGTCCCCAAAGCCAATCAGTCCTAGAAGAAGAGCCCAGGATAGTGGCCTTAGTTCAGGAAACCTTTTCAGGAAAACACACAACCTGTTGACGTTCTGATACATGCTGCATACTAAGGTGGCAAGTTAGTACATGGAATAGTTTGGAAAGGTAGCCTCAGAATTCAGTGAAGTGCCCTTTCTTTGTTCTGGACCAGAGATACGTCCAACTTTCCCATCCCATCATATATCCCTTGACTTCTTATAATTTCTAGCTATGTCAGTGCATGGAAAACTGAAACAAGATGGGCATGGTTTTTTTTTTTTTTAATTTCACTGTATTTTAGTTAAACATGGATGTCTAAAGTTTGATTTCAAAATAAATTTAAGGTATCTTGCCAGAGTTAGAATAATTTAAACACATTATATAACTCACATTATTAAAGCCCATTTTTAGCATTATCCAATAGTAAATTTAAAATCCTGTTCTTTATGAAATAATTTTTGTGACAGGTGCCATGCTTGACCAGTGTAATATAACATATGAATGCATGATGAGGTTGTAAGAGGGGGTATGAGGAGCTGTGACAGCAGTGGCCTGAGTTCCCTCCTCCTGGAATGGCCAGCCATCTCCCCCTAGCTAACTCTAATTTCTTCTCTCGTACACAGCTTAGAAGTCATCCCTTCTGCGGACATTCTCCGATCTTTTCATTTTGCATTAGGTGTACCTCCTCTATGAACATCTGTAGTATCCTGTGCATACTCAGGTACTTCTCTTTATATATCTCTCTCTCCTTCACTGGACTGTAAAATTGTTGTGAGCTTCACTGTTTTTCATCTTTGTATCCTCAACATCTAAACTTGTGCCTCATACCTGGTAGGCACTAACATTTTGTTGAATGAAGGCATACGTGAAAAGATGAATTATGAATAGATTTATAGGTATTTTATGAAGCGCACATTCATAGAAGGTTATGTTTCACAAGGAAAAAGCATTAACTCATTACCCATGGAACATTGTCTTGTTATGCTTCTTCATCCCATTCTGCAATATTATTTTTTGTTTCTTTGGATCTTTAGCCTATTGCACTAAACAAAAAATAGTTACTACTTAATCTACATTTTGTAACTTTGTCAGTAAGTTTTTAACACACAATATTGACTATTTGTAAAGGTTACTGTAAATTTTTTCAGCATTTTTAATTTGCAGTTGTATTATTTTGTGGCCAGTTTTCCTCCCAAAGAATGTATCATTAGGTATTTAGTAGATGCAGTAGCAAAATAAGATTTGCCTTTTGGAGAAAATTTAACTTTGTGGAAGATTCTTTGGAATGTGTCTATTTTTAAAGTTATGGGCTTTCTGATTTTAATCTAAAATTGGGTGAATAATATTTATAGTTTTTGTAACACCTTAGAGTTCACAGATTGCCTTATGTACTTTTTTATATAATCTTCAAATTAAGTTGCTTGTGAGATAGTATAATACTTACGAGATAATATGGGATATCATAAATAAGTAAACAAAGAATCATAGAGGTTAAATAACACCTTAGATTGTACAGCTGAATCTGGAATTTTATTTGTGGGGAGATTTTTACTGTTGATTCAATTTCTTTAGTAGTTTTGTTCAGAATTTTCTATTTAATCTTGAATCAGTGGCAGTAAGCTATATTTTTCTAGTGTGTTCATTTCATCTGTCTTCAAATGTATTGGCATGAAGCTGTTTTAATATGCTCTTATTATTTTAATGTCTGCAGCATCTGTAGTTATGTAGTTTCTGACATTAGCTATTTCTGCATGCCTGCCTTCCTCTTTCTCTTCCTCGCTTCCTCCCTCCCTCCCTTTTTTTCTTCCTTTCTTCCTTACAACTTTTTGCTGAATCTATCCAGAGGTTTGAAGCTTTATGCTTTTCAGAGAGTCAACTTTTAGCTTTCCCGTCACCTCTATTTTATCTTTATTTTCTATTTCATTAATTTCTGGGGTTTTATTTTAATTATTTCTTGTCCTTTGCTTTTTTCAACTCCTGTTTTTTTCTCTTTTTTTTAAGTTTATTGTATTTCTTTTATAAAGCCTGTTTTATTGGATTCTCAGGTCACTAATTTTCGTCCTTTTCCATAGTAGGCATTTAAGGTTATAAAATTCTCTTCGATTATTGATTTTCATATATACCACAGGTTTTCATATTAGGTTGTCACTTAGTTCTGAATATTTAGTTCCAATTTCCATTTCGAGTTATTTAGAAGTATGCTGCTTATTTTCAAAACAATTGAATTATTTCTAGTTATCTTTTTGTTATTAAATTCTATCTTAATCTCATTGTTAAAGAATGTGGTTTGTATAATATCAGTTATTTAACTTGCTGAGCCTTATTTTTGTGGCCTAGTTTGTGATCAGCTTTTGAAATGTTCTATTTTGGAAATGTACTTGAAAATAATGTGTATTTTACAACTCTGGGTATCATTTTATACATATGTCCATTAGATAAGGGTAATTGTTCAAATCTTTTATGTTCTTATGACGTTGTCTTCTTGACCTTTCAGTTACTAAGCTAAACTATAAATCTCCCATTTTACATTGTTTGCTTAGTTTTCCTTGTCAAGTTTTGCTTTATGTATTTTGAGATCGTTAGCTGTGTACAACTTTGTTATTGTTATATTTTCCTGAAGAAGTAAACTTTTTATCATTTAACAATGATCCTCTTTATTTCTAGTAATGCTTTTTTCCTTATATTAATATAATTTTGATATTTGTATTAATATGTTTTTCCATTTTGTACTTTTATTTATGTTATGGATGTATCTTTTGAAAAGAGAACAATATAGCTATTGTTACAATATAGCAATATACAATTGAACAATATAGCAATTTTTATCTTTTAACTAGACTATACAGCCCATTTACTTTTATTGTAATTACTGATGTATTTGGGTTTATTTCTGCCATTTAATTTAGTATATTTATTTTCCCATCATTTCTTTGTTTCTCTTTCTTTCTTTTATTGACTTCTTTGTGCATTCTTCATTACTTTTTTCTCATTCATTTTTTTTCCTACTGGTTTGGAGGTTATACTTGCTTACCCTAGAAATGTTATCATGTATACTGTTTAAATCATATACATACCTTTACTCTCTACCCAAACAAAAAGACCTTAGAGAGAATATTTTAACTCAGCTTAACGTTTCCCAATTTTTATATTTTTGCTTATGTTTTTAATTCTGTAAGAAATAAATATCATATTTTATAATGTTAATATTGTTTATATTTACCACTTTTTTTCATGTCATCATTCTTTAGGCATTTCAGAACTTTTGATTGAAAATAAATTCAGTGAGGACATGAGAGTGATAAACCTTCTCAGTCTTTATCTCTAAATGACCTTATTTCACTCTCATTGTTAGAAGAATTTTATTGGGTATAAAATTCTAGGTTACTAGGTTAATTTCTTTTAGCCCATTAAAGTTATTATTTCACTGTCTTGTGGATTCTATTTCTTTCAAAAGTTTAATTTGTCTGTCAGTCCTTTGAATGTAATTTATCTTTTTTTGTTTGCTTTTGATATCTTTTCTTTTTCTTGTATTAACAGTTTCACTCTCTACCTCTTTCTGTCTTTGCTAGAGCTTTAATTCAGATGTACATGAGATCTTTTCGCAATATTTTCCATGCCTCTTTATGTCTCAGGATTGTATTTGGCATAATTTATTCATTTCTCTATTACAGTTCTCTAATTCTCATTTCAACTATATTGAAGTTACTGTTTAACCTATTGATTGACTTCTTTTGCTTTGATTATCATACTTTGCATTTTTAAAAATTCTCTTTTCTCCTTTTTTCACAATTCATCTTTTCTTATATTGTTAAACTTTTTACTTCTTGAAACATATTAAACATACTTATTGTATGTGCAGTAATTCTAATACCTGGCAACTTCTTAGGAGGGATTCTGCCATACGTTGTTGTTTATTTGTTTTACGTATGATGCCTTGTTTTTTAATATATTTAAGTGATTTTTTAAACCTTGAGCTACTCATTTTTCTTTGAATTTTACATGTGAAAGTATTTTGATACCTGTGTTTCAAGGTGTACATTCATTTCTATCAGATGCCTGACAGTATTAGTATGGTACTATTAATATAGGACCACTTTAAAATCTTGGCTTGAGATTTTGTGGAGCAAAAGAGTAGTGAGACTTCAGACTGCAGACTGCAGTGAGGGTTAGCTCGTGGTTACAAATTATCAGAGAGGACTTATTTTTCCCATCCGTCCAGTGTCAAAGTTCTGTATAGGCAATTTCCTTTACATTTCCTCTTAGGGAAGGAAGCAAGAGGGTGGGGGTGTTATGGCATAATGCTTAAGAGCATTGTGCCTAGACCCAGACCATCTGAATTTGCATTTTGGCTCTACTGCTAACCTTGAACAAATTACTTAACCTTTCTGTTCTTCAGTGTCTTGATCTCTAAGATAAAGATTATAATGGTGCCCTTTTTATGGGTTTTCTGAGGATAAAATGAGTTAATATCTTTGAAGCACTTAGAATGCAGTAAGTTCTATAAGTGTTTCCTATTATTATCATGATCATCATTATTGTGTCTAACTAACTCTTATACTAAGTGAGTAGTGCTGTGTGGCCCCAGCACTCTTGGTGGGGGGGGGGGGGTCTGCTGTTAGACATCCTACCTTTTGAGGCCTTAAAAATTAATACTCAACTTCAGCTGATTCAGCAAATATTCTTAAGACAAAAGACAACTCAAGTGCTTACCTTACTACTCTGAATACCAGTCTTCACTTAGTCTTGTCCCCAGAATTCCTTACTTTTTTTCTAACCTCATGGGATCATTTAAGAAGTATTTTTTGTATTTCTTATTTTATTTTAGTTGTTTTCGGGTGATACTTGTGTTACAGGATATAGAAGTCTGTTATACAGCTTGTAAATGGCAAAACCAAGACTAAAGTACCAAACTGACTCTGAGCATGGTGCTTCAAGAAATTTGGACAGCGGACATACACAGACATGAATGTTTCAAACATTTAAAATCATTAGTAATCCAAGAAATACTGATAGAAGGAACTATACAGTACCGTTTTTCTTATCAAATTAGAAAAGTAAAGAAGAAAAGAAAGGAAGAAGGAAGGAAACAGAATTTGAAACCCCAAATTAACAAGCATTCAAAAATCCAGAAACTTTCTTATCTCTTATTGGCAAAGATGTTAATTGCTACAACTCCTGTGCAGAGCAATTTGGCAGTGTATATCCAAGTTAAAAGATTTATATTTATGACACATAAATTTTGCTTCTATGAATTTATAAAAACAATTAAAGGTATGTATAGAGATTTAGCCATAAGAGTGGACATTACATCACTTTACAGAAAATTAAAATATTGAAAACAAACATTTACCTCACAATAAGAGAATGGGTTGAGTTGAGTGTGAAACATCCAAATAATGAAATGCTAAATGCAATTTTAAAAGATTTCTTTGAATGCCATCAGAAGAAGTTTGTGGTAATTTGTTGAGGGGAAACAGAGATGGTTGCAAGTTAAAATATACAATCTAATTTTTAAAAAACAATGGTGTGTATATATATAATCATAATCCATTGCAAAAGTTAAAATTAATAGCTCTTGGGCATGAGGTTTGGGGTGATTTTTAACACATTTTCTTTTTACTTATTTGTAGTTTCTACAGTGATCTAAACACTATTAAAAATAGATAACATGCCATTAAATAAATTCTTAAATAAGAATCATAATTCAAGATGCCAGTACTCTAATAAAATGACTTATATTTTTGTATATTGACTTTTCAATTCTAATGCTTAGGCATATATATTTTTATGTAGTAAAATTATTCTGTACATATATTTTATAATCTGACATTTTCTTTGACAATTTCTAATTATTTTTCCATGTTTCTACATAGCTTTGCAGTGATCAGTTTGATGACCACATCATATTGATATTCTGTTTATTTAATTACTAAAATTTAATGTATTTTCTACAATTATTCAAATATTTACTTTTTTAGCATTTATCTATTATGACTAGCACTTCAATTAAATAATACAAATGATAGTTCTGAAAATAATGGTAACAAATTATCAAATACCTTTTTGGTGTTTCATAAAAGTTATATATAATTCTTAGAACAATTCTATGAGTTAGGCATTATTATTCTCTTATTAAAATGAAGCTAAATAACCCATTGATTACAAAGCTAGTGAGAGGTTGAGCTAGAGTTCAATCCAGGTTTGTCTGATTGTATGTCTGATTTATCTAAGCTTTTTCCATTAGAGTTTGTAAAATTGTGCTCTGTAATAATTAACAGGAAATATTAGCAGGGATGAAAAATAGTTTTAATTCAGTTTCCTGAATCCCATATCTATTTCAGAGTTTTTGAGACCATTATCTTTTAGTTTCTAGTATTGTTGTTAAAAGACCAGTAACCTTTCAGAGTCTCATCTTAGGCACACAGGAGTTCTCCCTGCCCAATCTCTGGAATCTTTTAGAACCTTCTCTTTTTCCTCAGTGCTTTCTACTCTCTTAATGATTCATCTTGTTGTTTGCTCAGTTTTCATCCTTTGACCTGGGTATTCCATTTGAAGATTTTTCGTGTTTTATTTCTTTGATGGTTTCCTGTCTTCTAATTTGCTGTTATTGACCATGTTGTTGTTGTTGTTGTATCCTTGGAACTCCTTTTATTTGGATACCAGACCTCTTAGACTCTTACTGTCATATCTTTTGTTTCCTATTGTTCATTTCTCTATTATTTTGTTTCTACCTTAGGGAAGAGTTTTTAGCTTTATATTTGAATACACTTTAAAACTCTATGCTTTTTTTTTTTTCATTTCTGATCTTTCTTGTTCTCTGAGAGTTTTTTTTATAGCTTCTGATTCTTGCTTCCTGGATACAATATAGTTTCTTATTTCTGTGAGGTTTTTAAATGCATTTTTTGAAGTTTCTTCTGTTCTCTGAATGTTTCTCCACATTCAGTTTTTCTGTTTATGTGGTTTGAATTCCTATCTCTGTGTACTATGAGCAGAGCTTGTTGATTGGAGAGCTTCACTGAGATTTGAATGCACGATGAACTGATCTCTTTGTTGGGAGGTCACCAAATGTCAGTATCTGCAGGTATTTACTCTTAGGCAGGTCAGATTACACAGAGAAGAATTTTCCAGTATCTTGTCTCTGGAGGAAAACCCTGGATGCCAGCATTCTGGGAGGCAATCAGTGGAAAGGGAGGAAAGGGTGTGGTGTAATAAACCTTTACTTAATCCCAGTTGTTAAGTAAGACAAATTATTCCACTCTCATCTCTTCTTGGTGACTAATAATCTAAAGCTTCTTGGTTCAAACTTTTACAGAATAAAACTTCAGTCAACTATTTAAGTAGTCACCTGGCTCCAGAGTAGGGAAGATCAGTTTGGCATCCTCTTTTAAAAAATTGTGAACAAATCTTTCCATTTGAAGCCCTACCTTATTATACCCTTCTATCCAGAAATACAATTCCTTAGCTTTTCTGAAGTTCTGCGATAGAACTGCCTTCTCTCTCTCTCTCTCTCTCTTACCCTCCCTTCCTCCCCTGCTTCCTGCCTACCTCCTTCTCTTTCTCCCTTACCTTTCTCACCCTTTGGGTTATTTTTAATCAACTCAGTTTCCAGTTTCAAAAAGTATATTGATACCTTCTATCTGTTTCGTCTCCTTTCTTTTTTTTTTCTTATAGTATTATAATTTAAAATGTATATATACATTTACTATCTTTTAAATGGTGTTTCAGGAAGGAGTAGAAAGGAGCATATGTTTAATCCACTATGTTTAACTAAAAAACTCATTTTATAATATTATGGCCACCCATTCAAGAATATGTCTCCATTTATTGAAGTCATAGTTTAAATATACTAATTAAGTTTAATGGTTGTCTTCATAGAGATTAAATGCAGCTCTTATTAAATTACATTCTAAATAATGCAGTTTTTCCTCATTATTTGGAATGGAGTCTCTTCTTCCTTTCTATTTTCTACCTAGTTGTAACTTGATCATATTACTTTAGCATGTTTAACTTACATCTGGAAAAATTACTACTCATTAATGCTATAATTTCTGCACTGATTCTTTTAGATTTCATAGTATACATTTCACCAAAATAATATCTTGCTTCTTCCTATGTTATATTAATTACTTATGTTTATTTTTCTGTTGTTTTACATATGTAAAATATATTCAAAACCACTTTGAATAATATTGGTAATAATTAATATCCTTATTTTTATTCCTGAGTTTGGAGGGAGTACTTCTAGTAGAGTTCTATTTGATATAATATTGACTTTTGTTTTGAAATATCATTATTTATAAATGTATTTTGGAACAGGCTCAAAAACTGAAGAGACATGTCCAAAGGGCATAAGAGCTAGCTTTAAGGGGGCTCCCTCTGAACATATTTGAGATAGTTATGTCCCAAATCAAAAGAATAATGATAGAAATGGATTATAACACACTGAATTAAAAACAATAATCCATAAGTCCACACTGATACATAAAAGAAATTAGAGAGAAGAACGGATGAAGGGAAAGTGCCTTTTTACAGAATGCCAGCTAACAAATGCAGAAAGGGTAAAAGAAATGGAAAATCACTTTTCTTTACAACGATTGTAATAATTAAGGCAGCAGTCACCAGTTGATGCTAAAATTATTGGGTAAAAGGACTGCTTGGATATTCACATGGTCTCCAAGTATCACCTCACAGATCACTTATTAATTAGAATATTACCTATAAAATGGAGAAATCTGGCAGCTACCATCTTAACCATACGATTAAACTTCAAAACACCAATAAAGCACAGTGTGGCATCATGTGCCTCCTAATATGTTGCACCTCAGAAGGAAAAGATGCACCTTCATTATAGTCCTGCCAATAATGTTTAACCTAAATCTATTCATGAGGAATTAACCAGACAGATTCAAATCGAGAAATAGTCTGAGAAACAAGTGATCTAGACTTCCAAAATGTCAGTGATGTGAAAAACTAGACAAGATGGGAGAATTGCTCTAGATGAAAGGAGAATGAAGATTGATTGGATCATAATTTGAAAAAAAAAACAAAAACAAAACAGTAAAACCGACAAAAGGCAAATGGCTTGGGAGACAAATGGTAAAATAGAAATATGGATTATAAATTTTATCACATTATCAATGTAAAGTGTCCTGAATGTGATAATTATATTATCACAATTATGTAGAGAGTATCATTATTCTTGGGTGATACATACTGAAGAGTATACATCAATCAAGTACTGCAGTGTGTACAAGTAACTCTCAAATAGTTCAGCAAAAAAAAGTGTATGTATAGATACAGATATGCAGACACACAAGCACATACCCATAAAGGGGGGAGGGCAAATGTGGCAAGTGGTTAAAAATATGTTAAACTAAGTGAAAGTTATTAGGTGTTCTCTGGAGGTACTATTATTGGAACTTTCCTTAAGTTTGCAAGTTTTCAGAGATGTTGGAAAAGCGAAATATAGTTTTGTAACTTTGATGTATAGTGTCACAGAATTTAAATTTAGCTATTCTGTATCTACAACTATATCTCTTTAGTAGTAAAAGAGAACAATTTGTTTCTCTAGCAATTTGTTTTGATTCATTTTTTTTCAGCCTATATAAGAAATTATGTGTGTGTGTGTGTGAGTATGTGTACACATACTCATTTGTGAGAACCTTTAATGTCTCTACTGAAATCCTGTTCTCCAAGGAATCTCCTCAGCATGTATATTTTTTATTGGAGGTTCTGCTCTGTCATAAATATCCTGAACTAAAATGCTCTTTCTTTCTTTAAAAAACTATACCATTTATTAGCTTCTCTTGAATTGTTTTTCTAAACTGGCCTAGCAAACCTTTGCACCAAATACTTTCTACTGGGTGCAAAATGAATGTCTTTATGAATTTTTCACACATTTCAAAATTAAAAAAGCATGAGGAATTATCACATGAGCCTCTTTGTAGTTCGTGGTCTCTAATACTTAATAAAAAGAGTCTAAAGTGCTATTTCTTCTCTTAAAAATTTACAATTTTTAAATGCTTATCATTGAGTCATTATCTACTTTGCCACCCAATTATACTGATTTGTATTTACATCTAATCCCCATGATAATTCTGTTTATGGCTTGTCTATCTCATTTTGTCTATTATTATAGTGCTGAACTTGAAATTTTAAAAATTCTTTCAGTTAGACTCAGAAATCCTTGGAGGCCCAGTTCTGCCTCTGACTAGCTCTAAAATTCAGGTATCTGTTTGGTAATCTAAAAGTTTTATTAGACCAGATATGTAGAAAACAATCACCAATATTACTTCTACTCTAGCTTACAATGAGTTGGACCCTCTATTGTATGGCATCTGCAGCTGTGCATTTTCAAACCATAGCTAAAAATCTTGCTGGTTTTATCACGTTCTCTCCATCTGTAATACCTCAGGTGAGTTTGGGGTTGGTTGAGAAATAGGTGGTATGGCTTTAGAGCGTCTTCTTACTTCTCATAATAATTCTTTCAATGATTGATGCTTCCCTTTTTTTTTTTTTTTTTTTTTTTTGCGGTACGCGGGCCTCTCACTGTTGTGGCCACTCCCGTTGCAGAGCACAGGCTCCGGACGCGCAGGCTCAGCGGCCATGGCTCACGGGCCCAGCCGCCCCGCGGCATGTGGGATCTTCCCAGACCGGGGCACGAACCCGTATCCCCTGCATCGGCAGGCGGACTCTCAACCACTGCGCCACCAGGGAAGCCCGATGCTTCCCTTTTATACATAAATTTTAACTCTTAAAAAATAGGTACATTGTATTTCATCTGCTGGGTATATTACCTTGTGGAAAACTTTCTGATTTATAGTAACTACTCTCAAACTTGTACTATTGATATTTTTGGCATTTACTGTTAACAGCTTCTAATCTCTAATTAAAATGTTGTTGACATCCCCAGTTTTGTTAGAGGATAGAGGAGCTTAAAATGACATGCGTGGAGGACCCATTCACTACTTTCCGTGTTGCAGTGGATTGTGAGTAGCCTGAGTACACCTTATTCTGTTGTGACAGCCAATTTTTAGCATGGAAGTGGCTGCTAGGAAGAGTAGGACAAGATGGTGAACTGGATTAATAAATGATCATCACTTTGCTTTTGTATCCCATTTTTCCCCTCTCTATGAATAATCTGAAGATGACTATATACCATATGGTAAATATAACACAGCACACAATTTTGATTCTTTTCAATTTTTTCAACTACTAATTTTGTTATTACAAATGTAATTTTTTTCTTTTAGAAAATATAGAAGAGGAAAATTAAAATCACATGTAATTACACCATCCAGAGATAATCACTTTGGTGCTTACCCTCCCAGATCTTTCTCTTTAGGGAGTTCTAGTTTTGAAATGAGTTCATGTTGTGTATACCACTTTGTTACTTGAATTTTGTCATTAACAATATACTGTGGACCTCTTTCCAGGTTATTTAATTTTTTCTGCACTATTATTTTATATGGCTGTATAATATTGTGCAGTTATTCCATGACTTATTTAAACAGCTTCCTGTGATTGATTTAAATTTTTTATTATACTAGCACTCTGATGACACTGATGAAATAAATCTTTGGTCACAATTTCTTTTGAATGAAAAATCTAGCTATTGCTAGATCAAAGAGGATTGAAATCTTAAAAATTTTGATACATATTGCTCAACTACTTTTTTTTAAAGTACTCTATCCTGAAATAGCTTAATGGAATTTTTAGAGAAAACCAATAAGGAAAGTGGCTGACTTAAATACTATGAGTACTCTAGATAATATCTTAGCAAGCTATAAAATTGTTGGTTAATTGTTTAGAGGTGAGAATAAGTTAGTTGTTACCTGCTGTCATTAGAAATAACATATCAGAAATTTCCAGTATAAATTGAAGGTAATACCTGTGTAATAGCATAAGACATTTTACCAATATATAAAAGCTATGAGCTTATATAGGAAATGATTTAAATGTAGTTTTCCCTTCTTTTTTTCCCAAAAGGGGGATGTTTTTACTAATTATTCTAAATAATAAAAATAACATGAGATCATACTCTAATTCTGTTTTGCAAGTTGATTTTTAAAAATCTACCAACATATTACTAAAATATTCCCATATTGCTACATAGATTTACCTTATGTTTTTAATTCCTGCATATTACATGGTATGGTGGATATGCTATATGTTAGTAAATAAATTCCTTGTTGATAATTATTCAGATTATTTACTTTTTTCTCAATTATAAATAGTGAGTGCACTTATTGTCTTGTACAGACATCTGTGTACTTGTTATTCCATTAAAGTAAATACACCTGCAGCAGTGACATTGTTACTAGTAGAAAACAGTGATAAAACTCTGAGTTCTGGTATTAGAGCTTGAATCCCAGCCTCCATCACTAACGTGCTGTGTAACTTTGGTGAGCTAATTGACCTTACTATAATACTGATCTGAATTTAGAAGACACTTTGTAGAATTGTTGAGAATTCTATAGCCTCTCCTTAATAACAAAATTCATGTAAGGCAGATGCTATGTACCTATTGCATCTGGCACATAATAAGTGCTAAAATATCCCTATTGTTATATAAATTTTCTTCTTTAGTGAATTTTCTAGTCATTTCTTTTGTTTGTTTTTCTCTTGGATAGTTTCTTCTTTATTAAATTTGTGGGAGAATTTTTTATATTAAGAATATTTACTTGTCCCTTTTGTAAGTTATAAATATGTTTTCCCAATTTATCATATCTACATTTTGGTTTAGTCAAGTGTGTCAATCTTTTCTTTTATGGTTTCTGGTCTTTGTGTCATGATAAGAAAGGAAATCTCTACTGCAAGGTTATGAAATTATCATCCTGTATTCTAGCCTAGAGATCTTTTTATTTTCTACATTTAAGTATTTACCTCTTTTGTATGTGTGTGTGGCTAGTACTGCTCCTTCTCAGCTCCCTTGTATATTCCCCCAAGGGATATATTGGAAATGCTAGGGTCCTTTTTAGGTTATCACCATGATTGAGAAAGGACTACTGGTGGTATTCAGTGGTCAGGAGCCAGGGATGTCGGCCAGACTCCTTTAGTGCACAGAACTTCCCTCAACAAAGAATTCCTGAGTCCTCCTTGACTTAGAAATGCCTTGCCAGACCTCTGAATCTTACCATTGATTTCTGCCAACAACAAACATCTGAAAATTAAACATCTAAGAATTAAAAATAAAAATAACAGTGGATTTAATCGATTGCTTCTCAGGTTGAGTTTAAAAGTAACACCTGAATATGTAGAGAAAATCTGAATTCCATGGACCAGGGGGAGTATGTAGAATAGTACAACCTTTTTTGTTTTTGTTTTATTATTGATTGCTCCTTTTCCGTGGGAGTTTATTCTTGTTTTATTGCCACAATACCCCTCAAATGTAACTGAAAACAAAATTAGAAAATTTCAATCACCTCTCTTGTTTCTTGCATTGTTTCTCTTCATTGAGTGCCATTTGCACAGCTTGTTCACATTGCTCTTCTCTTTTGAGCTGCTGCTTTTTCTTTTATATCCAGTAATTTCTATTTGTGTAGATAGATCTCCATAAATAGTATTATTGTCTCTCTTGGGCTTCTTCAGCACATCGATAGGTCTGGCTGCAGGGGTTCCCTGGCTGGGAAATAGTGAATTTTTATTACTGAATATGGTCAACTTGTAGAATAGAGGTTCAGTCCTTTTCCATAAATTACAGTGGTCAAATAAGTCATTCCTTGTTATTTTATACCTTTTTATATAATATAGATAAGATAACATAGTTTGAGGTTTTAGCCTTCTGGTAGTGAAAGTATAAGAATACTACCTAAAAGTTGAAAAAAAAAACATAGCTTACAAATAATTTTCCATAAATATCATTTCTCTTACTGTTTTTTTAAGTAATTACCCACAAGAGAAGCTGGGGGAAAAAAGGCATTTCTACAATGTGAAAGCATCTTTGGAGATTATGATGAAAAGGTACATGGCTAGAGCATCTACAGAATTTCAATAACAGTGCTTAAATAGATTTCTTATGGCTATTTATTCTCTACTTTTTCAATTAAAAAATGGAGTCTCTGCGAAGGGCAACCATTATCCCCATTTTGTTGATGTAGAAATTAAGGCACAGAGAATCTAAATAACTTTTTCAAGGTCTCATAGCTAGGAAAAAAAAATAGTCATACAGATTAAATTAAAAATTCATGCTTATAGCATGCTGCATCTTTAGTTAAAAGAGAATTTGGGGTCTGCTCCAGGACACAGGAAAAAACTGTTTGAGACCTGGGAAATCTTTACCATAAAGCATAAAACACCACAAAACATCTTGTCCTGCTTATTACTAAAGTAGGCATTACCATTATTCCACCATACCCCTCAAAGAATGGTCACCACTGAATACCCAGCACTTATCACAGTGCCGCCATAATCAGTACTCAGTAAATATTCACAAAAGATGAGTGAACCTATGTAATGTCCCCAGGGACTGACTAAAACAATGGGTGACATAGTCTCATTCTACCAAAGAAGTTAGTTTCAAAAATGTGCCCCCAATTACAGGAATGAATTAATTTGCTGTATTAAATTATTGTTATAAATCAATTGTATTTTCAAGAAAAACTATTAAAAGTTAATCATTTTAGCTTTACAGTCATTAATATTAAACCATTATATCTGATAATAGTTTAATAGTAGAACTGTTCTAGCTTGGTGTTGGTCAAAATAGGCAGCACATGACAAAGAAGATTTTAACCTTTCTCTTTCACAACGGGGGCACCTCCCCAGGTCACCTAAGGTAGGTTTCACTCACAAGTAATTTATATTAAGGTAAAAATATGATATTTAAGTTATTTTAACAGTTTTATTGAGCTGTAACTTATACCAAATACGATAACTCACCCACTAAAAGTGTATGATTCAGTGATTTTTAATATATTCACAGAATAGTGCAATAATCAACACAATCAATTTTTAGCGTATTTTAATTGCCCCCAAAAAAACCCATGTACCCATTAGTGGTCACTCCCTATTCTCCCCACCCTCCAGCTCTAAGAAATCACTAATTTACTCGTTTTTTTCCTATGGATTTGCCTATGCTGGACACTTCATACAAACAGAATCATATAATATGTGGTCTTTTGTGACTTGTTTCTCTCATGTAACATAATGCTTGTCTATGTTACAGTATGTATCCTAATTTCATTCCTTTTCATTAATGAATAGTATTTCAGTATTTGGTTATAACATTTTGTTTATCCATCTATCAATTGATGGACATTTGGGTTGTCCCCTATTAGGTACATGATTTACAGATATTTTCTCCCATTCTGTGGGTTGTCTTTTCACTTTCTTGATGATATTCTATATAACACAAAAGTTCCTAATATTGGTGAAGTGTACCTTTATTTTTCTTTTATTGCTTGTGCTTTTGGTGTCATATCTAAAGAAGGCTTTGCCTGTCCCAAGGTCGCAAACACTTATTCCTATCTTTTTTTTTTTAAGTTTTATAATATATCTCTTACAGCAAACTGTGCGACCCATTTAGAGTTAATGTTTGTGTATGATATAAGGAAGGGGTCCACTTTTTTCTTTTTCATATGGATATTTGATTGCACCCAGCATCGTTTGTTGAAAAGACTATTATTTCCCCATTGAATGGTCCTAGAATCCTTGTCAAAAACCAGTTGACCATAAATGTAAGGATTTATTTCTTGACTCTTAGATCTGTTCCATTAATCTACGCCTGTATTCTTGTGCCATTATCACATTGTTTTCATTATGTGAAGTGTCGGTTCTCTACTTTCTTATTCTTTTTTAAGATTATTTTGGTTATTCTTACATTTCCATGTGAAATCCTAATCAGCTTGTCAGTTCTGCAGAATTTGATAAGATTTTTTATAGTGATTGCATTTATTCTGTAGACAATTTCAGGAATATTACTGTTACTGTCTTAATAATGGTAAGTCTTCTGATTCAGAAGTGTGCCATATTCTTCAACTTATTTACGTTTTCTTTAATATCTTAATATTTTGTAGTTTTAAAAATTTAAAGATTAAGTCTTATACTTTTTAGAAATTTATTTCAAAGTATTTTCTTTTCAGTCTCTTGTAAATAGAATTGTTTTCTTAATTTCACTTTCAGATTATTCATTGCTAGTGTATTGATGAACAGCTGACTTTCGTATATTGGTCTTTTATCCTGGTGTCTTACTGAACTCACTTATTCTACTGGTTTCTATGGTGGATTCCTTAGGATTTTCTACATATTAAAAAAATAATGCCCTCTGTAAATACAGATCAGTTTACTTTTTCCTTTGAAATATGGCTGTCCTTTCTTTTTTTTTTTTTTTTTTCCCTCCTTTTTCTTGCCTAATTGCCCTAGCTAGAAACTCTAGTACCATATTGTATACAAGGGGCAAAAGACTTGTTCCTGATTTGGAGAGAAAGCATGCAGTCTCTCATCATTAAGTATGATGATAGCTGTGGGTTTTTCATGATGCCCTGTATCAAGTTGTGGCAGTTCCCTTCTGTTTCTGGTTTGTTTGGGGCAGTGTTTAAATTGTTGAATTAAAAATACTCAGTACTCCATTTTTACATTGGATTTAACATTTTGCATTTTAGAATTTACATCATATAAAGGCTGCAGTAACTAAAATGTCCTTCAGTTATATTATCAGCTCTTCTACTTTTTATCAAACAGTGCTTCTTCTTTCCAGTTGTGTGAACTTGAGCAACTTTGACTTCTGTGCACCTGAGTTTCCTCATCTGTAAAACTGGGTTTGACTGATTTCATTACCTACCTTATAGAGCTTTTTAAAGACTAGACTATTTACAAGTAAAGCATTCAGAATAGCTGATGTCCCCATGGTAAGCAATAATATATCTCAGTTCTTATTAAAGATATGCATAGTTAATGCCTGAATTAATCCCAATATATTTTTTCACATGTACAGCTTGTTTAGAAGAGATTTCTTTAAAAAAAAATAACATTTCTTTCAGAGCTTTATTTCAATCTCGTTGTTGTTGTTTACAATAATACATATCTCTCATAGTAGAAGAATATTCAAGCAAGCTTTTCTAAGTCTTCATATATAGCACCTACAAAATTAGGCAATGTAAGACTCAGAAACCCTTCTTCAATATTTGGAAAGTTTTTAAGTTAGTTTGGTTTGTTTTTATGTCTTACCTTTTCCTTCAGATGACTTTGGTTCTTCAATCATGTTTCTTTTACAAAGCCATGTACTATGTCTAAAAATACTTGAGAGGCATCTTCCTGGTTTTGATATTTAGTTATTTAGCTAAGCTAATTCCTTAGAGAACATGAATGAAAGCTATGAAAAACAATACACCTTGCCATGAGGGACTAGATTCAACAAGGACATCCTAAATTTTTTTTTTAACATCTTTATTGGAGTGTAATTGCTTTACAATGGTGTGTTAGTTTCTGCTGTATAACAGAGTGAATCATCTATACATATACGTACATCCCCATATCTCCTCCCTCTTGCATCTCCCTCCCACCCTCCCTATCCCACCTCTCTAGGTGGACACAAAGCACCAGGCTGATCTCCCTGTGCTGTGCGGCTGCTTCCCACTAGCTATCTATTTTACATTTGGTAGTGTATATCTGTCCATGCCACTCTCTCACTTCATCCCAGCTTACCCTTCCCCCTCACCGTGTCCTCAAGTCCATTCTCTATGTTTGCATCTTTATTCCTGTCCTGACCCTAAGTTCTTCAGAACAATTTTTTTTTATTCCATATATATGTGTTAGCATATGGAATTTGTTTTTCTCTTTCTGACTTACTTCACTCTGTATGACAGTCTCTAGGTCCATCCACCTCACTACAAATAACTCAATTTCGTTTCTTTTTATGGCTGAGTAATATTCCATTGTATATATGTGCCATTCATCTGTCGATGGACACTTAGGTTGCTTCCATGTCCTGGCTATTGTAAATAGAGCTGCAATGAACATTGTGGTACATGACTCTTTTTGAATTATGGGTTTCTCAGGCTATATGCCCAGTAGTGGGATTGCTGGGTCATATGATGGTTCTATTGTTAGTTTTTTGAGGAATCTCCATACTGTTCTCCATAGTGGCTGTATCAATTTACATTCCCACCAACAATGCAAGAGGTTTCCCTTTTCTCCACACCCTCTCCAGCATTTATTGTTTGTAGCTTTTTAATGATGGTCATTCTGACTGCTGTGAGGTGATACCTCATTGTAGTTTTGACTTGCATTTCTCTAATGATTAGTGATGTTGAGCATCCTTTTGTGTGTTTGTTGGCAATCTGTATATCTTCTTTGGAGAAATGTCTACTTAGGTCTTCTGCCCATTTTTGGATTGGGTTGTTTGTTTTTTTGATATTGACCTGCATGAGCTGCTTGTATATTTTGGAGGTTAATCCTTTGTCAGTTGCTTCATTTGCAAATATTTTCTCCCATTCTGAGGGTTGTCTTTTCATCTTGTTTATGGTTTCCTTTGCTGTGCAAAAGCTTTTAAGTTTCATTGGGTTCCATTTCTTTATTTTTGTTTTTTTTTTCCATTTCTCTAGGAGGTGGGTCAAAAAGGATCTTGCTGTCATGGAGTGTTCTGCCTATGTTTTCCTCAACAGCGTTATAGTGTCTGGCCTTACATTTAGGTCTTTAATCCATTTTGAGTTTATCTTTGTGTATCATGTTAGGGACTGTTCTAATTTCATTCTTTTACATGTAGCTGTCCAGTTTTCCCAGCACCACTTATTGAAGAGACTGTCTTTTCTCCATTGTATATTCTTGCCTCCTTTATCAAAGGTAAGGTGACCATATGTGCGTGGGTTTATCTCTGGTCTTTCTGTCCTGGTCCATTGATCTATATTTCTGCTTTTGTGCCAGTACCATACTGTCTGATTACTGTAGCTTTGTAGTATAGTCTACAAAGTCAAGGAGCCTGATTCCTACAGCTCCGTTTTTCTTTCTCAGGGTTGCTTTGGCTATTTGGGGTCTTTTGTGTTTCCATACAAATTGTGAAACTTTTTGTTCTAGTTCTGTGAAAAATGCCAGTGGTAGTTTGATAGGGATTGCATTGAATCTGTAAATTGCTTTGGGTAGTATAGTCATTTTCACAATGTTGATTCTTCCAATCCAAGAACAAGGTGTATCTCTCCATCTGTTTGTATCATCTTTAATTTCTTTCATCAGTGTCTTACAGTTTTCTGTATACAGGTCTTTTGTCTCCTTAGGTAGGTTTATTCCTAGGTATTTTATTCTTTTTGTTGCAGTGGTAAATGGGAGTGTTTCCTTAATTTATCTTTCAGATTTTTCATCATTAGTGCATAGGAATACAAGAGATTTCTGTGTATTAATTTTGTATCCTGCTACTTTACCAAATTCATTGATAAGCTCTAGTAGTTTTCTGGTAGCATTTTTAGGATTCTCTATGTATAGGATCATGTCATCTGCAGAAAGTGACAGTTTTACTTCTTCTTTGCCGATTTGGATTCCTTTTATTTCTTTTTCTTCTCTATCTGCTGTGACTAAGACTTCCAAATCTATGTTGAATAATAGTGGTGAGAGTGGGCAACCTTGTCTTGTTCCTGATCTTAGAGGGAATGGTTTCTGTTTTTCACCATTGAGAACGATGTTGGCTGTGGGGTTGTCATATAAGGGACATCCTAAAATTTAAAGAACTAAGTTTCCAGGCTTTTTATATCAGAGTAAAAAAAAAATCATTTTGTGTTCTGAGAAGTCCTTTGATGGAAATTGAAAGAAAGGAGACAGATATAATGTTTTCTTATTTCCTGTTATTATGAGTTAGACATACAGATCTAAGAAGTTTCCAAATGAAATTCTTTGCATTTCTTTAGAGTCAACTATGAAAGCATCAGTTTCAACATGTGACTTTCCTTACCTTATGAACAATCATAACATATGATTTACTCTCATCTTTTAATATATGAATACCAACTTAAATTGTTCTTTTAGCTATCTAGAGAAATTCCAAAATTAATGGACCTCTCCACTTTTGATATGAAATAAGTTTTAGTACAAGCAACCATTTGAGTACAACTTCTAATACAGAGATAAAGTAATATAAAAACTCAGAGCATGTAAAGAGTTCTCATGAAGTACTTGTATTAAAGCAGTTTACTTTCTCTTTAGACCCTCAATAACATTATTAAATCTTAACATCATTTTCTAGCTGTCCAGTACAAAAAAGATTAGAAGTAATACCTGAATATAGAGATGTGTAAAAGTATTTGGATGGAAGAGATACAACCTTTATTTAAAGAACAATCTAAAAAAATGAGAGACACAGTAATATTATGACAGTGTGTCATAATAGATGGACTGAAATCATCAAATAAAGTTAAAATCATTCTATATTTTTCTACTTAGCAAGGTAGGAATGTGTATGGTATATTTTAGAATGCTTTTCTTCAAAAGTGGTTAAAGTTTTTTAAAGTTTGACATCTAAGGAGGTAAATATCCGTTCCTTAGAAAATTAATTATGTCAAACATTTCATTTCCTAAAAATTGCATAAATGATATATTTATTTTCTTAACTTTTCCTTAGGATGGCTTGATGAAAATAGCATATACCTTTACCTATTTATTAGGTTGACTCTTTTTTGCCTGTAATAGTAAACTATGCTATGTAATAATCAAAATGTCAAATAAATGGTGAGTAATTATGTTAATGCAGTGGATATGAAAGCAGCTTTTGTAAACTCTAAAATGTTATATGGAGTTCATTCTTGGCCATTTTTATCACCTTTAAGGCTGGCCCTTAAAGAAGAAGGATAGGTGAATATTAGAGGCCATATGTGAGCCAAATGACTTGGCCAAAGGTAGGGTAAACTAAGGGTAGACAGATGGACGTGGGCAATGGTGAGTTGGGTAGAGAGTAGTGATTGCTAAGAGTATGCAACTTTGTGGTCTCATCAAGTGCTGTTCTTCTCCTTAGCTTTTACCTCCAATCCTAATTTTTTTTAAAGTATTTCTCCTGTTTATCACATATATAGGCACATAAAAAGTACTTATTAAAAATTTGTGGAAATATTAGAAACTGAGGAGTTTGAGCTTTATAGTGTGGGAAGCTTTTCAGATTTTCAGATTAGCAGTATTAACTGAATAGACTTTCTACATTTTAGGAAAATGACTTTAATGTGAATTAGCATGGGGAGATTAGAAACAGGGAACTCAGAAAGCTATTATGGGTTGGCCAAAAAGTTCATTCGGGTTATTCTGTGACAGCTTACAGAAAAACCAGAATGAACTTTTCAGCTAACCCAGTATAATCCAAAAGAGAGATGTATGCAAGTTATGGGACTTTGAAAGGGAGAGAATGTTAGAAACAATGTTGGTATAAATTCAACATTGTTTATTAATTACTGACTGGTGACTGCCTATGTTGGGGACTTTGTAACCTTGTAAAAAGGATAGGAATCACAGGTGTTTCTGAGGTTTCTAGAATGAAAGTTTGATTCATTAACCAAGATATGGAGCAATTATCAAAGTAGGATTGAGAATGAATAAGGTGGGTTGTGTTTTGAATATGTTCACTGAGTGTTGACTGTGTGATATCCACTTAGAAAAGTCCCTCAGACAACTGGTAATAAACTATTTCCAACTTTATTTATCTATTATTCACATGTGAGAAGTGAGACCTAAGGAACATAATAGATATGAACTGACACCATTAAATAGGTAAAGTCTCCAAAGGAGGTATCTGTACAGGAAGAAGACTGATGAGAACTGAAACATGGGGGAACAATAAAAGTTGGGCCATAGAAAGGGAACCAGTGAAGGAGATTGGATAGAACACTAAAGCTGGAAGTCAAAAGAGTGAAGTATCCAACAAGACAAAGGATAGATCACTTAAACTATAGAAGTTAAAACAAATGTTCATAGTGATTTTTCTAAGAAATGTTAATTTTAAGAGTAATATGTTAATTTTTTTAATTGCTGAAAGAGTTTTAAAAGGTAGAAAGTGAAAACTTAGTGCCCCTCTCCCCACTGTGTTCTTCCCTAGAGTATTAAATTTTTAATTTCTCCTGCATCTTTCTAATCGTTTTTCTTGCATATGCAAACATTACTGTATTCCTACTGTCTGAAATGCAAATTTTTTCACATTTTAACATTTCTGAAATTAGGATATATCTTACAATAGATATATATGTTAAATTTAATGAATTTTTTTCCAGAAAGGCTGATATTAAATGAATACCATTTGGAAGTCTAGGAATGGAAATAATATAAAATGTAAGTGAATAAAAAATAAAAGTACATGTATATTTATAATATATCAAATCAAGAAAATGTAGTTATCTAAGTAAAAGAAATATATATGTATGTATGTAAAAAATACATAAAATGATATACAATAAAATACATATAAGTATAAACTTGTTTAATGTACAAGTAGAACTAGGAAGATATTTATTTAGAAATGCTTTTTAACTTTGAGATGTTTTTGACATACAAAAATTCATATATATACATAATTTCATATTTCATCAATTCTAAGAGGTACTGTTTTTTACTTTAAGGTCTCTGAATCCAGGTTATATTTTACCATTTCTAGCATCTTAGACTCAAAAATACAGTGATTAAGTCTTTCTCTTGGCTGCATATTTTCCATGGTATGAGTCTTTCATAATTTTCTAACCAGTCCCTTATTTACAAATTAGGGGTTTCTGTTATTGTTCATTATGATTTTTGGTTTTCATTTTGCTTTTAGCTTTTTATTATTACCAAAGATGGCTTAATTAACATTCTTTTTCTACTTTAAATGTTGTGTTTATTTCATTTTATATAAATGCCTATAAGCTATATTGCTAATTTATATACATTATTAAAATGTAATAGTGGTTAACTTTTTGGTTTTTGCCTTTTATCTTTTTTTCATTTATTTTGTTAATTCATATTGGAGTATAGCTGCTTTACAATGTTGTGTTAGTTTCTGCTGTACACAGAAATGAATCAGTTATATGTATACATATATCCACTCTTTTTTAGATTTCCTTCCCATCTAGGTCACCACAGAGCACTGAGTAGAGTTCCCTGTGCTATACAATAGGTTCTCATCAGTTATCTATGTTATATATAATAGTGTATATATGTCAATCCCAATCTCCCAATTCATCCCACCCCCCATTTCCCCCCTTTGTAACCATAAGTTTGTTTTGTACATATGTGACTCTATTTCTGCTTTGCAAATAAGTTCATCTGTACCATTTTTCTAGATTCCACACATAAGCAATATTATACGATGTTTGTCTTTCTCTTTCTGACTTAATTCACTCTGTATGACAATCTCTATGTCCATCCATCTCACTACAAATAACTCAATTTCGTTCCTTTTTATGGCTGAGTAATATTCCATTGCATATATGTGCCACATCTTCTTTATCCATTCATCTGTCCATGGACACTTAGGTTGCTTCCATGTCCTGGCTATTGTAAATAGAGCTGCAGTGAACATTGTGGTACATGATTCTCTTTGAATTACGGTTTTCTTAGGGTATATGCCCAGTAGTGGGATTGCTGGGTCATATGGCAGTTCTATTTTTAGTTTTTTAAGGAACCTCCATACTGTTCTCCATAGTGACTGTACCAATTTACATTCTCACCAACAGTGTAAGAGGGTTCCCTTTTCTCCACACCCTCTCCAGCATCTATTGTTTGTAGATTTTTTGATGATGGCCATTCTGACTGATGTGAGGGATACCTCATTGTAGTTTTGATTTTCATTTCTCTAAGAATTAGCCATGTTGAGTATCTTTTTATGTCTTTGGATAAATATCTATTTATATATTTTGCCCATTTTTTGATTGGGTTTTTGGGGTTTATTTGATATTGAGCTGCATGAGCTGTTTGTATATTTTGGAGATTAATCCCTTGTCAGTTGCTTCATTTTCAAATATTTTCTCCCACTCTGAAGGTTGTTTTTTCATTTTGTTTATGGTTTCCTTTGTTGTGCGAAAGCTTTTACATTTAATTAGGTCCCATTTGTTTATTTCTGTTATTTTCATTACTCTAGGCTGTGGAGGTTTTTGCCTTTTTCTAATTCATTTTCCATATTCTAATCTAGGCCTTTCTAAAAAAGTAAATGTGATTATGACAATTATGTAATATAGTATATAAATTCTTATGATATTCCCTCCACTTGAAATACCCTACCCAAATTTTTGTTTGCCCGTGAAGAATTCAGGACTCAGCCTTGCTGTCATCTTGGAAAACTATCTTCAACCTCAAGAGTGTCTCCAGCATTGCTCAATAGCCCCCTATGCTTAACTCCTTTCAACATTTATCATAATTGTACTGCAGATACCTTATTTATTTTTCTGTCTCTTGTATTCGGCTTCCTTAAGATCTGGGACTGTGTAGCTAGCATAAGGAGTAGCTGCCACTTGATAGGTCAGTAAATATTGAAGGAATGAATAATACTGTGATTGTTTTTAAAGTGTTTCCAAATGTTTTAAAAATATTGGCTATGAAAAGTTTTGTTATGCTGAAAAGGAAAGTAAAAAGAGAAATTTACAAAGCTGTATGACTAGCTTGGAAGGAAATGAAAAATATGTTGGTATTACAAGTACATGCTTTTTTCTGGTTTTAGCCATCTTAAGAGGAAGCAGTAACTAAAATAAAAATGTGTTCAAGAGATCTGTTATCTGCTAGCCAAGGCATTGAGAATTACAGGTCAAGAAGTAGGTACCTTTACAAAAGAAAAATTACTAAAGGCTTTGGATAAAGAACTATAACTTTAGTCATTAGATGGCTAAGTATTACCTTCCATATGTGATAACCAGGATGTTCTTGTTATATTTCACTATATATACTGAGTGCTTACTCCTAAATGCTTCCTTCCCATACTTTACACATACACCAAAGGGAAGAAACAAACAAAGCAATCCTTTGTGCTTACGTTTCTCAGAATCATGTATGAATTACAGCTTTAAGAGGAGGGCTCTAACCTGGGCTATGTTAATAATAGGAACAATGATAATACCATTTTTTCCCCTGTTTATACTGAAATAGAAGTTGGCAATCTCTTACCCAACATGACTACATGATGGGTAGTATTCACATGTACAGCACATTTCTTACTCAGAAAAGCATATCAGAATGCACTTAACTGAAAGAGAGGATATAATTTACAGTTGAACAATAGTATTAAGTATTCCTTAAAGTAAAAATAAATTTTAAATGTTTTGCAAGTTTCAGTACTTAATTATTAATAATTAATTACTGTGACACTTTAGTTGAGAAACTGTACTTTAAAAACCACATCTACATATATTTCTTTACATGCATATAATACAGTACATATATTATTGACCCTTACAATAGACCTGTATTTTGGGTAGTAAAGGTCCTGGTATCCTGAAGGCCAATTACAAACACTTGTCTTTCCAAAGTCACATGTTAATTAGGATTGGAGAAGAAACTAAGTCCCAAGTTTCTTCCTTCATGGGCCTGTCCTTTTTCCGTCATACCACATAGCCATGTATGGACTGAAAACGACAATCAGCACAAAAAGTAGTGTATAAATTTTCATATACAGATACTCAGATATACATATTCATGTATATGCATGTATTGCTAGTGAGTCAGTCTTTAAATATCTGAAAACTGTTTTACCAGCAGCAAATATCTGAAGCTTCACTTCCACCTTTCTCTTAGAAAAACCTTAAAGTTAATAGGTTTCATGTGTATGAAGTGTTTACACTTATTCTTATTCAGTGTACCAGCACAATTCCTGTTTCTTTAAGAAAAAAAAAAAAGTCTGGCATCTAATTGAATGCTCCTATCAGCACAATTGTTAAGATTTGATGCAAAGTTTTGATCTTGTAAGAGTTGAAGCTTTAACTCTATTTTTTTAGGCTATCAATTTCAGACTACTTTTTGTCATTTTTATAATGATCTCCAAAATGCCTTTATCTATCCATTCCCAATTTTGAAGATCTTAAAGTTCAGGAGAATTAAAAGCAGCAAAGAACTGTCAGCAGTCCTGAACAAGAAAACACAAGCTATGGCTGAGGGAAACTTAAGGAACTTCCTAACCAAAATAGTGACTCAGATCATAGTGTTACGTCTTAAAAGATAGGCTCAGTGGAAATACGGCTGACACGTTGTACAAAGAAAGTTGTCACTGGATTGAAAGTCACTGATCATTAAGAAAAAGGAATATTTTGTTGGTAATAAGTTTTAAAAAACTTGGCAATTGATGAAAATATTGAAATTTGGGGGAAGAACTCATTAGTTCTGTATCTCCATAGCTTTTTTGTGGCTGTACACTATAAAAATTGATAATTCAGACATTAAGTATATTTTACTAAATAATTGACAGGACAAATGTAGACTTTGGTATTAATATTTAATTTATTATTAAATAATACAGGACTTTAAATTCTTTTTACTTTATGTACTAACTTCCATCTATAGAATACTTAAACATAATTTAATAGCCTTCTGAAATTTGGACTACCTACCTCCCTGACACTTTCAAAAAGTTTAATTTCCTGTTGTTTAAGTGTATGTGATTCAAATAGTTTTCAAATTTAAGAAATTTTGTGACATCACAGAGATTTTGGTGGCTTCTGTAGGCTTTGAAATAATTCTGTTATGGATGGAGCACAGTCTTTGCTCCATGGATCTACAAGCAAAGTCTCTGAACATTTAGGGAAATAATAGTTTCAAAGCCCATGCATTATTTTCTAAAAGAGAAAACTATAACCATTCTAACTATTTTGAAAAAAAATGTTAATATACTATTTTAAGAAAATGTTAATATAAGTTTTAGGTAAATTGATTAAATAAAGTTCATCTTCTGGTTTTTCTGACAGCTCTCAGCTCTTCCTACATAGTACGTTAGAAACACTGTACTTCTAGAAGTTGACACAGTATAGCAAATGCCTCTAGAATACCATCTTTAAGTGATAAACTAGGTCAATGAAACCATGCACATTATTTTCAATATATTGCTTCCTATAATGGGTATTTCTGTTTGTTACCATACAAACATCTAGAAATAAGTGTGTAGAAAATTTTCATCAAAATTCATCAAATATGAAACGTTTGTTTGAGATTGTCTAACTTGAGATATAAGCTGTATGATAGAAACAAAATTTACTCTGGGAACTGAGGACCTACCTCATAGAACAGTTAAATTATCATACCAAAGAAGTTCTTATGACTCCTGGTCAGGAGAGACAGGGATGTGTATTAACACACTGTACAAGGAGAAAACAGTGGTGTTAACTACAAGTGTCCAAACAAACGTCCAAAGGATGGACCTGCCAAATTGCAGACCTTGATTTGCAATCCAGCTTTTTCTCGTGTAGCATACTCCAGAGTGAGTAGCAGCAAGGATTTACTCACTTAATGATCATTAGTGATTCTCCTGGGCAAGGTTGAGGAGACCAGAGAATATGTAATAAATTTTAGAAAGCTCGCCAAAAGTGATTAGAGTCAAAATAGTTTGGACAGTTATTAAGTGAAGTTTCACTTACCTGAAAACTGCATTCATCCATAACATCTTCTTTCCTCATAGTAAGAGATGAATGAGAAATTCTTAGTCATAAAATGTGGTATAGAGGCCATTCAAAGGACTTATTTTGTTCCTATTTTTAAAGAGGATTTATGGTTCAAGTTATATTATCAACTAATTACAGCAATCACTTGTCCATGTTCAAAAATAGAAATTAATTAGAGCTTATTAGGTGAAAAGACTATTGATTTTGCTGTCTTTAAGAACATTAGACTCAGCTTTTTTAGTTTAGGGACTGTCTGTTGGTCATCTTTATACTATGAACATCTAGATACCCTGTTTGACATATAACGAATGTTCCATAAATCTTTAAGGAAGGAATGAAAGAATAGCCTTCATATGTATGTAATATAGAAAATCTATTTTTATTATTAATTTTTTTTTTTTTGGCTGCATTGAGTCTTTGTTGCTGCATGCAGGCTTTCTCTAGTTGCGACGAGCAAGGGCTACTCTTCGTTGAGGTGCATGGGCTTCTCATTGCGGTGGCTTCTCTTGTTACAGAGCACAGCCTCTAGGCGTGCGGGCTTCAGTAGTTGCAGCATGCGGGCCCTAGAGCACGCGGGCCTCAATAGTTGTGGCACGTGGGCTCAGTAGTTGTGGTGCACGGGCTCTAGGGCATGCGGGCTTCAGTAGTTGTGGCACGCAGGCTCTAGAGCACAGGCTCAGTAGTTCTGGCATGTGGGCTTAGCTGCTCCACAGCATGTGGGATCTTCCCGGACCAGGGATCGAACCCATGTCCCCTGCATTGGCAGGCAGACTCTTAACCACTGCGCACCAGGGAAGTCCCAGAAAATCAATTTTGTCTTAGTGATAAGGGTATCTTGTTTCTAACATAGCTTCCAGTTGTAGCTGTTTATCTTAGACATGAGTTTCTTAGAAATGGAGATTCTCATGCTTAGGCCCCACATTTTCTAATTCAGTAGATCTGGGATAAGGCTGAGGAATCCACATTTTATTAATAAGCACTGTGGATGATTATTTTATGGGTACTAAATGAACCATGCTGAGAGATACTGCACCTAAACCCATACCCAGTTCATACCTGAACTGCCACAGCCATTCTCTTTTCTTTTTCCAATTTGTATCAAACTTTACCTTTCTTTTTTAAAGTATAATATTGATATTTTTTTTACCTCAGTTCCCTGTAATATTGTATTTAACAAAATGTGGATCCTGGACCACCAGCATCAACATCGGCTGGGTGATTTAATAAAGTATTCCCAGGAGAAATTGTTTATCATTCATGTTCATAGTTGTTAGAACATAAAATCTAATTCTGACCAGCATCTAGCACAGTGCCTAGCTCCTAAAATAGCCACACAATATCTGTTGAGTGGATAGAAGAGAGGGAGGATGTTGGAAGGACTAAAAGATCTACTTGTTTTTCTATTTCCCAACCTGCAGTTGTTTAAGGTTTTTTTCTTTTAATGGAATGAGGGGCATATCAGGCAGAGGTAGGCATGCTTGCAGTAGCCAACTAATAAGAAGAAATAGGGAAATGTTAGAAAAGATTTCAGAAGTCAAAAAGTATGGTCACCTGGGTCCTATTACAATAAGGGCAAATAGCACTACTCTCATTGACAGCTAAGGTCACCACTATAATTACAGCACAGTCACTGAATTTTTTTAACCAGAAGAGATTCCAATTTTAATAAGAATAAATTTGCATTATTAAGAAAAGTTATATTATTCTAAAAAGTTTATTCTATTAAGAATATAGGAAAATGTATTATGTGTATTTAGAAAAATGCCCTTAAATATTTTAAATGATGAATAGAGTGCTGTGCTTTAATTATCTGGAAAAATCTCCTTTACTTAAAGTTTCTAAGTCTTTGATGGTTCCAGATGACTGAGATATTATAGTATCTTTTCAGCATGATGACTTCTTCACTTATGGGGTGTGTGTGTGTGTGTGTGTGTGTGTGTGTGTGTGTGTGTGTGTATGAGTATGTATGCATATGTTCCTTTTGGGATACTATTCTCTAATGACTACTTTGCACATTGTCATCTTAGAGTTAAATGTTTTTGATAAATGACTTTTATATTATTTTAGAGGAAAGAGCTTTGAAGTCAGACTTGAGCTATGATTCTGCCCATGTGACCTCTCCAACTTTGTTTCCTCACTAGCAAAATGGGAATAATTTGCTTGCTGCATAGATCTATTGTATTATGGGGATTAAGTGAGATAATTCACTGAGCACAATGCCTCGCACATTGAAAGTTTTCAGTAAATAATCAAATCTATTTTTAGAAGATTGGAAAAAGAGAATTTTATATGTATTGTGGTACTTTTTTGTTTTCTGTTTTTATTTTGCGATACGCGGGCCTCTCACTGTTGTGGCCTCTCCCGTCGCGGAGCACAGACTTGGGATGCGCAGGCTCAGCGGCCATGGCTCACGGGCCCAGCCGCTCCGCGGCATGTGGGATCTTCCTGGACCAGGGCACGAACCCGTGTCCCCTGCATCGGCAGGCGGTCTCTCAACCACTGCGCCACCAGGGAAGCCCTGTGGTGGTGTTTTAGATCTGCTCCTTCGTGCTTTTATTTTTCTGTAGACTAAATCTACTTAGTCTACTGTTCAGAGTCAACTGTTCAAAAACTAGAATGAAAATAAAATACACATAGACAATACATAAATTACTCTCTGTTGCTTTTACCTCTTAGTGTAAACAAAAGTTCTCTAGGCTTTCAATAGGAATGGATCTTTAGTGAAGTACATCCATATGGCAATTCTAAAATATAAAAATGAACTTTTTAATATTGAATAAGCATAAAAATCAAATTATGTTGCTCGAAAAGGAATACTCATACATCTTTTCCCATCTTGCATAACACAAAAATAGCTAACTGCTTTTGCTCATAAAAATCATATTTAGAGGGTGACTAAGCATGAGACAGTTCCCAAACAAATCTTTGAGAAAGTTATGCAGGAGTGAAAGTGAGATTTCAGTTGTAATCAGTTTCTTCATCTAGGTTAGTTCAGTGACGGTAGACTGGTAAATTTCTTAAATCATCTGTTAGCCATACATCATTTTTCAAGATATTTTGTATATCACTGGAATATTAAAACCTAATGTGATTTGTTTTTAACCAGAACCTGGTTTTGTAGGCTCTAGCTACAATGTTCTTCTTTCTTTTACAGGCACATGCATACATTTCCATAAGAATATTTGTTCATTTACATAAAATGCATGAAACAGAGAACACTTATCTGAAGGATGATTTAGTAATCTGTCATCTTATGTATTCATATACTATTGTTGCTACATAAAAATAATTGGATGGTCCATTTATTAACAATAAATTTTTTATTAGAAAGTGGGGATATTGATAGCACCATACCAGAATGTTACTTTAAAAAAAAATTCACAGTTAGTGTCTCAGAAGACATAATTTGAAGGGATTATACAATCATTTATAAAGGAAATAAAAAAAGTTTATCTCTGCTATTCCTGAGGTCCAGTAATATTTTAATTTGTTTCTTCATCTTTTAAAGAAGTGTACATATCATATTTTTAGGACAATCTTTGTATAAGTTTTTCTTATGGTAATCAAATGTCATTTAGGGTAGAATGTGTTTTCTTTTTTCATATTTCAAGAGATTCGGTTTTGTAGTTTACCTTAAAAACCTTATATTTACAAATTATACCATTTCAAGTAAGTTATTCTCAGTACAATATTGAGGTATGAATTTGCCCTTGTTTATCTCCAAGTGTTAACTTTCATTTGGATAAACTTTCCTACTGTGACATTTCTGCCTTTACTTCATTTTCTTCTTTGTTTTTCTTGTCATTTTAATTGTCAAACATAGAAAATAAAATGTATAAGTAAAACCATCCTATTTTCAGAAAAAAGGCAAGTTAAGCATACTATTTTTAACTTATTTTGAAAAGAAAAATAATTGTCTCGAAATTCACACTACATTACGAAAATTTATTTGCAAAGCACGGGTAATGAGGATAGATATGTAAATTGCCATGCATGTCACAAAGAAAATATTCCTCTGGAGTTATCTGGAATGTGAAGAAAATATTTTTCTGCTAAATAGCTGTGTATCATCCAACCTTTGAACAAAATTTGACTTTACTTCTGCTTATCATGCCTAGCTCTTCTTTATCTTAATGGTTAGATAGGGACAGACATATATATATATTTACATTTATATTTTTAAATTCTTAGCAGTGAAACAAGAAAGATATATAGTAATTTCTTTTAAATGTGCTTAATAAATGTGTGTTTTTTTTTAAATATCATATTGCTGAGTTTTACTTTTTAACCCTGTCTGAAACTCCCTCTATTTAAGAGGAATCCTCATATCACTGTGCAGAGTGACAACTGATATACTTCATTGGACTTCTTCCATATTATTTTATGTTCATTATTTATTTTGTTGTTTGCTCTTTTCCCTTTCCTTTCTTTTTACTGATTTGTTCAAATTACTATTAATTTCATTTTTCCATTTGTTATCATTTCCTTTTGTGCCTTGTTAATCTGGAAATAATATGCTTTTTTATTTTAATACTCATTATCTGACTTATATTTCTCCACAGTTATATGAAAATCAGAAACCAAATAAACTTTCCACCAATCCACTCTGTTCCCCTCTTCTAGATGAAAGCTTTAGAATGTTTTAATTCCCCATTCCATTCCCCTTCCCAAATGACCTTTAGAGTGACCTTTTACTTTCCTTTACCCCCTTCCAACTCAGTTTTGCTGACATAATTCAGTACTTTTAGTTCCAGATTTATTACACTTTTCCTTTGCCATATGTCTCCTCTGGTTTTTTTTTTTTGCCGTACGTGGGCCTCCCACTGTTGTGGCATCTCCCATTGTGGAGCACAGGCTCCGGACACGCAGGCTCAGCGGCCACGGCTCACGGGCCCAGCCGCTCCACGGCACGTGGGATCCTCCCGGACCGGGGCACGAACCCGTCTCCCCTGCATCAGCAGGCAGACTCTCAACCACTGCGCCACCAGGGAAGCCCTCCTCTGTTTTAAGAATCCTTACTTCATAGTTACATTACAAATTCCCAGTCAATCATTTTCCATTTAGTTTTAACATATATATTGCAAGGCTATTGCCCTGTTTTCTATTATTCATCATCTTCTGTCTTGGGGTGTCTATTCTGATTCATATGTTGTTTGGTTCAAGTACTTTTTTGAGTATTTTCATTAGATGGTTTAGATGAGTGGTATTATCTCTCATGGTTGGATATCCACAGTTCTTTCTTCTAACCTGCACAATGTATGATATATTTAGTTGGGCATAGAATTGTTTGTTGACAGTCTTTTCCTCAGTATAAGGATGTATAAAACATGTCTAACATTGTGAAAGTCTGTGGAAATGTCTTAACTAGTTTGAACTTTATTTTGCCTAAAGCATTTTAAATTGACAAATCACTTAAAATTAGTGTCAGAATTAATTATAAAATAATTTTTGTAATGTCAGATTAGGTGAATGTATTTATGAAATATCCTTGAAATTGCTATAGGTTTTGTATAGCCTGCTCAAAGTAGCTTCAACCTGTACAGCAAAACAGAGTAAGGAAATAGCACTTTACTCTGGATTCCTCTTGAGTATCTCTTACTCTAAAGAGTAAGAGATCTTCAGATCCTAACATTTGGAGATCCTCCTACAAATAGAACATCTTATCTGATTAAGCTGATTAACTCTCAGTGAAGCCCACAGTTGACAAGTCCTACCCAGACACTTTCTTTTGGTGCTTCATTCTTAATATGAGTGAATGTCCAACAGTTCATTCCAACAGTTTTCCAGTAATTTAAGGAAAGCCTCCAACATGAAAAACATGATAAATCTAAACCAACAGAGGGAACTGACAATGAAGGTAGCCAGATACTTAAAATACAAAAGCAAAAAGAAAAGAAACATACACAAATTAGAGAAAAACAAACTATATCCTCAAAGAGTTAAGAGAAAATATGGAGTCCATTAAATAAGAAAATACAAAATTCATTAAACAAGGTGCTATTTAAATTTTTTAAATTAGAAAAGGCAGAACTCTGAAGTTAAAAATACTATAACATAAATAAAATTTAATTATAAACTTTAATAGGCTGGAAAAGAAAGTATGGTGAGCTCCTAGAAAATAGAACAAGAAGCAAAGAATAAGAAACCAAAAGGCAGAAAATACATGAAATTCAAGGCTTAACTAGGAGCCCCATGATATTGCAAATAGGGCCTCATAAAAGAAGAATAGAAAAAAGTAGAGGGGAAAAGAAATTGTCAATGAAATAAGATATATTATTAAATTTCTCAGAACTGAAGGATGCGAGTCTTCCCACTGAAAAAGCCCACTGAATACCCAGCACAATAAATGAAAAATATTCATACCACAGAAATTTTTCACAAAATTTCAGCATACCAAGGATAAAGGAAAAATGGTAAGAGCTTCCCAAGGGCAAGGAATGGGGATAGTTCACATCCAAAGGAGTATAATGGCATCGGACTTCTCCACAAATACACTGTGGAACAATTTCTTCAAAATTGTAACGGAAACAATTTTATTACGTAGAATTTTATCCCCAGACAAATCAAGTGTGATGGTAGAATAGAAAGAGTACTCCCTCCAACCCCCCAAAAATACTTTCCATGTACTGATTCCTAGGAAATTACTGCAGAATGTGATTTTGCTAGATGATTAAGTAAATTATGATGGAAAAAGACGTAGACAACTGAAAATAAGGGATCCCACTCAGGAGAGGGATAAAGAAAAGTGTCAGCATGGCTGCTATTCAGCAAACCAAAAAGACAACCAGTTAACATTGTACTCTTAAAAGAGAACCTTCAAGAAGGAACTCCCCAGGAAACAAAGGAAAGTGATATGTTTGAGCATATAGAAAAAATATTGATATGCATGTTGCAGTGATGTTGGAAGAGTACATAATAATTGTATTAAGTACCTAGAAGACTAGATTAGTGAAAAAAATGAGGAAATTATTAACTCCAGAGAAAAAAATAGGCATGGACCTAGTTCACTTCTTGCCCTGTAGTGTTTATAAGTCATGTTATGTAAACATTGGCTATTCAATTAACCCAAAATTATAACATTATTTTGGCATCAGAGATGTATAGAAATGTGGGATAAGTGTACAGAAGAGTTAAGTCTTCATATATGATTGGGAATCAACCAATAGTGTTTAAAATTGACAAGTGAAGAAATAGAAGAATAAGAATATCATTTAGAAATATATAGGTTAATCCCAAAGGAAAAAGCCAGAAGAGTTGAGCATGATTGCCTCTGGGGACATAGAATAGAAAGGTATGTGGCAGAAGAATGCTGTTTTTCACTAGAAGTCTTTTAATATTATTTTACTTTATAAACTACATATGTATGTTACCTTGATAAAAATAAAATCAATTTTAAAAATACAATATCCTACTTTTTGTGAAAGTAAGAGTTAATTTTGTGTTGTTTAGCCCTCTTCTATTCATGATTTGACTTGAGATCTTCTTTTTTTTTTTTTTTTTTTTTAAATGCATTTACAGCTATAAACTTCCCTCTGAACACTACTTTCATTGAATCATACTGGTTTTGGTGTATTCTGTTTACATTTTTATTCATTTAAAATATTTTCTGATTTCTCTTGTGTTATCTTATTTGACTCATTGATTATTTAGGAATGTGTCATTTAATTTCCACATATTTGTGAATTTCCATGTACATTTAAGAATGATAGTCTACTGTTGTTGGTTGGAGTGTTCTATAGATCTCTGTTAGGTCCCATTGATTTTTAGTACTCTTTAAGTCTTTTATTTCCTTACTAATTTTCTGCCTAGTCTGTCCATTGTTGAAAAGGGAATAGTGGAGTCTCCAACTATTATTGTTCAATTGTCTATTTTTTCCCTTCAGTTATGTGAGTTTTTGCTTCAAGTATTTTGAGGCTTTTTTGTTAAGTGCATATATGTTTACAATAGTTATGTCTTTCTGATAAACTGACTCATTATTATAAAACGTCCTTCTTTATCTCTAGTAAAAATTTTTGTCTTAAAGTCTCTTTTGTCTCATATTAGTGTATCCATTCCAGCTCTCTTTTGGTTACTGTTTGTATGGCAAATTTTTCATCCTTTAAGTTTCAACCTATTTTTGTCTTTGAATCTAAAGTGTTTCTCTTGTAGACAGTATATAACTGGATCATGTTTTTTAATCCATTCTGCCAGTTTCTGACTTTTGATTGGGGTGTTTGTTTGTCCCATTTATATATAATGTAATAACTGATAAGGTAAGAATTACATCTGCCATTTTGCTACTTGCTGTCTGTGTATTTTATGGTTTTTTCCCCCTCTTTCTTCGTTGTTACCACCTTTTGAGTTTGATAGATTTTTTTTTTTAGTATACCATCTTAATTCTCTTGTTGCTTCTTTTACTGTATTTTTCAGCTATTTTCTTAATGGTTGCCCTGGTGACTATAATTAACATCTTAACCTAAAACAATCTAGTTTAGATTAATACCAACTTAATTTCATTGTAAAAACTTTGCTCCACTATAGTTTCATTCCCTTCTTTACTTTGTACTACTGTTGTCATATAAATTACATTTCTTATACACTATCAGTCCACCAACAAAATTTTAAAATTATGCAGCTGTTTTTTAAATCTTATAGAAGAAAAGAATTACAATAAAAATGTATATTTATACTGTCTCTTATACTTATCTATGTAGTTACCTTTACTGGTGCTTTTTGTAATGTAGATTACAGTTATTGTCTAGTATTAGGCTGAAGGATTCTCTTTTTTATTTCCTGGGCAGAACTGCTAGCAACATATTCCCTCAGTTTTTGTTTTTCTGGAAATATCTTGATTTCTCCTTCATTTTTAAAGAATAGTTTTGCTGGATGTAAGATTCTTTTTTGACTGTTGTTTTCTTTGAGCACTTTGAATATGTCATCCAAGTGCCATTTGGCCTCCATGGCTTCTGATGAGGAGTCAGCCTTTAATCTTACTGAGGGTCCCCGTACACGATGAGTCTATTTTCTATTGCTGTTTTAAAGATTATCTCTTGTCTTTGTTTTTTGACATTTTGACTATGATGTGTTTGAGTGTGAATCTCTTTGAGTTTATTGTATTTCTGTTGAGCTTCTGGTATATTAAGATTAATGTTGCTTTTTTCAGTATATTTGGGGAGTTTTCAGTCATTATTTCTTCAGATATTCTTTCTGCTCCTTTCTCTCTCTCCTCTTCTTCTGGGACTTCTGTTTTGCATTCCCTGGGATGCTGGATGCTGTCCTACTGGTGTCTGTGGCTCAGTTAATTTTTTTAAATTCTTTTTACTTTTTGCTTCTTATATTGGATAATTGCAATTGACCTGTCTTCAAGTTAACTGATACTTTTTTCTGCCAGTTTATATATGCTATTCAAACTTTAGTTATTTTACTTTTCAATGCCAGAATTTGTTTTATTTTTTTTTTAATTTTCTCTCTTTATTGTGATTCAGTAGTTGGTGAAACATCATTTGCATATTTTCATTTAATTCTTGGACTTTTTTTTTTTTAGTTCTTTGAACTTATTTATTATAGGTGATTTAAAATCTTGTCTAATAAGTCTAACTTTGGGGCTTCCTCAGAGACAGTTTCTATTGATTGCTATTTTTCCTATTTATGAGCCATACTTCCTTGTTTGCATATCTCATATTTTTTATTAAAACTTGACATTTTGAATAATTATCAACTCTAGAAATCAGATGCCATCCTCCCTAAGGTTTGTTATTGTTGCTGTCTCTGTTGCTGTTGCTACTTGTTTTTTTTTTTTTTTTTTTTTTTTTTTGCGGTACGCAGGCCTCTCACTGTTGTGGCCTCTCCCGCTGCAGAGCAGAGGCTCCGGACACGCAGGCTCAGCAGCCATGTCTCACGGGCCCAGCCGCTCCATGGCATGTGGGATCCTCCCGGACCGGGGCACGAACCCACATCCCCTGCATCGGCAGGCAGACTCTCAACCACTACGCCACCAGGGAAGCCCCGCTACTTGCTTTTTAAGTGGTTTTTCTATAAAGTCTGTATTATTTGTTATTTTTGATCACTAAAGTCTCTGTTCTGTTACCTTGGTAGCTATCTAATGATTGATGGGAGGTTGAACTAATAAATCTCTTAGCCTTTCCGAGAAGGCTCTGTGTATGTGTTGGGGTATGTTCTCAATGCTCCATCAGGCAGTTTACAACTCTGCCTTAGACTTAGCCTTCACTTTCTCCTTACACAGAGCCTCAAAGTCAGCCAGAGGTGAGAGCTTAGAACCTTCTCAAGTCTTTCATGGTCATGCACAAAGCCCTATGCCTGTTCATGACCCTCCAGGGTATGGTGGACCTTTTCATAGCCCTTTGTGGACATCCCATTCTCCAGTTCTCCCTTTAATTTTTTTGATCAGCCTCTTGTTAGTCCCAACTATCAAAGCCACCTCCAGTAGCTTTAGTGTTAAACAATTGCTGCTGATTGTCCTCAACAAATGCCCTGGGGGAGGACTGTTTTTACAGAGGTAGGTCTGAGTCAAATGAAATGAAGTTCAAAATGGAACCATGTAATGACCTGCAAGATTACTCAAATAGTGACAGTTCTCTGGGGATGGACATTTTGGGGAACTCTAAATCTGTACTAATCCCTTAAGTGGCTGATAAGCTGCAAGTTTATATAGCTACCAGAATTATGTGGCTCTTGGTTTTCAAGGCTACTCCAGAACCTGAGAGGGGAATGGGATTAACAAAAATTAAAATGTCATAAGATTTGCTCTTCTTACCAAGATTCAGCCATTTATCTTGAATAAACAGTCCTTGGATTGTCATTAAGCCTTCAGTTAATTTCCAGAGTTTTGAAAAAGGTGATTTTGATAGTTTTTTCCAGTATTATCATTGCTTTTATGCAGAAGCTATTTTTGGATGTCTTTATTCTACCATTCCAAATATTGATCTCTGTTTTTTAAAAACAATTCAGATAGTACAAATAGAACAAAAGAGTACTGTAAATAAGATTTCTACCCTAAACACCTTTTTTCCCCAGTCCCAACTGGAATATTAACTAGTATTAGCAATTGTGTTCTTCATAAATATATGCCTAGAGAAGCATATATGTGTAAAGAGATAAGATCTATGTTTCCTTTTATACATATAGAAATATACTGTATACTATAGTCTATTGCATTTTCTTTGCACTTGATAATTTACCTTAGGTATTGGTCCATATTGATCTATATTGATGAAGCTATCTCAGTCTGGTTTTGCTCTTGTTGTAGTTGTTTGGTATTCCATGATGGATAGTCCATTATTTATGCATTTTCTAGTATCAGATATTCGGGTTGGTCTACTGTTTTGTTATTTCAAACAACGATGGAGTGAACATTATTGCATTTACATCTTGACCGTGTGTGCTGACATCACTATTGGATAAATCCCTACCTATGTAATGTAAGATGTATTTGTTTTTAAATTTTGATGGATGTTGATAAATTGCTGCTTCAGTGATGTTTCATCAGTTTATACTTCTGTCCCTGGTAAAAGAGAATGCTGTTTCTCCTCACCCTTGCCACATTGTATTACAAAATACATTTTGCCAATTTCGAAGATGGAAAAAATATCATTTTAATTTTCTTCTCTAATACCTTTTTACATATTTGTAAATCTTCCTCCACCACCACACACCACCCTTAAGAGTGCCTCTTTTCATATCCTTCATTCATTTTTTTTTAAGCGAGTTTTTGATTTGTAATAGATCTTTGTGAGTTAGGGTGATTAGACTTTAGGTCTGTTTTATGTATTACAAATATTCCTATCTCTAGTTGATTATTTATCATTTGGCATAGTTTACAGTATTTTTTTTCTTAATTTTTTAAAAATAGTCAAATTTTTCAGTCTTCTTCCTGTGGTTTTATGTCTTTTTAGAAAGGTCTTTGCTTTTTCTAAGTTTATGAAAATTCAAACAATTTCTTCCAAGAACTTATTGTTCCATTTATTCATTTCACTGGTTCATTGTTTGTGAGTGCTAATGAGTTGTCTCTGCACCATTCCCCTTGATTTAAAATGCCACTCCTTTTGGATACTACATTCTTTTATGTATAAAGAATATTTCTGGACTCTTCATTCTTTGCCATTGATGTCTTTGCCAATTTGTCCCTTCTCTAGTGCCAAATTTTAATGTTTATTTTTTCCATGAGACCTTTAGAATCAGCTTGTCTAATTCTGTTTCCTTCTTGAAAAAACAAATCCTGTTGTTACTTTTGTTGATATTACATTAAAAAAAAACAGTGATCTCAAATTTTTTCATGTATCAATCAGGATCATGTGGAAAGTTTGTTAAAACATAGTTTGTTCGACCCTACCTTTAGAGTTCCTGATACACTAAGTCTGGGCTGGGGCTGGGGAATTTGCGTTTCTAAAAAATCCAAGGGTGACATTGATGCTGCTGGTCTGAGGCACCATACTTTGAGAAACACTGCAGTAAATATATTTATACATTAATTTTGGGATAGTTGTTACCCTTCCAGTGTTAACATCATTCTAACAACAAGGTATGTTATGTCATTTTTGTCCTGTTTTCCCAGTAGAATTTCAAAGTTCTCTTTGTATTGATCCTACTTAAGTTTTAAGTTTATTCCTACGCAGTTTATTTTTTGTTGCTTTTGTAATAAAGGTTAGTTTATAGTTTCACTTAATATCAGAGACATCCCTCCTTTATTTGGCAATTTGTGAATTATTGTTTATTTATGGTTAAGAGTTCCTCCTTGTTCAGCTTCTTGCAGTGGAAGTGGGAGTCGTTTTAAGTTACCATCTGGGAAATTGGAGGAAACAGGGAAAGAAAGGAAGGTGAGCTGTGATAAGCAGATGATTCCAAAGCTTTCCCTACTCATGGCTTAAAATGTATTGCCCACATGTGTTTCTACTGCTGGAAAAATTAGTTGGGATAACTAACTTCTAAAATACAGTAAAACCTCTGAAAAGTGTAGTCCTTGCTTAACACTTAAGATGAATTACTAATATTTTTTATTCAAATAGCTTGAGCTCTAAATATATGTATATTTAGAGGGCAAAGGGCAGTCCCAGGCAGGGTGAAAGTCTTTATCAATTCCAAGGGCAAAGAATGAAGGAATGATAACTAACAAAAAGATACTCTTACTTTTACAGAAGGTAAGTACTTTTCAGGACCATAGCAATATGCTGCTAAATATTATTGCCTAGACTGAGGATATCTGAAGATTATTTTTAAGATCTGAAAGATAGATTTTTAAAATTCAGTCTAAACTTTCCTGCCATATAGTATAGTCCAATTTAGTATTTCCCAATCAGGCTAGTATCTCTTTCCTTCTTTTTCTATCGGTAAGAGAAGTAAAAAGAAATGGAAAACACACGTCTCCACCCTGTTCTTCAATAGTAGGATCATATCATACTATGGTTGAGGATTTTCTTGGTTACTGTGGTAGACACAATACCAAAAATGATGCTCCCCAAAGATGTCCATGTTCTAATCTTCAGAACCTGTGAATGTGTTACCTTAAATGGCAAAGGGGAATTAATTAAGGTTGCAGGTGAAGTTGAAGTTGCTAATCAGCCAAACCTTAAAAAAGGGAGAGTATCCTGGATTATGCAGGTGATCCCAGTGTAATCATAAGAATCTTCAAAAGTGAAAGAGGAAGGCAGGAGAGGAGGTGAGAGTGATTTCGTGTGAAAAGGAAAGACTCAACCTGCCCTTGCGGGCTTTAAGAATGGAGGAGGGAAAAACAAGCCAAAGAGTGTGTGAGGCCTCTAGAAGCTGGGAAAGGCAAGGAAACTGATTCTCCTTAAATGCCTCCAGAAAGGAATGCAGCTCTGCCAACACCTTGATATTAGCCCAGTGAGACCCATGCAAGATTACTAACCTACAGAACAACAAGGTAAGTTTGTGGTAATTTATTTTGGCAGCAAATAGGAAATTAATGCAGTTATTAAACGATTAGGACAGAGCACTCACAAATATTGAAGATTTGCTGTGTTGGTAAACATTTAACGGGCGGGTAAAGTTATGCTTAATATGCTACCTGCTTCCATTTTTTTTCTCAAATTGTTAGAACTTGTCCAGAATTCTAAAAGTTTAACTTTTTTTTTCCAGTTAACATTACATTTTCTGGAAATTTAATAACTCAGAGATTATTTAGGGCAATACTTCTTCTATCTGCAATTACTTATCTGGAAATCTGAACTATTTGCAAAGTGACTAAGGACCTCCTTGGAAAATTAGCCTGGAAAACAGCTGAGTCAGAATTAAGACTTTGAGCTTCGGAGTTGGAGGCTCAAACACTTAGAATGTTTGCTAGGACTGGCTGTGTGACATTGGATAAGTTATTTAACCCGTCTATGCCTCTTTTCTCTTATAATAGAACTTAAATTATAAACACGTGGTGAGGACTACATAAAATGACATATGTATAGCAGTTAGCATGGTTCTGGCCCATAGGCAGAAAAATTATGAATTGAAGATACAGATACTCAAATTTAAAAAATCATTGTAGTGCCTTTCATCATAAAAGCAAAAACTCCAGACAACTCAAGAGTTCCCAAAGGCATAAACATAGCCAGTAATAGTCATAATGGTATTCTTGAGTTATCAAGTGTAAGCTTTAAAATTTTTTCTTTTAAAGATTTTTAAAATATGTGAGTATTGGTGCTTAAAGTGGCAAGCTTTTTGTACCTGGAAAATTAATTACACGGAAAATTAATTTATGTGGAATTTATATTGAGTGTCAAATGAACAAAATATTTTTAAGTGTGTTTTCATTATGACTCACACCTTAGCTCCTTCACTTGTTATTCATCTATACAGCTTTGAGCCACTTACCCTTTCTGAGCCTAAGTTTCTTCTATAAAATTTAGGTAATAGAATAGCTACCTGGCAGTGTGGTTGGGAGGATTCGAGATATGGTATATTTTAGCATGAAGCATCTTGCATAGCATATAAGTAGGTGCTCACTAAGTGGTAATTATTCTTGTGGTTATTTTGTGCTCTTCTAAGACTGCATTGCCTCAACACTGACCTAGTTATGAAATCCTATGGATCGTCCTCTTCCTTTATTTTAGCTTCTGTTATATTTGATGCTATTGAACTTCTTGAAATTGTTTCTTTTCCCCTTTTCTAGGGTTCTTCCTACTCCTGTGGGTATTCTTCTTCAGATTTCTTTGCTTGCTCTTCTTCCTTTGCCCACTACTTAAATACTGGTGTTTCCCAATTTCCATAGGTCTTTATAATTTCCTTTTTCCTCTACACATTGTCTCTGGGTATGAAATGCTTCACGGCACCAGCTGAAAGCTTTTCCCTGAGCACCAGTTGGGATATCCCACAGATGTCTCCTAATGAAGTATATCTAAGAATGAACTTACAATCATCTCCTGCATACTTTTTCTTTCTTCTCTCTGCCCATATGGACAACACTGTTCATTCATTCAATCAATTAATTCAGTATTCATTGAGTGCCTACTCTGTTCTAAGCCCTGGGGATACAGTAGTGAAGTAAACAAATTACAAATCCTTACCCCTCAGGGAACCTATTTCTAGTGGGAGGCAAAGAAAATAAAATATGTTGTGTGTCTGATATTGATAAATTCTGTGGAGAAAAATAAAGCAGGGAAGAGAACTAAGGAAAGCCAAGATGAGGATAAAGGTTGCAATTCTAAGTAGGATTTGGCAGGGAGTCAATCACTAAAAAGGTGCCATTTGAGCAAAGATCTGAGAAGGTGAGGGAGCAAGCCATGTGGATATCTGGAGGAAGATTATTTCAGGATGGGGAAGTAGCAGCTGCACACTGTGAGGCAAGGGTGTGCCTGGCATTTTGAGGAAACAACAAGGTAGCCATTGTGCCTGGCTTGTGTGAGGGAGAGAGCAGTAGGAGAGAGGTCAGAGAGTTATAGGAAACATGATTCTATTGGTCCTGTCTATACTTTTCTTAAAAATAGGGAACTAGCCTTCACTACTTAATCTATCATTCTCCTTTCATTTCCTCCTCTTACATCTAGTAACTCACCAAGTTTTACGGATTACAACTCCTATATTACACTCCTGTCTATCCTCTTCATTCTCACTGCTTTTGCCTTAGTTCAAGCCTTTATTATTGATCAGCTAACTGACCTGCTGCTAGCCTCACACTTTATGTTCATCACTCATTCAAGAGATTGTTTTGAACAACTTCCGTGTTCCAGGCCCTGCGCTAGGTATTGTGGATATAATGGTCATCAAGCTAGACATGACCATTGTCCTTAACAAAATTCACAGTAATTGGAGAGAAAATCATACGGGCAGTTAGTAACATGACTGTGTAATAAGTGATTTGAGATTGGAAGTTCTAGCAGTCTTAGTACTTAGTGGTGGGTGGGCAACTCTGATTTATGAGGGTTAGTGTAAGCTTTCCAGGAGAAATTATCTTCCAGTTGAGATCTAAAAGATAAGTGGGAGGGCTTCCCTGGTGGCGCAGTGGTTGAGAGTCCGCCTGCCGATGCAGGGGACACAGGTTCGTGCCCCGGTCTGGGAGGATCCCACATGCCGCGGAGCGGCTGGGCCCGTGAGCCATGGCCGCTGAGCCTGTGCGTCCGGAGCCTGTGCTCCGCAAGAGGCGGGGCCACGACAGTGAGAGGCCCACGTAAAAAAAATAAATAAATAAAAATAAAAGATAAGTGGGAGTTAGACCCTCAAAGTGGGAGTTAGACCTTTCCAAGCTAAGGGACCACTTGTGTGAATGCCCAGAAAATAGAACTGAATGTAGCATAATGTGACCTTCTAGAGGACAGAGGAGAGTAGCTCAGACTCAAGCTGGAGAGGTACAAAGAGCCAGATCATGTCTAGTATCTTCAGGTCCTTTTAAAATGTTCAGTTAATTCATTTGTTACCAAAATGATCATTTTTATGACTTGAATATAGTAATTTATCTCCCAGAATTAACACCCACCAATGACTTCCTATTGGCTTTATGTTAAATTCAAGTTCTATAATATAGCACACATTCTGTTTTATTTATTTATTTTTTATTTGAGGTAACACTGATTTATAACATAAGTTTCATATGTACAACATATTTCCACTTCTGTATACCCTACAGAGTGCTCACCACCAAAAATTTAATTTCCCTTCATCACCATCTGGTTGATCCCCTTTACCCATTTCACACACCCCCACCATGCACTCCTTACCCTTGGGTAACCACTACTGTGTTCTCTGTATCTACATGTTTGTTTTTGTTTGATTTGGTTTGTTCATTTATTTTGTTTGTGTTTCAGATTCCCCATATGAGTAAAATAATACGATATTTGTCTTTCTCCATCTGACTTATTTCACTTAGCAGAATACCCTCAAGGTCCATCCATGTTGTCACAAACGGCAGATTTCATCCATTTTTACGGCTGAGTAGTATTCCATATACTTGTATGTGTGTATATATATATATATAAATATAAATATAAACAAATATATATATATTTTTCACATCTTCTTTATCCATTTGTTGATGGGCACTTAGGTTGTTTCCATATTTTGGCAATTGTAAATAATGCTGTGAAGAACATAGAGATGTATATATCTCTTCAAATTAGAGTTTTTGGATTCTTTGGACAAATACCCAGAAGTGGGATAGCTGGATCACATGGTAGCTCAATTATTAATATTTTGTGAAATCTCCATACTGTTTCCCATAGTGGTTGCACCAATTTACATTCCCAGCAGCAGAGTGTGCGGGTTCCCTTTTCAACACACAGGGTTCATTAATCTGCCTTTTGCCTCTTCAGTGTCAGCTCCCTAAGACCCCACTTTTACGTTTATGTACTAGTAGTGTGGAACTGCTTGTAATTACCCTCCAGAACACAGAAATTTTAAGTCTCCAGGCCTTAGCAAATACTTGGAATATTCTTTGGCCCTTGCCAACTTCATGAATTCATTTTTGCTTTCAAAATTAATCTCAAATGTCTTCTTCTCTAAGAATCTTTCCCTGAAAACTCAAAGCTAATCATTTCCTCTTCTTTGCTACCACCCACTTCTATGTGATCTTTTCATTGCAATTATCTCAATCTGTAACAGTTTGTTTATATGTTGAACTTCTCCACTAGTGTGAATTCGTTGAAGGTCTATGGGTTTTTTGTTTTTGTTTTCATCTGTGTATCCTTAGCCCCAGTATAGTGCATGGCACTTAGCCACACTTAACAAATGTTTAGTGAATTTAATATAATAAATTCTTAGAGCTATAATTCTCAGAGACTATCCCACCCAAATCGATCTCATGTATGAATCTGAGTTGCATCTTTTTAAAGAATCTAAAGGCATTACATTCTTAATTTAGCATTATCTTTAGTTTTGACTTTCAAAACTTGCAGAAATTTCCCTATCATACTTGTGCACTCTTAATCATTTTTAGTAATTTTAGAATTCCTTTACTTTTAGCCACAGAGTGATAGGCTCACTGTTAAATATTTAAATCATTTTCTAAATTAATATTTGAATGAAAATATTTGTCATTTTTGTTTTCTTATAATAATGCTTTATATTTTTCATCTCTGCTTACTATTTTTTAAAAACTTAGTGTTTTATCATAGACAATGGAATGATTTCGCCAATGTAGGTATGTAAGTATCCCAAAACACAAAACTAACCTTCCTGGCACTTCCAGAGACCTTGAATAATTTCAAGTTTAACCTCATCCGAGCCCATGTATCCCTTACATAGGAACCTTTAAAGCATCCATTGTAAAAACTACTGCAGATGCCTCATAGAATCTCAGAATTGTCTCATTACTATTAGACAGTTCTGAAAAGAAGGAACGTAGATGGCAAGTAAATATTTTAAAAATCAAAGCCTTACTGTTAATCACTGAAAATGAAGAAAGATATTTTGTAAAACCTTTCTCGGTGTCAAGGTTTTTTACTTTTTAATATACTTGGAAATAAGTGTACTATGAAATGGGTTCTCTCAGATACTGCTGATGAAAATATAAATTGGCCTACTTTTTGAAGGCAGTTTAACAGTATATATTGAATTTTTTTTAATGTTCATTCTTATTAATACCTCAAAATATTCATCCTGATGGAAATGTTTCAGAAGTAATGGTGGTGGTTGCACAACATTGTGAATGTACAAAATGCCACTGAATTGTTCACTTTAAAACAGTTAATTTTATGTTATGTGAATTTTACCTCAATAAATTATGTTTTAGAATATTCATCCTAAGGAAATAATATAGAAATGTTAATGAATAAGGATATTCCATTCAGCATTATTTATAATAGCAAAAATTTATAAACAAAATCAGGGCTTCCCTGGTGATGCAGTGGTTAAGAATCCTCCTGCCAATGCAGGGGACACGGGTTTGAGCCCTGGTCCGGGAAAATCCCACATGCCGCGGAGCAACTAAGCCCATGCACCACAACTACTGAGCCTGTGCTCTAGAGCCTGGGAGCCACAGCTACTGAAGCCCACGCGCCTAGAGCCCGTGTTCTGCAACAAGAGAAGCCGTGACAATGAGAAGCCCGTGCACCGCAACGAAGAGTAGCCCCCGCTCACTGCAACTAGAGAAAGCCCGCGCATGGCAATGAAGACCCAACACAGCCAAAAATAAAAACAAATAGATAAATAAATTTATTAAGAAAAAAAATTTATAAACAGAATCAAAGCCTAACAGAAAGGGAGCAATTATATATGATACATCTTTATGCTAGTCAACTATTCAGCCATCGCAGATAATATTTGTAAAGAATTTTTAACGAAATGGGGAAATGCTCGAGAATATGTCATATGAAGAACATTGAATACAAAATTATACCTTTGGACAGTTTTGTAAAACAAGTGTACATAGAAAAAGATGGGAAGAAAATTGTGAGTATTCCTTGAGCTCCTTTAAGTACATGAAGCCCTTGTCCTTGGGTTTAAATGGCAGGCTTTCCATTCGAGTCTCTTGCAGTTGACTCTGTTAAGATCATCAGTCCTGGGGGCTCCAATTTTGTCAGTGGTCTGTTCATTATATCCAGAACCTTAACCATCATGGTACAAAGAGCCAGAATAGAGAAAATGTTATTAACATACTAAATTGGGAGGTTAGACTTGGCAGTTTTTATTATCTTTTAGCTTTAAATAGGTTAAATAGGATTGGGGGGCTCACATGGGGGGAACATCAAATTTATTGAATATTTACCATGTGTCCAACTATATACTAAATACATTCACATTCATCATCTCATGTAATCACAGAAACATTGCAGAGTTAAAACTTTATATACCCACTTTACAGAGAGGAGAACAAAAAGTTGAATGTTCTGCTCTGGTTTATACAGAGCAAGTGTAAATTGAGTACAGTTGAGTACTAAATTGAGTAAATTACTAAATTGAGTAGTCAATTGAAGCTCAAACACTAGTACCCTACTTCTAAATCTGTGCTTTTTCTACTACATAACATAGGTTTCATTTTTCTGTGCCACGCTGGACATCACTACCACAAAGCCTCAAATACAAATAGTCCTCAATTTGCAAATAAATTGTGTTCTAAGTATGTTTCTCAGTTAGAAGTGTACATATTAAATGTCTTTTCTCATAGGTATAGCATTAAACTCATTGTTTCAACACCCAAGGGTGTCATTTCTCAGGTCTGAATTGGCAAATACTTAGTACTTAGGATGCCACTCCCATGGCAGTTGCTAATATTTATTGAAATTTTCCACGTGCCAGGCACCGTTCTAAATTCCTTACTTAGTAAAGATTTTATTCATCTCAGCAACCCTAGTAAACACCAGTATTATTCATGTTTTCATATAAGGAAGCTGAACACAAGGTAACACAGGTAATTAATGCCAAAGCCAAGATTTGAATCCAGGCAATCTGAGCTTGACTGGCCCTAGTATCCTTCTTAATACAGTGTTCGTGGCAGCCACTGAGAAATCCAAATTGGCGCTCATGCTATTTAAAATTTGTCTGTGTTGTAAAAATGTGTAATGTACATTAGCTGTCAACCCTGGCTACACATCAGAAATACCTGTGGGGTTTTCTAGGCATACAGAGGCCCAATCCAACTGTGGACAAAATGAATCAGTATCTTCTAGGGTGGGTTATGGATATCTATGTTAAGATGTTCCACAGATGATTTGGGTGTGCAATTATCTCATGTATACACAAAGCAATTGGAATTGTCATGGTATCTCAGGCTCTCATAGGCAAGAGTTTTTTAATATAACATTTACAACAATGTTAAGCAAGGTAGTATTGCTTATTGATTGGTAGTGTGGCCTCTGGAACTAGACTTCCTGACTATAATTTTTTTAATTTTGTTAGTTTTCCGCATGTGACTTAATTTTTGTAAACCTTAGTTTCTTGATGCATGAAATAAAGTTGGTTTTGTTAAGTAGCATGCAGGGTTGTTGTTGAGGATCAACAGGATAAATACAAGTAAAACAGTTCAGCACAGTACCTGACAGTAAAGGTACCAAAGTTTAAGGTAGTTATGTAAGTGTACACTGATATCATAAATAGTAAGTAATGTGGGTAGGGTAGTCATTGCATGTTATAGAGAACAATCACAGCATTTGAGACCAGGTGAGAGAGCTTCCTAGAGTTGATGGCATTTTCAGAGGTCATGTGAAATATAACAAGAAGCTGTTGAGTGGGATCTTTCCAAGACATTGGATCTATTGTGGGAGATATCTTTGAGATGGATAAGCAGAGGAGTTTATGAGATTCGTGTTGAAAGTTATAATTAGGGATAGACTTGCATCTGAGTTCCTTAGTATTAGATTTTGAATCTCAGTCCACCAGAATTTGACTTACTTTATATCTTAATTCTTAAAGAGTTACAAAGGACTTATTACTCCCTCCCACCTCTTAGTTTCCATGGTATTTTATTTGTATCTCTGCTTTTATGGTGGTTTGTGCACATTGATACCTCCAACTCTTTGTACTCCTTAAAACACTCAAGAGCACCTGAAACCGGTCTCACACAGTAGGGTTTCCAAATTTTACTGTATTGAATTAAGAGAGAAGACCCAGTTATGTTCTTTAATGTTAGTTTAATAGAAGAACTATAATGTATATATAATACTAACAACATGCAAGTCTAAAATTATGTATATGTTGAGATATCTACATTGGAATTAATAAATTATTTAAAGCTTCAAGAGCCAGGTCTTATTAACAATCCAGGAAATGCTTTTGGTAGGTGAGCATTTGTTATTTCTTCCAAGATCTATTTTAGTCATAATATTTAAATTTTAGTGTCAAACATAGTGATGCCTATTTATTCCCATAGTCTGTTTGGAGAAGTAAGTCATACCATATCTAATTTCTATCTTTGAAGCAAGAAAGAGAGGGAAGAAAGGAAAGAGGATAGGTGAGGGAAGAAAGGAAAGAGGATAGGTAAGTAGGTGAGCAGAGAGGAGAATTTAAAATGTATATCGTGTGTAATTTTGTCCCCTCACAAGATATTATAGTGGCAGACTTGGAAGTAGAGGACCTGGAATGTCAGATTCTCAGTAAACCACAAAGGACTGCACCTACTCAGAAAACCGAAGTTTGTGCTGAGCAGGAGTATATCATGAGAATGGGACTGAGATGGGGTGGAGTTAAACTTCTTTCCCTTTGCACTTTTTCCACTTATATCAGTCATTTCAGAGGCACATGAATTTAAATACTGACATATAAACTCGACTCTTTACCCTTTAGCCCAGTTGAGGAGTGTGTCAGCTTTCTTTACTCTAATGAGGAATTGGTTATGTCACAATATCCAAAAACATTTATAGGATAAAAGCCAGGCTTGTAAACCTTGTTATACTGTATGCTATTTTTGTGCTGTGTTAAATGGATACACTCTGTTTCTTCCCAGGAGGAAATTGTAGTTTGAATACTAATTAATAAATATTTAATTGAAAAGATGGGTTTGAAATGGACTGCATAGGTGTTTTTCTGGAAAGTGCTAATAACACTTAGGAGAAGTTAGGCTTTGATATCTTCCTTCTATTTTCCATATATAATATGTAATATACCTTCCAGTTTTCATAATATATAATAAGATCAAAACTGGGTATTATACTAATGTAATTTATTGAAATGAGTTTGATCATATTTGAATGATATTTTTTAAAAAGCACTATATTGCTAAAGTAGGTCTTATATATTAATATGTTCCTGTACTGTCATCATAATGATATATAAAAACATTCATTTCCTACAACTCTTTCTTAATCTCAACTTTTCCCACTCATAATTTTTCTTTATCTCAATTTTCTCACTTATTTCCATTTTAATATATGGTACTGGTACTTTATAAGCTATCTCGATCACTTTGTAATAAAACAGACAAATAATTTTAAAATGTAATAAATCTGAATTTTGATACTAACAACTAACAAAACAATGTGGAAAGATGGAGTCAGCACTAGACTTGGACTTGGGTTCTACCACCACAGTTTTTCAATCCAGGGCCAGAGCTTTGTCTTCTCTTAGTCTCTTGGTTTTCTCATCTGCTAAGTGAAGATGAGAACACCTATACCCTAAGGTTTTAATGATGATGAAATCACATTATGTTAGGAAAGTATATAGCATAAACTAGAAGGTTAGTTAAATATTAGTTGAATCCAGATCAGATTTTCACAAGTTGGGAAAAAATATTTTGATTTCTGTTCATTTAAAACCTGTAATTCCTGTGACTGAATTGTTATAGGTTGTCCCATTCACAAGGAATGAGCCTAGGCATTCTGGATTCTGAGCATCTGGTTTGTAAAGATCTAATGAATGCCACGTTTGTGCTGTGCCTAGAGAGCTCCCTTTAGAGAAGAAGCCTTATTCTTTGATCCTCCCATGTTGTCTCTATGCCAGTAGACAACAAGAGGAAGACGTTCTCCAAGCCTCCAAAGCAGGAACCTAAAACACATCTTCTTAGAGAAGTTGTGCTGTAAATAGGATTGATTTGTTTTGGTTTCCCCCCAAAGCTATTTTACTCTTAATATAATTAAACAACTATGCACTTGTGAGAATATAATTTATACTCACTATATTTCTTATTGTAAATGGGCCTTTCCCTCAGGTGCATCTAGACTAGTTATCTTCATGTTGGCCTTCATTCTGAGCCAGCATTTTCTTCAGTCAGGAACTTCTTTCAACCGGTTTCATGTCCAAGCCAAAAAACTCTGTACCCAGATGACTTGTTAATGAAGTAGTACTATATTGTTGATTAAAGACCTTTTATGGATCAATGAAGAGCTGTTAGAAGCACTTTTCTTATTTATGTGTAGTTTTGGAGCAGAGCGAAAAACAATTAAAAAACGTGGGCAGGGGAGAAAAACTTTGAGTTAAAGTGCTGGGATAATTTTTTTTTAATTTACATGTCCACATCTCCCTTTTCCACACTTTGCTTAATTTTAGAAGGTATGACTTTCAGAAAATAGCTCTTTATCTTTTGAGACTGGTGACTTGCTGTAAATTTTAAAAGAATTACAGTAATTCAGATGTATTTCATGTTAATGGAATTGTTAACAGTCAAGGTGTAGTTCTTAATATATAGCTGTACACAAACATCCTTTCACACTGTTAGTAAGAATATAATTAAAAGACATATACAGATTTGAAATATGCTCAAGTTCGGAGGTGGTGCAGTGCTTATAATACTTCCTACAAGTACATATATGAAGAAGGTATTATGTTGTGGAGCACAAATGAAAAGCTCTGCAAATTGCATAAAAACTATGTTAATAGTATTTTAAAGTTTTTTGTAAAATGGACATTTGAGAGGAAATGAGGAGACCTGGATCCTAGCCCTTTTATCGCTGTTATGACCTTCAGCAAGTCAACCTTTTAGCTCTGTTTTCTTTTCTTGAAAATGAAGCAATGTCTGGGAGATTACTAAGGTTTCTTCTAGCTGTAAATTTGTTCTTTTTAAAATGTATTTTATTCAGGTATAGTTGACTTACAATGTTGTGTTAGTTTCTGGTGTACGGCAAGGTGACTCAGTTATACATACATATGTATTCTTTTACATACTCTTTTTCATTGTGGTTTATCACAGGATATTGAATATAGTTCCCTGTGCTATACAGTAGGACCTTGTTGTTTATCCATTCTATATATATAGTTTGCATCTGGTAATCTCAAACTCCTAATCCATCCCTCTTCCACCCTCCCTCCCCCTTGGCAGCCACAATTCTGTTCTCTATGTCTGTGAGTCTGTTTCTGTTTGATAGATAAGTTCATTTGTGTCATATTTTAGATTCTACATATAAGTGATATCATATGGCATTTGTCTGTTTCTTTCTGACTTCATTTAGTATGATAATCTCTAGGCCCGTCCATGTTGCTACCCAGCTATAAATTTCTGTTATTCTTTTTATTAAAATTGAGATGATAAGAAATTAGGTGTATTGTACATAAAATGATTGTTTTACTCAAGAATTATTAATAGTATATAATTTTATATTGCAAACTGGTCTTTTAAAAATATACGAAAGTACAATTTTATTCTTTTTTCCCAAGTTTTTAGTGCTTTATGTGCTATATTTCTTTACCAGACTTCTTCATTTTGAGAAGGAAAATATTTTTCCAAGGTGAATCTCTTACCCTTTTCATTTCCTACTACCTCTCACCCAACCCCACCCCCTCAAAAATACCCACCCCGTGCATTCACACTTTAAAAGTAAGTCTGACAACCACAGAACCCACAGAGTGACAACAGAGGTGCCCTGACAAAGTCTGGGGTGCTACTTTCTGCAGTAGAGATAGACCAATGCTTGGCAACTATGTCGTAAAAATATAATTCAGAGGAAGTAAATGCATGCATAATTGTCCCAAATAGCATGATAAGTAACATGGCACAGTTTAAGGGGAAATGTCATTTCTTTACTTTCACACAGCACTTGCTTTCCACCTTTTTTGTCTGTTCTCTGCAAAAAATCACAACTACAAATCAGTTTCATAGCTACAGTATTGATCTTGCTTGGTACAGATATATAGTTGATATACAGTTATTTTTCTCACTGGTATGTTTAGCTTTTGAAAGATCACCACTCTTTTTTTTTTTTTTTTGCGGTACGTGGGCCTCCCACTATTGTGGCCTCTCCCGTTGCGGAGCGCAGTCTCCGGACGCGCAGGCCCAGCGGCCATGGCTCACGGGCCCAGCCGCTCCGCGGCACGTGGGATCCTCCCAGACCGGGGCACGAACCCACGTCCCCTGCATCGGCAGGCGGACTCTCAACCGCTGCGCCACCAGGGAAGCCCCACCACTCTTTAATAAACCTACATCAGTGGGTAGTATGTGACCAAAGATGCCCCTATATGGCCCACAGAGCTCAAGACAGCCATCCAGTTTGGTTTAGCTATCCAGTTGGCTGTAAGCACTAATCCAAAGTGAGGCATTGAGCAGAGTGAAGATCCAGAAATAGTAATCCATCAGATTTGGCATCACATTGACCACAGGAGCTCTGGCATTATGGTAACACCAGGACCTGGACCTGAGCTCTCCAAGTCAGCAACTATCAACTGACCCCAAGGAACATAAATGCTATCGAATACTCCAAAAGGAGGAGGCTCTAAGATGCACCTCGGATGAATAGTAAGAGGAGCAAAGAAAGACTTTAAAGCTGAGGAATAATTCAAATCTGAGTAAGAGAAATTCTACTTAGGTCAGGGCAGTATTGTCTTCTCGGGAAAAGTGTTTGTGGATCCTCCAAATGACTTTATCCATACTTTGATTTTTTTTTAATAGTATGGGCCTTCAAGTTGCAGTAGGAATGTAGCCATTTATTAGGGACCAGCCAGACTGATTATTTGGTTTGAAGCTTCACATTCTTTGTTCTGATGGGTGTTGGTCCTTGCTATAGTTTGAGACATTATAGGAATCTGTAAGGATTATTTCTCGAAAGAGTTAAATCATAGGCTGGTATTATTCCTTGAACTTATATGTTTCCTAGTGTTTTTGTACCAGGCTCCTATTAGGTTAGCATTTTGAATTGAGAAGTTACAAACTACCTTATTAGTAGTAATATTGGGCTGGCCAAAAAGTTTGTTAGGGTCTTTGTAACATCTTATTGAAAAACCTGAATGAACTTTTTGGACAGCCCAATACTTAGATATTGTCACCAATATCTAATTTCAGCTTCCAGTCAGAACTGGTTTGCCAAAATTTCACCAACATTTTGGGCTAAATTTACTTTATTGGAATGATCACTGTGGTGATTGGGGGCTACATAACAGCTTTAATAGGTAATGTGGTACTCTGTCCATATGCTCTTGTAGCCCTTCACTGTTTTGTACACATCAGCCTTCCAAAGGCCAGCACCTGCATCTAAGCCATAGGATTGCCTTTGAGCTGCTGGAAGCTACTGGGGGAAGACTTTGAGCAATGAGTTTCATTTGAGCAATGAAGGTTTCAGCTTCCTTGTCCTTGGCTTAGGCAGTTCTGAGACATGTATCTTATACCATTTTCCAGGTTCCCCGATTAGATTGTTTCTATTGGCTTCTGTGATAGCTAGCTTAATAATGTACCCTGTATTAGCTGCCTGCCCTTCTCTTATCACCTTGCCCCCTCCCCTGCCAGTTTCGCTGAACCTCACAAATAAATTATGTCCACTCAGTCCTAGTCTCAGGGTCTGCTTCCTTGGAAACCCCACTAAGATAACTAATAAACCCAAAGATGAGAATTCTTCCCATTTTGCTGGTATAATTTATTTTATACTGTTACGATAAATTGTTTAGAGTAAATGGGCAGTTGTAAAGGTTATCTATTAATTGTTTGGGACTGAAAATATTTAGTATGATAGTATTTTGTATGATACAAAACTGTTAAAATTACTAGCTATCAAATACTGGTAAAAATTAGCAAAGTTATGTAAGTAAAAGGATCTTGTATGGTCACCCTTTTATTAAAATTCTAAACATAACTTTAAAATACTAGAATCAATATAAATAGTAAAGTCTGGAAGTAAGAAAAAATGCATTTTAACCAAAAAATTGAATATAGTTCTAACAAAACATTTATTGAAACGTACAGTCTAAATTAAAACAAGCCTTAATACTCTTAAAATGCTCAAATATAAATGTTTAGGGATACCTAAAAATGCTAAGAATTGAAAACAAAATAATAAAGTAATAAGATCCTGAGAGACTAGAAACTAGCATTCAGCGCATTTAATATACCAAATAAATGAATAAAATACTTAACGGCCACCTTGATTCTAGAAGTAAAATGTAATTAATTGCTCAGAGGAAAATATTAAGAGCAATCTAAAAATACTAAGAGTGTTAGAGATAAATCATTTAGCACACCAAGAAGTGAATTTGAAAAGTAACCTTTCAAAGCCAGAAATGGTCACAGAGCATTCAGAGGAGTCTCAAGGGTAAAAGGAAGGCCTAGGTCTAGTTTGAAGATGGGAGTCAGGCAGTGGTTGAGTTTAACCCCCTTAGATCAAATATGCCCATTCTCTTGATCTGAGGGAAAGGTGCCAGGCAAGAGCCTGGTCACTGTTGATAATCCAGTTTTGGGAGCCCAGACCAAAGCCAGTTGCAAACTGTTTGCAGACTATCTTTAAAGGACACTTACCCTGAAAGAGGAGGGAGAAATCAAGCCCGTTTTAGGGACTATAGATTTCCTGCTGGATTTTCCACCCTTTAAGTGTCATTTTGTAAAACCTATGATAGATATGTAAATAAGAAAAGGAAAGATAACTCAGGAAGTTTAACTGTGATGAAGAACCAATGATAACAGCATTTAAAGCCTTTGACAATAGACAAACTTTATATCTCCATAAACCTAATTTGTCTTAGCCTGCTTTTCCTCCAGCCACCAGCATGCAGGATAAATTCAGTGTAGCACTTTTTTCTTCTTTTGCTCAGTTTGACCTGCTTTGTTTATATCACAAATTGAGAAACTACTGTGTATTTCTTCTCAATGTTTTGATTTTTGTAAGTATTTATAGGTTTTATGATTTATATAACTCCAAAGACAATACAGTATAGTGATTAGGAGGAACATAGGCCCTTGGTCAATTCCTGGCTCTGCCACTTAACTAGCTAATGTGACCAAGCACATGTTACTTCACCTTGCCTTGATTTCCTCATTTGTTAAGTAGGCATGATAAGAACATACTACTCCGTAAGAGTTTTTGAGGATTAAATAACTTAAATGTAAAATTCTTAGAATAGTGCTTATCATATATGAATGCCCAATAAATTTTTCATGTATGAGAACAGTGCATTATGGATAAAATTGGAATTTATAAAATTGTTGAGATACATAACTACTTTTATATAATGATTACTATGGGGAAAATTCATTCTAATTCTACTCATTTCAAAAATGAATATTTAAAACATGACCCATTTGTGATAAAAGACTGCAGTTTTTGCTTATTTTTCCATGTAATATTTACTATGTCCCTAGTAAGGTGAGGAGAAAGTAAATGGTATGCCTACCGTGTGCTAATAATAAGCCCTTTATGTCATTTCACATAATCCACAATCAGCCCTACTAGGTAGCTAGTAATAACTTTATTTCAAAAGAAGTTGAAATTCCAGAAAGATCCAGTGATTTGCTTAAATAGCAGAGCTGCTGTAATATAGTCTCTCTGACTCCAAGCTTAAAGCTTGTGCCCTGTCTTATTAATAGAAGAGAGGTTCGAATTATGTAAGGGCTGGTATGGCCCAAGCACCAACCATAGTGGATGCCAGGGTCTTGTAGGCCTTATGCTCTGCCAAGTGTTAGCTCCTTAGGGATTAGAACGTGGAGAACTCTTGGTGGGGGGAGAGGTCCCTCCCCCCACAGGAGAGAGAAGGGGACATATGGAGAGGTTGGAGCAGTGGCTATTTTCCAACAAGTATGGAAGTCTTTTACTAATTAGTATTTAACAACTGGTACAGCCACACTGTTCATTCTGACCAAACATTAGATATATCAAAATACATAATTTTGATACATCTAATATTTGGATAGATATGAAAAGATTTGAATACTGTATTAATTTTTAATGTTTTTTAAGACACATTTATAGAATCAGGCATAACTCAGAATTCCTTCCTTGAGATTTCTGCTAAACTTTTATTGTATGGTCCTTTTCAGTTATATTGATTGATGATTGATCGATCTCCAGTTAACATACATTGCCTTTATTTACAGTCAACAATTCTTTTAAATTATGAACTTGCAATAGTTTGGAAGAAACTTGCAATTTATGGTTCTTTGACCAAAAACTGTATTAAGTTACTGTAAAGACTTTGTCGGTTTGCTTTTCCAAATGTGAATTTGCTCTCTTCTTGTTACATCTTCTTTATCCACATCCAAGAAGAATAAAACAATGATGATTTTTACCTAATAATCTATATAGTGTATGTTCAAATTTGCTAAAAACCTAATCTCTTAATTTCATAATCTGGGAGCAACAGAAAAAGACTGAGAGTATTTATTCTTTCACCTTTTTGTGTGATAGAAAAATTATTTGAAATGCAGATTTCAGTGAATGAATACATTGTTTCTTGGTTTGTATCACAATATTTCATATTTTTTAACTGCTTTGAGATCATTTCTTTCTATTATTTTTACATGAAAGAACTGAATATTTCATTTTATTTTTTGCTTCATTTGCTCTCTGTTGCAACCAGCCAATCAGCAAATATTTTAAATGTTTTATATTTAATTTTTACTGAACATGAACCCACCATATTAAATTTTCCTTCCACATATTAATTTGCAGTTTACTGTACCTAGTTAAAGATCTACTTACTATATATTTATATAGGGTGCATTTTATTATTTCTGTATCTACCGTGGTACCTACAGTTGTATTCTCAGTGCTAAGGAATCATCAGAAGATCACAGCATTATAAATGCTGGCAATGTTGGGAACATTTAATATTCGACTAATTTTAAATAGCATTTAAAGCTATGTGTGAGAGGTGGTATTAAGACAAATCACTCCGAAAAAAATGGCCTATAATGTTGCAGTTTAAACATTCAAGTATTTTTCTGCATAGTCATTCAGCTCATTATAAACACAGAGAAGATGGAACAAATTTCTGGAAAGACTTCACATTTTATATGTATAGCGTTTGACTTGTCACCTTTGAAAGATCTAGAATGATATTCCATTAATTTTTCGTACATCCCACAAAATCTTGACAGGACAACCCTCTAAACCTGAAAAATCTGTAATAAACAGGAGTGACTCAGAAGCTCTTTTTGGTTGCATTTGTGCTCATATTTGGATTTCATTTTTTGATTTCTCAATTATCTTTCACCGAGTCAATAATGACCCCATCTTTGTTTAATCCTAGAGGTAATTTGTGTAATCCAGACATCTTTTTCTGTTTATAAGGAATTTATTCCTTTAGCAGTGTGTTATTTTCTCTAACAAAACTCTTCATTATTTGACAAGTTGGCATAATATTGAGCTGTTCTTGGTAGGATTTGAAATATTGTTTTTGAAATATTGTTCTTTTGGTAAAAGATAGCTGTTTCCAGATGTCATAAAATCAGTCATTACTGCAGCTCACAGAATTTCTTACATAATATGGCTTCTTTTGCTGTTATGAGTGCCAGCACCAAAAATCTGCAGAAGGTCAGAGCCTAGTGGTTCCTCCAAGCACTGGTGGCTTTGATACTTCAGTCACATTAATGTGTTTTTCAGACATCACTAAGGACGATATTCCTGTTCTTCTGTTCATTTATTTGCATTTTCTCTGCTTGTCATTTTATTGTTTCAATGGGTTGACATATGGGGACTTCACCTCCTTGCACAGAGCTCTATCACCTCTCCCTGCTATCTTTTTGTTTCTATTGGAAATTGTGGTAGAATTTGACTTGGTTATGTAGGTAATTTTCATTTTGGTTTTTTTCCCTCCATTTCTTTCTTTTATAACTTTTTAATATTCTCCCAAGATACAACCACTTGTTGCTTTTTTCAGTTATATTGGCTAAAGTCTCTTTTATTAGGATATTACCTTGAGTATTTATTTCCATTAATGAGGAGTGATGATTCATCATTTTGGAGGGCTGTTTTGTTTATAATTTGAAAAGTCACTTTGGCTTTACATGTGTTATATAAACTATGTGTTATATATAAAGTATATGTTATATAAAAAGATTATGCTTTCTTTACATTATCAATGGTATAAATATTGGAAGGAGGGTATTTACATATTAAAGGACGTTTAAAAAGTCTTATAGCATAAATTTGCTGTTTGCCTAGGAGCACTTTTTATGCCAGTTTTAATAATCTATAGCTGTATTGTGAAGCTGCTTATTTAAAAAATATCTACAAGAGAGCAATTTTTAGTCTGCATGCACATACTTTAAATTGTATTTATTTAAAATTTTTCTATAAGTTAATGTAAATATATCTTCCCTCTAATTAGTTTTCTCTCAAATTAGTCTTAATTAACAAGTACTAATTAATGAGTCTAGCATATCTTATTAATTTTTTAACTTACATGATTTTGTCTTTATATAGAGAACATCTTCCAAAAAGACGTTTTCTGAGTTTTGATTCAATATTTTCTGCTAAAGCTCCTATAACACTGTAGTAATTTGTTCAGTTAAATACAGTGGACCTATTATTTTAGACCTGTTTTCTTTGTTACCACCATGTAAATAAAACATTATGGTTCATATTCTGGATCTGGATCTGGATTTCTTTTTAGGCAGTGGACTGGATTTATGATAACTTCATGAAATCTTTCTTCGTAATAGTGTTCTTTGAGATGTCAGTGTCTTTTACGTCAAATGCCCCAAAATGTTGTTGTAGCACCATTAATATACTCGAAAATATGTGAAACTTCTTTAAGGCCTCCTAATTTTTGTGCTCAAAAACAATGGTCTCTCTCTCTCGTGCATGTGCACACGCACACGAGGTCATGGACCTCATCTGTTTCAGCAGCAGCAGAACATCTTTTTTGTTAGGCGAAATTCCAGTTCTTTCATTTGGTGGCATGAAGTTCAGCATCATTCCCCAGGTTTTGGCTTTATTCTTCATGTTGGCTCATGATCAATTTATAATATTTTGTTTGTTTTAACCTTGGGGTTAGTTAAATATGTTAGGTAGTAAATTGCTGACTGGTACAACTAATGCCTGTATTTTGCCATATTGCTTTAGAATTTAAAAAATTAGCGATACTCTGTTAAATGTTCATGAATTTCTGTTGTCTTCCTCCAAAAGGAGGCAGTACAACTTTGACTTGTGAATGCTTTTTTCAAAACATTCTTCTCTTGTTTGCTCATAAAATTTGTTGTGATTCCTAATCATAAATTCAAAGAATCCTGGGGTTGGAAGGGGCCTTCAAGATTACCATGTTTCAGAAGGAATTTAAGCATACCCTCTGATGTTGAAATTCCTTCTTTGATATCCCTGTCTCTTGTCCAGTAATCTCATCTACCCTTTTAGCATAATCCTGAACAGTGAAATCAGTAGTTGTTGTCACTCTTACTTTTCTTCCCTTCTTTTTCCTCTCTATAGAATTTTCCAGCATTGAAAAATACTTCATTTCTGGTGTTCTGGAAATGTAGGCAACTCCTGCTGGTGATGATAATCAGAGAAAGAGGAATATGATGTTTTAGAAAAGAAAACTGAGGCGATGTCAGTGGTAGTGACTTTTTAAGGAAGCCACACACACACACACAAAAAAAGCTAAAGGGGGGATAAACTGCTAGAAATGTGTTGAGAGACTACTGGGACAGGACTCAGGAGGCAAGAGGCAGAACCTGAGAAGATAAGAAGATAGCATCAACATCATCCTAGCTATTTATCCTATAAATAGCTTTATACTGTGTTTCTATAGCACTGCCTCTGAGGAAGTCCTTGAAAATTTCTAACACATGGAAGGATAAACGAAATTATTCCTTTAAAAATTTTTTGTTTTATTGAATGTAAACCTATTAACACAGACCTTCATATTCACTTGATTTCGTTCTCCCAATCCATTTTTGTCAACCTTGAGTTCTCATTCCATAGTAGTTGAGGAATGAGAACCTTATTTTTGAGGTTGAGAGAGACTATATAGAATTATAGTAATAAATGAGCTGCCAACCCATTTACTGGGTCCAACTCTATTAGCTCATTATTTGTCTATCAACAAGCCCAATAGGATAATAAGATTAAAGTTGAATTTAGTATTGCCAGAATATTAATATGTATGTTCTTGGTACTGTATTTGGAAAAATGTTGTACTTAGTTCTTTCTCTCCAGAAAGGTCAGTTCTCAAGGTGTTTGCATATTAGTGTAGCCAAAAAATCACTCACTAGTATTCTCCAAATAACAGATGTAATTAAGGAGGTCTGTCACAACCAAATTGATTATTTATTTTAGCTGAAGAGATACCCTGCCTAGACCAGATGGATGTTTTTAGAGAATGCTAGTAGGGGGAAAAAAAAAAAAAGGCATGGCCATTTTTTCTTTATTTAATGAAAATATATCATTTACTGTGAATACCTTGAATACCCTGGTTATTATCAACTTTCATAGAGAGAACTTCAGTTGCTTTGGACCTTACAGTTTCCTACTGAAGCCAGATCATATGGACAAGTTGCAAGAGGGCTAAAGACAAGGCTTAATTTGGTGGACAGGATTTAGAATAACCTATGGTTGTTTGTTTTTGAAAGTGACTTGGGCATACTCAATAAGGGCCTCTTAGGCTGTTTACCACAAAAAAATAGAATAGCTACAAAAAAAGTATATAAAAGTTATTCCAGGGCTTCCCTGGTGGCGCATTGGTTGAGAGTCCGCCTGCCGATGCAGGGGACACGGGTTCGTGCCCCGGTCCGGGAAGATCCCACATGCCGTGAGTGGCTGGGCCCGTGAGCCATGGCCGCAGAGCCTGCGCGTCCGGAGCCTGTGCTCCACAACGGGAGAGGCCACAGCAGTGAGAGGCCCGCGTACCGCAAAAAAAAAAAAAAAAAAACTGCCATGTTTTAAACTTGGGAGTGCAGTGATATTTTAAGAAGGTAAATTTTGTTGTAGAAAAAATTGAGTTAAAACCGTAAGTTTTATATCCCAGTATTGAACCGTACTTCATGGATTTTAATGTGATTAGGCTTATAGTACATTACATTCAGAAGCAAGACTGAGGTTTTTAGGATACACCCTTTATATCACAGAGGCTTTATTATGTAAATGGTACAGAAATAATAGGAAGCATGTAGCGCTAAATGAGAACTTAGAAATCATCTTATTGTGAGGAAGAAGTGTTGGAAGTAGACCACCATGACATTTTCCTTTCTGTGGGAAACCTGATAAACTGCAAAAGGGTGGAAGGCGTAAGGCAGAAATGATATGAGGATGTATTAGATAAGGCTACCAGAGCTAATGGATGAGGACTTCATGAAATGCTATAGTTAATTGTAGACTGCGTGAGTTGAAAACCCAGCTCTGCCAGTTATTATCTGTGAAACACTGGGCAAGTTACTCTCTCTCTTCCTCAACTTACTTATCTGTAAAATGTAGATGATAAAAGCATTTCTTAGTATTGTTGTGAGGATTAAATTAATTAATGCTACTTAGAATTTAGAAATCAATAAATGTTAGTTCTTACTACTGTATTTAAAAGCAAGGAGGAAGTTTTAGCAACTTATATGACAAATGTTGGAGATACCTAATGTCCATTATCTAGAAGTCTGTATTTTTAATCATTGAAGAGTAATATATATAGGTTGTGAATTCTTTGGTGATGTAGAGTATTGTGTGATTTAGAGTTATTGGTTCTTCTTAAAACAGGTGGTTTTCCTAAGGAAACACTGAACCATGTTTCCTATGACTTCTGTGTTAAGTATATTTAAATAGATTCTAATTTACTGAAAATTGTTCATTCTTGTTAATTTAGTTGCTATTAATACCAGTAATTATTATGCTATTACTCTCATCCAAAATTACCTGGCTTATTAGACATTAAGAGAGTTAGGTGCCATAGTCTTCAGAACAGATGGGAAAGTTCATGCAGCATAGGGAGATTACAATTTTTAAAGCATTCATAGTCATAAAATATACTAAAGAGAAAAGCTGGGTGCCTCACTTAATCACTGTAAAACACTGTACTTAATGACTAGAAAAACATGCTAAATCTTAAATAATAACAAAAGGTAGAAATAAGGGACCACAAGTGAGTACCTGATTAATTAGCTAAGTAATTTGCAATAATGAGTGAAGGAAGTCAGAAGAGAAAGATAGCTTTAGTGTCAGGTTGATGGAAATTTCTGTTAAGGAGCAAGCCGTATCTGAGCTAATTTTTGGTTGACCAAGAGATGAGAGATAAACAGCAAAAGGCAGCTGGGGTCAGATAATAGAAGGTCAAGAGTCTTCTATTAAAAGACACTGGGACTTCATTTCATAGCTGTGAATCACAGAGGCAGACATACAGCCTCTGCTACTGGTTTGAGAGGTGGAATTCCTCCCTTTTTGTGAAGACATTTGGGAATCCATGACTGTTGCCCAGCTGTTAAGCAGCACTAAGCCTGGGAGAAAAAATCGACTTTGGTCACGAACTTAAGATTGATGTTAAGTTAGTAGAAAAACCTAAAGTCTTTAGCGGCACATGCATGTAGGAAGAATACTTTATTAGGAGCTCTTCCATCTTAGGCAGAGAAGAGAAAATATGTATAGTTTTCTTTCAGTGTTTAGTACTTGTTGATTACCATCTTTATCGTGTATAACAGAGACTCCGGTACTTACCTCTGTTTATTAGACTTTTCTTTTTCAGAAAAAATCTAAAGAGTAAGTGATGTTGAATATATTATTTTATTGTGAAGTACTTCTGGACCTGTTTATAAGAATTTTCAAAATTGAAATGTTAACAGCCTATTTCATGTTATTTTTAGTAAGTTATGTTTGTGTGTGTGTTTATGTTTTTGAGGAAAATGAATCAAGATGTTTTCTTGGCTTTGTATTTAAACAGAGCAAATGATATTAGAGTAGCTTTTTCCCCCCACTAAGTTAAGGACAAAAAATTTTAATTTTGAGACATTGAGGACATGTTTCTAGTTATATATGAGGTTTTAGATTAAATTTTCATTATAGAATAAAACCTGATTTTCTCTTTTTTGGGCCACAAGTATTTTACCAATTACCTACACAGTTTATTTAGGAGGATAGCAAAGCTTACAAAATTTATGATCCATAAACATTATTTTAGCTTAACTACATTGATTTATTGCTGAAATCCTATTTACTCTTGTTTAAAGTTACTCTTTACCAGTGGGTTTTAGGATTATCTTTAAAGATTAGAAACGTAACCACAGAATAAACTCAATAAGTTTTTTTATAAATGCTTATAATGAAGTTCTAGTAATAGTCACTATTTATAACTACTTGGAGCACTGTTTTTTTTTGTTTTGTTTTTGGGCGCGCTACACAGCTTGCGGGATCTTAGTTCCCCAACCAGGGATCAAATCTGTGCCCTCGGCAGTGAGAGCACAGAGTCCTACCACTGGACTGTCAGGGAACTCCCTTAGAGCACTGTTTTACAGGAACTGTAGACCTTTTGTATTATGATCACCGGAGATATCTCTAAAAATAGAGACTCCTATTAGCCTAGTTCTTCTGAATCAGAATCTCTGGGCATGGCACCTGGGAATCTACATTTTATTTTAAAGTAGTACCTTTGGTCCTTAAGTGCATTATAGTTTGGGATTCACTACAACCACCATTTATGCCATGCTTGGATCCATGTAATCTAACATATACATTGTTGAGGTAGGTTTATGTGTGTCATGGAAGCTTTGAAGTCATTTTAAATATTGAGTAGTGAGATTAACAAGTATCTTACTATTTTTCATAGACATCTGTAGTAAGTATTTTTTTAAGTTAATGTCTTATAGTTATCTGTAGAAACTAAGTCAAATAGTTGCAGTGAGATTGTTTCTTAACCTGCAGAACAGATATCCTTCCTTAATGCTTTTGAAAAATAGCTAGTTTCTGCCCCCATGTGATACCAATTAAATCAGAATATTTAGGGAAGAGACTGAGTCTCCATACATTTAGAAGTGCCCCAGGTGTTTTTAATGTGTAGCTGCAACTGAAACAGGGATCTGCACTAATGACCGAAAGGAACAATGATGTTCCTAATCAAAAAATTATTGATTGGTTTTGGAATCCATAGTACTGAAAACCACATGCTAAAGGTATGGCACTGTAGCATCCAAATCCTGTTTCCCTAACTGCTTGTCTCAGGCTTATTTTTAAAATCAAAGGAAATCAGAATCAAATTATTTCAACAAAGAGCATTTTCTCTGAATAATCCCAGTTCTCTGTTAGAGGCAATTTCTTTTAAATGACCCCTGCTAAGCTTTACTAGGTTGATGTAAAGCGCTGATTGGGCAGTTGAAGTGATAAGGGGTAAATAATACCTTTTTATGAGGACAGAATATTTAACTAATTGATTTCTATGATTTTGACTTTTATAGGCAACTCAAATGTAATTGAGAATATATTTTTGGTAATTATTCATTCTGAACAAGGAAAGTATTTTCTAAGGTAGGGCTACATTCATGTAGGACATCAGAATCAATGTGTTTAAAATTATATTTCTTTAAAATGTTGATAGAAACTAGGTTAGCAAGATAAAATTAGTACTTATAAAAACTATTAAACTCTATGCCAGGGATCAAAATATATGTTTCACAAAACTTTCTGATCTTCTAAAGGGAAGAATTATTATTACTGTTTAATTACATAAAATATGTCCTATGATACATACCTCCCTTTGCCCACAATTATTAAAGAAATCATAAAGAATAATTTCAAGATCTCCTTTAATATTTAAAATAAGTGGAAAAATATTTATAACCTCAAAGTCATGATATTTTCTTATGTTTCTCTTTTAGATGCTTATTGAAGATAACAGTTTCTGCATATGGGAAGTAGATATTGAAGGGTATATGGTTTACAGACAAGATCTTTAAAAGATAGACACTCAAGGTAAGTAATAAATATAGCCTCATAAATAAGCTAATTTAAATGGTTAGGGCTGCCAAATTATAATTTAATTTGCTAAACTTGCTTACTTTTTGTCACTGGCTCTGTCTAAGAAACCTCACAACCACATTCATTCATATTCGGAAACAAATTTTTATGCCCTAATACCATCTTGACAGGAAGTATCAGATTTCATTTATAATGGGAAGTTGATAAAATTGATGTATTATGGAAGAGTGCAAACCAATTAAGAAGACTGGAGAAGAGATTAAGTAAGCCTCCATCAAAACTGTGTGCATAACTCAGTAGAGTTTAACTTGAAAAAATAATTTTACAGAAACTAGTATCCACTGTATTTTTTAAATGTATTTATGTCCTTAACCATATTAAAAACGTGTTTTTTAACCACTCCAAAAAACACTGTCATAGTTTCAGATACTCAAAGTATTACCTCTGAATACCAAACCTCTTTTTCACTATTTCTTGAGCCCCCAAAGATTTGTTTTGACTTACCATATCATTTCACTTATATTCTGTTCATGTCTCCCATGACCGTTTACGTGCTTATGCTACTAAGTAAATTTCTGAAGACACTTGGTAAAATTTTGAGTGAGATACAAAGAATACAAAATGCAAAAAAGGTACTTTAAATAATTTTGTGCGTCAGGTAGGTACACTGGAACCTTGAAGAATATGTGACCTGTTAATGGGGCACTTCTGTTTAGCTCTAGAATCCTTTCTAAGTGGGAATATTAGACCAGTAAAATCAAATTTTGTTATTTTTTTTTCAGAAGAAACCAGAAATACTTTGAAAAGTCCTAATTTTTCAATATCAGCATAAAATTTTTCCTGTGACAAACTCCACTTCTGCTACTGTGTGAATCAAATAAAACAGTATACAGCCTCTGGTGTGGGAATTTTCTTTTCCTTTGCTCTCTATTTTTCTTCTTTTTGAGTGTAGGTACTTAGAGTCTCTTTTTTCCCCTTAATTTCTGGTTAGCAGCTTAGTGATTTTTGCTAGTTTTCTGTGATGAATATTATTGTCAGAAATGACTTCTCTTGAAAATATAAATATTACTTTTTAAAATTTGTTTCTATAGTTTTATATGGTGAGTTGGTTGCTTAGAAGAGCTATTAAATTGTTTTCTGAATTATAATAATTAGACAATTATTTTTATAGTTCCTTTATCTCCACAGTCTAACATAGATCCTTCTGATTTTAAAAAAAAGGTTTCTTTTTTTTTTTTTTTGCGGTACGCGGGCCTCTCACTGTTGTGGCCTCTCCCGTTGCGGAGCACAGGCTCCGGACGCGCAGGCTCCGTGGCCATGGCTCATGGGCCCAGCCGCTCCGCGGCATGTGGGATCTTCCCGGACCAGGGCACGAACCCGTGTCCCCTGCACTGGCAGGCGGACTCTCAACCACTGCGCCACCGGGGAAGCCCAAGGTTTCCTTTTTACTGTACCTTTTGCATAGAAAATAGAGTTAATCGCATTCCTTAGTTCACATGACACACTATCATCACTGGTCCATGAAAAGCACTTACTTTATTTATTTATATATATATTCTTTTATTCTCATTTCCACTCTCATGCTGCTGACCTGGACTCAGGAAATCATTCTAATGTGATAGTCTAATATCTGTTGCACTGTTCTCTTTTGTTTATATGTATTTTCAGAACATGAGTATTGGTTTACATATATGTATTTTTAAAATATTTTAAGTGGAAAATTTTAAATAAATAAAAAAGAAAAGAGTATAATATCATGAACTTTAATGTGGCCTCCTCTCAGCTTCAGCAGTTATCTCATGGTTGAGCTTGTCTTAACTATATCTTATGCCTTCTCCCCCACTTATGCACATTAAATTTTAATATGCATAAATGGTATTGTGCTGTGTATCTCATTCTCTTTATTACTTTTTCTTTTTACTTATCCTTACATTTTTATCATTTATATATGTTGTTGTGTTTACATTGCTTCTAACTGCTGCATAGTATTCCAAGGTTTGTAGCTATCATGTCTTAACTATCCACATTTCCAGTGATTTCCATCCATATTGCTTCCAATTTTCTCTTGCAACAAACAATGCCCTGACGAACATCCTCATATTTCTCCTAGCATAGAACTTTGCAAGGATTTCTTTGGGATACATACCCAAGAACAGAATTGCTGGGTTTATACTTAATTTGTCTGAGTCCTGCCAGATGCTCTGCCAAATAAATACTTGGACCACACTTTCACCAGTGGTAACCCCCTCCTTCCTGCCAACCCTTGACATTATCTAGCTTTCTAATACTCTCAATTTAATGTGTGTAATTCTGTAGCTCACTGTTTTAATTTGAATTCTTATCACTAACGAGTTTGAGTATCTCTTTCATATTCTTGTTGGCCTTTTGGCTTCCCTCTTCTGAAATTCCTTGCTCATATTCTTTATTTTTCATTTGGGTTCCTATCTGTTGGTTAATGTTCTTTAAGAGTTTATTATATATTTTAGATCTTCATTTCCTATCAGTTTTAGATATTAAAAACAATCTTCCAGTTTTTCAACTTTTTAATTTTATGCATGATGTCCTTTAAGTAGATATTCATGTTTTAAATATTCAATTAAAAATATTTTCTTGAAGTCTACTGCTGGTGTACAGAAATGCTACTGATTTTTTGAAACTTGACCTTGGTTCTAACATTACTGAATTCTCATTCTTAATAACACTGTTGTACTCTCATTCATTTTTATAGGGAGGTGATCATATTATCAACTATACATAATGACGGTTTTATTTCTAATTTCCTCATCCTTACATACCTTTACTTCTTTCTTCTTTCCAATACCTTTGGTCAGTTCCTCTGGAACTATGTTAAATGGTAGTACTGACAGTACCATTCTCATCTTATGCCCAGTCTTAAAGAGAGTATATCTAATTTCTCACTTAAGCATAATGCTTGCTGAAGGTTTTTAATATAAAACCTTTACCAAATTAAGAAAGGTTCTTATTTCTAGCTTGTTATGCATTCTTACCATAAATAACTTTCAAACCCATAAAATGTTTTTTTATGCATCTGTTAAAATAATCATGTGATATTTATCCTGGCATATTAATGTTGTGAATTATATGGATAGAATTTCTAATGTTAAACCATGCCTGCATTGCTAGTTTACACCCTACTTGACCATGGTGCATTATTTTAATACATTACTGTATTTGGTTAGCAAATATTTTATTTAGGATTTTAGAATCTACATTCTTAAGTGGAATGTGCTATACTTTTTTCTTCATTTTCCTTGTCTGGTTTTGCAATTAAGATTACACTGGCCTTATAAAATGAGATGAGCAGCTTTTACTCTTTTTCTGTTTTCTAGAATAACATTATATAATACGAATTTACTGTTTCTTTAATGTATGTTGAAACTCATATGTAAAAGTAGCTGGTTGTGAGATTTCTTTGAATGCTATTTATGTCTTTAATCCCTTTTGATCTATTCAAGTTTTCCCCTCAGCTTCTTCCAGTCCCCCTCCCATGGGTACTGCTAACACCTGATTGTCCTCCCACCTGCAGGTATAATAGGCCAGACCCACTTTCCTTTCAGTCAGGAAATATCTAGACAATCTCAGTGTCCACATCTGAGCCATGTAACAGTCACTCTGTTTTGAGCTAATGTCCTAACGCTGACCAATGGGCTCTGATCTGCCCAATCTTGCTTGACTTAAACTGCCACTGACACATATCTAAATTAATCCTGAACTCCAATAGTTTTCTACTATTCTATAACCAGAAACTTTGGTTAACAATGCTCTGAATTGACTTCTTTACATCTCTTAAAACCTTTGCCATACTGCTGGTTACATGTGTCAAGGTTGTGTAAAAGGTAAATATTTTGACAAAAGGACAAGTAAGGTTATTATATTCAGGGAAGGTTAAGTATTCAGAAAAAATTAGGCAACCATCTGGTCTAATGTCCTGTACAGTATATACCAAATTGTAGTTAACTTTGGAAGATTTTTGCTTTACCTCCAGAGTTTGACACTTTATTGTAACCATTTATTATCAGAAGAATAATTAAAGGTATTTCCATGTACAAAAAGAAAAAAGAGTAGAGAGCACAAGCAGGAAGTTCATAGACCCACTAACAAAAAGAAATGATAAATAAACATATAATAGTTATTATAATTTTTGATGCATTTGAATGTGTTTCTACCATCTTATTTCAGTTTTTCTTACACACTTTCATACTATATCTTTATTTCTTTTTAATTTTCTTACTTAAAAAAACTTTATATATATATATAAAGATATATATATATATAATATATATATATATATATATATATATATATATATATATATATATATATATATATATATATCTCCCCTAAAAAGATTCTTGCAGGGGCAAATTATGTATGGGACTTAGAGGTCTTATTAAGGAATTTAAAGTTTAGGTTTTATTTTAACTGTACAAGAAGCCATTGGTGGGTTTTGAACATAGGATTGATGTGATTTCTGAAATTTAAAACATCTTTGGAAAACATTGGATGATAACTGTGACTTTAGTATTTTGTTTTAAAAGCAACTCTTTAAAAGCCATAAAATAATAGATGTGTAATTTTTTTTATAAAAATTTTAAATAATTAGAAAGATCTATAAATTAACTTAAAAAAGCACTTCAAAACCTAAGAATTAATAGTTAGTAGCTACAACAAGGAAGATGCTGATTTCCTTAATATACAAAGAGTGTCAACAATTCAATATGGAAAAGACAACCCATTTTTATAAAAGACTTGAACATGTAATTTATCAAAGAAGAAATGCAAATGGATAACAAACATGAAAATGTTCCATTTTCCAACCTCTCCCTTGCATTGTAGTAACATTTTTCTAGTGATCAGTTGCTGCCTATCATTATGTTTTGCTATTCTTTTCATTCGCTTAGAGTATCCTTGTTATCAGTGTCGTGCTGGTCCTTTTTTTTATTACTCATGACCGAATGTAATGGTTTTACCTGGCATGTATGTGTGTGTGTGTGTGTGTGTGTGTGTGTGTGTGTGTGTGTGGTTGGAGAGGGTCCAGAGTATTGTTTCCAATTTGCTTTCCAAGGAGCAGTCTTCTCTGCTGCCACAGACACAAAATATTTCCTGTAAAAATGACTTGTTTATGTATTCTTTGTGTAACCCCTACCTTCTTTACTTCTCTAAACCTAACGGAGTCTACTGGATTCTGCTGATAACACAGCTCACCTCTGTTCCCATACCTGTGATTATAAACAAGGCCTGTAACAACATAGGTTGTGTTATGTACCTTCAGGGCATATTTTTTGCCATCATTTTCTGAAATCCACACTGTGGTGTCCTTTACCACTACATTTCTCCAAAACTGCTTCTCTTCACTTACTCTCATGTGGCTACTATCAGGTCTCAGCTGCTTTTGCCTATTTCAGAGTTTGGGGATTACAACTGAATCCTAATATTACTGAAAATATGTTTAAATGTGTTTCTCCATAAAGAAAGAAAAGGAAAGAGAGAGACACGGAGTGATGGATAGAAAGACACAGAGACAGAGAGAGAAGAGAGAAAATGAATAAAGCAATCAACTCTAGGAGCAGAACTGATCCAGAAAGCAAGAACTCTGGGAAACATGTTATAAAATGACAGAAGGTGAATTATGAGCTGGCCAAAACAAATTTAAGAAATACTTACTTCAAAGATGAAGTTGAAAAGAACAGAGAAGAGACTAGACATTATGGAAAGTACTTTTAAGGAATATAAAAGGTTAAAATGAGAAGAATGAACAAAAGAAGCCAAAGAAAGAATAGAATAATTATAGAAAAATTTTGTGTTATGTCTATAAGTATTGATAGATAAATTGAGATAGACACTAAAGAAAAAAAGAACAAATATTTAAGGATAAAATTTAATATCTTTTATAAAATAGAAGGCACATATGGAAAAGGCACACCATGGGCCAGGGAAAATTAACCAAGAACTGTCAATACTGAGACATAGCTTCATGAACTTCCAGACTTTAAACATGAAGAAAGAATGATTAAGTCACTGATTAGAGGGAAGTGGGGAAAAATATTTGCCCTTGTCTCTGATTTATCCACAGTAACATTTAGGGCCAGTTGACAGTGGAGTAACATCTACATGACCATATAAAAAACAAAGTATTTTGTATTTTAAATTCAAAGTGTCTTCAGGTATAAAGACTACAGACAGTTTTGAACTCAAAGATTATCGTTTTGAAAAAAATTCCTAGAAGATGAACTACTGCCATTCATATGGAAATACTGTAAATTACCACAGAAGGATAAGCAGTGAGCATTGAAAGGTTTTAACTGTAAAATAAAGACGAGAACAAAATGTAAACACTATATTCTCTAAAAGTAGAAATTACGCACTACCTTGACCTATTTTCTCCCCTTTTCCTCCTGGGTTTTGTAGTTGTAAGTTTGTGGATTTCCACTTCTTTAATACTTGAAACTCAAAGAATGTCCATTAAAGCTGCAAATAATAAAAGTATTAGAGTTTAACAGTACAGAGAAAAATACTAAAAAGTATTAACTGAAATATGAAGGAAAGAAAGAGCAGGACAGAGTAACAGGAAATATGCTAATATCTTAACTGCTTATAGAAATGAACTAATAGATTTTGAATAGAGAAATAAAAGACAAAGTTGTATAAATTACCTAAGTTAATTTATAAATACAAAGTTGCATAAAGTTATAAAAACATAACTACTGGAACAAAGATATGTACAGAGAAGCTACACATGGAGAGAAACAAGATAACTAATGATAAAATATTTCTTTTTTAAAAAAATCCCTAAAGTAAGTTAAAATAAAAAGAATGAAAAGCGGTTCTATTTATCAGCTGCCCACTGTCAAAATTATCATTTAAGATTATACTGAAGAGAATCAGCCAAGAGAAAAATTAATGTAAATGGGCTTTTAGCTTGTGTTAGTTTTTTAGAAAGTGGATTTCCAACTAAATCACATAGCAAAATGCTATTTTCTGATATATACAAGAAATTGCTTTTAAAATATTGAAAACTAAAGAAGGATAAAAATTAAAATTAAGACAGATAAAGGCAAGCAAATACTTAATGTCAGGCCAGACGAATCATTCCACATAAATATCAAATGAGATGAACAAAGTCATTTTTAATGCAAAAAGTTCAATACACAATGAAGATGTATCAGTTATGAATATCTGCAAACCAAATAACATGGTGCCAACACTTATAAAGCAAAAACAATGTAGGTACACAGGAAAATAGTCAAAAACACACCAGACTTGGAAAGTTTATTAATTCTCTCAGTACAAAACAGATCAGCCAGGCGTGGGGATGAGGGAAGAATGAGGAAACACTGAAAGCATTTGCACAAGTCAGGAACATTGCAAAGATCCCCAGTGTCATGACTATCATTTGACATTGTGATGAGGGGAAAAAGCCAAGAGAAAAATACTAGAACTATAAAAGAAATTTAGAAAGATGAAGTTAAAAGCTCCATGTGCAGATCATATGATTATATACTTGGAACTGCCATCCAGTGGATTTTACTTAATCAACTGAGTGACTACTACAAATAATAGCATTCACTAAGCTATTATAACACAAGATTAATGTATCCGTATGGGCAATTTTCATGTGTAAGAAAATAATTTTAAATTAAGCCCTAGTGCCACATTGTGCTTACGTATATTGTTTGAGTATGTGCCATAAGCCTAAGAATATTATTAGTTTCCTATGGCTTCTATAACAATTACCACACACTTGGTGGTTTAATACAACAGATTTTTTATTCTCTCACAGTTCCAGATGCCAGAAGTCTGAAAGTAGTGTCACTGGGCCAAAATCAAAATCAAGGGCTATTCTCCTTCTAAGGCTCCAGGGAGAATTGTTTCCTCACCTCTTTGAGCTTGTGGTGGCTGCCAGCATTCCTTGGCTTATGGCCACATCCCCACTTCAGTCTTGGGCTCCATGGCCACATTGCCTCCTCCATTTCTGTGTGTGTCTGCTTTTCTCTTATAGGGACTCTTGTGATTGCATTTAGGGCTCACCTGAATAATCCAGGACAATGTCCTCATTTCAGAATCCTTGATTTAATCACATCTGGAGAGACCCTTCTTCCTTATAAGGTAACATTTACAGTTTACAGGGATTAGGACGTGATAACTTTGGGTGGCCATTATTTAGCCAATGTATGTAGTGAATTAACTTCCTATGCATCTAGAATGGTACTATGTACCATTCTTGGGAGAATCAGGAAAGTACTACCCTTGGGATAGTTAAAATTTTATTCACATATTTTTGTAGAATTTAATTCTCTCACAGAAACCTAGTTGGAAACGGCTATATTGGTGTATGAAATAACAGAATGAACAGGATTATAAACTTCAGCAATAGACAATAAATGCAGGAATATTGAAAATAATAAAGATGGCATCTCATATCAGTAGGCAATTGTTTAATACATGTTGGGACAACTGGTTAGCCGTCTGGAAAGAAAAGTTGAATCCATACCTCACACCATACACCAAGATATATTATAAGTGTACCAAATATTTAAATGTAAAATATGAAGCTACAGAGGTTCTCAGTAAACACGGGAGTGTTTTTTTTCTTTTTTTCTTATTTTGACTTTAGAGTAGAAAAACGTCTTCAAAACATGATCTATAAGCTACAAAATGACATGACTAATAAATCTGACCTCATTTTGCAACACACACACACACACAAATACACACACACACAGAAGCAAAACTCAAAAGACAAACTTGAACATAGAAAAAAAAGTTTGCAATTTTTACTGAAGTGACTAAATTTTTTTTTAAAAGTTTTATTGTAGTATAGTTGATTTACAATATTGTGTTTCAGGTATATAGCAAAGTGATTCAGTTATATATATATTCTTTTTCAGATTCTTTTCCATTATAGGTGATTACAAGATACTGAATATAGCTCCCAGTGCTATACATTAGGTCCTTGTCATTTATCTGTTTTATGTATAGTAGGTGGTGTATCTGTTAATCTCAAATGCCTAACTTATCCTTCTCCCTCCTTTCACCTTTGGTAACCATTAGGTTGTTTTCTATGTCTGTGAGTCTGTTTCTGTTTTGTAAATAAGTTCATTTGTATCATGTTTTTAGATTCCACAAATAAGTGGTATCTTATGATATTTGTCTTTCTCTATCTGACTTCACTTAATTTGATAATCTCTAGGTCCATCCCTGTCACTGCAAATGGCATTATTTTGTTCTTTTTTATGGCTGAGTAATATTCCATTGTATATATGTACCACATCTTCTTTATCCATCCTGTGCTGATTGACACTTGGGTTGCTTCTATATCTTGGCTATTGTAAATAGTGCTGCTGTGAACATTGGGTTGCATGTGTCTTTTTGAATTAGAGTTTTCATCTTTTCTAGATATATGCCCAGGAGTGGGATCACTGGATCATATGGTAACTCTATTTTTAGTTTCTTAAGGAACCTACATACTGTTCTCCATAGTGGCTGCACCAATTTATAGTCCCACCAACAGTGTAGGAAGTTTCCTTTTTCTCCATACCCTCTCACACATTTATCATTTGCAGGCTTTTTGATGATGGCCATTCTGAGCAGTGTGAGGTAATACCTCTTTATAGTTTTGATTTGCATTACTCTAATAATTAGTGATTTTGAGCATTGTCTCATGTACCTGTTAGCCATCTGTATGTCTTCTTTGGAGAAATGTCTCTTTAGGTCTTCTGCCCATTTTTTGATTCAGTTGTTTGTTTTTTTAATATTGAGTTGTATGAGCTGTTTGTATGTTTTGAAAATTAAGCCCTTGTGGGTCACATCGTTTGAGATACTTTCTCCCACTCCCTAGGTTGTCTTTTTGTTGTTTATGGTTTCCTTTTCTGTGCAAAAGCTTGTAAGTTTCATTAGGCCCCATTTGTTTATTTTTGCTTTTATTTCTTTTTCCTTGAGAGATTGACCTAAGAAAACATTGCTACAATTTATGTCAGAGACTGTTTTGCCTATGTTCTCTTCTAGGAGTTTTATGGGATCATATCTTTTAAGGCCTTAAGCCATTTTGAGTTTATTTTTGTGTACGATGTGAGGGAGTGTTCTAACTTCATTGATTTACATGCTGCTGTCCAGCTTTCCCAACACCAAAGTGGCTAAATTTTTTAAAATATACCTAAAAAATACAAAATGATAAGTTAAAAGACTAACGTTGCAGTCAGAAAAATGACAAAGTATATGAACAGGCTGTTTACAGAAAAAGAAATACAAATGCCTCATAAGCATATGAAAAGATAATGATATCCATTGGACTTTGTCTTAGCAGAGAAGTAACATGATCTGACAAAGTTTTGAAAAGCTTACTCTGGTTTTACCAATGATAATTGTTACAAATAGACTGATGGGGAGCAAGTGTAAAACCTGGGATGTAATTTGGAAATAATGGTGCCTTAGACCAGAGGAATAGCAGTGGAAGTGGTGAGAAGTCATTGGAGCTTGGATGTAATTTGAAATTAAATCAACTGGATTCCTGACAGACTAGATGTGGAGTGCTAGAGAGAGGACTCAAGGAACAGAAGGTGTGAAGACATTATCTAGGAAAATGAGAGATTGAATGGATTAAGAAATTATACTATGATTGGCTGAGAGTGTTAAGAGCCCACTTGAGTTCTTCATGAATTTAAAAGTGAGACCAGTCAGTATATTTATTGGTTTTTCTCCAGCTGCATTCAGCTGCATGACTTAGGTCTCATCCAGTCTAAACAAGCAGATGTCTGTGGTATAATGGAAGGATACTCTTGCTAAATTTTTTTTAACTGAGTTATAGGACATTATACATAGAATGTTCTCATCTTAATAATTTTAAAAGGAATACATATATGCTTATTTATATTTATACAAAACTTAGATATGTTTCCCCAAGGTTTAGCTGAACATGGTTTTTACATGCTCATTCTAGACATAAATGTACAAGCATCAAATGATCCTTAGTAAACCATGCTTCTTATTCTTACTATATTAGCAGGTGGCAAATATAAGATAGATCTCAATTAAAAAATTGAGGGGGGTGGGGATGGACTGGGAGTTTGGGATTGATGAGTACACAGTGCTGTGCTTAAGAGGGATAACCAACAAGGACTTACTGTATAGCAAAAATAAATAAATAATTTTTTAAAAATTGAGGTGACAGGCAGGTAGTGACCATTTAAGGCAGGAGTGCATTTCAGAGCACTTACATATTTAATCTTTTTACACCTGAGCTTATATTATGCAGTTTTAAAAATGAACATCGTACTTATTTTGAACTTAATATAGTATATAAAATTGTTTATACGGATTTTATGTGTTTCTGATCATTTGTTAACTCAAAATCCTTAAAAGTTTTAGTGTGTAAAAACTTTATGAGACTATGAAACAAATGCTTACAAGATATCAAAGAGTTGGAAGGATTATTAGCCAGATTGAACATCTAGTGAAAACAGCTGGTAAGAGAACATACAGAGGGGGCAAAAAAGAAGTTGGAAATGAAAAGAGGCAAATATCAAAGGCTGAACCAAACATATATAAAAGATATAAATAATTATAACCCACAATCAATAGCAAAGAGGGAATGTGGATGGGATACATCCAGAAGCAATGCAAGGCATGATGTTGCAGTGTTGGAGACAATAGTTAGACATTAAATGAATACACCACATGCCATGTGATAGAGCATTTTCACTTGACCCAACTAACTGAGTTATCTTTTCTGAATTCTCTGTATAAGCTGCTTCTAGGAAATATACACAAATCCAGAAATAACTCAACAATGAGACCCTTTACTAGTGGGTACTAAGTTACTACCTGTATTTAGTGAGAGTCAAATATGTAGTGTTCTTAGATTTCAGTCATTGAATACCATGACTAAGAACAAGATTGTGTTTCATTTATAGTGAAGCATGTGAATGAATTAAAGGACACAATTTATCATTTAGGTATATGGTAATATATTGTGTTTCCATGGGTAGAGTTAATACAGGTCTATAATTGCAATTCTAAAAGGAAAAAGGCTCTGAAATACAAAAGGTTCTTTTTCCCTCAGTACATTTTGGCGGTAAAACCTGACTGACCTAGGAACATTAAGAGCCCACCTGAGTTCACTGAGAATTTAAAAGCTATTTATGACCACACACCAGATAAAAGGTTAATATCCAAAATATATGAAGAACTCGTACAACTCAATAGCCAAAAAGTGAACAATCTGGTTTAAAAATGGGCACAGGGGCCTCCCTGGTGGCGCAGTGGTTGAGAGTCCGCCTGCCGATGCAGGGGATACGGGTTCGTGCCCCGGTCTGGGAGGATCCCATATGCCGCGGAGCGGCTGGGCCCGTGAGCCATGGCTGCTGAGCCTGCGCATCCGGAGCCTGTGCTCCGCAACGGGAGAGGCCACAACAGTGAGAGGCCCGCATACCACAAAAAAAAAAAAAAAAAAAAAAAAAAAAAAAAAAATGGGCACAGGACCTGAATAGACATTTTTCCAAAAAAGACATACAGGTGGCCAACAGGTACCGGGAAAGGAGTTCAGCCTCGCTAATCATCAGGGAAATGCAAATCAAACCACAATGAGATACCACCTCACACCTGTAAGAGTGGCTGTTATCAAAAAATAAATAAACAACATGTGTTGGCAATGGTGTGGAGAAAAGGGAACCCTAAGGGTGAATGTAAATTGGTACATCCATTATGGAAAACATTATGGAAAAAATTAAAAATAGATCTACCATATGGCCCCACATCTGCATATATATATCCCACTTCCGGGAATATATTGGAAGGAAATGAAATCATTATCTCAAAGTGATACCTGCACCCCCATGCTTATTGCAACATTATTCACTATAGCCACAACATGGAAACAACCTAAGTGTCCATTGATGAATGAATGCATAATGAAAATGGGATATATATGTGAAAATGTGATATATACATATCACATATATATTTACATGTGACTGTATATCTATATGTATGTATATATGAATATTATTCAGCCGTAAAAAGAGAAGGAAATCCTCCCATTTGTGACAACATGGATGGACCTTGAGGGCATTATGCTTAGTGAAATATGTCACACAGAGAAAGACAAATACTGCATGATCTCACATATATGTGAAATCTTTAAAAAAAAATCAAACTCATAGAAACAGAGATTAGAAGGGTGATTGCCAAGGGCTGGGAAGTAGGGGAAATGGGGAGATTTTGGTCAAAGTATACAAACTCCCAGTTATAAGAGGAATAAGTTCTTGGGATCTAATATTTAGCATGGTGCCTATAGTTAACAATACTATACTATATACTTGAAAGTTGCAAAGGGAGTAGATCTTAAATGTTCTCACCACAAACACGCCCACACACACACACAAAACTGTAATTAAGTGAGGTGATAGATGGGTTAACTAACCTTACTGAGGTAATCATTTTGCACTATGTGTATCAAATTATCACGTTGTACAGAAATATACCAATTATATCTTAACAAAGCTGAAGGAATAAAACATCCTCTGAGGGAAAAAATAAAAGCTACTTGTTAATATGTGAAATTATTTATGTTCTACGTTTATATCAAAGGGTGAATATTCACTACAGATAACATGAATGTCTTTGATTATGAGCTGCTGGCTGGACACCATTGACTGGTGTTAGTGGTAAAATTCAATAAATGCATGAAATTATCTTTCTAAATCTGAAAAACTCAAGATTCCTAAATACATTTGTCCCCAAGAGTTTCTAAGACAGGTGTATAAAATCTATAGAATGAGATATGAAGGAAATTATAATGGTGTTCATCTGTGGAGAGAGAGATGGGGCTTTTATTTTTCACTTTACAACCTGCAGTGCTCTTTGAATTTTACCAGCATTATGAATTACTTTAATAAATTTTTTAAAATTACCTGAGAAATAAACATACGATGGATTATCTCTGTGCTATGGGAAAAAATCAGTTGGCTTTTTGCTCTGTCTCATGACTTTTAAGTGGGTAGTACTCTCAACCAAGAGTCCAGAGAAAGGGGAGCATACTATGAGCTAGAGTGGGTAGGATGGACTGCATAAATCTGGGTCTTGGGGCTAAGTTTTAAAATGTGAGGGGTTAGAGAACAAGAAAGTCAATGAAGAGCAAACCAGAAGGAAGGGTTATATTATATGAAAATACATATAGTGTATAATTTGTTTGGGGCTTCTTGCTAATTGTACAAATCTGTTTATTTTTACTTTATATTATGCAGTTATACTTTAATCTCTATGTATGGGACTTGAAAATATTCAACAATGTGTAATTAGTAGAACTTTCCTTGCTTTATTCCACATTAGTTAATTAATGGATTTTACATAGCTTGCGTGTCATACAGTTTTGAAGACATGAAATAATGACATTGTACTGTGTTTTTGCTTCACCCAGATAACTACTCTAATAGGCTTAAATTATAAGATTTCATTTCTTCTAAGTGAAATGTGTGACTAGAAACAATTTTGTGATCTTGCTATATACCTACTTCTTGTTTTACATTTTTAGCAGTCAGTTAATTTTTTTAAGTTGCCTATAAGCATCACTTGACTATTAGTTATTTTTATAGATTCTTTTGTCTGTCACTTATATGGACTCTTCATTCCCCAACTTTTCTGTTTAATTACTTGTTTTTCTTAGAAACTTTAAACCAAAACTTTTCATAACAAAGCAAATACTTTCATGAAGTATAAAGTTAATAGAAATAGTGTCACCAAGTGCCTCTCTTCTATAAGTTATAGTAAAAGAATTTATTTAAAGCAAATTAAATTTTAATTAAATGTCTCCAGTAATGCTTCTGCATAGGATTTATTAAACATCTTTTTGTATTTAATGTAAAAAGTTTCCAAATCCAAATGTGATTTTTAACCCTTATTATTACTTCTCTTTTTATTAATATTGGTATAATATATTGTAACTTCTTCATTTGATTTCTCCAAGAATACAGAAGGTTTTTTCTTCCAGGTCTATTGAGATATAATTAACATATAACACTGTATAAGTTTAAAGTGTACAGCATAATGATTTGACTTAAGTACATCATGAAATGATTACCACAATAAGTTTAGTGAACCTCCATCATCTCATATAGGTATAAAATAAAGAAATGTATTTTACTTGTGATGAGAAAGAACGCTTAGGATTCACTTTCCCAACAACTTTCACATATAACATACAGCAGTTTAATCATATTAATCATGTTGTATATTACATCCCTAGTATTTATTTACTTTATAACTGGAAGTTTGTACATTTGACCACCTTCATCCAGTTTCCTCTGTCCTTCCCCTTTCCTCTGTTAGCCACAAATCTGTTCTCTTTTTCTTTGAGTATATTTGGTTGTTTGTTTTTTGAAGTATAATTGACCTACATCACTAGATTAGTACCTGGTGACAACATAGTGATTCCATATTTCTTTTCATTACAAAATGATCACAGTAAATCTAGTTACTATGTCACCATACAAATACATTATTACTCACTATATTTCCCATACTCTCTATTTCATTCCCATGTTTCATTTATTTTGTAACTGGAAGTTTGTACCTCTTAATTTCCCTCACCTATTTCACTCATCCTCCTCCCCTCCTCCCCTCTGGCAACCACCTGTTTGTTCTCTGTATCTAAGACTCTGTTTTGTTTTGTTATGTTTGTTCACTTATTTTGTTTTTTAGATTCCACATATCGGTGAAGTCATATGGTATTTGTCTTTCTCTGTCTAATTCATTTCACTTAACATGATACCCTATGGGTCCATCCATGTTGTGTCAAATGGAAAGATTTCATCCTTCTTTATGGATGAGTAATATTCCACTGTGCATGTGTGTATATATATACCACGTCTTCCTTAGCCATTCATCTGTCAGAGGGCACTTAGGCTACTTCCATATCTTTGCTATTGTGAATAATGCTTCTGTGAACATTATATGTATATAATGTGCATATATCTTTTTGAATTAGTTTTTTTGTTTTCTTTGGGAAAATATCCAGAAGTGGAATTGCTGGATCATATGGTAGTTCTAATTTTTTGAGATAATTCTATACTGTACTCCACAGTGACTACAGCAATTTACATTCTCACCACCAGTGCTTAAGTGTTCCCTTTCCTCCACATTCTAACACTTGTTATTTGTTGTCCTTCTGGTAATAGCCATTTTGACAGGTGTGAGGTGATATCTCATTGTGGTTTACTCATGATTAGTGATGTAGAGCATCTTTTTATGTGCCTGTTGGCCATCTGTATGTCTTCTTTGGAAAATTTTCTATTCAGATTCCCTGCACATTTTTTAATAGGACTTTTTTTTTTCCTATTGAGTTGTATGATTTCATTGTGTATTTTAGATATTAACCCCTTATCATATATATTGCTTGCAAATGTTTTTCTCCCATTCAATATGCAGCTTTTTCATTTTGTTGATAATTTCCATTGCTGTGCAAAAGCTTTTTGGTCTGATATATTTCCATTTGTTTATTTTTGCTTTTGTTTCCCTTGCCTGAGGAGACATGTCCAAAAAAATATTGCTAAGACTGATGGCAAAGAACATACTCTCTTTGTTTTCTTCAAGAATCTTTATGGTTTCAGCTCTTATATTTAAGTCTTTAATCCATTTTGAGCTTATTTTTGTATATGGTGTGAGAAAGGAGTCCAGTTTGATTTTTATGCATATAGCTGTCCAGTTTTCCCAGCACCACTTATTGAAGAGGCTGTCTTTCTCCATTGTATATTCTTGCCTCCTTCATCAAATATAGGGTGACCATATGTGCATAGGTATATCTCTGGGCTTTCTATCCTGTTCCATTGATCTATATTTCTGCTTTTGTGCCAGTACCATACTGTCTTGATTACTGTAGCTTTGTAATATACTCTGAAGTCCAGGAGCCTGATTCCTCCAGCTCCATTTTCCTTTCTCAAGATTGCTTTGGCTATTCGGGGACTTTTGTGTTTCCATACAAATTGTGAAATTTTTTGTTCTAGTTCTGTGAAAAATGCCAGTGGTCATTTCATAGGGATTGCGTTGAATCTGTAGATTGCCTTGGGTAGTATAGTCATTTTCACAATGTTGATTCTTCCAATCCAAGAACATGGTATATCTCTCCATCTCTTTGTATCATCTTTGATTTCTTTCATCAGTGTCTTACAGTTTTCTACATACAGGTCCTTTGTCTCCTTAGGTAGGTTAATTCCTAGGTTTGTTTTTGTTGTCGTTGCAATGGTAAATGGGAGTGTTTCCTTAATTTCTCTTTCAGATTTTTCATCTTTAGTGTATAGGAATGCAAAGATTTCTGTGCGTTAATTTTGCATCCTGCTACTTTACCACATTCATTGATTAGCTCTAGTAGTTTTCTGGTAGCATCTTTAGGATTCTCTTTGTATAGTATCATGTCATCTGCAAAGAGTGACAGTTTTACTTCTTCTTTTCTGATTTGGATTCCTTTTATTTCTATTTCTTCTCTGATTGCTGTGGCTAAAACTTCCAAAACTATGTTGAATAATAGTGGTAACAGTGGACAACCTTATCTTGTTCCTGATCTTAGAGGAAATGGTTTCAGTTTTCACCATTAAGAATGATGTTGGCTCTGGGTTTCTCCTATATGACCTTAATTATGTTAAGGTAAGTTCCCTTTATGACTACTTTCTGGAGGGTTTTTATCTTAAATGGGTGTTGAATTTTGTCTAAAGTTTTTCTGCATATATTGAGATAATCATATGGTTTTTATCCTCCAATTTCTTAACATGGTGTATCACATTGATTGATTTACATATATTGAACAATCCTTGCACTCCTAGGATAAACCCCACTTGATTATACTGTATGATCCTTCTAATGTGCTGTTGGATTCTGTTTGCTAGTATTTTGTTGAGGATTTTTGCATCTATGTTCATCAGTGATATTGGCCTGTAGTTTTCTTTCTTTGTGACATCTTTCTCTGGTTTTGGTATCAGGGTGATGGTGGCCTCGTAGAATGAGTTTGGGAGTGTTCCTCCCTCTGCTATATTTTGGAAGAGTTTGAGAAGGATAAATGTTAGCTCTTCTCTAAATGTTTGATAGAATTCACCTGTGAAGGCATCTGGTCCTGGGCTTTTGTTTATTGGAAGATTTTTAATCACAGTTTCAATTTCAGTGCTTGTGATTGGTCTGTTTATATTTTCTATTTCTTCCTGGTTCACTCTTGGAAGGTTGTGCTTTTCCAAGAATTTGTCCATTTCTTCCAGGTTGTCCATTTTATTGGCATAGAGTTGCTGGTAGTAATCTCTCATGATCCTTTGTATTTCTGCAGTGTCAGTTGTTACTTCTCCGTTTTCATTTCTAATCTTATTGATTTGAGTCTTCTCCCTTTTTTTAATTGATGAGTCTGGCTAATGGTTTATCAATCTAGTTTATCTTCTCAAAGAACCAGCTTTTAGTTTTATTGATGTTTGCTATTGTTTTCTTCATTTCTTTTTCATTTATTTCTGATCTGATCTGTATAATTTCTTTCCTCTGCTATCTTTGAGGGGTTTTTGTTCTTCTTTCTCTAATTGATTTAGGTGTAAGGTTAGGTTGTTTATTTGAGATGTTTCTTGTTTCTTGAGGTATGACTGTATTGCTATAAACTTGACTCTTAGAACTGCTTTTGCTGCATCCCATAGGTTTTGGGTCTTTGTGTTTTCATTGTCATTTCTTTCTAGGTAGTTTTTGATTTCCTCTTTGATTTCTTCAGTGACCTCTTGGCTATTTAGTAGTGTATTGTTTAGCCTCCATGTGTTTATATTTTTTACAGATTTTTTCCTGTAATTGATATCTAGTCTCATAGCATTGTGGTCAGAAAAGATACTTGATATGATTTCAGTTTTCTTAAATTTACCAAGGCTTCATTTGTGACCCAGGATATGATGTATCCTGGAGAATGTTCCATGAGCACTTGAGAAGAAAGTGTATTCTGTTGTTTCTGGATGGAATGTCCTATAATTATCAGTTAAGTCCATCTTCTTTAATGTGTCATTTAAAGCTTGTGTTTCCTTATTTATTTTCATTTTGGATGATCTGTCCATTGGTGAAAGTGGGGTGTTAAATCCCCCTACTATGATTGTGTTACTGTCGATTTCCCCCTTTATGGCTGTTAGCATTTTCCTTATATATTGAGGTACTCCTATGTTAGGTGCATAAATATTTACAATTGTTATATCTTCTTCTTGGATTGCTCCCTTGATCATTATATAGTGTCCTTCTTTGTCTCTTGTAATAGTCTTTATTTCAAAGTCTATTTTGTCATATGAAAATTGCTACTCCAGCTTTCTTTTGATTTCCATTTGCATGTTATATCTTTTTCCGTCCCCTCATTATCAGCCTGTATGTGTCCCTAGGCCTGAAGTGGTCTCTTGTAGACAGCATATATATGGGTCTTGTTTTTTTATCAGTTCAGCCAGTCTATGTCTTTTGGTTGGAGCTTTAATGCATTTACGTTTGAGGTAGTTATCATTATGTTTGTTCCTATTACCATTTTCCTACTTGTTTTGGGTTTGTTTTTGTAGGTCTTTTCCTTCTCTTGTGTTTCCTGCCTAGAGAAGTTCCTTTGGCATTTGTTGTAAAGCTGGTTTGGTGGTGCTGAATTCTGTTATCTTTTGCTTGTCTATAAATGTTTTAATTTCTCTGTCAAATCTGAATGAAATCCTTGCCAGCTAGAGTAATCTTGGTTGTAGGTTTTTCCCTTTCATCACTTTAAATCTGTCCTGCCACTCCCTTCTGGCTTGCAGAGTTTCTGCTGAAAGTTCAGCTGTTAACTTTATGGGGATTCCCTTGTATGTTATTTGTTGTTTTTCCCTTGCTGCTTTTAATATTTTTCTTTGTATTTATTTTTTGATAGTTTGATTAATATGTGTCTTGGCGTGTTTCTCCTTGAATTTTTCCTGTATGGGACTCTCTTTGCTTCCTGGACTTGATTGACTATTTCCTTTCCCGTATTAGAGAAGTTTACAACTATAATCTCTTCAAATATTTTCTCAGTCTCTTTCTTTATCTCTTCTTCTTCTGGGACCCCTATAATTTAAATGTTGGTGCATTTAATGGTGTCCCAGAGGTCTCTGAGGGTGTCCTCAGTTCTTTTCATTCTTTTTTCTTTATTCTGCTCTGTGGTAGTTATTTCCACTATTTTATCTTCTAGGTCACTTATCCTTTCTTCTGCCTCAGTTATTCTGCTATGGATTCCTTCTAGAGAATTTTTAATTTCATTTATTGTGTTGTTCATCATTGTTTGCTCTTTAGTTCTTCTAGCTCCTTGTTAAACGTTTCTTGTATTTTCTCCATTCTATTTCCAAGATTTTGGATCACCTTTACTATCATTACTCTGAATTTTTTTTCAGGTAGACTGCCTAGTTCCTCTTTATTTGTTTGGTTTGATGGGTTTTTACCTTGCTCCTTTATCTGCTGTGTGTTTCTCTGCCTTCTCATTTTGCTTAACTTACTGTGTTTGGGATATCCTTTTCACAGGCTGCAGGTTCATAGTTCCCGTTGTTTTTGGTGTCTTCCCCCTGTGGCTAAAGTTGGTTCAGTGGCTTGTGTAGGCTTTCTCGTGGAGGGGACTGGTGCCTTTTGTTCTGGTGGCTGAGGCTGGATCTTGTCTTTCTGGTGGGCAGGACTGCGTCTGGAGGTGTGTTTTGGGGTGTTTGTGACCGTATTTTGTTTTTAGGCAGCCACTCTGCTAATGGGTCAGGTTGTATTCCTGTCCTGCTAGTTGTGTGGCATAGGGTGTCCAGCACTCTAGCTTTCTGGTCGTTGAGTGGAACTCGGTCTTACCATTGAGATGCAGATCTCTGGGAGAGATTTTGCTGTTTCATATTACATGGAGCCGGGATATCTCTTGTGGACCAGTGTCCTGAAGTTGGCTCTCCCACCTCAGAGGCACAGGCCGGACACCCAGCCAGAGCCCCAAGACCCCTGTCAGCCACGTGGCTCAGAGAGAAAGAAAGAAAGAAAGAAAGAAAGAAAGAAAGAAAGAAAGAAAAGAAAAGAAAGTTATTAAAATAAAAAAATTTTAAATTATTAATAATAAAATCTTGAAAAGTAATTTTAAAAAATAGAAAGAAAGAAGAGAGCAGCGAAACCAAAAAACAAATCCACCAATGATAAGCAGCACTAAAAACTATACACACACACACACAAAAAAAAATGACAGACAGAACCCTAGGACAAATGGTAAAAGCAAAGCTATATAGACAAAGTCACACAAAGAGGCATATACATACACACTCATAAAAAGAGAAAAAGGGAAAATATATTTATATCTATATATTAAAAGGAAGAGAGTAACCAAATCAATAAACAAATCCACCAATCATAATAAACTCTAAGTACTAAACTAAGATAAACATAAAACCAGACACAAATTAGATGCAGAAAGGAAACCCCAAGTCTACAGTTGCTCCCAAAGTTCACCTCCTCAATTTGGGATGATTCGTTGTCTATTCAGGTATTCCACAGATGCAGGGTACATCAAGTTGATTGTGGGGATTTAATCCGCTGCTCCTGGGGCTGCACGGAGAGATTTCCCTTTCTCTTCTTTGTTCGCACAGCTCCTGGGGTTCAGCTTTGGATTTGGCCCCACCTCTACATGTAGGTCACCTGAGGATGTCTTTTCTTCGCTCAGACAGAAGGGGCTTAAAGGAACAGCTGATTCGGGGGCTCTGGCTCACTCAGGCCAGGGGGAGGGAGAGGTACGGAATGCAGGACAAGCCTGTGGTGGCAGAGGCTGGCGTGACGTTGCACCAGCCTGAGGTGCGCTGTGTGTTCTCCTGGGGAAGTTGTCCCTAGATCACGGGACCCTGTCAGTGGCGGGCTGCACAGGCTACCAGGAGAGGAGGTATGGATAGTGACCTGTGCTTGCACACAGGCTTCTTGGTGGCTGCAGCAGCAGCCTTAGTGTTTCATTCCCGTCTCTAGTGTCCACGCTGATAGCCGTGGCTCGCATCCATCTCTGGAGCTCGTTTAGGTGGTGCTCTGAATCTCCTCGCGCACCCCGAAACAATGGTCTCTTGCCTCTTAGGCATTTCCAGACTCCCTCCCGGCTAGCTGTGGTGCACTTGCCCCCTTCAGGCTGTGTTCACACAGTCAACCCCAGTCCTCTCCCTGGCATCTGACCTCCGAAGCTGGAGCCTCAGCTCCCAGCCCCCACCCGCCCTGGCGGGTGAGCAGACAAGCGTCTCGGGCTGGTGAGTGCTGGTCGGCACCTATCCTCTGTCCCAGAATCTCTCCACTTTGCCCTCTGCACCCCTATTGCTGTGCTCTCCTCCATGGCTCCGAAGATTCCCCCTCACCACCCCACATCTCTGCCCATAAAGCGGCTTCCTAGTGTGTGGAAACCTTTCCTCCTTCACAGCTCCCTTCCAGAGGGGCAGGTCCTGCCCTATTCTTTTGTCTCTGTTTTTTCTTTTTTCTTTTGCCCCACCCAACTACGTGGGGAGTTTCTTGCCTTTTGGGAAGTCTGAGGTCTTCTGCCAGCGTTCAGTAGGTGTTCTGTAGGAGTTGTTGCACATGTAGATGTACTTCTGATGTATTTGTGGGGAGGAAGGTGATCTCCAAGTCTCACTCCTCCTCCATCTTGAAGGTCTCCTGATCACAGTATCTTTACATGGGTTTTTTTTGTAAAGATTTTTTTGCTGTAGACCATTTTTAAAGTCTTTATTGAATTTGTTACTGTATTGCTTCTGTTTTATGTTTTTTTTTGGCCACGAGGCATGTGCGATCTTAGCTCCCCAACCAGGTATCAAACACTCACCTCCTGTATTAGAAGGCAAAGTCTTAACCACTGCACCGCCAGGGAAGTCCCTCTTTACGTGTTATTTTAATATAATTTTCATTCCAAAAAGAAAAGTAAAGCTATAAAACTACTTACTTCCAGCTGCAAGCATTAGCCAATTTCTTCATCCTAAACAGGACCTATAGACTGATTTTCATACAAATCAGTTGCTATTGCTATGTTATTGTCACGTATATGTACCTACCCATCATCCCTTTCTATCTCCAATGTTGAGTGTACTACTTATGAAAGAATTCTGAATTCTCTTTTTTCTCATACTTCAAACATACCACATTATTTTATACAAACTATTCAAGAGATAGCAGTTTCTATAAAATGATTGGGAAGCTCATATTTTGCTAAATTACCTAGATCCAATTATATTTTATACTTTATATTATTAAGCTTTCTAGTAATAAACTTATATTATGATCTTAAAAAACCAAAACAAATAAAAGAATTTTTAATAGTGTTGTTGTGATTTACCACATATTAAAGTAAATATTGGGAGCTGCTTGAATTTATCTCATGGTCATTTCCTAGAATCTAGTAATCATATTATTATGTTATATTTATAAATTGAAATTTACTTATTTTACTTATGTTGCCCAATAGGAATAAGACAGAAAGTATAAAAAATATATAACTAAATAAATATTGGTAATTGGGTAAGAATTTTATCCTGTTACAATTTATTTTCTATGAATATTAAAGTGTTTCTTGCTACATATATAAAGCTTTTTGAGTCTTCTTATAAATTTTCAGTATATGTATAAATTTTCATATATATATATGAAGATTATGCAGTTGTAATTTCACTGTAGACTTTCCCAAACCACTGGAGTAAATTTCTCTCTTTACCCGTTGCTGACTAGTTGTGATTTACCAATGGAAGCAGTCATTCAGTTGATCTTAACACCTGAATCATCAAGCCAATTTAAGTATTCTAGATAGTAATATCTTCAGCCCAAGCCTAACTGGAACATCAGTATGGGACCCAAGTAAATGAACATAGATTTTGGTGGACTTTGCTGTCTCTTTTCTTGTTTGTTTTTTGCTCTAAAATTCACCTTTTCTATGTTAAAACTTCAGGTTCAAATTCAGACATTCTAATTTCTTCATTCTTTCATTCTTCTGATTGAATCTTCAATTTTAAATTTATTCCAGTTCCCAAATACCGTTGTTCACAGTGATCCTGTTGTAGTGGTTGTAGATTGGTTTATAAATATTTCCTAACTTAATTTGGAATAAAAAGAATTTGGACTTTGAATTTAGAGGGAAAAAAAATACCAGATTAACTCTTTAGGACTATTTTCAGCATCTGATTGGAATTTTTAATTTTTGTTATGTGTTTGAAGTAAGGACAAACTATAGTCTAAACCAGGTTTAGTCTATCATTTGATTCTTTTCTTATGTTTCTTTACTTATCCATACTAATTATATGTGTTCCATGTTTTAGATTTTTGTGTATGTGCTTAGATTTTTAAACGTGAAGTGTCTGAAGAACTTTATTACTACTTTCTTTTAGCTATATCTTACAAGATCAATGTGGTTATTCACAGTCACAAACAGAAATAGTTCCCTAGGATAGTTCATCTTAGCAGTTTATTTTTAATACTTTAGAGATTGAAAATTCTCTGATAAAATGAGTTCATTCTTCTTCATAGAAAAAAATTGATGACAGCTTTATTAAAATATAATTTGTTATAAATTTCACAATTTTAAATTGTACAATTCAGTGCTTTTTGGTGTATTCAGAATGTTGTACATCAATTACCACTAATTCCAGAACATTTTCATCACCCCAGAAAGAAACCCTGTACCCCTTAGCAGTCACTCTTCATTCCCCTCTACTCCAAGGCCCTGGCAATCATTAATCTTCTTTTTGTCTCTATATATTTGCCTATTCTGGACATTTTATATACATATAATCATACATTATTCTGCTCTTTGTGTCTTGCTCCTTTCACTTAGCATAATGTTTTCAAGTTTCATCCATGTTGTAGCATGTGTCAGAATTTCATTCCTTTTTATGGCCAAATAATATTCCATTGTATGGATGGTACTACATTTTATGTATCTGTTCATCAATTCATGATAGTTTGTTCTTTTTGAATCAGTTATTATCAGCGACAAGAAGCCTAAAATTATCTTTTGGTACAGAGCAGTCTTTGATGTATGTTTTAGGCATTAAAAACTTGTGGTTTTTTTTTTTTAATTTTAGTACATTTTTTAACAGTTATAATGGATTTAAACTTACCTTTCAAAACTAAAAAGTTCTTAATTACAAAACACATCTGACTCCCAAAAGTTTTGAATGAAGGTATTGTGTAAGCTCTCTGGAAATTAAGAGAAAAGGAGAATTTGGTCATCTGTTGAGAATATTTAATTTATCCTTTTTTCTAGATAAACATTCACTAGACCCTGCCTTCCTTGATATCTGTAACTAAAGTGCATCCTTTTTGAAAAGAGTGTCTATCTTCTGTTTTCACCACCAGGAACTGAGTTCATTTTTGTTCTAGATTATAAAGTAGCAGCTTCTTTACATCTGTGAGCACCTTACTTTACATCTATTAAAGAAGTTAACAAACTGAATTTTAACAATCGGTGTACTTGTCACTTTTCTAGCTACCGGACTGTAAGCTCCTTGAAAACAAAAACTGTCAGTTATCTCTTGGCTTTTTTCTACAAGGCTGGCAAAGAGTTTCTACTCATCTGTTTGCTGGAAGAATAATGAATGAATATGTAGAGTGAATAAATATTATCACTTATTTTTCCTATTCTTTGGTACAGTGTTTCTCAACATTTTTTTAATAGGTAAGTGTTAAAACTTTCAAGAAGAATGTCATTGTTATTCAGTTACAAAAACGTTGGGAACCTATATTGTTAAAAATTGGATCACAACCCAAAGCTTTATGAAGGAAGATTACAAATCAAGGGGAAATGGACCTCTATAGTGAACATTCAGAGAAGTAACATTTCTAAATACGACAAGTTGCAAAAACATAAATATTTAGAAAACTGTTTATTGCATAAAACTCCTATGAAGCCTGTAAATCTGCTTGCAAAATCAGCTGATTTTAATTTCTAAATAAGAGAAAATTTTACTTAAGAAAATTTTGAAAATGATCATCACCATATTCTTTTTAATACTGAGTTTTAGAATATTTGAGTCTTTTAGGGGTTCCTTTTGATTAGATAAATGCAACTTACAGATTTGATGACAGTCATCTTAAGGCAGATTTACAGGCTTCATAGAATTTTTATTCTCCTCATTGATTATATGTCACCAAAAGTTTCTTTGTGTTCGCTGTCTTTAACTAGCAATCTGTGTGACAGTAAATTTGAAAATGTAGGACTGGTAGTTAAACAATTTAAACCTCTGTAATAATCACAAACACCATGATGTCAAGGAGGTCATCCGAGTGATCAGCTGCCTGAGTGGCTGAGATGCAAGCATGCTTCTCAGGCCCCTAGGATAGTCATTGACTCCTATGCCTCGGGTGCTCTCAAATCATTCCATTAAATAACTATGCAGTTATTAATTTCTTAAATTAAAAATTTAAACAGATGTTTTTACCACCTTTAACATGAACTCCTTGGAAAACTCTGTGACCTTCTAGATCAGGGATCAGCTAACTTTTTCTGTTAAAGGCCAGATAGATAGTAAATATTTTAGGCTTGACTGACCAGCAGGTCCTCAACTGCTGTTGAGGCATGAAAGAAGTCACAGGTGATACATGAACGAATGAGCATGGCTGTGTTTCAGCTTTATTTATGGACACTTAAATTTGAATTTCATATAATTTTCAGGTGTCATGATGTTTTTTTTTTCTTGTGGTGCTTTCTGAACCACTTAAAATGTAAATACCATTTTTGGCTTGGGGGGGCGCGGGAGGCATACAAAAAACAGGTGGCAAACTGGATTTGTTCGCTGGCTGAAGTTGGCCAACCCTTACTCTACATGGTTAAATCTTCTGGTTGGGAAAAGTCTGCTGTAGTAATACATTCTTAAACTCCTCCACTACCAATTCTATCATGACATCCCAAAGTGATTTGAGCTTATGCCTGAAGACAAAAGATGTTCAATTTGTTACCAGCAGGTTCTGTGTGACCCCAGTAATGTTGCTTCTTTCTCCCACTTCACAAGTAGCTCACAGAAGTAAATAAAAGGAAATTTCAACACTGCCTGCTGTGAAACTAATCGTCTTTTGTTAAGATGATGTAGTGTGGTATAATGGAAAGAAAAGTTGGGAAACTTAGAAACCAGGGTGTCACTACTCAAAGTGGTCAAGTTTCTCAAACTTCTGAGGCTTCATTTTCTCTCCTGCTCATCTGGAAGAAGTACTGAGGTTATATTGTAGTAGTAGATATGAAATCACTGGTAAAGTAAAAAGCATAAAAATCATTGCCATCGTGGTGGTGGTAGTATTGAACGCTTTATTATTTACTCTTACATAAGATTTCTTGCAGGGTTCCCTATATATGCTGATATATTCCTTTTGAAGATTAGGTATAGATTAAGGATTGCTCATAAACTTTCCACAGGCATTTTACCACCACATACTCTCACACTTTCAAGCTACCCTCATCTCCTTACTGTATAGATGTACCAAGTTCATTACTAACAGTACTATGAAATTTTAAAATTATATTCCTCATATTCTTTCTTATTCCTTTATGAGGGCAGAGACTTTGTCTCATCCCTGTTGTATCTTCAGTACCTAAAACAATGTCTGTAATATATTTGAGTCTCATAAATAGTTTCTGAGTGAATCAATGATGAAAATAATCCCATATGTTTACTTGCCTTTCATTATCAAAAGGAATATAGAAAGCTCCTTACAAACAAAATGTATTTAAATACATAAAATACATAGGATTACAAAGGAAATCTACTTTTTGCAACCTTACTAAAATGTAGTTCTATCCACAGATCCCTTAGGGTCCATGAACCCTGGTTTTTAAAGTATGGAAGAATTTTTAACTAGTATCAGGGGACACACAATCCATAACTCTAAACTGCAAAATTACTTTGACAGGATCAAAAAGCAAATGCAAACTTCATTTGGTCTTTTTAAGAAATCCTTCCTCTGCACTTTTAAATTATAACAAAAAGAACAATGGATTTTTTAAAGCCGAGTTTACTTAAGTTTCTTTTGGTTGCAGTAAGAAAAACAGAGTTAGGCAAGCTTATTTTAAAAGGGCATTTGCCTAGGAAGATACTAGAGTATCATGAAATTCACAGGTGGGAAGAAAAGGAACAAGGGTAGCTCTGGGGATTTCACCTTTCTCTAGAGTAGAGCCATTCATGGGGACTCCCACTTACATGTCGAAATTTCAAGCTTCTAAAAGAGAAACCTGGATGATTCAGCTTGGATCACAGATGCATTCCTGAATTGGTCAGCCAAAGTCAGAGGGTAGAATTATGCAGTAGAGCTATGAGCACTGAGGGCCACTGTTCGGTGTCAGGGTGAGCTGGGAAGCTACTTCAAGAGATGTGTAGACTTATTAGTTTGACTCCAGAAAATAGTACATTTATTTTATATATATATATATATATTTTTTTTTTTTTTTTTTTTTTTTTGGCGGTATGCGGGCTTCTCACTGCTGTGGCCTCTCCCGTTGCGGAGCACAGGCTCCGGATACACAGGCTCAGCGGCCATGGCTCACGGGCCCAGCCGCTCCGCGGCATGTGGGATCTTCCCAGACGGGGGCACGAACCCGCGTCCCCTGCATCGGCAGGCGGACTCGCAACCACTGCGCCACCAGGGAAGCCCTATTTTATATTTTTTAATGTCTCAATATGAAACTTTACACTCAAAGCTACAAGACATCTTTGTCCACTGACAATTAGACTACATTTACAATTATGAATTTCAGTATGTGCCAGATCACCCACTGCCGTATTAATAAATGGCTTAATATCTTATAATACAGTATGCCAGTATAATGTAGTGGCAATATAGCATAGGGGCTTAGAGTGTAGGCCCTTGAGCTAGACTTGCATGGCTTCATATCCAGCTCCACCGCTTTATTAGCTGTGAAAGTTTGGACAAATTACTCAATCTCTGACCCTCATTTTTGCTGTCTATAAAAAGGAAGTTTATCAGTGAGCTTTTGCTGCAGTATAAACCACCACAAAAATCTCACTGGCATGTCACAATAAATGCTCAGAAGTCTGGGGGTAAGTAGGAGGAGGTCTGATCCAGGTTGAGCTCAACTGGACGTTGTTCCAAGTGGAGGATGGGCCTAAGTCTGTGCCAAATGTCTCATCTTCCTTGGACCTCTAGCTACCTGAAACATTTTTTTCTCAGAGTAAAAAGCAAGAGTGCAAGGAGGAAGTCCACTTACTAAAGCTACATATTTCAAGGCTCTGCTTGTGTGTTGCTTGCTGTTATCCTATTTGGTCAAAGCAGGTCACGTGGCCAAGCCCAAACTCAAAGAGCAGAGAGGTACACATGCACCTCCCATGAATGTGTGGTGGGGAAAGGGAGGAATAATCTAGTATACCACAGAGACTTAATATTAGTATCTAGCTAATAGAATTGTTGTAAGTTTAATACTATACATACAGAGCTTAGAATAGCACTTGGCACATAGTAAATGCCCAATAAATATTTGTTATTATTAGATATACTGTTATGCAGAAACTCACACAGAAGTTCAGTATTGTTTACCTGTGATATAAAGTAGATATTTTACAATGTGTCACTTCAAAACATTCATGCTTAAATTTAATTAAAAACTTATCTCTAATTTTTAAATTGTAGATTAGATGAACAAGATTATATGTCTTTCAGACTGGCCAGCCAGCTTCTGGGATAGTCAGAGTGGCTACTGCCTCAATTACTTAACTCAGTAAAGTCATAGAACTACTAAAGATTGAGTTCTGCCTTCTCATTTTAGAGATAATGTGTTGGGCCAAGAATGGTGAGGTATCTAAATCAAAGATAAAGAGATAGATGGATGGAAGGTGGATAGATAAATGATAAATAGATAAGTAATTAAATAGAAAATGGGAATGCAAGGAAGCACCTAGATCTCTAGAATTTCAGTTGAAAACTCTTCCCACTATATTACACAGCCCAGGTGTTGTTCCCTGTAGTTTTGTTTTGGGGTTTTTTTTGAATTTTTGAATTTTATTTTTTTATACAGCAGGTTCTTATTAGATATCTATTTTATACATATTAGTGTATACGTATAACCCCAATCTCCCAATTCATCCCACCCCCTGCCACTTTACCCCCTTGGTGTCCATACGTTTGTTCTCTACTTCTATGTCTCTATTTCTGCCCTGCAAACCGGTTCATCTGTACCATTTTTCTAAGTTCAACATATATGCGTTAATATACAATACTTGCTTTTCTCTTTCTGACTTACTTCACCCTGTATGACAGTCTCTAGGTCCATCCACGTCTCTACAAATGACCCAATTTCGGTCCTTTTTATGACTGAGTAATATTATCTAAGTGCTGTTTATCAGATTTTTTTCTTTCAGCAACCCATATAAGAAGAAATAATTTTAAGAAGCTTTTAAAATAATTTTTTCAACTGTTCCTTCAATTGAGAAGAATATTATTATAGGATAGGGTTTACTTATAATGTTAAAAAAAAAAAAACTAATCCTTACAGAAACCTTCACTTACCTACTTAACTAATATTTATTGAGTACTTATCTGTTAGGCACTTGGGCATACAGCAGAATAAGAAAAAAATAGCTGGTCTTGTGAGCATACATTACATAGAGGAGACAGGCAATAAACAAACTAATGCATAGTATATTCAACAATCCTTTATCTGCAATTCCAACATCCAAAAGCTCTAAAACTGAAAGTTTTTGCAATTCATATAATGGTAAAACCTGACCTAATCTTAACTTGTTTAGTAGTAAAACTGATATGAGCTATTTATTGTCTTTTTACAAATACCACTGAGAATGGATATATGTTTTGCTGTAGAGATATTAACATATTTTATTTCAGAGTGCTGTCCCAGACCTCTCAGACTAGGGGGAGAGGCCACATAATTATAGTCCATTTACCATATTACCTTTAAAAACGCAAATAATACTTAATCCCAAAACACATATGGCCCCCTAGGGATTATATTGGGTTGTTTAATATCTAGAAATTATAAATACTGTGACTGGAAATGAAGCACAGATGGGTATAGAAAATGAGGGTCAGTAGGGAGAGGGATGAATGCTGGAGGGTGGGAAAGTTGTTTAGCTAGTAGTAAGAGAAAACCTCTCTGGGAGGTGACATTTGAGCGGATTCTTGAAACATGCAATGGAGCTCTCAGGGAAAAGAACGTTTCAGTCATTGGGAACAGATGGAGAAATATTCCAGTCTGAGGAGGAACCAAGGTCAAAGACCTTACCCAAAAGTGTGCTTAGTATATTTAAGGAAGAACAAGAACAAGAAGACCACTAGGCTGTAGATTACACAGCAAGGGGAAAAATGATAGGATAGGCTCTCAGAGGTAGCCAGAGCCCAATCATCTAAGGCAAGATAAGGCCTTTGGATTTTATCATAGATGTTCTGGGATATCTTTGAAGTGTTTTGATCAAGAGTGTCTAAAATCCAATTTTCTTTTTAAAAATATTGCTCTGTGGATAATAAAAATATCCTTTTTTTGCTGTATGGTTAATAGATTGTTACAGTACCAAAGATTAGAAAAAATAAATGATCATAACTGTTTGAAATTCAGAAATTTAACAGTGATTGGTCATTTTTAATAAAATACTCTTAATTGTACTTTAATAAAATAGTATCTTAGGTGTTCATTGAGCAAGTGCTGTGCTTTGAATTAATAATCTAAATATTACTTAACTATCATGTTTGTTCTATCTTTCTAGATTTTTCTCTAAGCATTAGGGCTGAGAAACTAGCTTGGTCATGATAATGCTATTCCCAGTCTCCCTCCCTTTTCCAGAGAGTCTTCTCTTCTACCTGCTGGGAGATAACTAGAGGAAAGAGCCCTGGATTTGGAATGATAAGAACTGGTTTCTCACGCTGGCTCTGCTACCAGTTGATTGTAACAGTGGTTGAGTTGTTTAACCTGTCTGGATTTCAGTTTCCTATCCTGTAAGATATGGGGATTGAATCATCTGATTTATATAGCTCTTTCTTACCTGGAGTCATAAATTTAGCAAGTCCTGTGTGTAAGACTAAAATTCTATGATTCTTAACGAGAACTCATTAAGAATCTCAAAATGTCCTTAAATGTGAATCTAAAGAAACATAGAATAACTGTCTGTTCAGAATTCACCCTTATTTCCTTTTTAACAGGACCAAGGAAATATATACCAGAAGCCAAGAGCACAGAATATTTTTCTTCATCAATCTGTAGAACTGTGGTACTCCTCTAATTCCATCAAACACAAAGGAATGATCACCTTGACAGATGGCCACAGAGGATGTCAACAATTTTTTGGAGGCAAGCAATGAAATATTTGTGCTATGAGTTTTCTGTTATTAAGTATGTAGAAACAAGTAGAATTATCTTATGTTTTAATGAAAAAATAAAAAGTAGTCTTTAGTATAGCAATTTATATAAGCATAGCTATTTCTTTTTCTTTTTTTTTTTTTTCCTGGGCACTGCTGCATGTCAAAAATTATAGTAAGCTGCTTTTGCCCTTACCTGGAGTACTATATAGTATAGGACTACATTATATCCCTAAATACAAAAAATTTAAATAATAAAAATTAAGTACCCATGTTTGAAAATAGGGCTCTTTGCATCTATCTTGGACACACATATCATATAACTACAAATACTAAATAGTTTGGGAAGTTAGAATTATTTTCTACTTATTTTAAAATTATCCATACCATGTATGAATTTTTTTGTTTAATTTCTACATTTTTTCCCTCACTTATTTTAAACAACTATTCTGAAGTGCTCCAAAATCTTGGGGTGTCATCCCTTTACATCCCTAACAGCTTTATATTTTATGAGAATCATACACCACAAGATCCCATTGAACATTTCGTTACTTTCACAGCAGCTTTTATTGCTCCTGGAAAAATAACTGGCCAAGGATTATGGACCATAGTGCCATCTTTAAAATTGAAATTAATTACATTACCCTTTAAAGGGGGTTTGCTTGGAAAGAAATTGACTGGATTATAAAGAAAAAAATAATAAATGTATGGAATCTGCTTTCTCTACTTTCATGAAAAATAAAGACTTAAGTAGATGAATATAAAATGAAATAAAAGTAAACTCATAAAAATTTGAGTCGAATGCACTAAAGTTGAATTTCTCCAAGCATTTTATACAAACAAAGAAACTGTAGATATGTTCAGAATTTTTAATTTAGTGTTAATTCAACTCATAGGCCTAAGGTCATCCAGCAAATGAGTCTGCTTTTTAAGCTGTACATAAAGGGATGCTTTCTAGGTAAAGGAGACCATAAATGTTTTAAAAAACCCAGTGTAGAGCTTCTGAGTTTTCTTCCAGTAACTAGAGTCAAAATTAGTTCTTGCTTTTCTGTTGGGGAAAATTTCATCTTATTACATTCAAATTATTCTGCAACTTTTTGGACAGCAAATCCTGATCACAAAAGAAAAGAAAAAGCAGCTGTGTTGCCCTTTCCTCGTAGTTATAAGAATAGCATTATTATGCAGTCACTAGGCTTTATAGAACCATAAGTGATTATCCACTGGCGGCTTTCTGGCAGAGAGGCACCTAAGCCTTTCTGAACTGCTGATAATGTATGCCTTCTCTTTTTAAGGATCTTCAGAAAAATAGATTTCATTGCTTCCTTCAGTAAACCAATCTAGTATAACAGCTCTCAGGAGTAGGGAGATCTTTCTTAACCCTTTTATTAAGTGACTGTTTCTAAAACTTCTTTTCTCAGAATTACACTTTAATCATGACTTAAATCTTCTCTTAGTTTGATATACATAATTCACCTATTTAAGAAAATAGTTAAAATTGACCATTGCTAAATTAATGGAACTAGTTCCTATAAACAGTGCTTCTCTGTAAGCAACCTGTAGTCAAATTTCTTCTTTCTCTAATATTTCCTTTTTTAACTCATCCACATGTCATATCTTATTTTGATCTTCAGTTATTCTTTAACCACAGCAACGTATCTTGTGTCAGATAGCTGTAATTTATATTTCTTCCACATTATATTAAGAACCAGCCCTTTGTTCTCTTTGAATTGCATTCTATTTATGACCATGTCATTACTAAGCCACAGATATTTATAATTCTAATCAAAAGTGCTATTTCATTTATTTCCCATATTTTAACATTTATTTGCAAATTATGATTTTAAAAAATTTCAGTAGTTAGAAAGGCAATTAGAACATAGCGGGTATGACTTACAAGCTTGCTATTCAAGAACACAAATTCATAGAACAGATTAAGACTGATTAACCACAACTGTGCCACACCCACCAGCTGTGTGACCTTGAACAAATTGATTCTCTCTGACCCCCAGTTTGTACATCTTTAAATTTGATAATAATAATATAATTGTAAGGATTAAATAGAATGGATAATATAAGTAAAAAGCTTAGCTACCTAGCACTTGTGTAGTACATAATTCAATAAATAGGTGTTGCAATTATTCTGCTTTTTGCAAAATGAATAAAAACAGGTTTCCTCATAGTAGCAAGCTGAACTCTTGCAAAAGCAATAATGAGTTTGTCCATTATACTCATGCCAAATTTCTTTTATCATGTTTGTTGTACTGCTAGTAAATTTTATGCCCATTGAAGTTTCCCAATCAGCAGTTTAAAGTTGATTTTTAAACATGTAAAAATAGTTTATCCAGAAATAACCATTAAAAACCATAATTCTTAAAAAATGGTTGTTAACCTTTTAGTCTCATGAAAACTATGTATATTCCAAATTTTGCAAGAAATTTTACTTGGGTGTTCAAGGACTCACTGCCTATTATAAAATTTAACTTCATATTAACCACTATTATTTGGAAAAATATTCCATGTGCAAGGCAGAATGATCTGAAGAATTTTCTTATTTGGATTAAATATCTTTATGTACACATTGATCAGATATTTATTTAGTCTGAGAAACCGATTTGACATTTCACTAGAAAAATAAAAGTAAACAGGCAGTTTGGTTCTCTTTTAAAGTTTCCTAGGTTTCTGTAACAGATTACCACAAACTGGATGGTTTAAATTAACAAAAATTTATTCACTCACAGTTCTTGAGACTAGAATTCTGAAATCAAATTGTCCATAGGGCCATGTTATTTTGAAGGCATTGGGGAGAATCTGCTCTATGCCTTTTTCTTAACGTATTGGCGACATTCCTTGGCATGCATTGGTTTATAGACTCATCACTCCAATCTCTGCCTCCCTTATCACATGGTTTTCTCCCTGTGTGTCTGTGTCTCTTCTCCTCTTATTGTAAGGACACAGTCATGTTGGATTCAGCATGACTTCATCTTAACTTGATTACAACTGCTAAGGTCCTGTTTCCAAATAAGGTCACATTCATAGGTGTTGAGGGTTAAGATTTGAACAGTGTCTTTTGGGGGAACACAATTCAACAATAACACTGTCTTTTATATATATCTATGTATTTTTTTTAACTGAAAATAAAGTTAGGGAAGAAAAATTGATTTTAAAAACAAAGAGTTTTTTCTCCTAAGAAAGAAGTTTTTACACTTGTGAAAAGGCAAATTTTGCTTATAATGATTTGGCAGTATCTTTTCTTGAACATTGTTTCTTGATACTTTTTCCCATCTCCTCTATAGCTCTATTTCTTAAAATTATATAACAATAGCTATCATTTTATTTGTTTACTTGAGATCAAAGTTCAAATAATAGCATTATTGTTTTATTATCAAAGGCTTGAGTCCATATTACACATATCAACAAATGAAACACCCTAAAGACTGTAAAGATGGTATAGCATTTGCATTTATAATTGTACTGATAGTTGTACTTTGTAAATGAACTGAGTCAGTTTTTCCTTTCCTTTACTTGATTCAAACCAAGGTTACTTTTTATTTCCATGAGTAAGAAATTCGCTTTAAATAAAGTTAAGAAAAATTGATGACCTTTCAAAATGAACATAGCCACTATATATTTTTAACATTAATTCTACGCTTTATTCTAGTCAAGTCTTTCTAACTTATACTTGGTATGTGGTATATAGAGCATCAGTACATTTTTATCATATCTTTTTTTTGCATTCATTTCCCATATATTTAGACAATTGCCACAGATTTTTCATGTAATAAAACTTATACAGGGTGTACACTCTTATTTCAGCACTTCAATAAAAAGATTTTATGTTTATTTTCTTCTCTTTGAGCTTCCGAAAGGAAGGGAAGTAAAGCATTATAAAATCCTATTGTAGGGTCCTTGTGTTTTTCCATTCTTGCATGAAGCACGTGAAGTTTCCAAAACATACTTTTCTTGTGGGTAAAACCTGCTTCAAATTATTTTTTGCATGCAATAGACACTCAGTAAATGTTTTTGAAGTTAATGAAGAAAATTGTAATTAGGCCCTCTGCTGTAGACAGCATCCAGAAGGATTGCTATTGCAAGGTAAGTTAATTCTAAAGCCAACTAAGTTATATACCATTCATGTTAAATATTTTCCTTGAGTTTGGTATAAACGATAAAGAAGAAGCAGGAACTAGAGAATTTGCAGTGCTGAAAAGTGGAGATATGTTCTTTATTTCCCAGAACTTAAGCCTAAAGGATTCCAAACTCTGGTTTATATTTTTATCTACTTTTCCAAAAGAATGTTTAGACTTTGAGGGAAAAAACAAAATGCATGGTTAAATGAATAGTTGACTGTGTATTTAAGGAGTGAGTTTTTCTAAACTATGGATCAAATTAGTAGAGTGGTGGTTCTCCACCCTGACTGTGCTTCAACATAACCTGGAAAGCTTTTTAAAAACACAGATGTTTTGGTCCTGTCTCTACAGGTTAATCTTGATTCTGCCAATTACTAGCTGCATGACTTTGAGCTTTATTTAGTCCACAGAATCAGATTCTCTAAAAGTGGATATGATACAAGAGTAGTAGACTTAACAGACAGAGAAAGACAAGTATCATATGATATCACTTATATGTGAAATCTAAAAAAATTATACAAAGGGATTTATTTACAAAACAGAAATAGACTCACAGACATAGAAAACAAACCAAAGGGGAAAGAAAGAGGAGGGATAAATTAGGGATTTAGGATTAACATATACACACTACTATATATAAAATAGATAAACAACAAGGGCCTATCATATAGCACAGGAATCTATATTCAATACCTTATAATAACCTATAATGGAAAAGAACCTGAAAAAGAATATATATGTTTATATGTGTGTGTATGTGTATAACTGAATCACTTTGCTGTACACCTAAAACACTGTAAATCAACTATACTTCAATCAGTCAAGCAATCAATAAGAATAGTAGACTTTTGGGGACTTCCCTGGTGGTCCAGTGGTAAAGAATCCACCTTGCAATGCAGGGGACGCCGGTTCAATCCCTGGTCAGGGAACTAAGATCCCACATGTCACGGGGCAGCCAAGCTGTGCACCGCAACTACTGAGTTCATGCTGTGGGTGTGTCGTAACTGGCTTTTATTATGTTGAGATATGTTCCTTTTATACCCACTTTGATGTGAGTTTTTATCATGAATGGATGTTGAATTTTGTCAAATGCTTTTTCTGTGTCTATTGAGATGATCACATGATTTTTAACCTTTTATTAATGTGGTGTATCACACTGACTGATTTGTGAATACTGAACAATCCTTATATCCCTAGAATAAATCCCACTTGATCATGCTGTGTGATCCTTTTTATATATTGTTGGATTCAGTTTGCTAATATTTTGCTGGAGACTTTTACGTCTCTATTCATCAAAGATATTGGCCTGTAATTTTCTTTTTTTGTAGTGTCTTTATCTGGTTTTGGTATCAGGGTAATGGTGGCCTTGTAGAATGAATTTGGGAGTAGTCCATCTTCTTCAGTCTTTTGAAGTAGTTTGAAAAGGATAGTTATTAACTCTTCTTTATATGTTTGGTAGAATTCCATTTGAAGCTGTCCACTCCTGGACTTTTGTTTGCTGGGAGTTTTTTTAATTAAAAATTCAGTTTCACTACTAGTGATCAGTCTGTTCAAATTGTCTGTTCTTGATTCAGTCTTGGCAGATTGTATGTTTCTAGAAATTTGTCAATTTCTTCTAGGTTGTCCAATTTATTGCAGAAAAAGTGTCACCTTGATCCGGCATCTTTGAGGAGAAACTTCTTAAAACTCTCTACAATATGCAATATACTCTATCTCAAATTACTCTACTAATGGGTCAGACTCAGATCCTTACATTAATTACTGTCATTGTTCCTTGTCTGCATGCTTCTTTATTGAGCATGCAACTGGTCAAGTTGCTTTTCACGCAGCTATTGCTTGTTAATAACTAGAATCTTGGGCAGAGAGACCAGTTTCCTGGAAGAAAAACTGCTGAGGTTAGAGAAGACGCATCCATAAGAGAGAAGTCTGAGTGTGATAGGCCTTGAAAGGCGAGACTTGATTGATTTTAGAGTCCCAGAAGGAATGAAGAGAAAGGGAGTTCTAGACAAAACTCTCTAGTTCTGACTTTAAAGAACCAAAATGAAAACAGCAATAATCACTTTGTTTTTTCTGCTGTATATTTCAAAAACAATTTAAGGATAAAAAAAGTTCATATGTAAAAGTGTGCTACCTTTATTTAGTAAACTTCCCTTAGTCTAGAGTTTTACTGCTTTTTGTTTGACCAGATTTTACTAAGTCACTCCCTTTTTTTGAAATGTTTCTAATGCCATAATAGAATTCAGCATGTAATGTTGTCAGTGAGTGAGGAGAGGGACTACAGAAATGAATATATTGGTTCAAACAGTCAGCATATTACTGGTGGGGTTCTACAGAAGTAATGTGTTTCTATCAGGTTTTGCTTTTGAATTATAAAAACAATACAACTCATGGTTTTTAAAATAAGAAACAAATAATATGGAAAAGTGTAAAATAAAAAGTAAAATTTGAAACCATCCTGTTTCTACTTCCCACAAGTAACTTCTTAACTTTTTTAATGTATCATTTCAGAATTCTATCCATATACAAGTACATGTATGCACATACATGTGCCACACACATATGCATACACATTTACACACTGCATATACTTTTATATGACTTTTTTTGTACATAAACACAGCAGATCTATTGTTGTTTGCTAGTGGCCTTTCTGCTATTTGTCTCTGTATTATTGATTTCTAAGAGCTCTTTGTATACTAATAAAATATTCCTTTTTCATGCATTTCAAATGTTTAATTTGAACATTAATTCTTTGTTTAATTTTGTCCTTCAACTTGATTTATGGTAGTCTCTTTTTCTCACACTGAAATTTTTAATTTTGGTTTAGTCAAATTATCATTATTTTCTACTATGGCTTCTGGAATTTATGTCCAAGATTATAAAATATATAACACCGTTTTTTCTTCCCTACCTGTATGGCTTAATTTTTGTTAAGATACTTTGTTTTACAGCAGTTTTAGTTTCACAACAAAACTAACAGGTAAGTGCATAGATTTCCCATAGACTCCCTGCCCCCAAATATGCATAACCTCCCATTATCAATATGCCCAACACAGCAGTACATTTGTTACAATTGATACACCTACATTGACACATCATTGCTACCTGGAGTCTATAGTTTACATTAGGGTTCACTATTGATATTGTATATTCTATAGATTTGGACAAATGTATAATGGCACGTATTCACCATCATAGTATCATACGTAATATTTCACTGCCTTAAAAATCTTCTATGTTCTGCCTATTCATCTACCACCACCCCCAATTACTTTATAAAATTTTTTGTGTTTAAATCACCTGGAGTTTTGTTCATGTCCCAGTGGCTTTTATTGAAATAACCTTTTCTTAAAATGTCACTTTTATCATATATTAAAATCTTATATATATTGTAGTGTATTTCAGGATTCTCATTATACATTTTTCCATTTGTCTATTTCTTCTCTAGAACTAAACTCTTTAATTACTGCACCTTTACAATGTTTTTAACATCTGGATGGACTGGTCCTTTCTTTACTCCTCTTTTTTTCAAAATATTCCTAGGTAATGACATGTTTTAGCCATATGAACTTTAGTATCGTCTTTCAAGTTCTCAAAATTAAAAAATTCTATTGGTATTTTAATAAGAATCTTAGTAAAATAATATATTAATTTAGGAGAATCAGCAGTCTTAGAATATTGATATATCCTGAAAACAAATTATATGTCTTGCAGGTATCTGGATTTATTTTGAGTTATTTATTTTTCTAGGGTTTTTCATATTAAATGGGTTTATTTCTAGTTTTTATTTTTTTAACTTGGCTTGTAAGGAGAGTCCTAGATTTCCATATACTAATTGTATAACTAGTTACCTTTCTAAATTCTTTTTTGTCTTAGTTTTTCCATTGATTTTCTTGGAGTTTTCAAGTATACGTGCATGTCATCAGGAAAACTAGGATATAATTGCCTCCTCTTTATTTTCTTGGGTTTATTGAGATATAATTGACAGAAAACATTGTGTAAGTTAAAGGTGTACAATGTAATGATTTGATATGTGTATATACTGCAAATAATTACCACAATGTTAGTTAACACATCCATCACCTCAAATAGCTACTGTGTGTGTATGGTGAGAGCTTTTAAGATATTTTCTCTTAGTAACTTTCAAGTATACAATACAGTATTGTTAACTATCGTCACCATGCTGTACATTAGATCCCCAGAACTTATTTGTCTTATAACCAGAAGTTTGTACCCATTTCCCCAACCTCATCCTCCCCACACCTCTAGCAACCACCAATCTACTCTCTGTTTCTGAGTTCAATTGTTTGTTTTGTTTTTTTGTTTGTTTTTTAAGATTCCATGTATAAGTGAAATCATTCTATAATGCCCTCAGGGTTAATCCATGATGTCTGATGTCACAAATGGCAGAATTTCCTTCTTCTTTACAGATGAGTACTATTCCATTTATTTTTATCAATATATACATTATCATATTTTCTTTATCCATTCATTCATTGGCAAACACAGGTTGTTTACATGCCTTGGCTATTGTAAATGATGCTGCAATGAACATGAAGATGTAGATACCTCTTTGAGATACTGATTTCATTTTCTTCAGCTATGTACCCAGAAGTGAGGAACCTCTATACTGTTTTCCATAGTGGCTATACCAATATACATTTCCACCAACAATCCACAACAGTTCCCTCTTCTTCACATCTTTGCCAGCACTTGTTATCTCTTGGTCTTTTTGATAATAGCCATTCTACCAGGTGTAGAGTGGTATCTCACTGTGGTTTTTATCTGTATTTCCCCAATGATTGATGTTGAGCACCTTTTTATGGAACTGTTAGCCATTTGTATATCTTCTTTGGGAAAAGTGTCTGTTCAGTTCTTTTGCCCAGTTTTTAAAAATCAGTTTTATTTTTTTGCTATTGAGTAGTATGAGTTTCTTATATGTTTTGGATATTAACCCCTTAATCAAAAAATCATGGCCAATACCAATGTCAAGGAGTTTTTTCACTATGTTTTCTTCTAAGAGTTTTATGGTTTCAGGTCTTACATTTAAGTGTTTAATCCAATTAAGGTTAATTATTGTGAGTGGTGTAAGATAGAGGTCCATTTTCATTCTTTAGCATGTGGATATTCAGTTTTCTCAACACTGTTGAAGACACTCTCTTTTCCCTACTGAATTTTCTTGCTTCCCTTGTCAGCTTGGTCCCTTGCTGACCGTATGTGTGGGTTTATTTCTGGGCTCTCGATTCTGTTCCATTGGTCTCTGTGTCTGTTTTATGCCAATACCATACTATACTGATTACTATAGTTTTTTAATATAGTTTGAAATCAGGAAGCGTGATGCCTCCAGCTTTGTTCTTCTTTGTCAAGATTGCTTTGGCTGTTTGGGGCCTTTTGTGTTCTATACAAATTTTTGCATTTTTTTTCTCTGTAAAAAATGCCATTGAAATTTTGATAGGAATTGCATTGAATCTAAAGATGGCTTTCAGTAGTGTGGACATTTTATTTAATATTAATTCTTTCAATCCATTAACATGAGATATCCTCCCACTTATTTGTGTCTTCTTCAGTTTCTTTCATCAGTGTCTTCTGGTTTTCAGTGTAGAGACCTTTCAGCCCCTTGGTCAAATTTATTCCTAAGTATTTTATTTGCTACTATTGTGAATGGGATTGTTTTCTTTATTTCTTTTTCAGATTATTCATTGTTAGCATATAGAAATGCAACTGATTTTTGCATATTGATTTTTCTCCTGCAACTTTACTGAATTCACTTCTTAATTTTAACAGTTTTTTGGTGGAGTCAAGGTTTTCCTATATGTAAGATCATATCCTGTGCAAACAGGGAAAGTTTTACCTCTTCTTTTCCATTTGGATGGCTTTTATTCCTTTTTCTTACCTGATTGCTCTGGTTAGGAATTCCAGTACTGTGTTGAATAAAAGTGGTGAGAGTAGGCATCCTTCTTTTGTTCCTGATCTTAGAGGAAAGGTTTCAGCCTTTCACCATAGGTATAATGTTAGCTGTAGGCTTGTCATATATAGCCTTTATTATGTTGAGGTTTTTGTTGAGAGTTTTTAATCATGAAAGGATGTTGGATTTTGTCAAATGCCTTTTTGGGCATCTGTTGAGATCATTTGATTTTGATCTTCATTCTATTAATGTGATGTATCACACTTATTGGTTTGCATGTACTGAATCATCGTTGCATCCCATGAATGAATCCCACTTGATCATGGTGTATGATCCTTTTAGTGTGCTGTTGAATTCACTTTGCTAATATTTTGTTGAGAATTTCTGCATGTATTTTCATTAGGGATATTGGCCTGTATTTTTCTTTTCTTGTGGTATCCTTATCTGGCTTTGGTATTAGGGTAGGCTGGCCTTGTAAAATGAGTTTAGGAGTGTTCTCTCCTCTTGAGCTTTTTGGAAGAGTTTGTGAAGGACTGGTGTTAATTCTTCTGTAAATGTTTGGTAGAATTCACCAGTGAAACCATCTAAACCTACCTAGCCTTTTGTTTGTTGGGAGGTTTTTTTGTTTGTTTGTTTTTGTTTTGTTTTTTGCAGTACGCGGGCCTCTCACTGTTGTGGCCTCTCCCGTTGCGGAGCACAGGCTCCTGATGCACAGGCTTAGCGGCCATGGCTCACGGGCCCAGCCGCTCCGCGGCATGTGAGATCTTCCCGGACTGGGGCACGAACCCGTGTCCCCCTGCATCAGCAGGTGGACTCTCAACCACTGCGCCACCAGGGAAGCCTGTTGGGAGGTTTTTGATTACTGACTCTGTCTCCTTATTCATTATTGGTCTGTTCATGTTTTCTGTTTCTTCATGATTCAGTCGTGGTAGGTTGCATATTTCTAGAAGTGTGACCATTTTTTAAGTTGTCCAGCGTATTGGTGTGTTATTGTTCATAGTAGTCTCTTATTATCCTTTATATTTCTGTGGTGTCTATTGTAATGTCTCCCGCTTCATTTATAATTTTATTTATTAGAATCCTCTCTCTTTTTTACTTAGTTAGTGTAGCTAAAGTTTTGTCCATTTTGTTTATCTTTTTAAAGAACCAACTCTTAGTTTTGTTAATCTTTTCTATTCTTTTCCTATTCTCTATTTCATTTATTTCTGCTCTGATCTTTATTTTCTTCCTAATGCTAACTTTGGGCTTATTTTGTTCTTTTTCAAGTTCCTTGAGGTATAATGTTAAGTTGTTTATTAGAGATCTTTCTATTATGTATGCATTTATATCTATAAACCTTCCTACTAGAACTGCTTTTGCTGTATCATGCTAGTTTTGGTGTGCTGTTTCCATTTTCATTTGTTTCAACATTTTTTATTCCCCTTCTGAGTTCTTCATTGATCCATTGGTTGTTTAGGAGTGTACACTTTAATTTCAATGTATTTGTGTATTTTCCAGCTTTCCTCCTGTTAGGATTTCTAATTTCATACCATTATGGTTGGAATATATCCTTGATATAATTTCTCTCTTCTTGAATTTGTTGACATTTGTTTTGTGGCCTAATACATGATCTATTCTAGAAAATTTTCCATATATACTTGAAAAGAATGTGTATTCCACTGCTGTTAGATGCAATGTTCTGTACATGTCTCTTAGGTCCATTTGGTCTGTAGTGTTGTTCAAATCCATTATTTCCTTATTTGGTCTCTGTATGGATTGATCTATCCATTGTTGAGAGTGGTACCTTTTCATTCCTAATATTTATATCTTTTATTCTTTTTCTCCTTTCTAATTAGCTAGTATATTCAGAATAATATTAATATAATTGCTTTTAATAGAATTATTATCTCTTTTTTCCTGTGACTACTTTAAGATTTACTCTTTACCTTTGATCTTCAGCAATCTGACATGATGTGCCTAGAGTATGTTTCTTTGTATATTTCCTTCTTGAGTTTTGCTGAGCTGTTTGGATCTGTAGGTTGATTTTTTTCACCAAACATGGGGAATTTTGAAATCTTTTTACTTATTCACATATTTTTTCCTGCCCCATTTTCTCTCTCTTCTCCTTGAGGGGCTCCAAATACATGTACACTAGATTACTTGATATTGTTCAATGGATAGGTACATGGGTCACTGAGACTGTGGATTTTTTTCCTAATATTTTTCTATCTGTCCTTGAGAAATTTCTATTCATCTGTCTTCCAGTTCTCCAGCTGGTTTCTCTGTCATCTCCAATATGCTATTAAGCCTGAACAGTGAATTTTTCATTTTGATGCTGAGCTTTTTATTGCTACAATTTCAATTTGATTCTTTTAAAAAAATGTATTCTGGTAAAATATACATAACAAAATGTATTATTTTAACCATTTTTAAGTATACTCAATTCTTTCTTATTGTTTCTGTTTCCCTGATAAGATCTCTATTTGTGCATTAATTATGATGATATTTTCCTTTATGTTCTTGATAATGTTTATAATAGCTTCCTTAAAATACTTGTGTGAGTCTTCTCAGAGTCTTTTCTATGGGAAGCTTTTTCTATGGACTTTGGGTCACATTTTACTGTTTGTTCATGTTTATTGTATACTGGATAGATATACACATTAGAGATTCTGGATTCTGTCATCTTCCTCTGAAGAGTATTGACTTTCACTAGCTGCTGTCTTTATCTAGTAAAGGCTTGGTTTTATGTTTTGTTAGAGTAGGTCTCTTTGGGATTTGCCCTTAATCCTAGGGTGACTCTTTTAGTACAGGGATATAATCTTTACTCCTAAAATGTTGCCTTTGAGGGATTTCTGTGGAAACCCTGAGTTGTTCACCAAGCTGCTTTAATTTGGTGGGATTCAAACTCCAAACTCTGTCTCACACAGTGAGCAGCAATAGAAATCCCTGTTTCAACCTTCCATCTGTTACTTTTCACTGGGTTCTTTAGAGTCTTCCCCAAAAATGTGCAGTTCAGGGATCAACCCTGGTGGGAGTATACATGCAAATTTTTAAACTCCTTCTCTGTGTTTCCCTTTTTTCTGAAATCCACCTCCCCAAACACTCAATTGTCAACCATTCTCTCAACTTTGAACTCTGGCCTCTGATACCTCACTCAATAAAAGTGTGGCCTTCTGCATTAATTCTAGCTCCTCCCTCATCTTTTTACCTCAAGGGAAACCCATATAAATGTAGATCTTGCCCAGTGATGTTCTCCTCTTTCAAGCATAAAATTCTCTCTGTTTCTGCCTGCTTTTGGTCACTCTCCATTGCGTCTTCAGATAGTTCTTTTTAATTTGTTTGTTTTAGTATTTTTCCGCAGTTTATAATTGTTATCAGTGGGATTACAAGTCTGATTCAAATTACTCCTCAATTACCTAATTGGAATTCCAAAGGATTTTTATTTTCATATTTATCTATGTATTTCATTATTTCGCATTCATGTTTATTATTTTACTTCATGATCAGTTTAGTCACTTAGACCTAGATTTGATTCCTGGCTCTGACATTTATTATGTCATTACTTCAAATTTCTGATCTTTAGTGCGTTTATATGGCCCTTATATGTAAAATGGAAATGAGCCTATGTACCTTAAAAGGTTGGTTGCTTTTGAATATTAAATGTGAAAACATATGTAAAACATAGGCACAGGGCCTAGAACTTCATTGACACTCATAAATGCTGCTACTCTTCTTAACATAAGTATTCTATAAGATTGGAAGGTCAGATATTACTATATGGGATGACTTACCTAAGATCTTACTGCTAGGTAATAGGAGTACAAATCAATTAAATCAATTCTGCAAGATAAGTTTATGCCTCCCAGAGGTTCCTGTGTCAGTATTATCCATATACGAAGGAGAAACTGCCAGATTATAATTCGAAGGAGGAATAGCAAAACGAGGATTACTAACAGTAAGGCTGCATGGTCAACGTTCTGGGCAATGTCCTTTTCTCTTCTTTGAGCATTTAAGAGCCAGCCAACTGACTAGTGGCCAGAAGATGCTACTGTAGCATTTTTTTTTTCCTAACAGAGAATAAAGAGGCTAAGTTTCCAATTTTAGAACCAGCCAGAATATTCAATGAGAATACTTAGGCCCAGTAAAATAAGTGGTCCTCATATATATGGTCAGTAAATAGTATATACCACTATGTAATGAACTCTTCTCTCCTCTTGGTTTACTTGTGACTCACAAATGATTAATTTGTACCCTGGGCAAACGTGGAACTTCAGAAATTGGTTATTGAATGAGCTTTTCTATGAATAGTTAACATCAGTACTTGTTCTGTCTACTGGAATCATGTTATAGATGTGCATATGTATTGTTTGGGGTTATATCTAGGCAATGCATAGGATTTTGTGTGTGGTTTGTTAAAGTATTTTGCTATAGTGGAGCAATTTAATGCTATAGATAAGAGGGGAAACTGGTTGATGTTGCATCAACTCTGTCTCTGGTAAGCATTATTACAGTTACTATTCACATTTATGCCTGTTCAAATAGAAACCCATCAGGCATGTAAACTTAGGGCTAGATTCTGATCTCTAATGCATAGCATGAATTGCCACATATTTTTTTCTACCAAAAAAAAAAAAATCCTTAGTAGCATCTGAGATTAAAATCTGTCCTTTCAAATTGATTTTATTTTTATCTAGACTAAAAAGCAAAATGCAGTGTCAGAAGAGGAAATAAAATAATTCCTGTCAAGCTGTGGGTTCTTTTTTTATATATGATTCTTGTGAAATCAAGTATTCATATATTTCTGTAATCATAATAATGGCTCTGAGAAAAAATAGAAAAAATTTTATTTATTCCTTTTAAAATAGAATCTTTTTATCGTTTTGAAATCATATGCACAAAATTAGATTGTAGGGAAAGGCCATATTATAAAAGGAACATCACCTAAGATTATAATATATGAAAAGCAAGCAAAGCCTGTTTACATAGAACATGAGATTTATAAGAATAGATTTTATATTTATTTCTATGAAAATTTAACAATTTTATTAAAACTCACCGATAAAATATTTAAAAAATAAAACTGTCTCATTTGGGGCATTTATATATATTTTTAAGTATAGAATAATTGCATGGAAGATTTGAAGATAAAATCTTCATCTACATTTTTTCTCAGCCCAGGAAATTTAGTTCAAACTATGTTTATTGAGAACTTTTTATAACATCACACTGTGCCTAGGCATTTTTAGGGAATACAAGAAAGTGAATCTGGTGCCACTCTGCCTCAAAGAAGTATGTAGCTAGTAGGACAAACAAAAGCACACGTGTTACACCTGGATATGAACAGAGTGGGGAAACTTTCAAAGTATAGTTTTCAACAGTAAGGTCTCAGAGAGCAATGTTGTTGTATGCCACTTATTTCAGAATTACAGGTGATCTTTAAGATTGCCCAGCATAGTGCCTGGAGCATAATAGGTATTCAATAAATGTTGAAAGAGTAGATGAACATTCTCTCATGCTTGCGGTTGGGTAGCAGGCTAGATGTATTGTGAGTCTGTGTGTGTGTGTGTATGTCAACTGTCTCTGTGATTAAACTGTTTATTTTAGAATTAGTAATTTTATATGGATTTTACCATCTTTGTGACCTTGGACACCTCCATTTTAAACTCTGTTTTCTTCATCTGTCAAATGTGGTGATAATATCTGTCTCATAAATTTGTTGTAAAGAGTGAATGAGCTAATATATGTCAGGCCTATTTATAGTGGCTATAATAGTTTAGGTTAGAAAAAATTGTTAGATACTCTTACTGTTCTCATTATTTTTACAAATAAAGGATGGGTGAAAGTACCTCATTATGAAACAGAAGTAGTTAAACCATAACATTGACATTGCATTTTATAAGTAGCAGAATTTTAATTCCAAATGGATAGCACTTCATTTTATCTATATTATTTGATTTTTAATTAAGGAAAAATATGTCATGAGTTATAAATAAAATAAGTTTATTATTTGATTTTGTACTTAGTAATTTTGTCTTTGCAGAGTGAAAACTCAATCACTTAGGAATGATTATTTACTCTTTCATCCATTCCACAAATGTCAGCTGAGCATCTAGTGTTCGCAAGGCATTCGTAAGGTAGGCACTGTTGATAGAGCAGTGAACAAGACTGACTCCCTGCTTTCAAGAAGTTTACATTTAGTTGGAGTTCTAGTTCATTGTTCACAGACCTGGATTTACAAGTCCAGCCCTTCAGAGGTGGTTCACAGGTGGTGAGCAGTGTCCTAGGCATAGATGGCATATGAATGAGGGTTTCTTTTTTTGACTCCATGAATTATAACAAGGCCAGACACCATCAGGCTTGAAAAATTACATTATAGCCCACATTCCGTAAAGTTATATTTAATTGTTCTCCTCTGTCATTTTAAGGGAAAGATAAATTTTTGAGCATACTTTAAGAAATTATGAGGACTTAGGTACAAATGAATAACAAAGTTAGGTCAGGAAGTACATGATCCCAGTTGACTCTAACTCTACTATTAGAGTTCTATTAATTCTATTATCTAGGCTACATTAAGTAAAAATAATTAAATTTCTCTCTCTGTCTTTTGAATATTAGAAAACTTTGGGCCTTGGACTGATACCTAGATTCATAGCTATTTTCTGTTTAGAACTTTTCTTCTCTTTTCCCCACCATTAATCACCTTATTGCTAACTATGATGAAAGAACTTATTTATGATTAATGATTTCATCATTATGTATGATGAAAACAGTGTACTAAACCTCAGAAAAGGCTATATGTCCTTGCCTTCTCTGCTTTTCTGTTTATTGTTTGAATGAGACAGAACTATTTTTGAGACAGACTGAGCAAACTAAGCATTTGTAATTTTGTTTCAAGTTTAATTTCTTACCAGTAGGAGGATTTGGGCAAATAGGCTTGTCCTTTTTGCTCAGCTGTAAAGTGCAGATGATAAAGCTCGCCAGAGAGTTATGTGATTCAGATTTCAAAATAAGAATGAGGCTTTAGAAAGTATGCATAAACTTTGATATAGCTAGCTATTGTTTTTATTGGCAAGAAATAATGAATAATTATAGCAGCAACTATTAATTAAGCATTTTCTAGGTGCCATATGCTTCATATAGATTGTTGGTAGTCCTCACAGTAACTCTGCATGATAGGAATAATTATTGCCTAATTATATATAAAAGAATATGGTCTTCAAAAACATTAGCTGGCTTTCCCGCAGGTATTTGAAATAGTCAGTTGCACAGCCAGAATTCAAATGCATGTTTGTGCCGATCTGAATCCAATGCTTGTTGCACCATATTGCCTCTCTATTGCATGCTAAAACGCAGAAGTGGAGTGAGAAAGCATATGCCTTCAATTCCCTGTTATGGCCTTACTCTTTTTACTTCTTTTTTTAAAAATTTACTCGTTATAGGCACATGTTAAATCAAATAGTATTGAGTGTCCCCTCCATAGGAATCCACCTGAAGATAACTGCTTTTAGTTTTTAATTGCTTCAAATGTTCTCAAGTATTTAGCCACCTAATTGTAAATAATGCTATGTCTAGGTTTACCAATATTAGACATTATTTATAGATAGAAATTATAGATAATTTATTTATCATAGGTGATGACTTAGCTCACTTATACCACCTAGTAGCTCTGTGTCCCCCTATCTTACCAATATAGTTTTAAAAATTAATGTTTACCTTATTGATGTTATATAAATATTGTTCACTGCAAAACCAAGTAATATATTATAATTACATTTCCTTTCTTGTACAACGATTTTTATTGCCTAGGGTTTTTCTCTCATTCTCTGTTACAAGCTTTTTACAATCAGAAAGAAACTTTCTTTTCACCTGTTTCTTTTCCTATCTCTATCACTATTCTTTGAAACCATGATTGATATAAATGTTAACTTTTATCCAGTTAGTTTCTTTATTAAACTTGCAACAGGTTTTCTTGTAGACTCTGCAACCCATCCCTGCCAGAAATTCATTTTAATTCTCAAAGAGCCAATGCATTTGATTCCAAAAGTTTGCCAAAATCCACATTTAAAACATCTTCTGATAGACAAAATTTAAACAGAGATCTTTGCTCTTTTTCTCACAATAAATAGCTTCTATGGTAGGAGCAGTATTTTATTTTAATCAGTAAGTACTTTAAGTAAATTAGAATGGGTTTTCAGCACAGCTTAAAAATATGTGTACTGGGGCTTCCCTGGTGGTACACTGGTTGAGAGTCCTCCTGCCGATGTAGGGGACACATGTTCGTTCCCTGGTCCGGGAAGATCCCACATGCCACGGAGCAGCTGGGCCCATGAGCCATGGCCGCTGAGCCTGCGCATCCAGAGCCTGTGCTCCTCAACGGGAGAGGCCACAACAGTAAGAGGCCCGCATACCACACACACACAAAAAAAATGTGTATTGATACCCTCTTGGTTAGTGGACCTCCAAAATATTGAAATGGTAGATGTCATTAACTGGTCATTTGATCCCTCAAAAGAGGTATGCTTTTGCAGCATATAGGAGCAACCAGAGAAGATGGTAGCTCAAAGCCGGTGAGAGTACTGAGTCCCTTTCAGGAATATAACAGCTACTTTAAATCTACTTAGTATCATTTGAAATAAAATTTATGTAGTATATTGAGCATATTGAAAATATTTTGTAATCCCACTATACCTAATGACTTACAAAATCCTAATCCAGGGATGGAATTTTATAAAAAGAAATGAGAATGTCAAGCCTTGAAAATATGTCATGTTGAGTCTATTTAAATTATTTACTAATAAATAGCATAAAGTGAATTGGTGAGTGTGGGTCTCCAAGCAAACATTGCATATTCAATAAAGTATGTTAAAATATACTTTCAGAGTGTCTTTCAGAAAGTAGGATTCTAAATTGAACAAAAGAGAAATAAATTCAAGATTTGCAAGACAGTGTTTTCTTTTGAAAAGGTTCATGAAGAAGAGCTATAATTAATGTGTTAAATTCTACCTGATACAGTGTTTCTTTTTTTAAAACCATGTTAAAGAACAATAGGGAAATATGAGTAGGTATACTATTTTGTATAACAAAATATATAAAATAAAAATATATATCATATGAGAGCAAAGTATTAACAGTGTCTTTGCAATAGGGTTATGTGGAGGTGGGGTGGGGGGCTGTAACTTTTATACTTCCATATCATTTGAGGTTCTTCAAGATGAGTATCTGAGTTTTTGAAAGCAGAAAAATAGAAAAATAGAGACATCTTAAAGAAATAAGTAAAGGGTAGATAAATCTGAAGGAAAAAAATAAAATGTAGCCTTTATGTCTTGTTAGTATGGTGAACTACATACCCGAACGTCTCAGGGTAAACAACTAAAAATGATGTGATAGATATAAAAATAGTGTTTGCATGCAACTGTGAACTGGAAAGGCAGAGTGGAAGATGGTGATGGTTTGTTTAGCCAAAGAGGTTAAAACAAACAAAAACAAATAACAAAAAACCTAGGTAAAAATGTGATCCAGAGAGGTATGCCTTAGAGTATTTGTTGAACCTGGTAAACCCTGGGCTAGGGTTTTCACATGCTCATTCCTTTTTTTTTTTTTTTTTTTTTTTGCGGTACTCAGGCCTCTCACTGTTGTGGCCTCTTCTGTTGCGGAGCACAGGCTCCGGCCGCGCATGCTCAACGGCCATGGCTCACGGGCCCAGCCGCTCCGCGGCATGTGGGATCTTCCGGGACCGGGACACGAACCCGTGTCCCCTGCATCAGCAGGTAGACTCTCAACCACTGCGCCACCAGGGAAGCCCACTCATTCCTTAGTGAAAGAGGAACAGGAAGCAGTCAAACTCTAGGTTCTTCTTTGGTGGAGAGTTTAAACTTCAGGTCCCCTCAGCGTAGACTTCCAAATCTCTGCACCTTCATTGTAAGAGTGCATAATAAAATCAGCCTGTCACCTTCCACAGCACTGCAAAAAAAACTGATTGGCTCAAACCTTAGCACTGAATATAGTGAAAAGAATATCTCCCTGATCACTTGTAACCACAAGCTGGTCTTGTGGGTTTGCTACTGAAATTCACACTACATGGTGTTATAAAAAAGAAAATTAATGCAAGAATTTACGGTGGTCCTAAGTTTAAAATCCCCCCAAGTACCTGGCAGAAGCAAACAAAAATCCCCTCTGAAGGACTCTACCTTCAATGCAGGACTCAAAAAATCCCCACAGGTAAATTTTTTTTTTAAAAACGAGTTTGCAATCAAAAATTACAAAACAAGTTGTCATAAATGAGTATCAGAAACAGTATTCAGGAGAATAAGATTAGTAAACATTTCAGATATTAAAATTATCAAACAATATAAAACAAATGTGTTTAATAAAGAAATAATAGAAGGGATTAAGGTCACAAAAGAAGAATAATAAGGTGGGGAGACTTGACCTACCACATATAAAAATTTGGTATAAAGCTTTACTAATTAATACAGCAATATACTGGTGCAAAGGTAACTGGATTGGCCAGTGAAACAAAATAACCCAGGAATATCTATGTGGGTGGAAACTTACTATATAACAGAGCTAGTGTTATGATAAGGATTGACTTTTCAGTAAATGATATTGGGCTCATTGATTATTCATTATGGGAAAACAAACAGAAAAATGGGCCAAAGAGTTACTATATTTTAATCTGATTTTGCTTTCAGATGATCTTTTATTTCTGATCCTCTTATTTGTCTATCCACCTGCCCACTTATCTAAAGGGGCAAAATCTGCTATTGTGTGTTCCTCAGTTACTGTTTTGGCAAAAAAATTAAGGAGAAAATTTAAATTGTTACACTGGAAAAGTTACCTCTAAGCTGACTCACTCTCACATCTTTGTCTACCCCCACCCAATTCATTGATCCCTTCTCTCAGCTTCTGACCTTTAACACAGTCATTACATTACATTCATTCTTCTTCTGTAGTATCAAATAGATACTACATTATCTACTTAAGGGTTACTGCTGATAGTTTTCCCCAGACATGATTCATATAAACATATCATTTTTGTGTTCATAAATCTTTTTAAATTGTGCCTTTTTTCAACTGTGAATCTTTTGGACAGTATTATTAGTTATCTCACTCTTTTTGTCCCTACCACTGTTAACCATCTAAATCAGTGTTTCTCACCAACGGTGCAAGGGGGTTCCCTTTTCTCCACACACTCGCCAGCATTTATCATTTGTAGATTTTTTGATGCTGGCCATTCTTTTTTTTTTTTTTTTTTTTTTTGCGGTATGCGGGCCTCTCACTGTTGTGGCCTCTCCCGCTGCGGAGCACAGGCTCCGGACGCGCAGGCTCAGTGGCCATGGCTCACGGGCCCAGCCGCTCCGCAGCATGTGGGATATTCCCGGACCGGGGCACAAACCTGTGTCCCCTGCATCGGCAGGCAGACTCTCAATCACTGCGCCACCAGGGAAGCCCCGATGCTGGCCATTCTGACCAGTGCGAGATGATATCTCAGTGTAGTTTTGATTTACATTTCTCTAATGATTAATGATGTTGAGCATTCTTTCATGTGTTTGTTGGCAATCTGGATATCTTCTTTGGAGAAATGTCTGTTTAGGTCTTCTGCCCATTTTTGGATTGGGTTGTTTGTTTTTTTGATATTGAGCTGCATGAGCTGCATGTAAATTTTGGAGATTAATCTTTTGTCAGTTACTTCATTTGCAAATATTTTCTCCCATTCTGAGGGTTGTCTTTTCATCTTGTTTATGGTTTCCTTAGCTGTGCAAAAGCTTTTAAGTTTTGTTAGCTCCCATTTCTTTATTTTTGTTTTTATTTCCATTTCTCTAGGATGTGGTTCAAAAAGGATCTTGCTGTGATTTATGTCACAGAGTGTTCTGCCTATGTTTTCCTCTAAGAGTTTGATGTAAATTGATACAGCCACTATGGAGAACAGTATGGAGGTTCCTTATAAAACTAAAAATAGAACTACCATACGACCCAGCAATCCCACTACTGGGCATATACCCTGAGAAAACCATAATTCAAAAAGGCATTACCACAATGTTTATTGTAGCTCTCTTTACAATAGCCAGGACATGGAAGCAACCTAGGTGTCCATCAACAGATGAATGGATACAGAAGATGTGGCACATATATACAATGGAGTATTACTCAGCCATAACAAGAAACGAAATTGAGTTATTTGTAGTGAGGTGGATGGACCTAGAGTCTGTCATACAGAGTGAAGTAAGTCAGAAAGAGAAAAACAAATACCATATGCTAACACATATATATGGAATCTAAAAAAAAAAAAAAATGGTCATGAAGAACCTAGGGGCAAGACAGGAATAAAGACGCAGACCTACTAGAGAACAGACTTGAGTATACGGGGCAGGGGAAGGGTAACCTGGGACAAAGTGAGAGAGTGGCATGGACATATATACACTACCAAATGTAAAACCGATAGCTAGTGGGAAGCAGCCACATAGCACAGGGAGATCAGCTCGGTGCTTTGTGACAAACTAGAGGGGTGGGAGGGAGGGAGACATAAGAGGGAAGAGATATGGGGATATATGTATATGTGTAACTGATTCACTTTGTTATAAAGCAGAAACTAACACATCATTGTAAAGCAATTATAGTCCAATAAAGATGTTTAAAATAAATAAATAAATAATAAATCAGTGTTTCTCAACCAAGGGTAGTTTTTCTCCCTAAAGAAACATTTGGCAATGTCTGGTGACATTTTGGGTTGTTATGGGTGCAGTGTAATATGAGGCCAGGGATGCTGCTATGCATCCAACAATGCACTGGACAGCCTCCCATAACAAAGAATTACCTCACCCAAAATGTAAATAATGCCAATTTGAGAAGCCCTGCCCCATATAACTGCCTTTTGAGCTAATTTCTTATCATGCTTCTTTCTAATTTTGACTCTTCTGGATGTACCTGCTCTCCTAGGCCACCTTCCTAATGTAATAAAACACTCTGTTCTGAATTCTTTTACTGCAACTAATATCTAGCCATAAGATAGCCTTTTTCTTCACTGAATCCCACAAAATAGTACAGAAAGTGGAGAATGGAGTGGCGGAAATAGGTCTGAATCAAGATAGCTAGGGCTTCCCTGCTCTCCTATATCAGTGTTTTCCCTGCTCTCCTGTATCAGTGTTTTTTCCCCTATAGATTATGAACTTAGGCAAATTAATAAAACACAGATAGTGATCCTGCCTTAGTTTTCATTCCCAGATTATATGGAAGAGAAGCATTTACTGGGTGGCTAGTTATGTGTGCCAATCATTATACTAAGCCAGTGCTTTCAGAGATTTAGCTCAGTGATTCTCAAAACAGCTCTAAGAGAAATCTTATTATTCTTAATTTACAGAAGAGAAAACTGGGACTTAGAAAAAGTAAACATAAATGCCTTTCCCAGTTTCACACAGAAATTGGGATTTGATCCCAAGTTTTCTAATTCAGGGTTAGTGTTCTTTCTACTATCCCACTCAACCACTTTAGACTTTATTACTTGCAGCATGCCTGTTTTATCTAGTCCTTTTTTAAGACTTTATTCTGTTATCCAGAAAAATACTGGATAACCGAATACTATTTGAAAAATACTGTGACTTTTTTAAAAAATAGGTCCTCTTTTTTTGTTTTCCTTCATTTTTTTAAAAGACTATTTTTTAGAGCAGTTTTACATTCACAACAAAATTAAGAGGAAGGTATAGAGATTTCTCATATACTCCTCAACCCCTCACATGTGTAACCTCCTCGATGATCAATATCACTAATCTGAATGGTACATTTTTTACCAAGGCTGAACCTACAATGACACAGCATAATCACTCAGAGTCCTTAGCCTTTACTCTTGGTGCTGTACATTCTGTAGGTTTGACAAAAGTATAATGACATATATCCATCATTATAATATCATACTGTTTTCACTGCCCTAAAAATTGTATGTTCTCTGTTTATTCATCCCTACACCCACCTCCCCCCTGGCAACCACTGATCTTTTTACTGTCTCCATAGTTTTGCCTTTTCCAGATATCATGTAGTTAGAATCATACAGTATGTAGCCTTTCTGATTGGCTACTTTTACTTAATACGTATCTAAGATTCCTCTATGTCATTTCATGACTTAATAGCTCATTTTTTTTTAGCACTGGTTAATATTCTATTGTCCAGATATACCATACTTTATCTGTTCATCTACTAAGGGACATCTTGGTTGCCCCCAAACTTTGACAATTACAAATAAAGCTGCTATAAACGTCCATGTCCAGATTTTTCTGTGAATGTAAGTTTCAACTCCTTGGGTAAATACCAAGGATTTGCTGGGTCATGTGATAAGAGTATGTTTAGTTTTGTAAGAAACCACCAAACTGTCTTCCAAAGTGGCTGTACCATTTTCGATGCCCAGCAACAATGTATGAGAGTTCCCTTTGCTCTATATCCTCCCCAGCATTTGATGTCAGTGTTCAGATTTTGGCCATTCTAATAGTGTAGTGGTATCTCGTTGTTGTTTTAATTTGCATTTCCCCTTTTCTTCCTTTTCCACCCTGCCATAATTCAGAGTGCCTTGTATAGTGCTATGGGTACAAAAATGCTCAATAAATATTCTTTAAAAAGAAAAAAGATACAGGTGGGGGGCAGATGGGTGTAAAGAAGAAAGGTAGGAATGCCTGACTTCTTCAAAACAATGTAAGAAACCTGCCAGAGCAGTTATTTCAAAACAGAAAAGGTTAGGTTTGCATTATAAATTAGGACTTTGTTTATATTTCCTTTTGACTCAAGAAGTACTGTACTTCAGAAGCCCTTATTGCTTGATGTCTTTGAATCGTTTATCTTACTGGTTTGTATCTTCTTGTTGCAGTGAGGTTAAGTGTCATGATGAGTAAAGAAAGGCGAGACCTCCCATGCATTATGGACTTCCTTGTGACTCAGCATTCTTGTTATCATCACAATAAAAGATGATTGGGCTTCACTTTCATAACATTTTTTGTTTGTATGACCATTTTAATGAAAATGACAACAGTCATTTGAAAATATTCAATACCTATGCATAATATTTTTAAAAGTTTTCAGTAGCTTACTATAGCTAATAAGATAGAGGTGTAATTGTCTATATTAATTGATTTAAAGCATACATTTTACATAATTTCTCTTCAATTTAAAGTACCTGTTAGTCATGGTTTTTTAAGAGTTGTGGTCATTTTTCAGAAGAATTATTTCCTAATTTTAATAGGGAGTGCCAAGTTCTGTATGTTTAACTTAAAACTGAGTAAATGTAAAAACATTTCAAAGGTAATATTTTTTAAATGTATACATATTCAACAATTAATACAAATGTTGATTTCTCTTAACGTTTTACTTGTATATGTCAAGAGTACAGGTCATTTTGAGAGGGGAAATACGTAATCATAACCTTCACAACTCCTGCCTTGCTTTCATCAATAGGAAATCAGGGACAAAGTATGTATTAAGTATATTAGAGAAATGAATATATTTTAGAGGTTATGTGAATGATCTTACTGAAAATGATTCTCAACTAAGTGTGATCATTTTCATTCCCCCTCACCCATGCCAGAAAGAGTTTGGATAGGTCTGGAGGCACTGTTGACTCTCACAGTGGTTGGAGGGAGCTGAGCACGACTGGAAGGCTCCAGTAGTGTTAAATTACTTGCAGAGCGTGAAACAGTCCCCGCTAACAAAGATTTTTCTTATCCAACATATCAGATGTCTGCATTAAGAAACACTGAAAGATACTGATTCATATTCTACTTTTATCACCAAGTATAAGACACTAGGCACCTTTATGAGGAATCTCTGAGAGTTAAGGCATCTCCAAGGCAAAATCTTTAAACTGAACAAACCTCTTCCACTCATGAAGATGTTTGTTGTAAAAATAAAGTTTATCCATGTCACATGGCATTAGGTGTTTGAAGAATCTATCCTGAACTGTTCTTAGAAGCATTTTTCTCCAGTGTTAGCCCTTCAGAAAAAGGCCCAGAAATGAAAATAGAGACTTAATCTCTTATTATGAGGAGATTATTAAGGTTGGGGTACTGAAGCTCAGCAATGACAGTTGGTTTAGATTCAGGTAAAAGGGCTCACTAAATGGCCTGGTACTTTATCTGTTAAAGGTCAAGATTCAAAGCAGAGAGAACGCAAGTAGGAGACTGTCATACTACCATCCCCACCATAGACTGAGAAAATTGATAAAGGGAATTTACATATATTGACCACCTACTATTTGCTAGACATTGGGAAAGGCACTATGTATATATTCATTCATTTGTACAATTAAATTTTGCTATGATATACAGTAGGAAAACTGTTGGGGGATATATAGCTCCTGCAATTCAAGAACATCCAGTATGATGAGGGAGACACAGAAGCAGTCAACTGTAACTACATATGATAAGTGCTATGATATGGAGTACATACTGGTACAGTGGAGGCATATACGTTTATTCCTGACTTGGAGAATTGTGAGGTCTGAAAGTGCTTTAACAGAGGATGTGACATCTGGTATGAGTCTCTTTATATCATCTAATATCAAAAAAACTATGTTGGGCTTCCCTGGTGGCGCAGTGGTTGAGAGTCCGCCTGCCAATGCGGGGGACACGGGTTCGTGCCCCGGTCTGGGAAGATCCCACATGCCGCGGAGCGGCTGGGCCCGTGAGCCATGGCTGCTGGGCCTGCGCGTCCACAGCCTGTGCTCCGCAACGGGAGAGGCCACAGCAGTGAGAAGCCCGTGTAATGCAAAAAAAAAAAAAAAAAAACTATGTTGTACATATTATTTCTATTTATAGATGAGACTGAAGTTACAAAAAGGCAATCTAATCTATATAAGGCCATATAATAATAATAACAATTTTTCATATAGCACTTAATCTGCAAGAGTGTTATACTAATTATTGTAATCCTCACAACCACTCTATAATATAGATGCTTTTGTTATTTCAATTTTACAATTAAGAAAACTAAGCCCAACAAGGCTAAATAATTGTTCCAAGATCACGTATTCATAAATGTTGGGATTTGAACCAAAGCAGACAAACCATAGTGTCTGTGTGCTTAATCACTGTAGCATACACTCTCTCTCCTACTTGATCATTAAACCAGGGTTCAGAACTCAGCAGTCAGACTCCAGAACCCAGGCTGTTAAGTGATAGAATGAGATTGGCATTTTAGAAAGGTTGTTTTGACAATAGTATAAACAGTGAACTGAAATGAGACAGATTTGGAGACAGGAAGGTGAAATAGAAGAAAGAATGGCTGCTGGTCTGATCTTGGGTAGTGGCAGCTAATGTGTACAGTAGTGTACAGATTCAAGAGATTTTAACAATTGGAAAGATCAGGACTTGGTGATTAATTAACATGGAATATGAAGGAAATAGGAAAGTCAGGGATCACACGAGGGCTTTTTGTTTGACTAAGTGAGAAGTTGGTAGTTGGGATGGAGAATACAGGAGGGAAAACAAGAATTGGAGAGAAAGTTGTTAAGTTTTTCCATTCTCTTTAAATTTTATGTTGGGAATGCTCTAAGACACCCAAATGAAGATATCCAAAAAGCAGAGGCATTTTTGAATCTGGAATTCAGGAGAAAGGCCTGGGCTGTAAATAAAGAAAAGGACCAAGCAGGGAAATGTAGGATTGCCAAGCATTTTTAAAGACACAGTTGAGGTTTTTAGGTCGAAATATGTCATGGCCCAAATCTATAAAATTGTGGGGGGGGGGGTGAGAGAGAGAGGGGGGAGAATGGGGAGGGAGAGAGAGAGAGAAATGGTGGTGGGCGGAAGATGGAGGGAGAGGAGAAGAAAAAGGAGAAATCTTGGAAGGCACTGGGGAGGATAAAAGATTGTAAATACTTAAAAGTTAATAAATCTTTTCCTGTTTGCCTGCTCAGCTTCGGGGTCAATTCTTGGGCTGTTTTATAATGTTGGAAGGGAGGAGAATTGAAAGAAGCTGAGAAAACTTGATTGATTTACACTAGGAAGTTAGAAGGAGAAAATAATCAATCCAGAAAGACTGGAGGAAGATATATATTGGAGGAAAATGTCATATTGGGTGGAGCTTGGAGAGATAGTTTGAGGAATATTTGCGGGTATGAGATGAGATTCTGGGGCAGCCGTGCTGCTCTGGACAAAAGAGAATTTTAAAATCTTTTACTATGCATTAGCAATGAAATCCTACATTAGTGCTTGTTCATGAGAGTTTAGTAAAGATTTAAAATCTCTTTCTGCTTTTCAGTGCTTTTTGGATATAGGCTGCTGTTTTGTTTGTTTTTATCTGAACATGGTATTATGAGTCTGGCCAAAAGGTAGCTTGGCTTTATATAGGTTACTTCTAATTTCTCTCCCAGAACTCCAGCAACTTCACAATTTCTACTGAACATCTTACATGACAGTTTTAGAAGTACATACTGTTCCATTGTATAGATGTATCATAATTTATTCAAATCTTTGAACACTTAGGTTGTTTACAGTTTTTTATCATAAACAATGCTTTAATAAAAAATGTTTTTCATTAGGTTAGATTACTTTAGAAAAAATGCTAGAAATACACTTACTTGGTCAAAAGGTATCACATTTTAAAGACTTCTGGTTGTTACCTTCAAATTACTCTTCCGAAAAATTATCTCAATATATGCATATAAATGTGTGTTTATTTTTCCCCAAAGTCCCAATATGGATATTTCAAGCTTTTTGTCTTTGCTTATCTGATTGATGAAAAGTAGGATTTTTTTTTTCAATTTAACATATTTTTGAGCCCCTGCTGTATAGATTTGACACAGGCCTAATTTCTGGGAAGAGACAAGTTCCTTATTCTTGTGGAGGTTACATTTTAGAGCGTGTGTGAGGTGGTAGGCTGAGGGTAAGAAAAATGGTTTGGGAAAGAGAAAAAATAAATACTTATATATATTTGAAAAAAAGGGAGGATTAGAGGATAATCCAGTTGGTGGCTTGGACTAGGGTGGAGGAGGAAAGAAGGGTTTCAAGAAAAGTGAGAAAGCTTTTCTCTTTGATTTTTATATCAGAATCAGGCAAAGATAAGTCAGAAAAGTTATAGACCAGTCTCACATGAACACTATGATGCAAAAATCCTAAATAAAATATTGGTAAACTGAGGTGAGTAATGTTTTATGTGAGCATTAGTATCTCTGGACCATTAGGCTTTATGGAAGGAATTCAAGAATGGCTCAGTTTTTTAAAAAAATCTATCAGTGTTATCTATTACATTGAACAAATTAAAGCGGAAAATTATATGATCATCGCAATAGATGCGTAAAAAGCATTCAATAAAATTCAACAATAATTATAAGAAAAACTTAGCAAATTAGAAATAGAAGGAAAATTCCTTAACCTGATAAATGTTATCTACAGAAATTAAATAAGTAAAACCAAAAACAGCAAGCATGCCATTTGGAAGTCTGAATAAAAGAAAAGGTTGCCTATTCTTCCAACTTCTCAACATAGTAGAAGTTCTACCCAATAAAAAAAGGAAAGAGAAATATACAGATTAGCTAGCAAAACACAATGTCATTATTTGCAGATGGTACTGTTATCTATGTAGAATTAAAAGAACATATCAGCAAGTTTGCTGGATAAAAAATAAACTCACAAAAATCAGTAACTCTCTTATCTACTAATGATCAGTCTTTTAAAAGAATCCTGATGTCATTTAGCTGTCTTTGAAGCTTGTTATGTATTATGTGTGATTAATAAATAACCTTAATATTGAAACAAAAAAAAGATTAAAAGGCTATCAGTAATAACAAAAATTATACCAAGAATAAACATAAAAGGAATGTCCTGAACAGTTTATCTGAAGAAAGTTATAAAATTATAAAGCTTTGTTGAGACATTTAAAAACACATTAACAGGGCCTCCCTGGTGGCGCAGTGGTTGAGAGTCCGCCTGCCGATGCAGGGGATACCGGTTCGTGCCCCGGTCCGGGAGGATCCCATATGCCGCGGAGCGGCTGGGCCCATGAGCCATGGCTGCTGAGCCTGCGCATCCGGAGCCTGTGCTCCGCAACGGGAGAGGCCACAACAGTGAGAGGCCCGCATACAGCAAAAAAAAAAAAATAAATAAATAAATAAAAAAAATAAATAAATAAATAAAAAAATAAATAAAAACACATTAACAAATAGATATATGTTGGTTTGACTAAATACAAAAAAGGTGCAAATTTTCCTCCACGTTAGTCTGTAAATATAATGTGAAGCTAGTTTGTCAGGGTTTTTCATGTTTTGGGTTTGTTTTTTTTTTTAGGGAAAATGAATGAATTTACTGAACAGATGCTTATTCAGGGACTACCTTGTATCAAAATCTGTGGAAGCTATTGGGATACAGCAAAAAACAAAACAGGGAAATCCCTGTATTCATGGAGCTGACATAAATAGTTCCAAGCTTCACAGCTCTTCCAACATTTACTTTGAATGCTATGAGGAACAGTAAAGGAAGTACAAGGCTAATGCTGATTTGAGAGAGGAGGAAGGGTTGTGAAGAGAGGGAGGAGTAATGCAGGCTGGGCTGTCTGTATATTTTCAACTTGATTATAAAGATTTTTTTTAATTGAGGTGTAATTGATATAACACATTAAGTTAGTTTCAGGTATACAATGTAATGATTTGATATTTGTATATATTGCAGAATGATCACCACAGAAGTCTAGTTAACATCTGTCACCATACACAGTTACAGAAATTTTTTCTTCTTGTGATGAGAACTTTTAAGATTTACTCTCTTAGCAACTTTGAAATATGCAGTACAGTATTAAGTTTAGTCACCATGCTTTACATTACATCCCCATGATATTTATTTTATAACTGGAACTTTGTACCTTTTGACTCCTTTACCAGTTTTGCCCATCTCCACACACCCTGCCTCTGGCAAACACCTATCCATTCTCCGTATCTATAAGCTGGGGGGGCGGGGTTGTTTGTTGTTTTTTCTTTTATTTTTTAGATTCCATATATACGTGAGACCATATGGTATTTGTCTTTGTCTAACTTATTTCACTTGGCATTGTGCCCTCGAGGTCCATCATGTTGTCACAAATGGCAAGATTTCATTCTTTTTTATGGCTGAATAATAGTCCATTGTATATTCTTTATCCATTCATTTGTCAATGGACATTTAGGTTGTTTCAATATCTTGGCTTTTTAAAATAATGCTGCAATGAACATACAAAAAAGAAAGAAATAGGCCCAAGTGTAAAAAATTTACAACATGATACAGGTGGCATTTCAAATTAAAATGGGAAAATTATGGATTATTCAATAAATAGTGTTGTGGCAATTTGGAATGAAATTAATACACTAGTCTCATAATTTACACCAAAATAAAGATCAGGTGGGTTAAAAATGTTGCAATTTTTCTCACCTTATTTTTCGCTATGAAATATTTCAAATATACTGAAAACTACAGGGTAATTAAGTAACTTTCAATCAAATCAAATTACATTTAATTCTGATTTCTCTCTCATTTAAGAAAAAAAAATAGTATGTTACTGACAAAGCTAAAGCCCACTTTCCATCCCTTCTCCAGTCCTCCCTTTACAGAGGTAACCACTATTCTGAAATTAACATATTCAAATGCATGGATGTTTTTATGTACTTTTTAAATATATGTTGATAAACAATAGTATTCATTAATTTTTTTTAATCTTATGTTTAAATCTGCAGTTCATGTGTAGGGCTTAAATCCACCTGGAACTTGCCTTACATATGATTTAAGGTAGGGATCTAATTTTTCAATATAAATAACCTATTGTCCAGAAGAGCCCATCCTATTCCTACTGATTTTAATAGTATAGTTTCTATGAGGTTTATTACCATTACCAAGTGTGTATGCTTTTTTGTTTCTCTTGTGAACTCTTTTTCCTATTACATTTTCAACTGTGTTTCTATTTATATGAAACTCTTCTTGTTCTTATTTTTATTGTACAATTTAATATTTAACAGACCACCTTCATGAACTATTGTATTAGTTTAATTGGTACACTGGGGTTTTTTATGTAAATAATTTTATCATTAGCAAATAATGGTAATTCCAAATCTTTTCTAATATTTGTATCTCAATTTTCTTACTTGGTTGCATTGGCTAATTCTTACAAAATAATGTTGGTAAGTGTACCACTTCTAATTTACTTAGGGTATTTAAAATAGAAGTAGAGAGTGAACTTTATCAAATAACTTGAGCCATTTATGGTAATAATCATATGGGGGGTTAACCTATTAATTTAATAATGTATTTTATTAAATTTCCCAACATAGATATCTCATATTCCCCATGTAAACTCTCTTTGGTCATATATTTAACTTGCTTATTTTTAAAATCAAATTTCTGTGGAGGAAGAATAGGGATTTATCTTTTTGTTTACTGTTTTGTCCTTAGTTCCTGGTACATTGCCTGGCATAGAGTAGATACTCTGGAAATATTTACTAAATTAAAGAATAAGTGAGATTAGTTTTCAGTTTCTCTCATTGACTTGTCATTGTCATATTTTATAGCACAGTATAATAGTTTCATAAAGCGAATTTAAAGACTTTTCTTCTTTCTCTAAGATCATTCAACTTATTGAAATAGCACTAGAGCTATCTGTTTTAAAAAGAGCTAGTTTTTGTTGTGATTGTTCAAGTCTAACTTTTTGGGGGTTTTTTTCATTTTTTTTCTATTTTTATCACTATCTTTTTTCTCTTTAGGTTTATATTATTGTTCTTTTCTGGCTTTTTGAATTAAATGCTTGGTATATATATTTCAAACTTTATTTCTTTTTTAATAAATGGATTTAAAGCTCCACGTTTTCTTCTGAGGTCAATTGTTTCTAAACAGTCTAAAATTTATTTTTTATTTCCTCCTTAATACAGGCATTATTTAGGCAAATGCTTTTTCTATTTTTTTTTTTTTAAGTTCTAAGGGGATATGGTTTTAACTATTCTTTTGTTGTGGATTTAGTTTTTCTTAATTTAGATAATGTGGTCTGCATAATTTCTACTTGAGGAATTTATTAAAACTTTCTTTATGACCTAATAATATAATTACTTTCTATGGACATCTAAATATAATACATATTCTCTGTTGATACAGCTTGGTTTTTCTGCCATGTATTTTTGACTACTTGATTGTTGATTTATGAGAACACTCTATTCAGTTTCCCATTATGGTTGTAAATATGACTATTTCTGCTGTATTATTAAACAGTATTTATGTGTGTGTATGTGTGTATGCACATACATATATTGTTAATAGTAAATATATGTGTGTATAGAGAGAGAACATATTTTTCTAAGTATTACCAATGTGTGAAGATTATTATGTATTTTTGGTTAGAATTTGACTTTTATCAATTGATACATCCTTCTTGTCCCAGTTAATGAATTTTGTCTTCAATTTAACAACTTTATTCTGGTACCTGCATATTTTTGTTGGCATTTTCATGGTATATCTTTTTTACTCTTTGATTTTCAGCATCTCCATCATATTGATTTAACTGTGTCTTTTTTAACTAGTATGGCCCTGGGTTTTCTTTCTTTCTTTCTTTCTTTCTTTCCTTTTTTTTTTTTTTTTTTTTTTGCCAGAGTCTTTATCTTTTAATGGAGGAATAAAATTCGTTATTATGCATTATGACTATTGATATACTTGCATAGTTTATACTTTTTCCTACCCCATAGTTGTTTAGTTTTCTACTTATTACTTTTTTGTGTATTTATTCATCTTATATTTTTCCCTGCTTTCTGTTGAACTGATCTAACTTTTCTTCTTTATTTTGGTTTTTCTTTTGATGGTTTGGAAATTTTGTATTCTGTTTTCATTTTTGCCTATGCCCATATGTATAAACTTTTGTTTACTAATAAAGTATAGAGGTAATCAGCATATTCTACCAAAACAAACCCTTAACATGCTTGGATTTTCCTTGCATTCTCTCCACCCTCAACCATTATACATTATAACTAAATTTCATTTTGCCAATGTACAACTGTAAGTTTGCATGTAGTTTTGCTCAATATTCTTCCTTGACACTCATCTTTCCTTCAGTCTCTCCATTTTTTTCCATTTGCTAGAGTATATTTTAGTCTGACACTTAAACATCTGAGTGTCTAATCAACTCTCCCGAGTGGGATCTGCCATTTCTTACACTCCCTAGTTTTCCTCTTTCTTGATTCCCTCTCTATTGCTAGATGCTCAAGCTCAAATAATCATCCAAGAAAGGGTAATAGGAAATTCTTGTATGCCTGAAAGTCTTTTTATTCGACTTTTCATATTTGAAAACTGCGTTTGTGGTCCAGTGGTTGGGAATCTCACTTCCAATGCTGGGAGCCTGGGTTCAGTCCCCAGTCGGGGAACTAAGATCCTATAAGCTGTGTGGCACAGCCAAAAAGAAAAAAAGAAAAGATCGAAAACTGCGTTTGTTAGATATCTGATTTCAGAATCATCTTCTCACAAATTTAAGATATTGCTCCATTTCTTTCAGTGTTGCTTATCAGATGATTGATCTGTGACTTGTTTCTTCCTTCTGGAAGCCTGTAAGAGATCTTTATCTGGTGGTCCAAATTTTCATAAAGATATGTCTAATTATAGGTATTTTTTAAATCTATTGTACTTGGCATACAGGCCTCCTTAAATCTGAGGTCTTATATCCTTTTTGTCTCTGGCATTCTACCTTCTGTTATTTCTATGATTATTTTTTTCATTTCTATGTCCTTATTTTTTTCTCATTCTGAGACTTAGTTGAATGTTAACCCTTTAGAATCAGTCCTTTGTAACTCTTAACTTACTATATCCTTCCTTGTGCTTGTAATTCTACTTTTTAAAGACTTTTCTCAACTTTACTTTCTAAGCTCTGCTTTATCATTTACCACTCCTTCTACTTTCATTCTTTCCAAAGTTATTAAGCTCCCTTTTCTACAGATAGATGGCCCTTCATGTTCTTTCCTTATTGTATGTTTTTCCATTTAAAAAAGTATTTCATTACTAGTATATTAAGGAGATCTCAAGAGAGAGGAAATGGAAATATGAATTCAACCTATCATCTCATAGCAGAAACACATCTTAAGAGTTTTTGACTGCCTTTATTGTTCTTTTTAAAGCATAGAATCTGCAGTTTATGTTTTTATTTCCTCTTTGGAGAATGATTTTTCGTCTCTAGATAGTATTATTTATGCTCTTTATCTTTAGTCAGTAGTTTCCAGTTTTATTGCCCTGTGATTAGTGGCTGGCTTATAAATTTTTTTATTTTTGGAGTTCAGTGAAGTTTTCTATGTAGTACAGAATATAATCAGTTTTGATAAACACTACATGGACGTTTGAAGAAAATGTGTTTCTGTTATATACAAAGTTATGTGCATCCATTATGTTGGTTAATCCTTTAATTTACTTCTAGATGCTTGATTTGTAAATGACTGTGTTAGAGAAGCTGTTTTCCCAAAACAATTACTTCCATCTTTTCTTGTTTTCCTTGAATTTCAAATAGCTTTCTTTTGTTTCCTTTTTAAGTGCTATGTTATTTGTAGTATAAAACTTCATAAAATACATATATATATATATCCTTATTGTAGATCTGCACTTCTGATCAGTTTTTTTTAATTCACTTTGTCGGTGAATGTGCATTTGCTTTGATTTCCCCAAATGTGCTGTTAATGTTGCCCCTCTTCCTTTTTTTGTTCGTATTTGCTTGATATATCTTTATCTTTTCCTTTAATTTTAACCTTTGCTTAGAAATTTTTAACATGTGAATCTTACAGCATATTTCTTATATAGCATATAATTGCTTTCTTATAGCATAGAAAGCAGCATAGAAATCAATTTTGTTGTTTAGACTAGCCTAAGAGTCTTATTTTTCTAGACAAAGAACTGAATGATCTCACTGTTACTATGAGAAGAAATATGTTTGTTTCCATGTTCTCTATTTTTTACACTTATTTTTAGAAAACATTTCTCTTTTTTTCTTTTGTTATATCTCTCATATGTGCCCTGGGAAGTGACAGTGCTTGAATTCGCCTCTGTCCCTTACGAATATGAGCAGTTCACTGTCATCACATATACTTATCAGTGTTGGACTGTTTTTTTCTTCCAGTTTTATTTAGATATAATTGACATACAACCCTGAATAAGTTTAAGGTGTATAGCATAATGGTTTGACTTACATACATCATGAAATGATTATCACACTAAGTTTAGTGAACATCTATCATCTCATATAGATACAAAATTAAAGAAATAGAAGAAAAAATATTTTTCTTTGTGATGAGAACTCTTAGGATTTACTCTCTTATCAACTTTCATATATAACATATAGCAGTGTTAATTATATGTTTATCTTGTTGTACATTACAGCCCTAGTACTTAGCAGGGAGGTTGTACCTTTTGACTGCCTTCATCCAATTCCCCCTACCCCCGCCTCTATTAAACACAAATCTGATTTCTTTTTCTATGAGTTTGTTTTTTTATTTATTTGATTTTTGAAGTGTCATTGACCTACAACACTGTTAGTTCCTGTTATACAACATAGTGATTTGATACTCCTATACATTACAAAATGATCACAATAAGTCTAAGTTACCATATGTCACCATACAAAGATATTTCATAGTTGTTGATTATATTCCCCACACCATACACTTCATATCCATGACTGATTTATTTTGCAACTGGACGTTTGCTTAATCTCCCTCACCTATTTCTTCTGCACCACCCCCACCTCCCCTCTGGCAACCACCTGATTGTTCTCTGTATCTATAACTGTTTCTCTTTTGTTATGTTTGCTCATTTGTTTTTCAGATTTCACATATAAGTGTGCCCATCCATGTGGTTGCAAATGGCAAAATTTCATTGCTTTTATGGCTAAATAATAGTCCATTATATATTCTTTATCCATTCATCTGTCAGTGGACACTTAGGTTGCTTCCATATCTTGGCTTTTGTAAATAATGCTGCAGTGAACATTGGGATGCATGTACTTTTTGGATTAGTGTTTTTGTTTTCTTTGGATATATAACCAAAAGTGGAATTACTGGATCAATATGGTAGTTCCATTTTTAGTTTTTATGAGGAACCTCCATACTATTTTTCATAGTGGCTGCACCAATTTACATTCCCACCAACAGAACATGAGAGTTCCCTTTTCTCCACATTCTTGACAATTCTTATTTGCTGTCTTTTTGAAAATAACCATTCTAACAGGTGTGAGGTGATGTTTTATTGTGCTTTTGATTTTCATTTCCCTAATGATTAGTGATGGTGAGCATCTTTTCCTGTGCCTATTGGCCATCTGTATGTCTTTGGAAAGATGTCTGTTCAGGTCCTCTGCCCATTTTGTAATTGGGTGGTTTGTTTTTCTGATGTTGACTGGTATGAGTTTTTTGTATATTTTGGATATTAACTCTTCATCAGATATATTGTTTGCAAATATATTCTTCCATTTACTAGGTGGCCTTTTCATTTTGTTGATAGTTTCCTTCACTGTGCAAAAGCTTTTTTGTTGATAGTTTCCTTCACTGTGCAAAAGCTTTTTAGTTTGATGTATTCCTGCTTGTTTATTTTTGCTCTTATTTCCCTTGCCTGAGAAGACATATCCAAAAAATATTACTAAGACTGATGTCAAAGAGCTTACTGCCTATAATTTTTTGGAGAGGCTATCTTTTCTCTAATGTATATTCTTGCTCCCTCTGTCATAGATTCATTGACCATAAGTGTGTGGGTTTATTTCTGGGCTCTCTCTTCTGTTCCATTTATCTCTGTGTCTGTTTTTGTGCCAGTACCATACTGTTTTGATGGCTGTAGCTTTGTAGTGTAGTTGAAATCAGGGAGCATGATACATCCAGCTTTGTTATTCTTTCTCAAGATTCTTTTGGCTATTCAGGGTCTTTTGTGTTGTTTTCATACAAAGTTTAAAATTATTTCTCCTGTGAAAAATGCCATTGGTATTTTTAAAGAAATTGCATTGAATCTGTAGATTGCCTTGGGTAGTTATGGACACTTTAACAATATTAATTCTTCCAATCTATGAACACAGTATATCTTCCCATCTGTTTTTGTCATCTTCAATTTCTTTCATCAGTGTCTTGTAGTTTTCCAAGTACAGGTCTTTTACCTCTTTAGTCAGATTTATTCCTAGGTATTTTATTCTTTTTGATGCAATTGTAAATGGAATTGTTTCCTTAATTTCTCTTTCCAATAGTTCATTGTTAGTGTATAGAAATGCAACAGGTTTCTGCATATTAATTTTGTATTCTGCAACTTTACCAAATCCATTGATTAGCTCTAGTAGATTTTTGGTGGCATCTTTAGGATTTTCTATGTATAGTATCATGTCATCTGCAAACAGTGACAGTTTTACTTCTTCCTTTCCATTTTGGATTATTTCTATTTCTTATCTGATTGCTGTGACTAGGACTTCCAGTACTATTGAGATGCTGAATAATGTGTCTAGGGTGAGTATCCTTGTCTTGTTCCTGCTCTTGGTGGAAATACTTTCAGCTTTTGACCATTGAGTATGGAGTTAGCTGTGGGCTGTCATATATGACCTTTACTATGTTGAGGTAGATTTCCCTCAACACCCACTTTGTTGAGAGTTTTTATCATAAACGGATATTGAATTTTGTCAGAAGTTTTTTCTGCATCTATTGAGATGATCATATGATTTTTATTCTTCAGTTTGTTATTGTGGTGTATCACATTGATTGACTTGGGGATATTGAACCATTCTTGCATTCCTAGGATAAATTCCACTTGATCATGGTATATTACCCTTTTAATGTATTATTGAATTTGGTTTGGTGATATTTTGTTGAGGATTTTTGCATCTCTTTTTGGATTGTATTTTTTTAGTTTGCTCTTTTCTTTTTCTCTTCCTATATTCTGCTATATCTGCTGAGTTTTTCTTGATCTTTCTTTATTCTAGTTCCCACTTGGAAGTTTTACAATGTATTTTTACTCTACTAGTGCTTTTTTCTTCTTTCAAGGTCATGAATAAAATTATGTAATAGTTCCCCTCATGTACAATGAGAGATTTAACATTTTACTTCCTCCCATTCTTACCCTCACCACAAACACACACACAAGTGTGTGTGCGCATGCACACATACCACTTTATGTTGTGATAATCTTGACTTTTAGCTTTAGATCAACGTTATCTTTTTTACATTACTTAAATTTTATTAAATGATTATTTTAACATGTTCTTTGGCTTAGACCCATGTTAACTTGGGCATATAATCCAAAGCTTTAATAGTTTTTTGGTGATACTTCTTCATTATTAAATATTTTGCATTTCTTAAATTCATTTGTTTTTTGTTTTTGTTTTTGTTTTTTTTACGATACGTGGGCCTCTCACTGTTGTGGCCTCTCCCATTGCGGAGCACAGGCTCCGGACGCACAGGCTCAGCGGCCATGGCCCATGGGCCCAGCCGCTCCGTGGCATGTGGGATCCTCCCGGACCGGGGCACAAGCCCGTGTCCCCTGCATCGGCAGGCGGACTCTCAACCACTGCACCACCAGGGAAGCCCCAAATTCATTTGTTTTTATGATGGATGGTAAGTTTCTGAGTCCTTGCATGACTGTGAAATACTTTTGTGTCTTTGAAAGTGAACAGTAGCGCTAGGCTAGTTTTAGATTCTTGGGCAGAAATCTTTTACTTTTAAAAATTAATTGATTATGGTCCACTGCCTTCTATTACATGTGGTATGAGAGAAGTCTAGTGTCAATCTGATGTATTTCATTTTAGATGACATGTTTTTTCTGCTTGAAACCCATATAGGGTTTTGTCTTTCCTTTATTATTTAAATTCTTTAGATTTAAATGTATCACCAGGGTTTTTTATGAGTAAGACTTCTTTGTGTAAGTTTGAGTAAGCCCTTTTATTGTGAAAATTCATATTTTCCTTTATCTCGGGAAAATTTCTAGTATTATTTATTTGATTGCTCCCCTCCCATCTACTATCTTTTCTCCCACTCAAATTCTTATTATATTGGACCTCCTGGATTTGTCCTCTGTATGCGGGTTCTCCAGAGAACCAATGGGATATATGTATGTGTATACATACCATATGTATGAATGTATACATATTTGTATATATAAAGAGATTTTTTAATGTATATAAAGAGATTTATTTTAAGGAATTGGTTTGTGCAGTTGTGGCAGCTGGCAGGCAAGTCTGAAATCTGTAGGCAGATTTCAGTCTGAAAATTCCAGCAGGAGTTGATGTTGCAGTCTTGCATCCCAAGGCAGTCTGTAAACAGAATTCATTTCTACTTGGAGGACCTCAGTCTTTCCTCTAAATGCCTTCAAGTTATTCGATGAGACCCACCCACATTACCAGTTAACTGCTTTACTCAACGTCTATTGATTTTTTCATTAATTAATTAATTAATTTGGCTGTGTCGGGTCTTAGTTGTGGCACATGGGATCCTTCATTGCGGCACGCGGGCTTCTCTTTAGTTGTGGCACGTGGGGTCCAGAGTGTGCAGGCTCAGTAGTTGCAGCGCAGGGGCTCTCTAGTTGTGGCGTGCAGGCTCTAGAGTGCGTGGGCCCTGTAGTTGTGGTGCATGGGTTAGTTGCCCCATGGGACGTGGGATCTTAGTTCCCCCACCAGAGACCAAACGCACGTCCCCAGCATTAGATGGTGGATTCTTAACCACTGGACCACCAGGGAGGTCCAGCATCTATTGATTTTACATGTTGATTACATCTAAAAATTAGCTTCACAGGAATATCTAGACTGGTGTTTGATCAGACCACTGTGCACTAGAGTGCAACCAAGTTGACATAAAATTAACCATCATATCCTCGGAATCACTTTCTCTTTGCTTTTTATTTCTTTTCCCTTTTAGTTTGAATTCTAGGAGAATAGTCTTCTAAAACAGTCTTCTAAATTCACCTGTTTGCTGCTTGCAGCATTTATTGCTTTTTAAAAATTTGGTGATCATGTTTTTATTTAAAAGCAATATTTACTGATTTCAAATTTTTATTGTTATAAACTTTCTATTTTATTTATTTATTTATTTATTTTTTACGGTACATGGGCCTCTCACTGTTGTGGCCTCTCCCGTTGCGGAGCACAGGCTCCGGACGTGCAGGCTCAGCGGCCATGGCTCACGGGCCCAGCCGCTCCGCGTCATGTGGGATCTTCCCGGACCGGGGCACGAACCCGTGTCCCCTGCATCGGCAGGCGGACTCTTAACCACTGCGCCACCAGGGAAGCCCTAAACTTTCTATTTTAATTTGAAATATTTCTTGGATATATGTTTGTTTTTAAACAAATTAAAAATTTTTTTTAATTTTTGAAAAATTGTTATTTTGTAACTATTTATTATCTGAGTATTTTTTAAAAATTTATTTTGAAAAATCTCAAAGCTACAGAAAATTTGGAAGAATAGTTTAATTAATATCATTATACTCTTCACCTAGATCAATGTGTTTTCACATTTGCCATATTTGGTCTATGTCTTATCATATCCATAAATCACTTATCATTATTTGGCTAAACTATTTGAGATTAAATTACAGACCTTGACTTTTGTCTAAATAGTTACTTCAGTAATATCTCCTAAAGTAGGGACATTCTTTTACATGACTTAAAATAGTTATTGAAATCAAAAAATTTAAATTTAACATTGATGCAGTACTGTTATCTAAGTATACAGTCTATATTCAAATTTTGCCAGTTATTTCAATACTGTCCTATTATAGTAATTTTTTTCTCCAGTCCAGTTTCCAGTCGAGAATTATGCATTGACTTTAGTTACCATCTAGGAGATTTTTTTGAAATGATACGCTCTTTCTTGACATAAATCTGTTTTATAGGGAAATATTTAGTGTGCCTCTTCAGAACAAACACCTTCTTTTCATATATATGACTTTTTTTGTTTGTTTTCTTATCATAAAGAGCAGTTGTATATGTATCCAGTATCAGGAGTTCAGAATTTGATAAAGCTTATATTAGTCCTTTCAAAAACTTCAAACCCAGGGAAGAGGAAAGGGAAAGTTTGTCTTTTTCTAGTTTTAATATACTCAGTTGATTTACTCTTGGCTCTATAACTTCAGAAAACAATTGTGTCTTCCTTTCTTCAACATCATTCTTCAGGAACAATTTTCAGTTGTTATTCACAGTATTTATAGAGCATTTTGTTAAGCCCATCTGAGAATACAAAGTAAGTGTAAAGTCTGGTTGAATGGACAATAATCATATAGAGAAGGCAATTAGCAGCTATGAGAAATGGGAAGAACTTATGGAAAGTTCAGAGCCTTGGGACTGAAAAGATGCATAAGATTTGCATAATAGGGAAGAGATTCCTAGTGAGACCTCAGGAGGAATATAGATCGTTAAAGTTTGATTTTAGTATGCCACTATGAAGCATTTTGTAAAACCTACCCCTTTACTTGAATTCTATCAGATTAAAAAAACAGGCAAACAGGCATAAATTGTTCAATTCCTCCACACTAGCAAATATGGCCTAAGGTTTTTAATATTTTGTTATTTTTCATACCTTATCTGTGGTAGTGTCCCCTTCTCATTCATAATGTCTTTTGTTTGCTCTATTCATCAGTCTGGCTAGAGATTGGTTTACATTGTTATTTTTATCATTTCCCTCCTTCTTCTTTCCTCTTTTTTTTAAGGCCGCGCCATGCGGCATGCAGAACCCTAGTTCCCTGACCAGTGATCAGACCCGTGCCCCCTACATTGGAAGCGCAGAGTCTTAACCACTGGACCTCCATGAAAGTCCCCTTCTTACTTATATTTACTCTTTTTTTCACCCTTCTTTGATTGAAACATTTTATTGATTTTAAAGCTTTTTCTAATTTAATAAATGCATCTGAAGTGATACCTTTATTACTGTTTTAACTAATTAAGCAGGGTTTCAAAATCAGGTTAATTAGGGTATAAGTTGCACAAAGTAAAATTACCTTTTTAGTGTACAGTTCTGAGCTTTGGTAAATGTACATATTCATTTACCCACCACCATAGTGAGGTTATAGAACCTCCATCACCCACAAGAATTTCTTTGTGCCCTTTTGTAGTCTATGCCTCTCCTCAACTCCAGTCCTTGGAAACCAATGGTTTGTTTTCTGTCCCTATAGTGTGTCTCTTCCAGATTGTCATATAAATATAATCATACCATGTGTACCTTTTGATTTTGTCTTCTTTCACTTAATGTAATACACTTGAAATTTATCTGTATTTTTACATGGATCAGTAGTTTATTATGATCAGACTACTGGTCTGTATGATTCTGAATCTTTGATACTTATTGAGGCTTATTTTGAAGTTTATTTTGTCCTCATTTTTCATCAATGGTCTCATATGTACTTGAAAGGAATTCTCTATTTTTTGGTGCTGTGTTCTATATACAGCTGCTAGAAAAACTTATTAATTCTGTTGTTCAAATCTTCTACATTCTTACCTCTTAGCCAAAAGAAGTACTAGTACTGCCTGGAATATCTTTTCCATTTTTCTTTGTTTTTATACCACTGAATCATTTGGTTCTAGGTGTGTCTCATCTGAGCATCATAAAGCTGGATTCATTTCCTTAATTCCAGTCTCATATTTTTTAAGAAGTTAGTTTAACGCATTTGTATTTATTGTAGACATAGACACATTTGATTCATTTTTACCATTTTATTTTGGTTTTGTTTAATTTTTTTTTCCTTTTTCCCTCCTTTCATGCTATCTGTTGAACTTATATTCTTTTCTGCTTTTTTTTTTCTCCTCTGCTGGTTTGGAAGCTGTAACTTTATATTTTGATCATTTTAATCATTACCCATAAATTTTAATATACGTAAGTACTATCATATTTTCTCATAAATTTTAAAATCATTTATTCTATCCTCTACCTAAGCAATCTTTGCATGGTTTATCTCCCACCATTCTTAATAATTTTTTCTAGAATTGTAATAATGCCTTTGTGTTTTGTTGGTTTTACTTTTTTTTTTTTTTTTCTAATTTTTTTTTTTTTATTAGTTTCTGCTTTATAACAAAGTGAATCAGTCATACATATACATCTGTTCCCACATCCCCTCCCTCATGCATCTCCCTCCCTCCCACCCTCCCCATCCCACCCCTCCAGGCGGTCACAAAGCACCGAGCTGATCTCCCTGTGCTCTGCGGCTGCTTCCCACTATCTATCTACCTTACGTTTGGTAGTGTATACATGTCCATGCCTCTCTTTCCCTTTGTCACAGCTTACCCTTCCCCTTCCCCATATCCTCAAGTCCATTCTCAAGTAGGTCTGTGTCTTTATTCCTGTTTTACCCCTAGGTTCTTCATGACATTTTTTTTTTTTTTTAATTCCATATATATGTGTTAGCATACGGTATTTGTCTTTCTCTTTCTGACTTACTTCACTCTGTATGACAGACTCTAGGTCTGTCCACCTCATTACAAATAGCTCAGTTTCGTTTCTTTTTATGGCTGAGTAATATTCCATTGTATATATGTGCCACATCTTCTTTATCCATTCATCCGATGATGGACACTTAGGTTGTTTCCAGCTCCGGGCTATTGTGAATAGAGCTGCAATGAACATTTTGGTACATGTCTCTTTTTGAATTATGGTTTTCTCAGGGTATATGCCTAGTAGTGGGATTGCTGGGTCATATGGTAGTTCTATTTTTAGTTTTTTAAGGAACCTCCATACTGTTCTCCATAGTGGCTGTACCAATTCACATTCCCACCAGCAGTGCAAGAGTGTTCCCTTTTCTCCACACCCTCTCCAGCATTTATTGTTTCTAGATTTCTTGATGATGGCCATTCTGACTGGTGTGAGATGATATCTCATTGTAGTTTTGATTTGCATTTCTCTAATGATTAATGATGTTGAGCATTCTTTCATGTGTTTGTTGGCAGTCTGTATATCTTCTTTGCAGAAATGTCTATTTAAGTCTTCTGCCCATTTTTGGATTGGGTTGTTTGTTTTTTTGCTATTGAGCTGCATGAGCTGTTTATAAATTTTGGAGATTAATCCTTTGTCAGTTGCTTCATTTGCAAATATTTTCTCCCATTCTGAGGGGGTTTTACTTTTTAAAAGATTAATTTGATTTCTATGCTCAGAGTTATGTCTTATGTCCCATGTTTTCCCTCAGTGTTCAGTGTTTTCCTTGCTTTAAGAAGTAGCTATTTCAACAAACATGTCTAGCAGGTAAACTAGATCTTATAGGCCTAGAAATACCTTTATTTTGGCCTTACTACTTAATGGTAGGTAGTTTTAAATGTTTAGGTTGCAGTTGTTTTTCCCTCAGTACTTTGAAGATATTCCTCTAATATCTTCAGCATTTGGATACAGTAAGAAGTTTGCTATATAATTATTATTACTTTACAGCTAATCTTTTTTTCTCTCAAACAGTATTAAGATTTTCTTATCCACCTTGATTTTTACATTTGCTCTATGTGGGGGTTGACGTGTGGATTTATTTTCATGTATCTTTCTGTAGATTTAATGGTGATGTTGCTTTCGATCTTAGGTATCACATTGATCTTTAGTACCAGAAATATCTCAGGCACATGTCTAAACATTGCTTATCTGCCATGCCTTTTATATTCTATTTCTGAAATATATGTTTTGATATATGTTAAAGCCTGTTTCCTCCATGACTGTTAGTCGCTGTTTCACAATTTTCACCTCTCTGTATCTCACTCTTTGTGAATTCCTTAATCCTGTTTTCTAGTTTACTGTCTTTTCTACTGTATTCAGTCTAGAATTTCTACTGTATGCTAGGATTTTCTTTTTCAACTAACATATTTTCATCTCCAAGAATTTTTGTTGTATTTTTCCATATACATCTACTCGTCTTTTCTTTCGATTTTGTTTTGTATTTTCTTTTTATTTTTATAGATGTTGTTTATTCAGTATTTCTTTGTGAATTTTAAACTCTTATTTTTAAGATGTTTTCTGATTCCTCCAAGTGTATATTTGTTCTTGCATACTTTTTTTCTTTTTTTAACTTTACATACTCTTTTTAAATTTTTATTTTGTATTGGACCATAGTTGATTTACAATGTTGTGTTAGTTTCAGGTGTACAGCAAAGTGATTCAGTTATACATATACATATATTATTCTTTTTCAAATTATTTTCCCATTTAGGTTATTCCAGAATATTATAGAGTTCCCTGTGCTATACAGTAGGTCTTTGTTGGTTATCTGTTTTACATATAGTAGTGTGTATATGTCAATCCCAAACTCCCAATTTATCCCCCCCACCCCACCTTTCCCCTTTTGTAGCCATAAGTTTGTCTTCGAAGTCTCTGAGTCTGTTTCTGTTCTCTAAATAAGTTCATTTGTATCATTTTTTTAGACTCTGCATATAAGCGATATCATATGATATTTGTCTTTCTCTGTCTGACTTACTTCACTTAGTATGATAATCTCCAGGTCCATCCATGTTGCTGCAAATGGCATTATTTCATTCTTTTTAATGGGTGAGTAATATTCCATTGTGTATATGTAACACATCTTCTTTATCCATTCATCTGTCAATGGACATTTTGGTTGCTTCTGTGTCTTGGCTATTGTAAACAGCTCTGCAGTGAACACTGAGGTGCATGTGTTTTGTCCAGATATATGCTCAGGAGTGGGATTGATGGATCATATGGTAGCTCTATTTTGTTCTTTAAGGAATCTCCATACTGTTCTCCATAGTGGCTATACCAATTTACATTCCCACCAACAGTGTAGGACGGTTCCCTTTTCTACACACCCTCTCCAGCATTTATTGTTTGTAGACTTTTTGATGATGGCCATTCTGACTGGTGTGAGGTGATATCTCATTGTAGTTTTGATTTGCATTAGCAGTGTTGAGCATCTTTTCATGTGCCTGTCAGCCATCTGTGTGTCTTCTTTGGATAAATATCTATGGAGCTGGAGGAATCGGGCTCCCTGACTTAAGACTGTACTACAAAACTACAGTAATTAAAACAGTATGATACTGGCACACAAACAGAAATATAGAACAATGGAACAGAATAGAAAGCCCAGAAATAAACCCACATACCTATGGTCAATTAATGTATGACAAAGGAAGTAAGACATACAATGGAGAAAAGACAGTCTCTTGAGTAAGTGGTGCTGGGAAGACTGGACAGCTACATGTAAAAGAATGAAATTAGGTGGTCCAGTGGTAAGGAATCCGCCTTCCAAGGCACGGGACACGGGTTCAATCCCTGGTTGGGGAACTAAGATCCCTCATGCTGCAGTGTAACTAAGCCCACACACCACAACTATTGAGCTCACGCACTTCAATGAGAGAGCCCGCATGCTGCAAACTATAGAACCCACACACTCTGGAGCCTGCATGCCACAACTACAGAGCCCACACACCCTGGAGTCCTGCACGCCACAACTCGAGAGAGAAAACCCACACACCACAACTCGAGAGAAGCCCAAGCACTACACCTAGAGAGAAACCCTAACAGACCACACACCGTAACGAAAAGATCCCACATGCCTCAACAAAGATCCCGTGTGCCGCAACTAAGACCCAGTGCAGCCCCCCCAAAAATTAATTAATTAAAAAAATAAGGAAAATAAAGGAATAGAATAAATAATTTTTTTTAAAAAATGAATGAAATTAGAACACGTCCTAACACCATACACAAAAATGAACTCAAAATGGGTTAAAGACCTAAATGTAAGGCCAGACACTATAAAACTCTTAGAGGAAAACATAGGCAGAACACTCTTTGACATAAATCACAGCAAGATCTTTTTTGATCCACCTCCTAGAGTAATGAAAATAAAAACAAAAATAAACAAATGGGACCTAATTAAACTCAAAAGCTTTTGTACAGCAAAGGAAACCATAAACAAAGCAAAAAGACAATCCACAGAATGGGAGAAAATATTTGCAAACAATGCGACTGACAAGGGATTAATCTCCAAAATTTACAAACAGCTCATTCAGTTCAATATCAAAAAAACAACCCAATCAAAAAATGGGCAGAAGACCTAAATAGACATTTCTCCAAAGAAGACAGACATACTCTCCTAATTGTTGAGGTTGTTGACTTTTTTTCTTGGCTTTAATTTGCCTCATGTACTTCGGAAATTATTTTGCAGGTTCATATTGAAGGGAAACTTTTTTCTCTATCTCTATCTTTTTCTGCTTTATCACTGAGTCAGTATGTGGCTTGGCCTGTGTTTTAGGAAGTAGACTTAGTGTCCTCTGGACTCCTGCATTTTTATAACCTTTAGTTCTAAGAACTTTTTTCAGCCTCTTTTCGTAGTTTGGGGAGTCATTCCTCAGTATAGGTATCATGCACTGAGACTGGCACAAGTCTTCTGCCGGTTAGTTATTTTTATCCCCACCCCCATGCAGTATCTAACCCCTGGTGCCTCTGACTGCTACCAAACCTGGAACCAAACAAGTCTATGCTGTCAGCCTTGCTTACTACTTTGTGTTCTGTTACATGTCAATTTTTATTTTTATACAATTATATTTTTTTACTATTTTCTCTTATCTGTTATTACTAAGTATCTGAAACAGAGAAGTCTCTAAAATGTGTACTCCCACTGCCATCTTGCCCAGAAGTCCTATCAGTATAATTTTTATGTAAGAATTTGGAAGTTAGGATATGAATCTTTGTCAAACCCTTCATCTTTGATATATATATAAGATTCATTCTGCTGCCTTATTTAATGCCATAGATTTGGTGCACCAGAACAAGAAAATGAACACCAATTCATATTCTACGGGCATAATTTCTAGACTCAAAGTGAATGGTTTCAAGTCATGGCAATTGGTATTCACTCCCTGTGTGACTCAACCTTTCCAAGACTTTTGTTTCTTCATCTGTATTTATGAGTTTGTATCTACTTCATAGACATGTAAAGGATTAAATATGGTAATATATAAAACATTAGTATAATATATGACTTGTAGTAAGCCCTCAATGAATGTTAGCTATTATTTTTACAGTGAAGTTCATAATATGCACATTAAATTATATAAATTCACCTAGAGCCATTCTCTTTTGTGAAATATATGTAAATAACACATGTATAAAATTATATTTAGGTATATACCCTAGTAAATGTGATTTATTGATTTGTACTTTGAAATTAAGTATTACCAAGATTGTTAACCCCCCATATTATCTTTATACCTTATGGGTGATTTAAATTAGCTTCAAAGGTAATTTTGACTACTGGATATTTTTTCCTTACAGACCGACTTTAAGACTTAATTGTCTCATCAGATATAACTATCACTAGTTATATCTAAACTAATCAGGTGGGTATTTATGACAGGCATTGATAATTATATATAACTCTGCGATAATAGAAAATCATTTGAGCTCAGAATCAGAAGATCTGGGTACACATCTGGACTCTGCCAGTCCCTGGAGGTGGGATTTTATCCAACAACATCACCTCTCTGAACCTCAGTTTCTTAATTTCTTAAACAGAGATAATAATACCCACATACCAGAGTGTTTGCAAAGGTTAAATAAGTTATGAGAATGCAATCTGTAAACTGTAAATCACTGTAGAAATATAAGCTGTGATTGCTTGCCTTCATTACAGTGGCTTTATGGAGCTCATATGGAAACCAGGTTACCCTGAGCCTATAAAGTTTGTTTCATTTGCAGTCCATCCTGTACTTTTGTAATAAGGATAAACTCTCAGAGAGGAGTCTATGAAGAATGATTGTTAGGGGATGGTAGTGATATACATTATCTAGTGTTTATATTTGACAGTTTAACTGCTGAGACCGAAGTTTTAGAATCCTTTGCTCTTTCAAACACAGCATACAATATTTAGTTCTTAGCAATTTGGAAAAGCAATAAAGGAATCCTAATTTTAGTTCTGGAGTCAGCTGAGCAGGCATTTCCTTCTCTATTTGGATAAAATTACTACATACCTTTAGTGGACTATGCCAAACTCTAAGAAGTGAGGTTTATCCTTAGTTGATATCTCTTTTTTTTTTTTTTGGCCGCATTGGGTCTTCGTTGTTATGTGTGGGCTTCCTCTAGTTGAGGTGAGCAGGGGCTACTCTTCGTTGCGGTGTGTGGGCTTCTCATTGAGGTGGCTTCTCGTTGCAGAACACAGGCTCTAGGTGCGTGGGCTTCAGTAGTTGTGGCATGCGGGCTAAGTAGTTGTGACTCATGGGCTGTAGTGTGCAGGATCAGTAACTGTGGCGCACGGGCTTAGTTGCTCTGCAGCACGTGGGATCTTCCCAGACCAGGGCTCGAACCCATGTCCCCTGCATTGGCAGGCAGATTCTTAACCACTGCACCACCAAGGATGTCCCAATGGCTCTATTTTAAGTCACAAGAAATGTGTTCCCCACCTAAGTCTCCAATACAGCTTTTCCCTTCCTTCTCCAGACGCAAATGTAACAGAAGCTACTCTAAGTGGAACATGCTTTGTCGTTACCAGAGCAGGGTAAACGTTAAACTAAAATTTTAGTTCCTGGAAGCCCAGTAAAAGGTTAGCACGTAAACTTGTAGTTCCACTCAGCTCCTTTTAACCCCTTTCTTAACTGTCTTCTTAACTTTCCATGTATGGTTCAAAAAACAAAGCAGTATGAAAAAGTATTCACTGAGAATCTTACTTTGAGTCCTGTTCCCATCTCCCACCATCACCCCCTTCTGGTCAAAGCTATTACTGGTTTCTTATGTATCCTGGTATCTGTTTACACACACAAACACAACAACATAGACAGAAAGATTCTTACCTTTCTTACACAAATCGTAGCATACTACATATACTGTTTTGTGCCTTGCTTTTTTTACTGAACAGTTTATCTTGGAGTTTTATTTTGTTTTCGTTTTTGTTTTCTTATCAGTACATAGAGAGCTTCTTCATTCTTTTTTAGAATACCATTCATGGTATTCTATTGGAAGTGCTTGCCACAGTTCATTTAGTTAGCCCTTCATAGAGGAACATTTGAGTTGTATTCAGTCTTTTGCTGATATAACCATTGCTACAGTTTTTAAAAATGTGAATATTATTATTTTGTACATGTGTAGGATATCTATAGGATAAATTTCCAAAGTAGGATTTACAGGGTGAAAGAATAAGTGCATTCTTTTAAAAATAAGTTTATTGTTTCAACCACCACAAAAAGAGAGTAGAGGCATCAGGGATGGAGCCTGTTGGAGTTGTGCAGACAGCCTGGATTTGGTCCAGGCTTCTTTACTCCCTGGCCATGTGGGTTTGGGCAAGTCATTTCCCCTCTCACGGAGCCTTGGTGTACTCCTCTGCAAAAATTGGAGACCAGACTGTCTTAATTGGGTGATTATGAAATTAGATGAGATAATGGATGAGAATTGTCAGCATTGCCCACCCTTAAGGTGCTATGATTATCAACCTGAAAATGTCTACAACCCTGATGTCCACGTGCTATGCTCACTTGCTTTGTTTTCTTATTATCATACAGTGAAACTGACTTTTTTCTTTTTGATGTCCCATACTATAAATTTTTAACACATATGTAGATTTGTGTCACAACCACCATAATCAGGATACAAAATAGTAAGTACATTTTTATTTTATTAAATAAAATAAAATGGCTAGTTGCTCTCCACAATGAAGCTTTTACACCTTCACTGGACTCCCCCCAACAATATATGAATGAGTTTTTCTCATAGCTTTGACAAAAGATAGAGTTGATTGTTTGCTGTGATTGTTGTTATAGCATTCTCCTGGCAGAGACATAAGCAGTGGACTAAGGCTGCAGCAGCTGTCTGGTCCTTCTTCTCTTGATTAAAGTTGCTTAAGCCCAAAATCTGAAGCTTAAAAAGAAAAATAAATACTAAATGGAGGCCTCACATTTTAATCACATTTGAGAGTAGCTCCTTTTCCCATCTGCTCTTGAAACAAATAGACAGCTCAGTTTTCAGCACTCTGTCTTTCTGAATAACTAAGAGAAACCTAAAGGAAAGCAGAAAAAGTAGTCTGGATTGCAGTTGTGTATCTTTGAGATGATAACGGTTCTTCACTAAATATTGCCAAGTTCAGATGCACATATATCTTCTCTTTTCTCTTCTGCCTCTTATCCAGTGTCAAAACATTTAGAAATGGATAAAACGATATTACAATTTTGTATTTTCATTTGTAAATTTACTTTAAAAAAAGAATGGTATTAATAGGATTGACATGAGAAAATTGGACTAAAGTGTTTGAAACATTTTCTTTCTGCACTAAAAATGAAAATCAGCCATAGATAACCAAAATAACATTCCTTTATACTTGGTTTGCAAGCGACTGTCCTACAGGCCAGATTCAGCCAGCAGGCTTGTATCATCTGTATCACATAATCTTTCAAAATGGGAAGATTTTGCATTAAAATCCAAATCTCTGGTTTCTCTTGAATAATCAGACTATCTGGCCACAGTTACACAAATTATTGCACTGCCACCGTTGATTGGGGCATGCACTCTAATTCACTACATTTCTGTATATGACTACTTCCCTTATTTTTTTCCTACATCCTCTTCAGAATACTATATAATTTAGTTAAAATTTTAACAAGTTTTAATATCAGCAAACACTTGTTTTTATTACCAGTATTTTTAGGTTTCCATAGAGTATTTAGCAGTAATGTTTCAACAAAAAAAATGTAGTTGTCATGATTAAACTATTTGTGCTTACAAACATGAAATCTGACATTTAGTTTAGTGGTTGGACTACTTACCATAGAAATTTCTTTTCTTCCTAATAAATGAACGTATTTTCTTAGCATCTTGGAAAACATTCATTGATTTTTATCACTTTCCAAATGATTTTTGCCTTTTTTCCACCTGATAAATTATTCCATATCCATGTCATTTGACTTCTAAAGATACATATTGTAACTTTAAAATACTTTAGTTGCTGAGAAATGATACAGCAAAGTTATGATGAGAATTACGATCATATTTCTTCTGCATTTCGATCCCTGAGCTGATGAGCTGACTTACCATATAACTTCTCATTGATTTTAATCTTCCAGACTTTGCACACTTCTTTTCTATTGGGGTAAGCTTTAATCACTTGCTCACCTAACACCCTACACTCTTATTTTATTTTTTATTTTTTTTACATCTTTATTGGAGTGTAATTGCTTTACAATGGTGTGTTAGTTTCTGCTTTATAACAAAGTGAATCAGTTATACATATACATATATCCCCATATCACTTCCCTCTTGCGTCTCCCTCCCTCCTACCCTCCCTATCCCGCCCCTCTAGGTGGTCACAAAGCATGGAGCTGATCTCCCTGTGCTATGCGGCTGCTTCCCACTAGCTATCAGTTTTACATTTGGTAGTGTATATATGTCGATACCACTCTCTCACTTTGTCCCAGCTTACCCTTCCCCCTCCCTGTGTCCTCAAGTCCATTCTCTACTAGGTCTGCATCTTTGTTCCCATCTTGCCCCTAGGTTCTTCATGACCATTTTTTTTTCATTTTAGAATCCATGTATATGTGTTAGCATACGGTATTTGTTTTACTCTTTCTGACTTACTTCACTCTGTATGACAGACTCTAGGTCCATCCACCTCACTACAAATAGTTCAATTTCGTTTCTTTTTATGGCTGAGTAATATTCCATTGTATATATGTGCCACATCTTCTTTATCCATTCATCTGTCGATGGACACTTAGGCTGCTTCCATGTCCTGGCTATTGTAAAAAGACCTGCAATGAACATTGTGGTACATGACTCTTTTTGAATTATGGTTTTCTCAGGGTATATGCCCAGTAGTGGGATTGCTGGGTCGTATGGTAGTTCTATTTTTAGTTTTTTAAGGAACCTCCATACTGTTCTCCATAGTGGCTGTATCAATTTACATTCCCACCAACAGTGCAAGAGGGTTCCGTTTTCTCCACAACCTCTCCAACATTTATTGTTTGTAGATTTTTTGATGCTGGCCATTCTGACCGGTGTCAGATGATATCTCATTGTAGTTTTGATTTACATTTCTCTGATGATTTATGATGTGGAGCATCCTTTCATGTGTTTGTTGGCAATCTGTATATCTTTTTTGTAGAAATGTCTATTTAGGTCTTTTGCCCATTTTTGGATTGGGTTGTTTGTTTTTTAGATATTGAGCTGCATGAGCTGTTTGTAAATTTTGGAGATTAATCCTTTGTCAGTTGCTTCATTAGCAAATATTTTCTCCCATTCTGAGGGTTCTCTTTTCATCTTGTTTATGGTTTCCTTTGCTGTGCAGAAGCTTTTAAGTTTCATTAGGTCCCATTTGTTTATTTTTGTTTTTATTTCCATTTCTCTAGGAGGTGGGTCAAAACAGCTCTTGCTGTGACTTACGTCATAGAGTGTTCTGCCTATATTTTCCTCTAATAGTTTTATAGTGTCTGCCCTTACATTTAGGGCTTTAACCCATTTTGAGTTTCTTTTTGTGTATGGTGTTAGGGAGTGTTCTAATTTCATTCTTTTACATGTAGCTGTCCAGTTTTCCCAGCACCACTTATCGAAGAGGCTGTGTTTTCTCCATTGTACATTCTTGCCTTCTTTATCAAAGATAAGGTGACCATATGTGCGTGGGTTTATCTCTGGGCTTTCTATCCTCTTCCATTGATCTATATTCCTGTTTTTGTGCCAGTACCATACTGTCTTCATTACTGTAGCTTTGTGGTATAGTCTGAAGTCAGGGAGCCTAATTCCTCAAGCTCCTTTTTTCTTTCTCAAGATTGCTTTGGCTATTTGGGGTCTTTTGTGTTTCCATACAAATTGTGAATTTTTTGTCCTAGTTCTGTGAAAACTGCCATTGGTAATTTGATAGGGATTGCATTGAATCTGTAGATTTCTTTGGGTAGTATAGTCATTTTCACAGTGTTGATTATTCCAATCCAATAACATGGTATATCTCTCCATCTATTTGTATCATTTTTAATTTCTTTCATCAGTATCTTATAATTTACTGCATACAGGTCTTTGGTCTCCTTAGTTAGGTTTATTCCTAGGTATTTTATTCTTTTTGTTGCAATGGTAAATGGGAGTGTTTTCTTAATTACACTTTCAGATTTTTCATCATTAGTGTATAGGAATGCAAGGGATTTCTGTGCATTAATTTTGTATCCTGCTACTTTAACATATTCATTGTTTGGCTCTAGTAGTTTTCTGGTAGCATCTTTAGAATTTTCTATGTATAGTATCATGTCATCTACAAACAGTGACAGCTTTACTTCTTCTTTTCTGATTTGGATTCCTTTTATTTCTTTTTCTTCTCTGATTGCTGTGTCTAAGACTTCCAAAACTACGTTGAATAATAGTGGTGAGAGTGGGCAACCTTGTCTTTTTCCTGCTCTTACTGGAAATGGTTTCACTTTTTCACCATTGAGGACGATGTTGTCTGTGGGTTTGTCATATGTGGCCTTTATCATGTTGAGGTAAGTTCCCTCTACACCTACTTTCTGGAGGGTTTTTATCATAAATGGGTGTTGACTTTTGTCTAAAGCTTTCTCTGCATCTATTGAGACGATCATATGTTTTTTCCCCTTCAATTTGTTAATATGGTGTATCACATTGATTGATTTGCATATATTGAAGAATCCTTGCATTCCTGGGATAAACCCCACTTGATCATGGTGTATGATCCTTTTAATGTGCTGTTGGATTCGGTTTGCTAGTTTTTTGTTGAGGATTTTTGCATCTATGTTCATCAGTGATATTGGCCTGTAGTTTTCTTTCTTTCTGACATCTTTGTCTGGTTTTAGTATCAGGGTGATGGTGGCCTCGTAGAATGAGTTTGGGAGTGTTCCTCCTCTGCTATATTTTGGAAGTGTTTGAGAAGGATAGGTGTTAGCTCTTCTCTAAATGTTTGATAGAATTCGCCTGTGAAGCCATCTGGTCCTGGGCTTTAGTTTAGTGGAAAATTTTTAATCTGAGTTTCAATTTCAGTGCTTGTGGTTGGTTTGTTCATATTTTCTATTTCTTCCTGGTACAGTCTCAGAATGTTGTGCATTTCTAAGAATTTGTCCATTTCTTCCAGGTTTTCCATTTTATTGGCATACAGTTGCTTATAGTAGTCTCTTTTGATGCTTTGTATTTCTGTGGTGTCAGTTGTAACTTCTCCTTTTTCATTTCTAATTTTATTGATTGGAGTCCTCCTTTTTTTGCTGATGAGTCTGCCATAAGGTTTATCAATATTGTTTATCTTCTCAAAGAACCAGCTTTTAGTTTTATTGATCTTTACTATTGTTTTCTTAATTTCTTTTTCATTTATTTCTGATCTCATCTTTATTATTTCTTTCCTTCTAACTTTGGATTTTGTTTGTTCTTCTTTCTCTAGTTGCTTTAGGTGTAAGTTTAGGTTGTTTATTTGAGGTGTTTCTTGTTTCTTAAGGTAGGATTGTATTGCTATAAACTTCCCTCTTAGAACTGCTTTTGCTGCATCCCATAGGTTTTGGGTCGTTGTCTTTTCATTGTCATTTGTTTCTAGGTAGTTATTGATTTCCTCTTTGATTTCTTCAGTGACCTCTTGGTTATTAGGTAGTGTATTGTTGGTTTTGTTTTGTTTTGTTTTGCGGTACCCGGGCCTCTCACTGTTGTGGCCTCTCCCATTGCAGAGCACAGGCTCTGGACGCGCAGGCTCACCAGCCATGGCTCACAGGCCCAGCCACTCCGCGGCATGTTGGATCTTCCCAGACCGGGGCATGAACCCGTGTCCCCTGCATCGGCAGGCAGATTCTTAACCACTGCGCCACCAGGGAAGCCCAGTAGTGTATTGTTTAGCCTCCATGAGTTTGTGGTTTTTTTCACAGATTTTTTCCTGTAGTTGATATCTAGTCTCATAGCGTTGTGGTCAGAAAAGATACTTAATACGATTTCAATTTTCTTAAATTTACCAAGGCTTGATTTGTAACCCAAGATATGATGTATCCTGGAGAATGTTCCATGAGCACTAGAGAAGAAAGTGTATTCTGTTGTTTTGGAATGGAATGTCCTATAAATATCAATTAAGTCCATCTTGTTTAATGTGTCATTTGAAGCTTGTGTTTCCTTATTTATTTTCATTTTGGATATCTGTCCATTGGTGAAAGTGGGGTGTTAAAGTCCCCTACTATGATTGTGTTACTGTCGATTTCCCCTTTTATGGCTGTTAGCATTTGCCTTATGTATTGAGCTTTTACTATGTTGGGTGCATAAATATTTACAATTGTTATATCTTCTTCTTGTGTTGATCCCTTGATCATTAGGTACTGTCTTTTGTCTCTTGTAATAGTCTTTGTTTTAAAGTGTATTTTGTCTGATATGAGAATTCCTACTCCAGCTTACTTTTGATTTCCATTTGCATGGAATATCTTTTTACATCCCTTCACTTTCAGTCTGTATGTGTCCCTAGGTCTGAAGTGGGTCTCTTGTAGACAGCATATATATGGATCTTGTTTTTCTATCCATTCAGCCCCCCTATGTCTTTTGGTTGGAGCATTTAATCCATTTACATTTAAGGTAATTATCGGTATGTATGTTCCTATTACCATTTTCTTAATGGTTTTGCGTTGGTTATTGTAGGTCTTTTCGTTCCCTCGTGTTTCCTGCCTAGAGAAGTTCCTTTATCATTTGTTGTAAAGCTGGTTTGGTGGTGCTGAATTCTCTTAGCTTTTGCTTGTCTGTAAAGCTTTTGATTTTTCTATCAAATCTGAATGAGACCCTTGCCAGCTAGAGTAATCTTGGTTGTAGGTTCTTCCCTTTCATCACTTTAAGTATAGTAATCTTGGTTGTAGATTCTTCCCTTTCATCACTTTAAGTATATCATGCCATTCCCTTCTGCCTTGCAGAGTTTCTGCTGAAAGAGCAGCTGTTAACTTTATGGGGATTCCCTTGTATGTTATTTGTTGGTTTTCCCTTGCTGCTTTTAATATGTTTTCTTTGTATTTAATTTTTGATAGTTTGATTAATATGTGTCATGGCATGTTTCTCCTTGGATTTATCCTGTATGGGACTCTCTGCGCTTCCTGGACTTGATTAACTATTTCCTTTCCCATATTAGGGAAGTTTTCAACTATAATCTCTTCAAATGTTTTCTCAGTGCCTTTCTTTATCTCTTCTTCTTCTGGGACCCCTATAATTCGAATGTTGGTGCGTTTAATGTTGTCCCAGAGGTCTCTGAGACTGTCCTCAATTCTTTTCATTCTTTTTTCTTTATTCTGCTCTGCAGTAGTTATTTCCGCTATTTTGTCTTCCAGGTCACTTATCCGTTCTTCTGCCTCAGTTATTCTGCTATTGATCCCTTCTAGAGAATTTTTAATTTCATTTATTGTGTTGTTCATCACTGTTTGTTTGCTCTTTAGTTCTTCTAGGTCCTTGTTAAACATTTCTTGCATTTTCTCCGTTCTATTTCCAAGATTTTGGATCATCTTTACTATCATTATTCTGAATTCTTTTTCAGGTAGACTGCCTATTTCCTCTTCATTTTTTAGGTCTGGTGGGTTTTTACCTTGCCCCTGCATCTGCTGTGTGTTTCTCTGTCTTCTCATTTTGCTTAACTTACTGTTTTGAGGGTCTCCTTTTTGCAGGCTACAGGTTTGTGGTTCCCGCTGTTTTTGGTGTCTGCCCCCTGTGGCTAAGGTTGGTTCAGTGGGTTGTGTAGGCTTCCTGGTGTAGGGCACTAGTGCCTGTGTTCTGGTGGATGGGGCTGGATCTTGTCTTTCTGGTGGGCAGGTCCACGTCTGGTGGTGTGTTTTGGGGTGTCTGTGACCTTATTATGATTTTAGGCAGCCTCTTTGCTAATGGGTGGGGCTTTGTTCCCCTCTTGCTAGTTTTTTGGCATAGGGTGCCCAGCACTGTAGCTTGCTTGTCATTAAGTGGAGCTGGGTCTTGGCATTGAGATGGAGATCTCTGGGAGGTTTTTGCCGTTTGATATTACATGGAGTTGGGAGGCCTCTTGTGGACAAGTGTCCTGAACTTGGCTCTCCCACCTCAGAGGCACAGCCCTTACACCTGGCTGGAGCACCAAGAGCCTGTCATCCCCACAGCTCAGAATACAAGGCAGAAAAAAAGAGAGAAAGAAGGAAGATAAAATTAAAATAAGATAAAATAGTTATTAAAATAAAAAATAATTGTTAAAAAAATGTTTTAAGTAATAAAAAGAAAAAAGATAGAAAGAAAGAAGCGATCAACCAAACCAAAAAACAAATCCACCAATGATAACAAGCGCTAAAAAGGATACTAACAAAAAACAAAAAAAAACAAAAACGGACAGACCGTAGGACAAATGGTAAAAGCAAAGCTATACAGACATAATCACACACAGAAGCATACACATACACACTCACAAAAAGAGAAAAAGGGAAAAATATATATATATCGTTGCTCCCAAAGTCCACCTCCTCGATTTGGGATGATTCATTGTCTATTCAGGTATTCCACAGATGCAGGGTACATCAAGTAGATTGTGGAGATTTAATCCCCTGCTCCTGAAGCTGCTGGGAGAGATTTCCCTTTCTCTTCTTTGTTCGCACAGCTCCTGGGGTTCAGCTTTGGATTTGGCCCCGCCTGTGCGTGTAGGTCACCTGAGGGTGTCTGTTCCCCGCTCAGACAGGACAGGGTTAAAGGAGCAGCTGATTAGGGGGCTCTGGCTCACTCAGGCCGGGGGGAGGGAGGGTTACGGATGCGGGGAGAGCCTGTGGCAGCAGAGGCCAGCATAACGTTGCACCAGCGTGAGGCACACCGTGCATTCTCCCAGGGAAGTTGTCCCTGGATCATGGGACCCTGGCAGTGGCGGGCTGCACAGGCTCCCGGGAGGGGAGGTGTGGATAGTGACCTTTGTTGCACACAGACTTCTTGGTGGTGGCAGCAGCAGCCTTAGCTTCTCATACCCGTTTCTAGGGTCCGCGCTGATACCCGCGGCTCGCGCCCATCTCTGGAACTCCTTTAAGCAGCGCTCTTAATCCCCTCTCCTCGCGCACCGGGAAACAAAGAGGCAATAAAAAGTCTCTTGCCTCTTCAGCAGCTCCAGCCTTTTTCCCAGACTCCCTCCCGGCTAGCTGTGGTCCACTAGACCCTTCAGGTTGTGTTCACACAGCCAACCCCAGTCCTCTCCCTGGGGTGTGACCTTCGAAGCCTGAGCCTCAGCTCCCAACCCCCACCTGCTCCGCCGGGTGAGCAGACAAGCCTCTTGGGCTGGTGAGTGCTGGTCGGCACCGATCCTCTGTGCGGCAATCTCTCCTTTTTGCCCTCTCCACCCCGATTGCTGTGCTCTCTTCTACTACTACGAAGCTTTCCCCCTCCACCACGCGCAGTCTCCGCCCACGAAGGGGCTTCTAGTGTGTAGAAACCTTTCCTCCTTCACACCTCCCTCCCATTGGTGCAGGTCCCGTCCCTATTCTTTTGTCTGTTTTTTCTTTTTTTTTTGCCCTATCCAGGTACGTGGGGGGTTTCTTGCCTTTTGGGAGGTCTGAGGTCTTCTGCCAGCGTTCAGTAGGTGCTCTGTAGGAGTTGTTCCACATGTAGATGTATTTCTGATGTATTTGTGTGGAAGAAGGTGATCTCCATGCCTTACTCTTCTGCCATCTTGAAGCTCCTCCTCCCCGCACTCTTAAAATGGCTCATTTTTAAATGGTATAAGCAAAGATTGAAGATGATGGACATTGCTTTCTTTGCACTGTACCAGAACTGTGGAATGCTTTGTTTATTAGCACACTTAATTAAGGTTCACATCTCTGTTAAAAAGAAATTCACTTAAATCTGGTTTTATTCATTTTTAAAAATCAAAATTATTTTCATGACTTGTCCTGTATTATTATTGTTATCTAAGAATAATTGGTACCAGGATGAGAAATTTAAATGAAATAGAAACTAAAGATTTATGGTAGCGGGCTTTCCTGGTGGCGTAGTGGTTGAGAGTCTGCATGCTGATGCAGGGGACACGGGTTCGTGCCCCAGTCCGGGAAGATCCCACATGCCGCGGAGTGGCTGGTCCCGTGAGCCATGGCCCCTGAGCCTGCGTGTCCGGAGCCTTTGCTCCACAACGGGAGAGGCCACAACAGTGAGAGGCCCGTGTACAAAAAAAAAAAAAAAAAAGATTTATGGTAAATAGTAGGGGCATAGGAGTGAAGAGGGAAGGTTTAGTAAGACTTTATTATGAAAAGTATTAAACCAAAGGCTATTTAAAGACAGGTTATAGTTTTAACTGTGGGAATAACAAAAATCAACAGAGTGAATAACGTTTTTTTCTGATGTCTAACACAGTTGATAACACAATATGACATTCCGTCCTTAATGTTTAACTTCCTTTCTTACAAAAATATTCAGAGTGTTTTTTTCAATTTTCCCAATGCCCTCTCCAATCCTTTGATATTCAAATTATTCTCCTTTGTAGTACCCATTGAATCATCATCCATTTTCTCTATTTCATTTTAACTGGTATAACTGGCTTTATGTATGATCTGAGTAGTATTCAGATATCACTTTCATTAACCTCATGAAATTCTGCATTTTTTCCAGTATTGACTTTGAGTCAATTTGGATTACATTATTTATAGCCATAAATAGCATCCCAAAAAACATATACATTTACATCATCCAGTGATTAAGGAAAGATTGACCAGCAGAACTTTCGTCATGATGGGTAAGGACAGGCTCTTTAGTGTTGAGCTGGGAAGAATATTTGAGTAGGAAACAATTAGTGAGTGATGCATACATTAGTCAGTATTTTATGGTGTGAGAACTTTTGCTTGCATGATGAATATTCAGATAATGGGAACTCTGTTGGGTCTTTAGTCTTCTGGATATGGAACTGTGCCTTTCTGGGTGGCAGATTCTGAAGTTTTTCGAGTTTAATGTAAAAGCTTCCTATCTGACATAAACTCATCAACTATATATTTCTTTAAGTACCATAAAAATGTGTGTGTGTGTGTGTGTGTAACCTTTAGACTTTGAGAAAAGTGAACTGATTTCTTCAAAGTAATAAGATGGAAATTCATTCATAGCATTGGTTAAACTAGGCTGCCAGTGTTGATACTGATATTCATTTAGCATGAATAATATTCTACCAGCCAAGAAAGATACTTTTCTATGTAATAGATATTAGACAAAAGAGCATAGCACCAGGTGACTCACTACTGCATTACAGTAGATGCTCCAAGGACAAATCCATACCAAGGAAAAGAAAGCCCTGATGACAGAACTAGATGAACCACACGTGCAGTTAACCACTCACTGCAAGGATGAATTTAGTTAATCTGTCACAACCTAATTTGTTAGAAGTGAGTCTTAAAGTAGAAATTTTAAAAATGAAAGAACAGTAGTCTAGAAACGGGAGCTATAATGGCCATATGTTATAAAACTCTAATTAAACAGAACTTTAAAAATTCTGACATTTATTGTTCAAAGACTTTTGAATAATGTTAAGACGAAGACTTTCCTAGGTTTCCTATATATGTAGTAAGTTCTTTGATTAGCAAATAAATCTCATTCTAACCTTAAGTGATTTCTCTTTCCTGTGAACTTCTAGAAGTTTCTTTCTCCATATTGCTCCTTTGACAGATAATTTTATGCCAACCATGAACAACTCTTCTGCTATTTTCTGAAACTTATTTAAATCTTACATTGTTACTGAACTACTTTTGTGCTTATACCTTTCCAACCAAACTCTAAGCTTCTTATAATCCATCATACTCTCCAATTTCTATTATTACACCTTGTTAATGGTAGACACAGCCAAAATATTTATTTGATTTGGCTGATACAAACCCATTCCTTTCCAGAATAAGAAAAATTAACTTGATTCCTATTTAATGTATGGGTACAATACTTTTGCGAAACTACAAAAAGCCTTTATAGCAAATTTTAACCAATACCCCATTACTAAACTTGTAATGAATTCTTCTAATATGCATTGTGAGTACAATTGCAGATTCATGCTCTAAAGACTTTCTAAGAGGATAGCATTTATGAGGGTGAGATGACGTGTTCGTGAAGGTGTTCAGAAACAAGTATTTTCTGACACTGCTGGTGGATGTAAATTGGTACAACTCTTGGAAAGCAATTAAGATATATATGTATACCAGAAGCCGAAAGATATTATTATCCCTTGACCCAATTTCTAAAAATCTATTCTAGAGAAGTATAGAAAAAGCATTATTCTAAGGAAACTGCAATATTATTTACAATAATCAACTTTGGGAAAAACCTAAATAATAAGAGTGAATGGTAATAGGCACATTACAGTACAATAATATGATGTTATTATAAATAATGTTTGCAAGGAATTTGAAACATTGACTTTTTTGTTAAAAAATGTGTAAAATTTAGGTATCCTATTATCACTGCTTTACAAAAGAAATGCATAGGGAAAAATGTCTGGAAGAAGCTATGCAAAAAAAACTAACTATTTAACAGTGATTTGTCTTTGAGTGGTAGAACTGTTTCTTTCTTACACTTATTTGTATTCTCTAATAATCCTATAAAGATCATGTATTATTTTTAGAATGCAAAAACAAGCTGCCTTTTTTTTTTTTTTTTTTTTTTTTTTTTTTTGGCGGTACTTGGGCCTCTCACTGTTGTGGCCTCTCCCGTTGTGGAGCACAGGCTCCGGACGCACAGGCTCAGCGGCCATGGCTAACGGGCTTAGTTGCTCCGCAGCATGTGGGATCTTCCCGGACCGGGGCACGAACCCGTGTCCCCTGCATCGGCAGGCGGACCCTCAACCACTGCGCCACCAGGGAAGCCCTGCCTTTTTTTTTTTTAATCTATGAAGCAAAACTTAAATCATATCTCTTTGGGGAAAGACATACTTATAAAAAATGAGAACCCGGGCTTCCCTGGTGGCGCAGTGGTTGAGAGTCTGCCTGCCGATGCAGGAGACGTGGGTCCGTGCCCCGGTCCGGGAAGATCCCACATGCCGCAGAGCGACTAGGCCCGTGAGCCATGGCCGCTGAACCTGTGCGTCCGGAGCCTATGCTCCGCAATGGGAGAGGCCACAACAGTGAGAGGCCCAAGTACCGCAAAAAAAAAAAAAAAAAAAAAAAAAAAAAAATGAGTACCCTTTGTTTTAATAGTTTTTAGGAACTTCAAAATAAAAAAGGAAAACTAGAACTACTTTAAAACACTGAGGACCTGATCAAATTCAGAGTCATTCCGCCGTGACTGTTCCTCCTTCCAAATGAAAGAGGCCTCAATGCAACTCATCAGACTCCTTTTCTCATCTGGCCTTTTCTCTCTCATATATTTATATTTATAATTTTATTTAATTTGTATTTTTATTTATATTTGTGTACATTTATATATATCTTATATGTATATAAATTTTTATTGGAGTATAGTTGATTTACAATGTTGTGTTAGTTTCTGCTGTACAGCAAAGTGAATCATTTATACATATAGATCATTACAGAGTATTGAGTAGAGTTCCCTGTCCTATACAGTGGGTACTTACAGGCCTTCTTTTGACTTACCAGAGAGTAAGCCAAATGCCTGCCCCTTTCAATGTGGCAACTTCCAGACTCCTGCCCTTACTACCCATTATTTACTCTTCATTTCCTTCTTATGAAACCAGATAGAATTGGCCCTTGTAGCTTTCATCTAATTATGTGTGCTGAGTCCAACCTCACGTTTTAAGAAACAGACTAGTGAACTACCGAAGGAAAGCCTTACCTCTATTTGAGATGGACTACTCTTAATCTTTCTCGTGTATTGTTTAATGTCACTGACATGGGTGGTTCAAATCGCAGACACAAAACTTCGTTTTCTGATACTCAATTCATATCAGAGTTCTAGTTCAGGCATTGTTGTTTATAATTTGCACATACTAGTATAGTTGGGCCATTAACTTTTTAAAATATATGTAACAGCTTTATTGACCTGTAATTCATATATTATACAATCCACCCAATTAAATTATGTAATTCAGTGTTTTAGTATGTTATAGCTTTATTGACATATAATTCATATCTAATACAATCAACCCAATTAAATTATATAATTCAGTGTTTTTTAGTATATTCACACAGTTGTGCAACCTTCACTACAATGAATTTTAGAACATTTTTCTCACTCCAAGAAGAAATCTATACCCATTAGCAATAACTCCTCATTTCCCCCAAGTTGTGTTCCCCACTTTGGCACACCCTAGGCAACCAGTAATCTGCTTTTTGTCTCCATAGATTTTCCTATTCTGGAATTTCTTAAAAATGGAATCATATTATATGTGGTCTTTTGTGACTGGTTTCTTTCACTAGGCACAATATTTTTAATGTTCATTTTGTAGCATATATCATTAATTTGTTCCTTTTCATTACTGAGTAATATTCCATTTATGGATATACCCATTTTTATTTATCCAGTCATCAGTTTAGGTAGTTTCTGCTTTTTAGCTATTATGAATAATGCTGCTTTGATCCTTTATGTACAAGTGTTCATGTGACCATATGTTCTTATTGCTCTTTGGTATATAACTAGGTGTGGAATTACTGAGTCATATGGTATCTCTATTTTTAACATTTGAGGAACTATGAGTCTGTTTTCCAAAGTGGCTGCACCATTTTGTAGCCTACCAAGGGTGTATGAGGCTTTCACTTTCTTCATATCTTTGTCAGTGCTTGCTAGTATCTTTTTTATTTTGTTATTACCATCCTAATGGATGTAAAGTGGTACCTGATTGTGGTGTTGTGTATTTCCCTAATGTCAAGTGATGTTGAGAATCTTTTCTTGTGCTTATTGACCATTTGTTTATTTTCTTAAAGAAATGTCTATTCAGATGCTTTACCTGCTTTCAAGTTGTCTTTATTATTGTTTTAAGAGTTCTTTATATATTCTAAATATAAATTCATTCTTGAGAAGCACAGAAGTTTTCATTTTGATCATGTACAATTTATTCTTTCTTTATCACTTGTGATTTTGATATCCTATCTAAGAAGACTGCCTAACCAAAGATCACAAAAATTTATTCCTATATTTTTTTCTAAGAGTTTTATACTTTTAGCTTGTACATTTACGTCTAAGATCTATTTTGAGTTAATTTTTTTGTGTATGGTATAAGAAACATACCCAACTTCATTTATTTTTTTTTGTTTTTTTTTTTGTGGTACGCGGGCCTCTCACTGTTGTGGCCTCTCCCGTTGCAGAGCACAGGCTCTGGATGCACAGGCTCAGCAGCCATGGCTCACGGGCCCAGCCGCTCCGCGGCATATGGGATCCTCCCAGACCGGGGCACGAACCCGTATCCCCTGCATCGGCAGGCGGACTCCCAACCACTGCGCCACCAGGGAGGCCCTCATTTATTTTTTTAATGTGAGTATCCAGTTGTCATAGCACCATTTCTTTTTTTAAATACTATAGTTTTGTGATGTTTGAAATAAGAAAGTATGAGTCCTCCAACTTTGTTCTTGTTTTTCTTTACTCTAGCTATTCTGGTTCCCTTGAATTTCCATATGAATTTTAAGTTCACCTATGAATTTCTGTAAAGAAGCCAGCTGTAATTTTGATAGAGATTAATCTAGAGATCAATTTGGGGAATATTGGCATCCTAAAAATATTAAGGCTCATGTTCATCCATGAACATGAGATGTCTTTCCATTTATTTGTCTTCTTTAATTTTTTCAACAGTGTTTTATACTTTTGAGAATGTAGGTTTACACTTCTTTTAATAAATGTATTTCTAAATATTTTATTCTTTTGATATGTAGATGGAATTTTTTCTTCCTTTCATTTTATATTGTTCATGGCTAGTATTGGGAAATATGGCTGATTTTTGTATATTGATCTTGCATCCTGTAACCTTGCTGAACTTGTTTATTAATTTCTATTGTTAGGGAATTTATTTTGATTTTCTTTATAAAAGATCATATCTTCTGAAACACAAATAGTTTTACTTTTTACCAATACAGATGCCTTTTATTACATTTATTTGCCTAGTTTCCTTGGCTAGAAACTCTAGTACAATGTTCAGTAAAAGTAGTGAGAGTGGACATCCTTTGTCTTCTTCCTGATCTAAGGGGAAAGCACTCATTCTTACTTCATTAGGTATGATGTAAGCTGTGGGTTTTTCATAGATGCCTTTTATTAGTTAAAGAAGTTCCCTTCTTATTCTAATTTATTGGATACTTTTATTATGAAGAGATGTTAGATTTTGTCAAATTCTTATTCTGCATCTATTGAGATGATCACCTGATTTTTGTCTTTATTCTATTGATATGATGTATTACACTAATTAATTTTTGGATGTTCAACAAACCCTACATTCCTGAGATAAATTCCACCTAGTCATGGTGTATGATCCTTTTCATATGTTGCTGGATTTGGTTTGGTACTATTTAGTTGAGGATGTCTGTGTCTGTATTCATAAGAGATATTGTTCTATAGTTTTCTTTACTTGTGATGTCTTTGTCTAATTTTTGTATCAGGGTAATAATGGCTTCAGAATGAAAGGAGAAGTGCTCTCTTCTCCTGTTTTTTTGGAACAATTTGTGAAGAATTGGTATTGATTGTTCTTTAAATGTTTGAAAGAATTCACCAGCGAATCCATCTAGGCCTAGGCTTTTATATATGGGAAGGTTTTTTTTTTAAGACTTTTTTAGAGCAGTTTTAGTTTCACAGAAAAATTGAGGGGAAGATACAGTGATTTCCCATAAAACCTCCTGTCCCTATACGTGTGTGAATCTTTCATTATCAACATCCCCCACCAGAGTGGTACACTTGTTATATTGATGAATCTACATTAACACATTGTGGGAAATTTTTATATTACTGATTCAATCACTTTACTTGTTACAGGTCTATTCAGATTTTATATTTCTTCTTCAGTCAGTTGTAGTAGTTTATATCTCAGGAATTGCCTATTTCACCTAAGTTATCTAATTTATTGATTTTGTATTCCCTTATATTCTTTTTTTTCTACAAGTCAGTAATATCCTCTCTTTCATTTCTGATATTGGCAATTTGTGCCTTCTCTGTCTTTTTTTTTTTTGTCTTGATTAATCTAGCTAAAGGTTTGTCAATTTGGTTGATCTTTTCAAAGAACCAAATTTTGGTTTTATTTGTTCTTCTCTACTTTTTCTAGTCTCCATTTTACCTATTTCCACTATAATTTTTATTATTTCCTTCCTCCTACTTTCTTTCAGTTTAATTTCTCTTATTGGTGTCTTAAGGTGGAAAGTTAGGTTACTGATTTGAGATCTTTCTTCTTTTTTAATATAGGTGCTCATAATTTTCCTCTAAGCACTTCAGCTTCATGAAGCTTTAGCTTCATCCCATATGTTTTGGTACGTTATATCTTGTTTTCATTCATCTTAAAATATTTTCTAATATCTCTTTTATTTCTTTCTTGATCCACTGATTATTGAAGAATGTGTTGTTTAATATCTACATATTTTTTAATTTCCCAAATTTCTTTCTGGTGCTGATTTTTTATTTCATTCTGTTGTGATTGGAGAACATACTTTGATTCAATCCTTTTAGATTTATTGAGGCTTTTTTTTTTATTCACAAGATATGGTCTAGCCAGGAGAATGTTCTGTGTCTAATTAGAAGAATGTGTATTCTGATATTCTTGAGTAGAATATTTTATGAATGTCTATTGAATCTAACTGGTTGGTTTATAGTGTTATTCAAGTCTTTTGTTTCCTTGCTGACCTTGTGCTTAGTTGTTCCTTCCATTAATGAAAGTGGGATATTAAAGACTCCGACTATTATTGTTGAATTGTATATTTCTCCCTTCAGTTCTGTCAGTTTTGCCTCATGTAATTTGAGGCTCTGTTGTTAGATACATGTGTGTTTATAATTATTATATCTTCCAATGGTTCTACTTTTTATCATTATAAAATGTCCTTTATCTTACATAATAATTTTGTTTTAAAACCTATTTTATCCAGTTTCCTTCGGTTGCCATTTGCATGAGCTGTGTTTTTCCATTTTAAAAATTTCAACCTATTTGTGTCTTTGAATCTAAACTGTCTCACCTATAGCATATAGTTAGATTTTGTTTTTTTAATCCAATTTGACAGTCTCTGCTTTTTGATAGATTGTTTAATCCATTTGCATTTAATGTTATTAATACATTTAGATTTATGTTTGAAATTTCATTCTTTGTTTTCAGTACGTCTTACATCTTTTTTTGTTCCTCTATTCCTCCTTTACTGCTTTCTTTTCAATTAAGTGAATATTTTCTCATGTAATATTTTAGTTCCCTTAATGATTTTTCATTATATTTTAAAGTTATTTTCTGACTGATTTCTCTTGGACTTACCGTGTACACCTTAACTTATCAGATTCTACTTCAGATTTTACTAACTTAATTCCAATGAGATAATTTTATTTCTATATAGCCCTATTTCCTCTTCTGCCTTTTTGTGCTGTATAAGTGTTATGCACTTAAATGTATATGTGTTACAAACATAACAACACTTTGTATAATTTTATGTCTTTTAAGAAGCTAAGAGAAGAAAAGAAAGCAAGTGTGTATTTATAGTTTGTTACATTAACCTTCTTATTTACCATTTCTTTTTCTCTTTGTTTATTCTTGTGGATTTGAGTTACAATCTGGTGTCACTTCCTTACTGCAATACAGCTTTGCTCCCTCCCTCCTCCTTACTGAGCTGGTGGGCACAGATGAGGGAGTGAGTGGGTCATGATTCAAGTGCCAATGACTCTCACTGTTCTTACCAAGAGTTACTAAATTGTCTTGTATAATGTTTCTTCATTTACTTTGTACCCTTAGGACAATTTCCAGAAATTTTCAGTGACTTTGTTTTTATAATTTCTACCAGTTATGATTGTTTTACTGGCGAGCTCCTCATCCATTTCACAAGTGGATCTTGGTCATTAACTTTTGGATGGTATCCTATCAACCTCTCTGTTCTTCACAGAGGACCTTTATAACTGTGTGATTTATAATTTATTAATATATTGGTATAGCTCTAGAAATCAACGTCATCACGCCATAAATCACTTTATACATTACATGTCAATGAATTATAGCATCTCCAAATATCAATAATACATGTGTAGACTTATGGCCAACAGTGTGAATAGATACTCAACCTAACTTAAGATCACCTGTTTATATAGATGATACTTTGTAAGTCATATACAAGGAAAGGAAATAAGCAATTCTGGGTCACAGCCAATCTTAGTTTTTGTCATGTTATTGTCTTCATCCATATGCAATGTAACAAAGCCAAAGGGGAAACTTTCTGCTTTCTCTGAGAGAAGATGATTCCCTAGTTAACCCAGGCTGTGCCAGCCAGGATGGGACAGGCCCTCCTTCCTTCTCCAGCAGCCATTCTCTTCCCAGAGCCTCCCTGGCAAAAGGTGATCTTTGCTCTGTACTCTGTTTAAAGAACTTTGTCTCAAGTTCTTTAGAATTTTAAGAGTTCTGAAGTTAAATTTTAACAGTTTGACTCTAAGGAGTTAAAGAATTTGAAGAGTTCTCACTTCTCCCCACTCAGTCTGCATTGGCTACTAATCCTCCACTCTAATTCACCCAAGAAAACTAGAGTAAAAGATCTTCTGGATCTATTGCTTGATTAAGCCTTCAGGCACCTGCATACAATATGTAAAAAAGGCTCAGTTTTATTCCATTTTCTTGGTAATAATTTTTCTGTTTTGTTTAATAATTGATATCTAGTCATTTCCTATTGTTCACTGAAGTGTTAATATTTCACCCACATGCAGGGTTAACAGGTTTCTCTGTTGTGTTATTCCAGTTTTCAAAAATGTCTGGTGGCCTGTAGAATAAACTTAAGACTGCTCAGGAAGTCTTTTATAACGTTTACTGTTTGGCCATAGTTTACTGATCTTGCCTCATCTCTGATCTTCTGCCTGTGCTTTACTTATACTGGGCCAGCAACTTACTACTTTCTCCGAACGTATCATTTACTTCACATGTTCATGCCTTTCCTTTCAGAGATGCTAAACCAAGTGATTGCAAAAATATCCTGAAAATAATGTGAGGTGGTAGGGCCCCAGTCCACATCTACTGAATCAGATTCTTTACAGATGATGAGTTTTTTAAAAGCTCCTTAGTTGATCATAAAGCTACTTAGGAACCATTGCTGCTCTCATTTCTCTCTTTGCAGCATCTTCCCTTTCACTTGCTTTCACATTTCCTGACAAAATCTTGTTCAACAGAAACAAGAGACAGAGACCCAACTAAAATATTACTTTCTCTGAAAAATTTTTGTCAATTCTGTCTCCATTCTTAATCTAATGGATATATGTTGTTGCTCTTGGCTAATTAGTAGTAGGGTCCTCTTTCTGTGCCCAGAGAGTTCCCTACATTCTGAATTAGAGATAGTTCCTACCTAAAAGACTTAAAGTACCAACTGTTGACTTTCTCAGCCTTCCTCACATATTGAGTGCGACTCCACAAACAAGACTCTCAATCACGCATACACACAACATCTTTGAAGCAAAACCTAGAGACATTTAAAAACAGACCACAGACTCCATTTACAGAGAAGGTAGTACTAGCAGTGGCAGCTACTTCCAGTGTCCAATATAACAGAAAAGTCATTCTAGTGGCAGCATCCAGCTTGCAGCTCCCAAGCAGGAGCATTGTACACTGCTGCCTCTTTTCTGGCTGGGTCACCTCCAAAGTTGATTCTACGACTCCCTGGAGAATTCTGTGAGATGCTTCCTATCTTTTAATAATTTTTTCAGCTGAAATTACACTGAGTTGGTTTCTATTGCTGGTAACTAAGATACAGGGACACCTAATAGAATAACCACCCCATTACACTTCATTCACAGGCCAATATAATAATGAATTATATTGTCTTATAGTTAATTGCCAGTAGAATATGGGTTAACTATGTCAAGAGGGAAGGAGAGAGCATTTTAGGCAGAAGGCATAGCAGGAAGCCATATGGCTGGAAGGAACATAGAGAATACCAGCCACTGAAGGGACAGTGTGCCCAGAAGATAAAGTGAACTAATTGGTGAAAGATGTCAATGGATAGAAAGTTGTTAGAGGAATTAAGTAACTGGATCACAGTAACTCTACAAGACCATCTGAAGACACTTTTATTTTAAGTTCATTAACAATGTAAAGCTATTGAAGGTTTTTAACTGGCAGATGTTATGCTCAGATTTATATTTTGAAAAAAAATTACTCTGTCACATAAAGAATAAATTGGAGGTGGGGAAATGCTGGTTGGAATTCGCTTGTATTTGAGCTTTGCTCATAGTATTATGAGGTTCTACATTGTTCCAAGTTAATCACTGCTTTCTAGCTATGTCTTTCTACTAATTCTAAAATTTTCCTTTTGAAGTAATCCAGGGTGAAATCCTCCCTCTCCTGTCAGAGAGCCCTTTAACCTTTAAAGCTAACTAAACATGCAGAGCAGTCTGGGGCAATATTTTCTCCAAGTTTCTTTCTGTTGATAAATAGCTATTGCTAATAAAGATACTTAAACTTTTATCAAGTCCATTTAACTTCATATAGATGTATAACTTAGATTGGATTCTTTTGATATCCAGGAATTAAAGCAGTTCTGGTTTGTTTTTTGTTTGTTTGGTTTTTAAGAGCCAGGGTAGATTTCATCTTACTCTTTTAAAACTAAAAATGAAAGTATCACACTAAAACATATGCTAATAATGTGTCTTTATATTATTTTATGTATTGTTATGTATACTATGGCTATATTACAAGAGCTATTCAAAACTAAAATTAAATCTGAAGATACTATTTATATTTTTAGTTGGTCTCAGAGAATGAAACAATGATTGCACATGGCCAGATTGCAGATGGCCAGCCAAATAATTACAGCTGCTACTGATTTTAATAAGTATGACCTTCTGAATTTTAGCATATCCCCCAAAACATTACAAAAGGCATTCAGTGAAAGTCAACAATTTGGTTTTTCATTCATTAGTATAGTCAAAAACCTTTCAGTTTCTGAAGAATAATGTTACCATTCTAGAAAATCTTTCCAAGCAATATCCCATGAGTTTGTTTCTAAGTCTATGAGTCTGTTTCTGTTTTGTATATAGATTCATTTGTATTTTTTTTAGATTCCACATGTAAGTGATATCATACCAAAGGGGAAAGGAGGGGATAAATTATGAGCATGGAAGTAACAGATACACACTACTCTATATAAAATAGATAAGCAACAGTGATTTACTGTATATGTATAACACAGGGAACTATATTCAATATCTTGTAATAACCTATAATGGAAAATAATCTGAAAAATATGTGTACATATATATATATATATATATATATATATATATAACTGAATCACTTTGCTGTACACCTAAAACTAACACAATATTGTAAATCAACTATACTTCAATAATAATTTTTGAAAAAGCAATATTAAGAACAAAGACAAGGCATTTGGTGACTAATACATGCAAAGTTGGTAGGGAGATATCTCTAAGGCCAGCCTGCTCACAACAGCACTGCAGAAACTAGGGGAGGAATCAGAGGTTAAAGGTCGAGACAGAGGAGTTTTGCAAGTTCCAGACTGGTATCTTACATAAGAGTGATTTTGTTTGCTATTGTTGACCTTGTTTGTTCAAATCATTCTGTGCTTTTTTTTGGCTGTGTTGGGTCTTCATTGCTGCACGTGGGCTTTCTCTAGTTGCTGCAAGCGGGGGCTACTCCTGTTGCGGTGCGTGGGCTTCTCATTTTGGTGGCTTCTCTTGTTGCAGAGCACAGGCTCTAGGCGCCTGGACTTCAGTAGTTGTGGCACGCAGGCTCAGTAGTTGTGGCTCGTGGGCTCTAGAGCACAGGCTTAGTAGTTGTGGCACACGGGCTTAGTTGCTCCGTGGTATGTGGGATCTTCCCAGACCAGGGCTCGAACCTGTGTCCCCTGCACTGGCAGGCAGATTCTTAACCACTGCACCACCAGGGAAGTCCCATTCCATGCTTATTTTAACAAACAAAGAAAAGTGTAGAATTTGCTTAAGAAAAATAGAAGTATATATTATTTGTCCAAAGTACGTTTAAGGTAATATGAAGCTGAACCACATGAATTTGTCATTTTTGCAAGTCAAAAATGATTGAATATGACAATTTTATGTGGTCCAACCTAATAAAACCTACCAGTGCACTATAACATACCATAACATATAGCAAATCATTGAGTTTGCCCATTCTGAGAAGATAGATATACGTTTTTCTCCATTTTTTAGTATCAACAATTATCTTCTATCAAAAAAATTTAGTCTTACTAGATGCCAAAAACACTTGCTGTGGACATTTTTAAAATACGTTATCAAATTTGTAAGAATTTGATGGTAATATTTTTAATGGTAACGAAGGGGCAACAGGGTATAAAATGTACTGATGAACTGGCTTAACCTATAATGTTTTTAAAGCCCTCATTGATCTCTGGGCTGACATTCTAGGATTCAGTGATTTTTCCAGAGCCGTCACAGAATTAGAGAAGATATACTCACACTGTAGATCTCCCTAGTTCCTTGGAACTTAAAATCTCAGGAAAGTTGAGGGTTAATATAAATAGTTTTTTTTTAAGTAATTGTGGCAGCTAACACTTAAATAGTGTTTACTGTGCCAGGCACTGTTCTAGGTGCTTTACATGTATTAACTCATTTAGTCTTCACAGCAATACAGTGAAGTAGGTAGTACTGTCATTATTCCCATTACACAGATGAGGAAGTAGAGATACAGAACAGTTTGTACAAAGTTATACAGCATGTAAGTGCCTGAGCTGAAATTTAACCCTAAGAATTCTGGCACCAGAGTTGGTACTTAACCAACAGTAAACTGCCTCTCAATATAAAGAAGGTCTAGTATCATTCAGTCAATTCTAATATACTGCAAGGTTGCTATATTAGTTGAAATACTAAGTTCCTTAATGGAGCTTGTCAAGTTTCTTCGCATTTTAATAGCTGCTATTCTGGACTGTTGCAATAGTTCTTTAGCTAGGATACAGATTTCTAATCTTCTCCCCCATTTCTAGGCCAGCCTGCATCCTGCTGCTAGATTAATACAAGTAAATCATCACTTCAGTCCTGTTACTACCTTGCTCAAATTGCTTTCATGACTATATTTCCACTGCCAGGAAAGGATGTAAATGAGAGCACCCACTAGGATCTGGTAGCATAGCTCACCACAAGCTCAGTATTTCTTGGAGGTTTCCTGTTTTATCTTAAAAATTTGCACAAATTTTACATCCCACTCCATAGTAAATCTGTTTGTTTTAATATAAAAATAATGTATTAAATTTAAATAAATGTTTTTAAATAGTGTTTTAAATTTAAATTAAAACTTAAATTACTTAATTCTGCAAATTTTCAAATAAAATTGATGAGCCAGAAAGGTGCTTTATATTTATTCTGGGCCTTCTAGTGTCACATGAGGTTTACATTCTCCTATTTGAAGAGCCTGGGTATTCAGGATAGATTTTAGGTGTCTTTGCTTCTTATTTATTTATGTATTTTTGGCTGCGTTGAGTCTTTGTTGCTGTGCACGGGCTTTCTCTAGCTGTGGAGAGCGGGGGGCTACTCTTCGTTGTGGTACGCGGGCTTCTCATTGTGGTGGCTTCTCTTGTTGCGGAGCACGGGCTCTAGGCACACAGGATTCTGTAATTGTGGCTCGTGGGCTCTAGAACTCGAGTTCAGTAATTGTGGTGCACTGGCTTAGTTGCTCCACAGCATGTGGGATCTTCCCAGACCAGGGATGGAACCCATGTCCCCTGCATTGGCAGGCAGATTCTTAACCACTGAGCCATCAGGGAAGCCCTGCTTCATATTTTAGAGTCTAAGTTATCTGGCCATATTCCAACCTTCCCATCTTATAACTTGCTGTTTCCCTGTATTAATCCTCTGATAAATCTATCTACCCATCCATAAGTATTTACCACATACCCTCCTAAAGATGTCATGTACTGTATACCACCTATATATATTGGCTTTTGTCCTTTCTCCCCACTTGTAATACAGGCATACCTCATTTTATTGGACTTTGCTTTATTGCACTTCACAGATATTGCATTTTTTACATATTGAAAGTTTGTGGCAGCCCTGCGTTAAGCAAGTCTTTTGGCGCTATTTTTCCAACAGCATTTGCTCACTTCATGTCTCTGTGTCAAGCTTTTGTAGTAATTCTTGCAATATTTCAAACTTTTTAATTATTATTGTATTTGTTATGGTGATCTGTAATCGGTGATCTTTGATGTTACTGGTGTAATTGTTTTGGGGCACCAGGAACTACACCCATATAAGACATGGAACTCAATCAGTATTGTGTGTGTTCTGACTGCTTCACTACCTGGCTGTTCCCCCATCTCTCTCCCTCTCCTTGGGTCTCCCTGTTCAATATTGAAATTAGGCCAAATTTAGGTCAATTAATAACCCTACAGTGGCCCCTAAGTGTTCAAGTGAAAGGAAGAGTTGCACATCTCTCTCTTTATATCAAAAGCTAGAAATTATTAAGCTCAGTGAGCAAGGCGTGTAGAAAGTTAAAGCAGGTCGAAAGCTAGGCCTCTTGTGCCAGACAGTTAGCCAAGTTGTGAATGCAAAGGAAAAGAGTTCTTAAAGGAAATTAAAAGTGTGAGTCCAGTGAACATACGAATGACAAGAAAGCAAAACAGCCTTATTGCTGATATGAAGAAAGTTTTAGTGGTCTTGGATAGAAGATCAAACCAGCCACAACATTCTCTTAATCCAAAGCCTAATCCAGAGCAAGGCCTTAATGCTCTTCATTTCTGTGAAGGCTGAGAGAGTTGAGGACTCTGCAAAAAAAAAAGCTTAAAGCTAGCAGAGGTTGGTTCATGAGGTTTAAGAAAAGAAGCCACCTCCATAGCATCAAAGTGCAAGGTAAAGCAGCAAGTGCTGATGTAGAAGCTGCAGCAAGTTACCCAGAAGATCTAGCTAAGATAATGAAGGTTAAGAAAGAGAAAAACAAATACTGTATGCTAACACATATATATGGAATCTAAAAAAAAAAAATGGTTATGAAGAACCTAGGGGCAGGACAGGAATAAAGATGCAGACGTTGAGAATGGACTTGAAGACACGGGGAGGTGGAAGGGTAAGCTGGGATGAAGTGAGAGAGTGACATGGATTTATATATACTACCAAATGTAAAATAGATAGCTAGTGGGAAGCAGCCGCATAGCACAGGGAGATCAGCTTGGAGCTTTGTGATCACCTAGAAGGGTGGGAGAGGGAGGATGGGAGGGAGACGCAAGAGGGAGGGGATATGGGGATATGTGTATATGTATAGCTGATTCACTTTGTTATACAGCAGAAACTAACACACCATTGTAAAGCAATTATACTCCAATAAAGATGTTAAAAAAAAAAGATAATGAAGATTGGTACACTCTACAACAGATTTTCAGTTTAGCCCTATGTTGGAAGAAGATGCCGTCTAGGACTTTCTTAGGTAGACAGGAGAAGTCAGTGCCTGGCTTCAAAGCATCAAAGGATAGGCTGACTGTCTTGTTGGGGCTAATGCAGCTGATGAAGTTGAAGCCAGTGACCATTTACCATTCTGAAAATCCTAAGGCCCTTAAGAATTATGCTAAATCTACTCTGCCTGTGCTCTATAAATGGAACAACAAAGCCTGGGAGACAGCACATCTGTTGACAACATGGTTTACTCAATATTTTAAGCCCACTGATGAGACATACTGCTCAGAAAAGAGATTCCTTTCGAAATATTACTGCTCATTAACAATGTACCTGTCACCCAAGAGCTTTGATGGAGATGTGCAATGAGATTCATGTTGTTTTCATGCCTGCTAACACAACATCCATTCTGCAGTCCATGGATCAAGGAGTAATTTCAACTTTCAAGCCCTATTCTTTAAGAAATACGTTTAATAAGGCTATAGCTGCCATAGATAGTGATTCCTCTGATGGATCTGGGCAAAGTAAATTGCAAACCTTCTGGAAAGGATTCACCATTCCAAATGCCATTAAGAATATTTGTGATTCATGGCAAGAGGTCAAAATATCAACATAAATAGGAGTTTACAAAAAATCGATTGCAACCCTCATGGATGACTTTGAGGGGTTCAAGATTTCAGTGGAGAAAGTAACTGTGGATGTGGTGGAAACAGCAAAAAACTAAAATTAGAAGTGGAGCCTGAAGATGTGACTGAATTGCTACAATCTCATGATAAAACTTGAATGGATGAGGAGTTGCTTCTTAAGGATAAGCAAAAAAAGTGGTTTCTTGAGGTGGAATCTACTCTTAATGAAGATGCTGTGAAGATTGTTGAAATGACAATAACTTAGTTGATAAAGCAGCAGCAGGGTTTGAGAGGATTGAGTCCAGTTTTGAAAGAAGTTCTGCTGTGGGTATGGGTAAAATGCTATCAAACAACATTGCATGCTACAGAGAAATTGTTTGTGAGAGCAAGAGTCAACCAATGCACCAAACGTCACTGTTGTCTTATTTTAAGAAATTCTCACAGCCACCCCAGCCTTCAGCAACCACCACCCTGATCAGTCAGCAGCCATCAGCATCGAGGCAGGACCTTCCACCCGGGAAAATATTATGACTCACTGAAGGCTCAGATGTTTGTTAGCATTTTTTAGCAATAAAGTTTTTTAATGAAGGTATGTACACCGTTTTTTAGACATAATGCTATTGCACAATTAATAGACAACAGTAGAGGGTAAACATAACTTTTATATGCGCTGAGAAACCAAAAAATTTGTGTGAGTTGCTTTTTGAGAATAATATTTGCTTTATTGCAGTGGTCTGGAACTGAACCTGCAATATGTCCGAGGTTTGCCTGCACCCTCTCTCCTCACTTCTGTTAAAGTGCTAATCTTTCAAGACCTAATTCATTTACTAGCTTTTCCTGACTACTCCAGTCAGGACTTTGAATTCCTGTAATACTTACTCAATGCTTATTATACAACAGGTTGCATTTTTAATATTTGTTTGACTAAGTCTTACACATAAACTTTTTAAGAGTTCAACATGCAGAGAAGCAAAAAAAAAAGACATTTCGTGCAGTGGACACGGTATGTACAAAGGCACAGGATTATGAAGTAGCACAGAGTATCCCAGTAAATGCTAGGTTGTTTACTGTAGCTGGAATGTAGAATATATACTGGGAATGTGAGAAAAGTAGGAATCAAACCATGAAAGAATATATAACTCATGCTACGAAATGTACATCTCGCCTGTCCCAGCCCCTACCATGATTAATGGGAATTCATCAAAGAAATCAAATAGGAAACATTTATTGTATTAGTTTTAATCAACTTTGATGTAATTTCTCTAGGTTTTAATATTCTTCATTTTCTTAGATCTTATTTTTATTTTATATACCAGTAAAATTATTATCATATTTTTATGCAGTCTTTTTTCTTAATCTAGTATATATCCTCCATATACTCAATGTGTATACACACATATATATAGACACATATAGAGAGAGGAATTGTTCATTGCTTAAAAGATGGGATTACACACACACATACACACACACCTGCGCGTTGCATTTCTCACTCTACAGTGCTTTGTAGAAATAGCTCTATTTTTTTAATGACTGCAATATTGTGTAGTATGGAGGTACCAAAATTTTTTTAACTATTCCGCTATTTGTAGACATTCATCTTGTTTCCAGTTTCTTTATATTTTTTAAGGAGATATAGCTAAATCAAACCTTATGTTTATCTGACTAAATTTCACTGTAGTCTATGATTAATTCACCATAAACTATTAAATAATCCATGTAGGTTTGGGTACATAAGATGAAGTAAACTTATATTGCTAATTTATTATGATACTGTCTCATATCCTCTGTTTGCTACCAAATTGGTGGATATTTAGTAGGAGTTGTTCCCAGTAGTACTATAACATCATAATGCCTGAAATAGACCCATTTGATAACTCAAATTTTAAAGTATAGTGATACCTTATATATTAAAAATAGGGAAATTGCAATAATATTTTCCAAACTGAGATGTTAACAGGAATTTTATGACAAAAATGTTCCATGGTCAAATTTTTTGGGAAAATATACTGAATTGAACTGGGTTCTGCAAATGTTTGCATTTCTCTAAGAGTGTATTATTCCATGAAATGCCATTTGGTAAGGAGTGCTCTACATTATTCTAAAATAATATAGACATCTGAATTGTGTTCAGACATATGAATAGATTTTCAAAGGCCATTTTTTGTGGCACCATTTTGATAGACCTGTACTGTTGGTCCCCCGGTAGTAAAGGTCTGGGAAAGATGACCCACTCAGATTGCTGCTAATTTGTCTAAGTGTTATTCCCAGCACCCCTCCCTATAGTTAATACATCTATCAATCAATCACAAAAGCTTGGAATTCTAGTGATACTGGATTATGAATATTTTAAAGCATACTCAGTACCTTCCTTACCTTCATAGTTTTGCAGACTTTTCCTGTTCCATCTGCCCATAATCCTCTCTCTCTTGTTATGTTTCTGTATATTAAGATCTCAGTTTTCTTTAAATGCTCCCTTGTTTTTGAAGCTTTCTCCAGTGGGAATTAAAACCATTCCTTTTCTGATTTTCTCATACCGCTTTGCCTTTCTTTCAGTAATTTAACTTCCTGCCTTATGATTCACACAGTTGTTGTTCATGTACATTACAGTAGATGTTGTGCCATGACCTCTAGTTCATGTGGAGGAGCTCATAGACCAGCTGAGGGAGCAGACATATAAATAAGTTTATACAATGTGATGTGATATGTATTTATAATGGTACACAATGCTAGTGGTAAAAGGAATGACATGAGAAACTATGGACTAAAACGTTTGAATGTAAATTAGCTTATATAACTAAGATTTTAGCTTTATTTAGAATGTTTAAGTCTAGAACCGAAGTAGAATGTTGTACTGGTTATTGTACATAACTTTCTCTTCCACTTAGCTTATAATTGCTCTGAACACCTGGCCTGTGTATTATTTATTTTGCTGTTTCCTATTGTATCTAGCACTCCTATAGATATATAGAATACATTCAATAAATGTTAAATTGAATTAATTTTTAGAGGCTGCTATTTTAAAAAAATTTATTCTCACAATCTGAAATTTGATATTTTATGTCTGCATATTCAAACTGCTATTTTATTCTTAATTTAAGACATAGTTATAGGGAAGGCGACAAACAACATTTTAAAATCTTTATTATTTTTTGACTCTCAGAAGCACTTTTGGAAACTGTAGACTTACTCCATGGATACTGCCTTTGCACAAAATATTTATGGAATTGCTTTTGTTCCTTAACATACTATTTTGCATGCACATACTAGTTTCATCTGAATTCTTAAACCAATTAAATGTCATGTCAAACTAAGCTTAGTGGGTCAAAAGTTATGTATGCCTTTTGGGGTCAGAAACAACAAGGAATCTTGTGTGGTACAAAAGTTAACTGTAGAGGCAATTACAAAAGAGAAATTCCAGAAATATTTTTCACAATCCTGGCATTTCTGGGCTTGGTTTACAGCCTCCGAAGATAACCATTTTGAAGGACAAAACTGACTTAAAGTATATTTATTAAAATACCACATTCTTCATAGTCCAGTTTATTAAGAAGAGTTGTTGGTTTTGTTGGACTGGAATTTAAGCATTTTATTATGTTTCCTGACTAATTATCTGTCTACTACTATTTTTAATTGGTATTAAACTTTTACCAGTGACCCTGATATTATAACTTTTTTTAATTAAAGAATAGCATTCTTAACTCATCATTTTCTTTCTTTAAAAAAATGCCATTACAGCCCAGTTTTTTTTTTTTTCATTTTGTATTGGATATTTTCCATCAGGAAAAAAATGTATACATTCATGCTCATGATTTTCTCATTATTATATTCATTGTTATCATTAGGTATTGATAATGGAAGATGAGACCAAAGTCATCCTTATTACCTGATTATCTGATCCTTTACCTAAAGGAGCATAATCTAGAGATAAGACCTAGGAGATATCAGATGAAGCAAATACTATAAAGCAGCATTTATTTCAATTGCACTTATTTCGTTTCTGAGAAATTAAACAGGAGTTGAGCTAAAGTTTACTTTTGCTTTAGCCTGAAAGAAAAGAATTGTCAGTCAGACTAATCCTGTAGACATGAAGAGATGAATCTATTTAAGAAAACAAGTGCCTTTTTATAGCCTTTGAGGTCATTTGGGGTATCATTTATTTCTAATTTTTATTCTGACTTCAGAGTATTTTATTTTATACATTTATAAAATCAGCTTTTGTAGGGACTAGGTACCATTTTTCAATTTCTCTTTAATTCATGTTTTACTTATAAATAATAAAATAATTGTTCTACTCTAGACTTTACTAATTAAGTCTGATAAAATTCACTTATAAGTAATTAGTACAGAATACATATTTTCAAAAGGATTCAAATAGGTTTATGGAGCATACAACTTTAAATATCAAAGGGTAAAATAGAGATTTAGGGTGTACTAGCCTAACCTTTTAAATCTGGTAGATAAGGAAGCCGTCTGAGCTGCTGTCACATGCATGACCTGGAATAATTTGGACAATTGTGCATTCTTATATTTTTTATGCAAAATATATATTTACAAATACTATCCATCATGTCCAGATTTTTAATAAGGTACTTTGATTTTTGTGAAAATAAGTTATAACTATTACAAGGATAGTATACTTTGTGAAGAAATTGGGCTTATGTTATTACAATTTTTAATAATTAACATTTGCATGCTCTTTTACATTTATCCAAGATTTTTATATTTATTATCTCAGTTGATCTTAGAAACAATAGAGATAATACTTACATGGTTGGTAAGAGTTAAGACTCATTTAGCTGAAGAACACTCGCCCTCTCTGCCCTCCCCTCCCCCCCTCCCCTCCCTCCCCACTCCACACACACAAGCTTAGGCTAAAAGGAGATATTGTGGTTTATAGGAAAGAATGGTCTCCAGAAAGACTAATCTGAGGCTCCCAGTTCTTATCCCCTGAATTGGCTTCATTGTCAGCTCCACACTTGGTGTCACTGACATTTTTGAGTGTCAGTGGTCCTGATCTGATTAAGTATCCATCCTTGGAAACCTCACTGTGGACAGAGGGATAGGGGGCTATGCAGACTGGCTTTGGCAGTTAGGCCCACCTCTAAAGCTGTCAAACAGGTGAGTTGTCAAAAGGAAAATTGGTATACAGTTAGCAGAAATAGCAGGAAAGCATAGTGGAGAGACAAACTTCAAGTATCCACTCCAGCAGGTATTATCATCTCCACTTAACAGATGAGAAAATGGATAGTCAGAGAGGCTAAATGACCTGCCCAAACTTAGGTCCTCTACTTACAAATCCTGCTCCAGGCTGCCTTAAAGGAAAAGGAAAGTAAGAATGGATAAGACAAAAGAGGTGGTTCCAGGTATTTATTTCTAGTTTGTGTTTTGAAGTGAACCAGGCAATATTGATTTTAGGGTGATGGTTAGGGTTAGAGTTGTTGAACAAGACATTTGTGGGAAATAAAATGTCGTAAGGTCTGTGCAAGGGAGTAGTAGGAGGTACAGTAGACATGATCCTTAACATCCAGAGTTAGGATTTGGGGATAAAAATTAAAATAGCTAGCATTTATTAACCATTCCTTATGCCTCAGGCACTGTGCTAAACACTCTTCCTATAATATATGTTAACACTCACAACATTCCTATGAAATGAGGATTTTACAGATAAGGAAGCATAAACAAAAAGATTTAATATCTTGTCCAAGACTAGATAACTAGAAAGGGTTAGAGTCAAGATTTGAACCCAGGAGGTCTAGAACCCACCACAGTGCCTGTTTTTGTTTTTCATTGTTACCAGTTAAAGTAGCAATGTTTAGTTACCTGCCATGTGCTGGCTGTCATAGCAGATATTTGTCTCGTATAACACCTGTTTTCTAGAAACTTACCCTTTAAGGTTGGACAATACAGCAGTTCATACGCAGCCACATTTAAGAATTTAAATTTGAATTGCTAAGTTCCTACAGATCATTGTTAATGTTAATTTTATACTGTTTTGTTCTATATTTATCAGAGTTACACATGCACATAGTTTAAAAAATCAAGTAGTCCTACAAGACTTATTTTTTAAAGAAATTAGCAGTTTCCTGTTCTACACCTCTTTTCACCATTTTTCCAATTACCAGAAGCAATCACTTTCGGTTCTTTTTAGGTGTTTCTTTTGGTGTTTATGAAGAACAGTATCTCTAAATAAATGATTATATTTCTACTTCTTGATTTTTTTTTCAGCTTCACATTTAATCCATTAATTTCCCACTGCTCATGTTTAAGGTGATAAGAAAGGGGGATATCTAGATAATACATAATTGGGGCTTGATGACTGTAGATTCCATAGATCTGACCATGCTGTTTTGTTCAGGAACTCCCGGTGTCAATTTATTGAGAACTTTAATCCAGTTTTTAAGCCAGTTAGATTCTCTTTAATCCAGTTAGATTCTCCAAAGAAGAATCATTCAATCTCCTGCCTAGAGGTTATAAGATGCGCTGCTAGCATTTTACAAACTAAGTAGAAGAGGACTTGGGATGTCATATTCAAAGTATAAAATTTCATTCAGTTCTGTTTTCAGTAGAGTACTCTGCTGACCAGAATTCTCCAAATTTCCCAGTTTGGGAACCTTCTGTTTTACCACTCCAAAGAATAAACATTGTCTTCTGCTAGGATGATAGAGGGAGGGGTACTTGTCCAGTTGCAGATGGTAGAGAGGGAATGCAAGAGACTAATTCTTAAACAAACTTCCAACCAGCCTTGCTCTTATTTCTACCTTTAACCTACTTCCATAAGCCTGGGTGCTACCAATTACTAAGTTTCTTGGAAACTGTAATGCAAATAAAATTTTTTCCTGGCTTTATCTCCTACTAGTTTAAGATTTAGTTTGTTTGCATTTGCTAAGTCAGTTAGCTGTAGTCCTTCTGACGTCTAGTTTCCAAATTTTGGTACTGTCATTCATCCCTCATTCTCTTTTTCTTTCTTGTTTCATGCTTTTTAGTGAAATATTTAATATTATACTGTATTTTAATGTGGTTTTGAAAGGGGATGGAATTAAGTATATGTTCAATCTACCATCCTTAACCAGAAATCAACATTATTATCTACTGAGTAGTTTTTCTTTCTAACATGTTAGATTTCAGATAAATACCTTTTTTTTAAATATCTTTTTCAAAAAGACAATTTCTATTTTAAGAAAATGGGAAATTACCATATCCAATCCCTATACTCAGTCTCAGAGCAAGATTTGAAGAGATTGCTGTTTATGTATCATATATTTTATATTGAATGCTTTTATTATGACACAGGCCTGCTTTCTTCACAGTGTGTGGGGATGTTTAGTACTCCATTGCCCTGGGAACAATAACTAAGAGCCATATATTACAGAGCTCAATATATTAGAGTCAGGACATGGACAAGATTATCAAAATTTCCAAATCAAAAACTGGGCAACATTGTTTAACCTTTAGAGGAAGTAATTGTTCTTTTCATTATCTTAATATATGTATACAGTGATTTTTGGTTATTAAAGACAGTGTCATGTGTACATTTCAATGTTTCACTTAATACAGTATAACATAATTTTTGGTTGTCACACTATGTTTTATGAATAAAGATTCAGAGACTCAGAGAAGTTAAGTTACTTCCCCAGATTCTTACAGCTAGTGGGTGACAGAGGTAGAATTTGAACTGAGGATTCACTTACTTCAAAACCAATACTCTTTGGAAGTGGGCGTGTATAATAAAATCTGGAATTATGGGACCACAGTAAAGTTCCCCGGAACTTGGGGGGGGGAGTCACAGAAAGGTTGCCACTGTAACCAGCAGAAACTGACGCAACATTGTAAAGCAATTATACTCCAATAAAGATATAAAAAAAAATTGTAACCAGAAAATCACACCATTTATTCTTTGTACATTTTCACACAACCATTTCATTGAATCCTTGTAACAGCCTTATGAGCTATGTAGGTTTAAATTTTATTAAGTGTGTAAAATACCATTTGCCTATGTGTGAAACAGAATTAACTCACAAACCTTTTCTCCTGGTCCCCCCACCCCATCACTTCCATAGATAAAGGAAAACTTAATCTTACCAACTGGTACTAACTTGGTCACTTCTGAGTTAAAATTGAGTCAATTTAGGCTTTAAACTAAGATTCTTCTTCTTATCCTCTCCTTCCCTTCTGCTCTTCCCCAAGTTCCTGGGGAGACTCATATCGTCCTGATATCAGCAGATAAGCATGGGCTTCCACATTCTTCTCTCTGCTTGCTGGTCTCTGCTGAGTTACTCAGGGCCCTTGGCATTTGGGCACCATGTGCCGTCATCCACTGAGATGTGTTTCCTCTTGCTGGGCCTCTGGACTTCATATACTTAGTCTACTGCTGCGGTTCTTGCTGTGGTCTCCAGTTGTGAGGACCAGGTACTCTTCACCCTGTTTCCTCAAACCCCAGTCTCTTTAATGTCTGCCAGATTAGTCTTAGCCACTTTTGCACCCCTCTCATGGCAAAGGCTTCAGTAACTTTTCAGATGTTCTGCCACAATGCACTGGTACTCTCTGAATCCAAAGATGTCTTCAGATAAATCCTCCCAGCTACCTTTCTCAGGCGTCATCTTCAGTACTCTACACTCAGATACCTCAATGCTCTTTTTGTCTGGTGGCCAGTATTTTTTTTCCTTTCCATGGGAAAACACCTGTTGTGTCCTCTTGCGTTCTTATCTACTCTATAGTTTTTACAGTATAAGCTTTATGAAAATAATATATAATAATGCAGCTCTCTATGTACTGAAGTGATCAATTGACAAAACATATTACATAAAGAAAGCAAGGTATAAAACAGAGTATATAACCTGCTCCATTTCTGTAAATGCATGTATAGATATGGCAATGCATTAAACATTTCTGGAAGAATACATGAGCGGTAGCAGGGATTGCCTCTGGCGGGGGGTGGGTGGGAATAGATGTCTGGGGAACAAGACTGGATGGGAAATTTTTCACTGCCTTTTTATATCTCTCAAATTCTGTATCATGCAAATAACCTATTCAAAAATAAATAAAAGATAATTATAAAACATTTATAATTTGGCTTCTTCAGTCCTGCCAAGCTCCAGATCATCTGATTCTCAGCCACAGACAGAAAGTAGCTCTTTTGGCAAAGCTATCTTTTTTTCCCTTCTCTGCTTCCTGATGTGCCACTCTTTCTTGTAGAACTTTACTGAAGGCTGCATGAAGCAGCAGCCTGCTTCAACATTCTGAATTTTTCCCCTTCATTAGAAAGGAAAACACTTCAGCAGGAAGATGGCCTGAGTCCCAAATATATCAGACGGTGGTTTAGCCACTTTGCTAACTTGCCAGACTAAGATAGAGGGGTCTGCACTACCCTTCACCTGACCTCTTTGGCCAGGCCAAGACTGAATTTTAGGGTCTGTTACTTGCAAGAATTTTTATTATCTGCAGGCCTATCACACTGAATAGATGTTTAATTAATTATGATGCATATAAACGCATGAATGAATAATTTTTATTTACAGGAATAATCCACCTAATTTTAAATGTATTAACTAATAAGGATTTTAAAAGTCTGTATTTTAAATTTCCCAACTGTTCAGTAATTATAGCTGTCTTCTTTTCCCCTGATTTCAAGATCCAGTCAAGGATCATGCATTGTATTCAGTTGTCATATCCATTTAATCTCCTTTAAACTTAAAAAAAAGAAAAATTCCCAGCCTTTTTTGTGTCATGTTGTTGACATGTTTTAAAAGTCTGGGCAAATTGTTTGCAAGATGTCCCTTAATTTAGATTTTTCTGATTTTTTTTGATTATTAGATTGAGATTAAACATTCGTGGCAAGAATATTCCATTGGTGATGTTGTGCTTTCTCAAGGTATCATATCAAGTGTAAGAGGAGATTAGTAACACAGTAGAAAAGCACACTACTATGGTTTGATGGAAGGTCCAGTTTGAGTTTTTCAATTCTACTTGCTTTAACTTTACACTAAACAGGTAATTTCTAAGTGGTTTGTACTTAAATAGACCAGATAGCAGGAAATAGTATTATATGCAGTCCATTTGCTATCATTTTGGAACAACAAAAAGTTGCCTTTTTAAATTTATCAGGTCTTGTGAGTCTGTAACAGTTTGGGGAGCTCTGATAAAATCAACTTTCTAATTTGCAAAGCTGAGGGCCAGGTGGTAATAATATCCATTCATAGCACTGAAGTGAGAATTACTTGAGATGTTAACAGAAGTAAAATATCACTGAAAGTAATATGCTCTGTGAAGAGTCTCTATTAATATAATCAACCCCACTCAGGTATTTATCTTTAAAAACCACATATATGGCATACACTGTTGTTATTGTATCTGACACTGTTGTACTTTATGAATATTAATCTTTATAATAACCCTTCTACTTGGGTACTGTTATTATCCCTATTTACAGATGAGGAAACTAAGGCACAGAGAGGATAAGTAATGTTCCCAAGGTTATATAACAAATAAGTGGTAATGGGGGACTTCCCTGGTGGTCCAGTGGTTAAGACTCCACGCTTCCAATGCAGAGGGCATGGATTCAATCCCTGGTCTGGGAACTAGACCCTGCATGCATGCTGCAACTAAGAAGCCCACATAGCACAACAAAGGTCCCTCATGCCGCAACTAACCCGATACAATCAAAAGTAAATAAATAAAATGGTTAAAATGGTAAATTTAAAAAAAATAGGACTTCTCTGGTGACACAGAGGTTAAGAATCCACCTGCCAATTCAGGGGACATGGCTTGGATCCCTGGTCCATGAAGATCCCACATGCCGCGGAGCAACTAAGCCCATCCTCCACAACTACTGAGCCTGCGCTCTAGAGCCCGCGAACCACAACTACTGAGCCCGCTTGCCACAGCTACTGAAGCCTGCATGCCTAGAGCCCATGCTCTGCAACAAGAGAAGCCACCACAATGAGAAGCCCACATACCGCAATGAAGAGTAGCCACCGCACACCGCAACTAGAGAAAGCTTGCACACAGCAACAAAGACCCAATGCAGCCAAAAATAAATAAATTTATTTTTTTTTAAAGTGGTAATATTTCCAACTGTTTTTCTGTAAGACCCCACTTGAAAACAGGCAGCAGCCTATATAGCTCCAGTGTATACTTAAGGATAATTTTCATTCAGCCTGTCCTTTAAATAAATATGTGTGTCTATGTTATTTCTGTTACAGAGAGAAGAGGTACTCCTTTATAGGGACTCGTAAAGGCATAGAGCATCTAGAGATTTACTGCCTCCATTACGCTGCTGGGTCTCACAGCACATGTTATGTTTTTATCAGTTTCTCTCCAGAAGGTAGGAGTTGTTTTCTCTCCATGAATTCTTCATATAATTATAGTTTTCTTGTCTGTGAACTTAATATTTATTGAATATGAAAAACATCTGACATCTATAGATTAAAATGCCAATTGGGAGATTGGGATTTACATATATACACTAATATGTATAAAATGGATAACTAATAAGAACCTGCTGTATAAAATAATAAATAAAATTCTAAAATTCAAAAAATAAATAAATAAAAATAAATAAAATGCCAGACTTCTCGAAATAGTTAAGACATACAAGCACCTCTAAAGAATATTTCTATTATAAAATTAATACATGTTCATTGTAAAAAAAAAAGAAAAGAAGACAATATGGAAAAGTATAGTAATCTTACCACCTTGAGATAAGTACTTTTTATATGTTGTCATATGTCTTTCTGAATTTATTGATATATGTCTATATGATGCATAATAATACATATATAATTATGCATTATATTATTATATACATATGTACATATATTATGACTAGAAATGATAGAATATAAATGCTCCTTGGCTAGAATGCTTCTTATTTAATTTTTTTAATTTAATTTAATTTTATATTGGAGTGTAGTTGATTTATAATGTTGTGTTCATTTCAGGTGTACAGCAAAGTGATTCAGTTATACATATACCTATATCCATTCTTTTTCAGATTCTTTTCCCATATAGGTTATCACAGAATATTGAGTAGACTTCCTTGTGCTATACAGTAGATCCTTGTTGATTGTCTATTTTATTTATAGTACTGTGTATATATCAATCCCAATCTCCCAATTAATCCCTCCCTGCCACTTTCCCCCTTGGTAACCATAAGTTTATTTTCTACATCTGTAACTGTTTCTATTTTGTAAATAAGTTCATTTGTATCATTTTTTCAGATACCATATATAAGTGATATTATACGATACTTGTCCTTCTCTGTCTGACTTACTTCACTCAGTACGACAATCTCTGGGTCCATCCATGTTGCTGCAAATGGCATTATTTTGTTCTTTTTTATGGCTGAGTAATATTCCATTGTATATATGTACCACATCTTCTTTATTCATTCCTCTGTCGATGGACATTTAGGCTGCTTCCATGTCTTGGCTATTGTAAATAGAGCATCAGTGAACATTGGGGTGCATGTATCTTTTCGAATTATGGCTTTGTCCAGATATATGCCCAAGAGTGGGATTGCTGGATTGTATGGTACTTCTATTTTTAGTTTTTTAAGGAACCTCCATACTGTTCTCCATAATGGCTGTAGCAATTTACATTCCCACCAACAGTGTAGGAGGGTTCCTTTTTCTCCACACCCTCTCCAGCATTTATTGTTTGTAGACTTTTTGATGATGGCCATTCTGACTGGTGTGAGGTGATAACTCATTGTAATTTTGATTTGCTTTTCTCTAATAATTAGTGATGTTGAGCATCTTTTCATGTGTTTGTTGGCCATCTGTATGCCTTCTTTGGAGAAATGTCTATTTAGGTCTTCTGCTCATTTTTTGATTGGGTTGTTTGTTTTTTTGTTATTGAGCTGCATGAACTGTTTATATATATTGGAGATGAATCCCTCCCTGGTCACTTCATTTGCAAATATTTTTTTCCCATTCTGTGGGTTGTCTTTTCATTTTGTTTATGGTTTCCTTTGCTGTGCAAAAGCTTTTAAGTTTCATTAGGTCCCATTTGTTTATTTTTGTTTTTGTTTTCATTCCTCTAGGAGGTGAGTCAGAAAAGATCTTTCTGCAATTTATGTCAGAGAATGTTCTGCCTATGTTTTCCTCTAAGAGTTTTATACTTTGCCACCTTACATTTAGGTCTTTAATCCATTTTGAGTTTATTTTGTGTATGATGTTAGGGAGCGTTCTAATTTTATTCTTTTACATGTAACTGTCCAGTTTTCCCCACACTACTTATTGAAGAGACCATCTTTTCTCCATTGTATATTCTTGCCTCCTTTGTCATAGATTAGTTGAGATAGGTGTGTGGGTTTATCTCTGGACTTTCTATCCTGTTTTATTGATCTATATTTCTGTTTTTGTGCCATTACCATATGGTTTTGATTACTGTAGCTTTGTAGAATAGTCTGAAGTCAGGGAGCCTGATTCCTCCAGCTCTGTTTTTCTTTCTCAGGATGCTTTGGCTATTCAGGGTCTTTTGTGTTGTAAAATTGTAAAAAAAATTTTTCTAGTTCCGTGAAAAATGCCATTGTTAGTTTAATAGGGATTCCATTGAATCTGTAGATTGCCTTGGGTAGTATAGTCATTTTGATAATATTGATTCTTCCAATCCAAGAGCATGGCATATCTCTCCATTTGTTTGTGTCATCTTTGATTTCTTTCATCAGTATCTTATAGTTTTCAGAGTACAGGTCTTTTGCCTCCTTAAGTAGATTTATTCCTAGGTATTTTATTCTTTTTGATGTGATGGTAAATGGGATTGTTTCCTTAATTTCTCTTTCTGAACTTTCGTTGTTAGTGTGTAGAAATGTAAGAGATTTCTGTGTATTAATTATATACCTTGCAACTTTACCAAACTCATTGATGAGCTCTAGTAGTTTTCTGGTAGCATCTTTAGGATTTTCTATGTATAGTATCATGTCATCTGCAAACAGTTTCAGTTTTACTTCTTCTTTTACAATTTGGATTCCTTTTATTTCTTTTTCTTCTCTGATTGCTGTGGCTAGGACTTACAAAACTATGTTGAACAAAAGTGGCTAGAGTGGACATCCTTGTCTTGTTACTGATCTTTGAGAAAATGCTTTCAGTTTTTCACCATTGAGAATAATGTTTGCTGTGGGTGTGTTGTATATGGCCTATATTATGTTGAGGTATGTTACCTCCACATCCACTGTCTGGAGAGTTTTTATCATATATAGGTGTTGAGTTTTGTGAAAAGCTTTTTCTGCATCTATTGAGATGATCATATGTTTTATTTTCTTCAGTTTGTTAATGTGGTGTATAAATTGATTGATTTGTGCATGTTGAAGAATCCTCGCGTCCCTGGGATATATTCCACTTGATCATGGTGTGTGATCTTTTTAATGTGTTGCTGGATTCGGTTTGCTAGTCTTTTGTTGAGGATTTTTGCATCTGTGTTCATCAGTGATATTGGCCTATAGTTTTCTTTCTTTGTGACATCTTTCTCTGGTTTTGGTATCAGGGTGATGGTGGCCTCATAGAATGAGTTTGGGAGTGTTCCTCCCTCTGCTATATTTTGGAAGAGTTTGAGAAGGATAAATGTTAGCTCTTCTCTGAATGTTTGATAGAATTCACCTGTGAAGCCATCTGGTCCTGGGCTTTTGTTTACTGGAAGAGTTTTAATCACAGTCTCAATTTCAGTGCTTGTGATTGGTCTGTTTATATTTTCTATTTCTTCCTGGTTCAGTCTCGGAAGGTTGTGCTTTTCCAAGAATTTGTCCATTTCTTCCAGGTTGTCCATTTTATTGGTATATAGTTGCTGGTAGTAATCTCTCATGATCCTTTGTATTTCTGCAGTGTCAGTTGTTACTTCTCCTTTTTCATTTCTAATTTTATTGACTTGAGTCTTCTCCCTTTTTTTCTTGATGAGTCTGGCTAATGGTTTATCAATTTTGTTTATCTTCTCAAAGAGCCAGCTTTTAGTTTTATTGATCTTTGCTATTGTTTTCTTCATTTCTTTTTCATTTATTTCTGATCTGATCTTTATAATTTTTTTCCTTCTGCTATCTTTGAGGTTTTTTTATTCTTTCTCTAATTGCTTTAGGTGTAGGTTAGGTTGTTTATTTGAGATGTTTCTTGTTTCCTGAGGTAAGATTGTACTGTTATAAACCTCCCTTTTAGAACTGCTTTTGCTGCGTCCCATAGGTTTTGGATCATTGTGTCTTCATTGTTGTTTGCCTCTAGGTATTTTTTTATTTCTTCTTTAATTTCTTCAGTGATCCATTGGTTGTTTAGTAACATTGTTTAGCCTCCATGTGTTTGTGTTTTTTACAGGTTTTTTTGTATAATTGATTTCTAATCTCATTGTATTGTGGTCAGAAAAGATGCTTGATATGATTTCAATTTTCTTAAATTTACCAAGCCTTGATTTGTGGACCAGGATGTGAATTCTCCTGGAGAATATTCCATGCGCACTTGAGAAGAAAGTGTATTCTGCTGCTTTTGAATGGAATGTCCTATAAATATCAATTAAGTCTCTCTCGTCTAATGTGTCATTTAAGGCTTGTGTTTCCTTATTGGTCTTCTGTGTTGATGATCTGTCCATTGGGGTAATTGGGGTGTTAAAGTCCCCCACTATTATTGTGTTACTGTCAGTTTCTCGTTTTATGGCTGTTAGCATTTGCCTTATATATTGAGATGCTCCTATGTTGGGTGCATATATATTTACAATTGTTATGTCTTCTTCTTGGATTGGTCCCTTCATCATTATGTAGTGTCCTTCCTTGTGTCTTGTAACAGTCTTTATTTTAAAGTTTATTTTGTCTAATTAAAAAGCTCCTACTCCAGCTTTCTTTTGGTTTCTATTTGTATGGAATTCCTTTTTCTATCCCCTCATTTTCAGTCTGTATGTGTCCCTAAAGCTGAAGTGGTTCTCTTTTAGACAGCATATACATGGGTCTTGTTTTTGTATCCATTCAGCCAGTCTTTTTCTTTTGGTTGGAGCATTTAATCCATTTACATTTAAGATAATTATTGATATGATTGTTCCTATTGACATTTTCTTAATTGTTTTGGATTTGTTTTTGTAGGTCTTTCTTTTTCCCTTTCTCTTTTGTTCTCTTATCTTGTGATTTGATAACTATCTTTGGTGTTGTGTTTGGGTTGCTTTTTCTTTTTGTGTGTGTATGTATTGTAATTTTTTGGTTTGCTGTTCCCATGAGGTTTTGATATAGCAGTCTATATGTATACAAGGTTGTTTTACGTTGCTGGTCTCTTTCCCACCTAGGAAAGTTCCTTTAACATTTGTTGTAAAGCTGGTTGTTTTTGTTTTATGTACTTACTTTTTGCCATATAAAGTTAGCATTTTTATGAGGTTAAATCTATCATCTTCCTCATGGGTTCTGGTTTTGGTGTCTGCTAGTACATTGGCTTTTTTTTTTTTTTTTTTTGGAACTGTGTATATTATGGATGGTTTTAAACACAGAGTATTTGGCAGAATAGTATAATGAACCCCCATGTACCTCAGTCTGGCTTCAGTAATTAAGAACTCACAGCTAATCTTGTTTCACTTATATCGTCTGTGTTATTTTGAAGCAAATTCAGGTATTAAATCATTAAATACTTCAGTATGCACACTGACTTTAAAGGTATTTTTAACTAACCTGTATTTTACATCTGCCATAGTTTGTCTTGCTGGAATCACTGACTTTCACTACAAGATACTTATAATGTTAAACCAAACGTCAGCATTAGTTAAGTTTATTGTTACATAATTTAGGATTTTAAAATAGCCTCTATGAGAATTTAATTATACTAAATACTTACGTTACTCCTCTCTCATTGATTAAATATACATATCTGTATGATATCTGTATAACTTTTTTGTTACTAAAATTATATCTCAATAAAAAAACTTCAGCTTCCTTTTTTACTAAAGTTATGCCTTATTAGAATCTATAATGCTCCTTATACCATGATATAAATTTTATTTTCCTGTCCTCAGAAGGCACTATCCTAAATTGTGAATTATGTTACTATATTAAAAAGACTTTCCAAGCCTTTTGAGTAAAACTTTGTATACGCCTCTCCAGAAACATAACAGGGTTTGTTTTTTTTAAATCCTTGGATTAGATAGAATTTCATTTGTTATATGTGGTTAATATCTGATTAGTTTTTGAGCTATCAGTTCAGAAGAAAGCAATATCATCTTAGCATCTTCTTCGGGGTTTGATACTGAATGTAAAAGTTCATCATAAGAAGTTAAGAAAGTATCTCATGATTACTAATGCCAGAAAGAGTACAGAATATCATTAGACATGATTCTTATTCAAAGAAGAAGGCTAAAAAAAACCAGAGTTAGTCTCAACTGGAAATAAGATTGTCAATACATATCAAACGCAGAGAAGGAAAATAAATCTGAACCTTTGTCATAGCTAAGTAATATCATGTAAGTTTTTATAGTTAAGAGAGTACTTTGGGTTAATATTGCCAGATTATTTCATTTTATAAATGAGAAAATAGAAGAGCAGAGAGCTTAACTGAAGCTTATCCAAAGTCACAAGAATTTTTTTTATCCAGTTTTCTCAGAAGCTATTTAAGAAGTATTATAAATAAAAGGTTCTAAAAAGTTATCATTATTAGCAACAATAACAATTATTCAGTGCTTACTATATAGCAGTCAATCTACTAAATACTTTGAATTATTTGTCTCATTTAATCCTTACGGTGTGCTTTGAGGTAAAATCTTTTATTATCCCCTTTTATAGAGGTAAGGAATCTGACTCTAACCCAGGCAGCCCGAGACACATAGCCCTCACTCTTAATTGCTGTTATTCAGAGAAGAGACTCTTAAATGTTATAATCAGTAAGAAATTGTATTTCTCTATCAACTAAAGTAGACAGAGTTACTGGAAGAACAGAGAGAGGATTCCAGCAGTCAATCCTAGAGATAAAGCAGGAATGGAAAGTTTTGGCAAGATAGATGGCAAGAAATTACATCCTAAGGAAAAAAAGTGTGAAAGGTCTAATTAAAGAAATTTGTGGCATGATTTGACTCTAGATTATTCCCTTATTTTTAGGGAATACTGCATCCCTCAATTCATTTTTGCATTTATAAAAGTTATTTTGGTTTTCAAATAAAAAGATGGCTTATCTTTTTCATAAATTAATGAAGAAAGCAACACTCAAAACATGTTGACTGTTGCTCTAGGTTTTAATGTTTGCTGCAGTTCATGTCTAAAGGTGCACATGAATTAAACAAAAAAATGTAATCATGAAAGAAGAATTTTTTTTAATGAATTTGCAAGTTTAGTTCTAAGTAGCAATCACAGTTTTAACTTGAGGCTTTTCTGGGTGATTGTGAGTAATGATTAGGTGGGATTACACACCCCAGGCAAAGTCCAAGGACATTAATCCTCCTAGATGGTCATTTATCCTCAAAATAAATGGTCCTTAGTTTGTGGAGTATTGTTTGAATTACCAGAAGGAATCAAGACTTGAGTCTGTCATTTTGTCCCAAGGGTCATCTCAGGAGTCTGAAGCTTAAATGTTAAGATAACTGTTTACCAAAATGAAAACAGTTGGCCGGCTTTTCATTTACTGTTGCTTTATTTTATTTTTACTGCTTTGGGGGTATGTATTTTTATTTACCCTCAGATGGAATTATGTATAAAAAATTGTAACCCCAAGAAAGTAATATCACTATTGAAAATTGTGTTCAACTGTGTAGAGCATCTATTCAGGGGAAATGGGTAAGATTTTTTTTTAAAAGATAATAAATTCCACCTCTCATTTTTATTAGATTTTCATGGAAATTTATGTTTGAGAGAATTCTGATTTACTACTCTTTGCTAAAAACATTCTTCTAGCCCGATTTTATCATGTAAAATTATGAACTGGTTAGTGTGGCTATTTTGAAAGCCCTGAAGTTTTGAATTCGTGGATAATTATGTATTTTCAATTACCAAAATCTCCATTTCCTTCCATCCTTATAGCTCTTTGCTCTAACTCTTCTCTAAAAACTTTGTGACTTAAGTTCTTAAAATGACTCCACCCTCTTTTAAAACATATTTACATAATAGATAGTAAGAGGGAGGAAATTAACAAACTAAAACATTTACTTACCTCACACAATGTATGGAATAATAATGATGATAATACTAATAAAAAGGGTAGTGTTCTTGTAATCATCTAATAAAAGGGTAACGAGGCTTTATATAGGGTTTACTATATGCCAGTCACTATTCTAATTCACATTCTAACTCAAAACTCCATTATCATCCCCAATTTTAAATGAGGAAACTGAGTCAATAAGAGCTTAAATAGTAAGTAGTAAATTTGGGATCAGAAACCTGAACCAGGGCTTGAGGGAGCCACAGTAGAACATTCTCAGTCCTACATGGTCTCACATCAATACATATAAGGCTTTGTACTGGGAACATAGTGGTAAATGAGGTAGGCACAGTTCCTGATTTCATTAAACAGAAAATTACACAATTTATTTCATTTCCACAATATAAGGTAATGCAAGAACATATGTAGGGACCTCATATAGTCTGGGAAAATCAGGCAAAGGATCTCTGAAGAAGGGGCATTTTGGCTGAGATCTGAGGGATGAGTAGGATCCACAAGGTCAGGTGGAAATGGGGAGTAGGATAGGCAGGGGCCACAGTGTGACTTTTATGGGCCCTAGACACTTTTGCCTTCATGGGCCCCTTCCTCCATAAGAATATTAAAAATTGTATTTTGTGATTATACTGGTATGAAGACAAATATGTTAGTATTATATACTAAAACATTTTCTTTCCACGAAAAGTGGTTTTTTTTTTTTTCCGTATTTTAATAGAAAGTAAAACATTTTCATGGACTCCTAAAAGTATTTTGGGCCCTAGGCACTTGTGCCCGCTGTGCCTAATGGATAAGTCAGCCTGGAGGTAAATATTGGGCCAAACATTTCAGATGGAAGGAACAGCATAGGGACTTGCTTGCTCAGGAAACTGAAAGGGGGCCAGTGTAGTCAGAGCAGAGAGTGCAGGGGAGGGAGGCATGAAATGAGGCTTGTGAGTCAGTCAGGGCCCTGTAGGCAGTGTTATTTATCCTAAGAGCTTCCAAAGGGTGTGTGTGTGTGTGTGTGTGTGTGTGTGTGTGTGTGTAGGTAGGTGGGTGTGCTTAAGTCAAATTAATATATGCACATGGTTAAAATCAATAGTTCTTTGGTTCCCCTTTTCCCACTGACGCCTCACTTCTCTTTCCACTTTTCCTTCTGATATTTATCTTCATTTATCCAGGTAAAAGTAATTTGCTTCCACCTCAAATTTTTTAATTTATCACTTTCAGGCATCATATAGTAACACGCACACACATACACACACACACAAATAAAGGAGGCATTATAAATTCACTCACTTAACCCTACCCCACCTCTACCTTTTCTCTATCATTCTTCATTTGGTTTTATCTCTATTTTTGGTTTCTCTGTTGTAACTGTGGATACAACAGTATACCTTTATAATACCTTTATTTCTTATCCCATTAACTATAGGTGCTGCTTTGGGATTATCCCCTCTACAGATGAGGACAAGTGTGTCCACATTCTCCGTGGTTCTGTTCTCAGTTCTTTCATCTTTGTATTTCTAAAATTGATGCCATTTACATCTATTTTATAACCATAATTAAGCATTTATATATTATTGTGTGAAAAGTGCCTTTGCATTTTCTGTTCCCACCACCTGGAACATCCATTCACCCACAGGACCACATTGACTGTTCCTGCCCTTCCTTAAGTTCTTGACCCAAGTGGCAGCTGCTCAGTAGGGCTGTTCCTGACCATCTTATCGGAAATAGCAACTCGCCTACCTAGGATTCTTGCTTTACTGTCTGTTGTATTTTTCGCTGTAGCACTTATTGTTAATACAAATCATATATTGTATTTCACTTAATTTTTAAAATTATTGTCACTCTCCCCATCCTTGACTACAGCTTCAAGGAGACAAGGATTATCTACTTTAATTTATTTGATTTTTTTGGTTTACTATTTTCCCCCTCACTTTTATAATCTCAGTGGCTAAAATAGTGCCAGATACAGTATCATTTGAATTAATGATTAATTATAGTCCCAAGTAGTCTTTTTTGGTTATATTCCCTTACTTAGGCCATTTTTCAGTTTTCTTAAAATTTCTAATTGCCTATTTTTGTTTTTCTTGCATTGTTTTTCTTTGTCATATTCCCAATTCTTTCCAACTCTTCATTATGTGAAACATTCTGGGCATCTCTTTTTGCTTTTGTTGTTTTCCCTGGGAACTGCTTTTCTAGATCCTTACATCCTTTGGCCGCACAACTGTCATCCTAAGGCCTCCCTTTCCTCCTCAACCCACATTTTTTCTCTTTTTCGTTGTACATCCTCCTTTAATGAAGCATATCCCTTAGCAACTTTCTAAGAAAGAATATATGGATGATAAATTTTTTGAACTTTCACATGTTTGAACGTTCTTTATTTTATTCTCACTAGGAGTGTATCCAGGTTCTAACATCAGAAGGTGCAAGCGTGGGAGCAGGGTCTGACTGGGGGAAAGGGGAGAAGTGGGGTTTGTGCATCAGTATTGGAGAGGGAGAAAAAGCATTAAAAGGTGCCACGTTCGACTACTTGCTCTACATGAGACACAGTCTAAAAACTGACATTTTGTACCACTTCTACAACTGACTGTTTTTATAATAGTCTTTTTTTTTTTTTTTTGCCGTACACGGGCCTCTCACTGTTGTGGCCTCTCCCATTACGGAGCGCAGGCTCCGGATGCACAGGCTCAGCGGCCATGGCTCACGGGCCTAGCCGCTCCGCCTCATGTGGGATGTGGGATCTTCCCGGACCGGGGCACGAACCCACATCCCCTGCATCGGCAGGCAGACTTTCAACCACTGCGCCACCAGGGAAGCCCCTATAATAGTCTTAACAATCATTGTGTTAAAAATTGTAGAAAGAGTACTGCCTTTGAAGAATGTTCTGAGGATAAGCAGTTACTGCCTATCTAACTGCTTGCCATCTGAATTGTAGGTTGTCTGGGATTCTAGGGTACAAATCATTTTCCCACTGAACTTGGATGGTGATGCTCCGCAATCTTTTAAAATTTATTTGCACCAGCCTGAGTTGGTCCTTTGTAGCTCATCTATTCTTTCCTTCTGGTAACTTTTGGGGTCCATTCTTGTTTTTCTTGGTGTTTTCAGTTCCCAGTGATGTGCGTGTTATAGGCTTTTTTCTGTTCATGTTGTATTCAGTGAGCACTTTCATCTGAGGAGTTTAATCCCTAGAAAATCATCTTGTACTATTTCTTTAGTAGTGTCCTTCCTTTTTTTCTTTTTTTTCTTCTTGTTCTTTCCTTCTGTAACTGTTGTTATTCTATGAAGGACCACATGAGCTGAACATCTAATGTCTCGTCTTTATAATAATATTTTCTATTTCTTTTTAAATCTGTTTCCAGGCAATGCTCTCAATTCCTAAAACCAAACCCAAAAAAGAGATGCATAGGAGGGTTGAAATATAAAATTAAGTTTTCATTTTCCAAGAGTCTTTCATATTCTCTGGGAGTTTTGTTTGTTTGTCTTTGTTTGTTAAAGATGAAGAGGGTAGTGATTAAGAGCACAGATTTTGGACCCAGACTGAGCTTGAATCCCTATCTCCCACTTAGTAACTCTGTGACCTTGAGCAATTTTAAATTCTCTGTCTCTGTCCTAATCTGAAATGGGGATAATAATAGTCTACTTATCTCATAGTTCTGAGGATTAAATGAGTTTGTAAACATAAAACGTTAAGAATAAAATCTGGAATGCAGTAAGCCTTATATGTATTTGCTATTGTCATTACTGTTATAATCATCACTAATACTATTTTGTGTATGATGTCTGCTCACTGTCCCTGAGGATGCTAGCTAGAGTTCTTTTTAAAATTCATCTTTTTTTCCCTAAGTTACCCATTTCCTCCAATTCAGCTTCATTTTTCTGTTTGCTTTTTTTTTTTTTTCCTCTTTTTTATGCAGGAAGCTTTCTTTAAATATCTGGTAATTCTTGGATACAGGTTCATATATAACAGTGAGGAAATAAACAGCTGATTGGGAGTTTTGCATACAAAGGCAGCTTTTCCTGATTTCAGGTGTTTAGGGTGGCTAGGACAGGACCCATTCATTACAATCAAGAGTCCCTAAATGCCAGAGATAAAAACTATTCATAGGATTGATTTTCCCCAAGAGGAGCCCTTTGATTATTTCTTTAGGAATGCCTTGCTTCAGTGGATGTGGGTGCCAGCTGTTCCTTATACAAACCTTAAATTAACCCCGCCGTTTTCAGCCCAACCTCTCACTGCTGCTCTCATTGCTGCCCTCTCACTGGGCATCCGCGAGCCTTTGGACCTCTCTGTAGTTCCACAGATTGATGGGTCCGATCTTAGCTTTTGCCACTCCATGTCTACTGTAGGCTGAGGTTTCCTGTGCTCCATCGCAGCATTTTTCTCTCTGTATTTTCCTGTTCACATTAATTTTTTGAAATCTCTCATCTGTTGATGGTCTGTCCCCCATACATTGTGGTGTCACTTATTTTTTATTCCTTTACTATCATTTTAGTAGGTCTTAAAAGAAGTAAAAACAAGTATGGTCTACCTCCCATCTTTAACTAGAAGTCATTGAATGTTTGTAAGTAGAAAAATGACCAGATCAAATGTCATTTGAAGTATAGCAGCATAAACTAACTGACTAGGTTTTCCTGGATATAAATGTGATGCTTATAGCACCTAGCATGTGATATAGATAATAAAACTAGTTATTAAAATAATGACATAAATATATGTTCTTAGACATAAATAGATCAATATTTAATGAAATAAATATTAAGCAAAATATATTTATTATCATATTACATAAAATATTAATATGTTATATAATATATTATTCCCCAGGCTAAAACAGAAGTAGCTTTCTTCAGAAATCATCTAATCTCTACCTACTCTAGCAGTGCTTTCCATCTATTGCTGAATACCAACCTATCTCTTTTATTATCAAATATAAACATGATTTTGCATAGAATAGCAGTAAATTGGTCTTTTTTTTTTTTTTTTTTGCGGTACGCGGGTCTCTCACTGTTGTGGCTTCTGCCGTTGTGGAGCACAGGCTCCGGACGCGCAGGCTCAGTGGCCATGGCTCACGGGCCTAGCCGCTCCGCAGCATGTGGGATTTTCCCGGACCGGGGCACGAACCCGTATCCCTTGCATCGGCAGGCAGACTCTCAACCACTGCGCCACCAGGGAAGCCCAGTAAATTGGTCTTAAACCAGCCTTTGACTTCTAGAAGCTTATAATCCTTTTTTTGCAGTAAGATGACAGCTATGAGGATCAAAATACTATCTCATAGGGTGGCAATGATGGTTAAATGAGATAAAATATATAATTTCATTTTCTCCTTCTTCATACTGTGGACCCATTTTTAGACCACCTCTAGAATATTTCCATAACTAGAGTAAATTTGCTAATCCAAATCCCCTAACCTGTATCTATATGAAAATTTTGGTACTTTAAAGAGGATTGTTGCCAGCTCATGGAATGTTACATCTAAAAAGTGCTTTTCCTGCTTCCTTGTTGTCTTAAGCAGCTCCTTTGGGTACTTGATTAAAAGATACTTGTAAGCTTTAGTGCTGTTAAAGAAATATACATTGATTATAGCCAAGTCTTTATACTATGAATCATTTCTTTATCAAAGTTCTATCTTTATAAATTCTAGTCACTTAAATGCAGTTTTTTAGTATTTCCCATCTAATTTGTTGCACTGTCATGTGTGATTTCTTTAATGTTATTGAATAGATTAAGAAAAGTGCACTTAGACAAATTGCTTTCATTTGACTCTCCCTTAAAAAGAAATATACATACATAAAAATTATAAGTGGTAGCAGAGTTTTATTATAGATTATTAGGGTCTCTCATTTACTTCCTGTCTTTCACATAACCTGGGGAAGGGGAAAGGAGAAATTTTAAATCCAAAACCTAATAAATTCAGTAGATTTCAAGGAAAATAATAAAAATTACAGTAAAGAAGATTCCAGACTCCAGATATCTACAACTATGTGATTGTGGCTTAAAGAAATTGCAAAACCACTATGCATTTTTCATAATTAAAATATATTGTCCACCCTTCGAGTTTCTTTATATAAATAAAAAGATTGTAATTTCAGATATCATTATTGTCATACCTATTTGCCTTTATTGTAACTGGAAATTTTCAGTATCTTCTTCTTGTCTCTTTCTGACTGTTCAGTGCTCACACACACACATACAGTGTGTGCACGTACACACACACACACACATCTGAGGGAGTAGTAAAGCCACAAGGCATTTTATTAAGTAAATAATGCTCCTCAATGGTTTTATTCATTTTAAATAATAGATCAGAAGTTCATTTTTAGGGCACTAGCTTCTGTTTTTATATAGGAATTATTTTTAAAACCATACTATGCTATTTTCTTTCATAATTTGAATGTTGTTATGATTTCTTGGTAGCACTACAGAAATCTTCCTGCTTGTTTTTTTTTCTATTCACAGTATTCAAAGTGAGTCATGTGACCTAGATATTGAAAATTGAGGTAGAGTGTGCTACATTGCTGATATTTACTGTGAAACCTCAGAAACTGCTTCCACAGGCTAGAATTACAGGGTGCACACCATTTAATATTGCTGCACAATCATTTTTAAAGCTGGCATTAAAATATTGTTTTAAAATATTCAATTAATAGAACATAATGCTTTTATATTCCAGTTTAAAATGCACAAATAATGATTGTTCATTTTAAAGTTTTAGATCATGCTAGATAAGACTCATTATGGATTTTTTCCCCATTATTTACCTGTGTTTAGAATTACAGTAATCTACTTGTTTTGAAATCTAACCCCAATAAGGTGCAATTAGTCTGTTGCTATTTCCTAACTTGGGGTGAACTCTGTTAAATTATTAAAAATAAAATAGTATCTAGAGTCTGCAGTATAAAATTGTGCTCATCAAGAGAAGTTATTTTACCATCTGTCAGATTGGTGTAGAACATCTCTTTCAAGAAGTCAGCTTTTACATTCAGGAAGCCATATTCTCCCAGTGTGAAAAGCTCTTTCACCGTTTAATACTTTTGTGTAAAAAATAAAACCCAGAAAGGAAAGCACTGAATGAATTAAAGCATCTGAACAGGTGACTAACTTTCAAGTCATGTATGTACTGAGAGAATCTGATTTGTTTTCTCTTTACTCACTGCAAAAATATTATAAAATAGAGGAAATAACAGATTACATAACAACTCTCAGCTAAGAAAATTAAAGCACAAATGTGCTAAGGATCAGCTTTGTAGTTTTGTTTGTCCTCCTTTTTTTTTTTTTTTTTTTTTTTTTTTTTTGCGGTACGCGGGTCTCTCACTGTTGTGGCCTCTCCCGTTGCGGAGCACAGGCTCTGGACGCGCAGGCTCAGCGGCCATGGCTCACGGGCCCAGCCGCTCCGCGGCATGTGGGATCTTCCCGGACCGGGGCACGAACCCGTGTCCCCTGCATCAGCAGGAGGACTCTCAACCACTGCGCCACCAGGGAAGCCCTGTTTGTCCTCTTGATGACAGAGAGATTAGCTTACCAAACTAATTCATAGGTTTCTTTATATAGCCAGGGAAAACTACAGAGTACCAGGGCAGATGACCAGAATCCGTATTGAGAAGTCTAAGACCATAAGCTGGAAACTCAGTGCCTAGAATCCAATCTGAAGTACAAGGAGAGGCAGAAATAAGTAAGGAATACAACCAGGTTTGGCCAAAGCTGGGTAGAATGAGATGCAGTAAACAAATAAACAATAAGCAAATAAAGAGAGTGGCCCGGAACCAGGACTCTAACAGAAAGTGTGGGCACAGCATATTAATACCTTTTGGGGGAGTGAGAATGGGAGGCATATCAGGACTAGAAACTTATTATAATTGAACAGTACACCTAGCTCTGATTTGTCTCCAGCTCCTGGATGAATTTACTCGTCCTTTTTCCCAAATCAGTATTTCCCAAACTGGTGTTTCATGGAACAGTCTTCTAAAAGCTGTATCATGAAGGCCGGGAGAAAATATCAGTTGTCAAGTAAATCTGGAAAATGAAAATACACACACACACACACACACACACACACACACACACACATATATACTCTTCATATTTTTCTTTCTTGAAAATGCATAATGCCCTTATCATGTAAAAGTTTCTTAGTAGTCCTGGAAAAAAGAAATCTGTAAACCCAACCATTCCCAAACATGTTTGACCTGGAACACTATTTTGCATCATATCAAGTTCCATCTTTTAGAGCTGTGTTCTCCAGGACACCAGTTTGGGAAACTAACTGTCTTTTTTTATAACTATTTCAATAAGCTGTTGCAAAGCCATTTTTAAAAGGTAGGATATATGCTGAATAAACGAATGAATTTGTCCAATATTTACTAATATAGTTGTTTCAACTTCACACAAGATCCAGTCTTTGATACAAGAAGGGCTTACATTATTATTTGTATAGTCAGACAAATAGGAAATCACTATAGCTACTTATTTTTAAAGGTCACTTAGTGTGTTGAGTTATATGAGCTAGACTCTACAACACAGAACCACCGATCCCATATTTGGGGCAACAATCACTATTCATTAATAAGAGCATCAAAGCATGTTTCACAACAATTATATTGTGCTCTTAGTAATTCTTGGTAAAGAGGACTCCAACTAAAAGGGTCCTGAAGTGGTCTTGTGTTAACAAGACACACAGAACTGCCAGTAACCAGGAGATTTATACTTTCTGTTCTGGATCTGCCATCAGCTGTCTATGAGACATTATAAAAGATATTTCTCTTCTGAAAAATGAGGAGATTACTACTTCCCAGCTAGATATTAAGAATGAACTTCTAAAAAATTCTAAGTTCTATGCTCATTCTCTACCCAATATTAATGTGAATTTCCAAAAGATGGATGTAGTATTAAAAGTTTCTGTTACCCTCTATTTTAAGTGATCTTCCAAACATAATTTGGGAAATACAGGACTAAATATATTCCAAAATTCCTTGTAATTCTGAAATGTTATATTCAATTATTCTAAATTATATATTTACATTTTTCTCCTTACAAGAAAGAGGACGGTATAAGTTCTTTATAAGCAAAGAACTTTACCATGTGCTTGTGAGGGACCAGAGCTATTTGAAAAATGTCCTAGGTTACAGTATTATCTTATAACAACTCAACATTTAATTAGATCTTTTTAATTTTTAATTAATTAAAAATAATATATGCATGATTTTAGAGTGTTAAAGGTTTTTAAAGTTGTTTTATAGTATTGGTCTTTATGATTTCTAGATAAAATACTCTAAAATCATGAACATATTATTTTTTACTTTAAAAAATTGCATGTTACAACTCTAAGGAAATAATAGCTAAAGAAGAAATCGTTTTTCCAAAATAGAAACCGTGTTGGTTTTTGTCACTTAATTTAGTAATTCCTCAGTGTCATGTGTCATCGCATATTCTAAAACATTTTTGAATATGACATTATAGTAACTTTCTGCTATTAAAAAAAACAAAAATAAAGGGAAAATATTTTATTTCTTTGGAGGTAGAGTGGAACGTAGAATGGTTGGGATTTTCTTAAGGAAAATTTAGTTGCAAAAAATATTTGGGACAGGAGACCGTTTGAAAAGATTCTCACTGGCCAAATTTGAGACAGTTTGAGTATCAAAATAAATAATGATGATAATGAATTATAACACACTGAATAAAATAAGAATCTAACCATTAAATGAATAAATAAATAAATGAGAGAGAAGAGAAAGCTCTTTCTTAAATTAGAAGGACAACTAATACAAGAGATCAGATCGTGGAGTTAGAAAACCATCAATGGGATGCTAAAATTAGTGGGTCAAATTTTACATAAAATACTTCCAAAATATTTCCCCACGATTAACTTTTTAACTATAAAGGAAACAATAATTTGACAGTGGAGAAACCGGTGGACATCACATTAACAAACTGATCAAATTTAACACCATCAATATTGTATTAAACTGACATTTCATGTGCCTCCTGATATGATACACTTGAAAAGCACACAGCATTACCTCTGTAGTATTCCGCCAAAATGCATAACGCAAAGCTAAGTATGAGCAAACGTCAGACAGACTCAGAATGAGGGACATTTAACAAAATACCTGGCCTGCATTCTTCAAAAATGTCAACATCAAGAAAGACAGAGGCCAAGTGAAAGGTCCATTTTAAAGGAAACTAAGAATCTTTAACAACTAAATGTAATGTGTGATAATGGAACCTGGCCCAGGGGATTTTTTAAAAAGTATAAAATGCTAAAAGGGCATTATTTAATAGTTATCAAAAATTTAATATGAACTGTGAGTTACATATATTAAATTTCTTGATTTCAAAAATTGTATTGTGGTTATATAAGAGAATGCCCATGTTCTAAGGAAATGCTTACTGAAGTTTTCAGAAGTAAATTGGCACATTGCTCCAATTTACTCTTAAAATAAGAAATTAGATAAATAGATAAGATACTTAGATGACAAAACAAATGGGGCAAAATGTAAACAATTGAGGAATCTAGATAATGTTTCTGGAGAGTTCCTCATCCTATTCTTGCAACATTTCTCTAAGTTTGAATTTATACCAAAATAAAAAGTTTTAATACTTCTTTGAACTTGAGTATGCCACTGAGAGTTAAAGCCTGTTTCATTATCATGGGTCAAATTGTTCCAACTATCTAAGAAAAAAGGCCAAACCTTAGAAATGTATTCCTTGCTCTTTGTCCAAATTGATAAAATTATAAAGCTAAATTAATATGGTGATTAATCCCCCTCCCTCAAGAAAAGGTAATTTATAGTGTATTTGTGAGCCATGTTAAATTCTTTTTTTTTAAGATTTATTTATTTATTTTATTTATTTATTTTTGGCTGCATCGGGTCTCAGTTGTGGCCCGTGGGATCTTCATTGAGGCATGCAGGATCTTTCCTTGTGGAGCGTGGGCTTCTCTCTAGTTGTGGTGGGAGAGTTTTCTCTTCTCTAGTTGTGGTGTGCGGGTTCCAGAGCTCGTGGGCTCTGTAGTTTGTGGCACACAGGCTCTCTAGTTGAGGCGCACTAGCTCAGTAATTGTGGCATGCGGATTTAGTTGCCCCGCGGCATGTGGGATCCTAGTTCCCTGACCAGGGATCAAACCCGTGTCCCCTGCATTATAAGGTGGGCCCTTTACCCCTGGACCACCAGGGAAGTCCCTCATGTTAAATTTTTTATGTTATATGTACCATATGAATTCAGGGTATTAATATTTTAAGTGAATGCACTTGGAGAATGTACAACGGACAGCTGTTTCAAGATACACATAAAACTTAGACTACATCCATTCTTCCCAACCTCCACCCCACGTGCCACATGCTTGTTTATTCCTCATCCTCCACTTTATGTGGCTAATTCAAGTGTAACAAGAGCTTTGTCCGGTAATCTTTTTTGCCTTCTATATTTTGTAATTATTGTCACCGCTCTATAAAGGTGATAGTTTATGTATTAAATTAAGAAAGGTTTTTTTAAAAAGACTTTCTACTTAAAAAATTACCTAGTTTTTGATATTTTCTTTGTGTCATATATTACTATGTTTTATTTTTTAAGTGGGATAATCATTAAATTATCCTTTTAAATATTTTGAGTACATTGCCATTTTTTAAAACCTGGCACAATATGTATATTTACATTATGTATGTTATTTACATGTATTATATACATATTTACATAAAGGAAGTAAAAATATGTTTTACTTCTTTTACCCTTCTCAAAGTATAAATCTTGCCTTCTTTTTTTTTTTTTTTTTTTTGCGGTACGCGGGCCTCTCACTGTTGTGGCCTCTCCCGTTGAGGAGCACAGGCTCCGGACGCGCAGGCTCAGCAGCCATGGCTCACGGGCCTAGCCGCTCCGCGGCATGTGGGATCTTCCCAGACCGGGGCACGAAACCGTGTCCCCTGCATCGGCAGGCGGACTCTCAACCACTGCACCACTAGAGAAGCCCCAAATCTTGCCTTGTTTGGACACATAAGCTATATAGTCTTTATACACTAATTAATATTTGTTTTCTTTTCAGAAGTTACATTTGCGACATTGCGAGTTGGCAAGTCAGAGTAAAATCCAGAGGACTAAATTGTACTGTGGTTTAATTTTTTTAAGATATTTTCCATTTAATAGATAATCAGGAGACAAAGACTGTTATAGATTCAGATATCAGCTGGTATAATTTTTGAATCCAAGAGTCTAGACCAAAAACAAATGTGTAAGAGGGGTAAACTAAGAGCAAGAAAGTATGTGTGAATATATGAGTATGTTTGAAGCAGGATTTTTAAATTGTTTTGATGTTTCTGTGTAAGAAAGAATATTATTATTATTATTATTAGGCCATACTGCATGACATGTGGGATCTTAGTTCCCTGACCAGGGATTGAACCCGTGCCCCCTGCAGCGGAAGCTCAGAGTCTTAACCGCTGGACCACCAGGGAAGTCTCAAGAAGACATATTCTTATTCTTAACGTTATAAATATTGAGAGAGATGAAGGATTGTTTTCTCACAGAACATTTAGTGGCTTTCTAAGTAAAGGTAAATATATAAGCATTTCAGCAAATGATTTTTTTTTCTGTTGAATCTTATTTTTTTAATTCCACCAAGAATTTTATAGTCTACATTCAAAATGTGTTGAATAAAACATGTCAGTAATATTCTTGCCCTTTTAACAACCATATAATTTCTCTGAGAAAATGGTCCTGTGTCATCATGTAAAATTATTTTATAGAATTAAATCTTGGCGCTCTTATCTACATAAGAAAGGATTCAACACCAATGTTGACCTACTTTTTTTTCTCATTCAGATTTTTTTAGCAAGAGAATAACTGTCTCACACCAAGATTTGAAACTAGAATTTTATCGTAATGTATTTAAAAAGAGAAACTCATTCTTCTTGTGTTTCTGTAATCTGAATATCAGGTTATACCATATCAACAGCCAGCAGATGGAGAAAAAAAAAATGCTGTGGGAAGCTAGGCTATAAATACTAGGTTAATTCCAGAACTTCAAGATTTTCAAAATTTTGCTAAAGCTTCTCTAAACTCTCTGATCTTTTAGTAAGAAATTCATAGTTTAGAGTGGGAAAGAAAGGCACAGAATCTCAAGTTGAGGTCTGTATACTTCAGGTGGTTTCATCATCCTCTTATACTTCCTGTGAAAGCCATTTTTGGTTTTCTAATCTCCTCATTGGTGTCAGTTCAAAAAAATCGTTCAATTGGGAATAGAAAAGTGATTTTTTTCCCCCATAATACCAGTGTTGTGACTCTCTTATACATCTAGTGACCTTCCTATTAAAAAAAATCAATGTATTAAATTTACCCTTAGTAATTGAATGCCCAGTTGGAAAAGCTGCTTTGGCTTTCATTCATTAAGTATAATTCATGCACATGTGTGCCAGGTTCTGTAGTTGGATTAATGTTGCAGACATAGAAGATATAGTTCCCATTCTCAAGTTGCTTAAGACAAGCCGACTGAACCATAACAATGCAATATAATAAATATGATATAAGTAAGCACAATGTGCTGTGGAGGTATGTAGTAATAGCTCCTAACCCAAAGTGGGTAGCTGTAGAAGTCAGTGATTTTGACTACCAAAGATGGGGTTAGTAAAATATGAGGTGAATTTTGTGATCCAAATCAGCTTTTTTCAAGACAAACATTAGTCTTATTAACATTACCAATGTATTGAATGTCTATGATATGTTAAATGTTACAACAAATGCAGTCTTATCATCTATATTAGATATCTTAATAATAATGAGAATTTTCCCTAAGAAAATATTTGTCTTATTTCTTCTGATTGTTGGGCTCTTTATAACCATAAAGAGTGGTATAAACCATAAAGACTGGTATATGCCAATTCAGGGCACACAGCTCTCACGTACTGTTGGCTTTCAGAGATACCCAAGGAAAACTATGGATTCATTAGTAAAAATTCATCCTTTACTACTATAAACCCAGCTCAAACTCATGTCATACTAATGATTGTTGGATCATTCCCTTCATCCTAGTGTGTGAAGGACAATAAATCATGATTACATTGTCAGCCCTCAGTGGTAGGAAAAAGCATTGTGATGTAGTGTTTCTGAAAAGTAGTAGTAATGAATTTGGAGAAACAGCCTTGAACAGAGAGGGAGATTTCCAAACACAAGAAAAAGGGAATACAGAAATTAAGACCAAAGATAAGAAGGTGGGAAAGGTTAGCAAAGAGAAAATGAGTTTAAGTGAAGTAAGGTAAGTGGAAGAAAATGTAATAGGCTCAAGAAGTTTGAGGACATTAATAGTTAAATATCATACAGAAAGACTTAATGGAAACTCACTTGTACTTGAAGTTGGGATGTTGGGCCGTCTTTGTTATTTTCTACAATTCTGTCTCTGATTTTTACCAACTCTGCTACCACGGTAACTGAGGGAAATTACTTTAGCCTTTAATCAGTTCTAATTAGCTCTCTATAGTGTAATGAAGACCTATATCTTATCTTTAGTTGCGTACTGCAGTAAACACATAGTTTAGTCGTATATAGTCATCTAATTTTTAAAAGAACTATGTGTTGATATGGCTACAAAATTAATTTTTAACTTTGGTAAGAACAGACTTTAGTGGTAAATGAAAAATTTGTTCTGTAATATCACAGGAAAGCAAGCAGGCCCAATTTTTGAATAAGCTGAACCATTCAACGTTTTCAGGAAGCAGAGGGAGAGAATATCTTTGAGAAGGTTATGTTTACTTATTTTTTATTTCCACTCATGATTTTAGTAGATCTCAGTCAATTGGGGGAACAATATCTCTTGTTCAGTGATACTATTTCATTACAGTGAGAAGTACACAGTGAATAACCGGATAATGACCTAACACAGTAATGATTCTTGTTGATTTATATCTCATATGGGGAAAAATAAAAACATGTTCATCTGTATTTGCTGTTGAAAGGAGAGGTTTTACAAATACCATTTTTGCTTTCACTTATCATGCATTACATCTATTATCTTTTCAATAATTGATAAATCATAAGACTTTTTGGACCAAAGTATATTGGAACCTTTAGGATTTTGAAAATTTCAAACTGATGGTATTCATATGACATAAATGTTGATGATGGCTTAAATTTTAAAACAGACAAGCTTCTGTCTACCTGCAAGTCACCTTTTTAGGAGATTCTGAAACCAGTTACATTTACTGAAAAATCCCCAATTAAAATGTGAAGCAAGTAAAATACTCTCAATAGTCATTAGGTTACTATAATCCTTTTTTTGTGCGTTTACCAATTAGAATTATTCTTAATACTGTAATTGGCTTTCCACACCCTCCTTTTTCAGCACAGTCCTTTTAAGTGTTGAATATAGCCTTACCTAATGACATTACTGATATAATATATTGAGATACTTCATTGGGTTGGAGTGACTTACTAGATGCCAATTTGCCACACCCAGAATGTTGCAAAGCTTAGAACATGGCACACAGGCCTATTTACTTGTTCCAGACTAAATAAGTATCTTTGTGTATGTGTGTGTATATATACATATGCCCATGTATTCCTTTATTTCAATGATCTTTATTACAGCGATAGAGGGCAGAACAATTCTGAATGTATACATAGGTGTTTAACAATCCTCAGTCATCTTATTATCTTTTACAGTGTAAAAGACCCTTGAGCAACATTAAGCAATATAAGACCATATTCTGTATTTCTTGTTATGGGTCTAAGGTATCCTAATTTATTTCTCAATAAATTAGTTAGTTAACAGGTGTTTGTTGAACACTTTCTAAGTGTAACCTAAAGTTTAAAGTAATATTAAAGAAAATAAAGTGAAACCGTGGCCCCTGTTGACCTTCCATTTAAGTGTTTCCCCATAGTAGAAGAATCTGCAGGTGACCAGTCTGCTCCCTTGCCCTGGGGTTGAGGTGTGGAGGACAGAGTACATCCTCTCAGGACCCTGGGATACTGAAGAAAATGATCTTTCAGACAGATGTACAAATTGGTGCCACAGATACAAAGTAATAATAATACAGATTGTACTGTCCTCCTGAATTGTCATATCTAGCCTCCTTTCTGCCACACATACATATGACTATACTTATATTTTAGAGCATTTCTTTTTTTACTCCTAAGTGTGCTTTTTTCTTAACATTAAAAAACAATACTATTTTAAATATTTGATCACTATTCCAGTATAATGATTTTATTTTGGATTCAAGTTAACTTCTTAGCTAACATTATTTAATGCCTATTGTGTACAAATATTATGTTAAACATTGATCCTGAATGCCACAGCCCTGGACTTTTATTTTAGCATCCTTTCCAAAGTATAATACATGTAATTAATGAAAATTCTATAAGTACCCGCTCCAAAACACCATGGTTTAATAGTATATCTTAGGCCTACTGCTGAATCTTTACTTTATTAGTAAAAAGAGAGTTTAGGGAAGAAATATTTTTAAATCTTATATTTTTGTATCGGTCAAGATTCTTTATTACAAATAACATAATTCTCTTTGACTAGTTTAACATCAAAGGAAACACAATAAAAGGTATTAAGTAGCTAACAGACTCCAGCAGGACCAGAGAACTGGCTCTGAAGTTAATAACATTTTCCAAGCATCTTTCAGGAGCTCCTCTAGCGAAAAACACTCTTTTCACTGGCACCCAGCACTTATGATGCATCCGTCTGAACACCACTACTATCCCAGAAGAATATCCCAAAGAAATACCTGATATTTCTACCAACAAATCAAGTTATCCAAGAAGAGTTGTATCCTCAGGTTGTTTGCTTCCAGTGTCAAATCACACTCTGTGAATTTGATTGCTGGAACCAAAGATACTTGCCTAGCTGCAAGACAGTCTCAGAATGCTAGTTTTCTGATCTCTGCCTTAAGAAGATTGGTATCATATTGTAGAAAGTTAACAAAATATAAAGGAAGTATTCAAAACGTTGTGGCAGCCAGGGTGACCAATGCCACAGACAACAGTGACCTAGATTAATTTTCATGTTAAATCTTTGCAGCATTTTATATTTTTAGGGGTCAGATATAGGTCATTGTCTTTCTCTGGGAAATTTATTCCAATCTTTGCCTTCAGTAACCATCCAAATTATTTTCTCAGTAAATCACCCACCATATATTAACTTCTCTAACCACCATTCATTGTTGAACTGAACAAGAGGAGCACATCTGTGGTGTAAGGCAAGATTTCTTGCCCTTAGCACTATTGACATTTCAGATGGATAATTCTTTGTTGCTGGGGACTATCCTGTGCATTATGGGACGTTTAGCAGCATCTCTAGCCTCTACTCATTAGGTGCCAGTAGCATACACACACACACACACACACACACACAATGATAATTAAAATTGTCTTCAGAAATAGACAAATGTCCCCTGGGGTGCAAAATCACTGCCAGCACTGAGCTCTGCCCACCAAAGCAACAGCGAGCTCTACCCACCACCAGTCCCTCCCATCAGGAAACTTCCACAAGTCTCTTAGATAGCCTCATCAACCAGAAGTCAGACAGCAGAAGCAAGAAAAACTACAGTCCTGCAGCCTGTGGAACAAAAACCACATTCACAGAAAGATACACAAGACAAGAAGGCAGAGGGCTATATACCAGATGAAAGAACAAGATAAAACCCCAGAAAAACAACTAAATGAAGTGGAGATAGGCAACCTTCCAGAAAAAGAATTCAGAATAATGATAGTCAACATGATCCAGGACCTCGGAAAAAGAATGGAGGCAAAGATTGAAAAGTTGCAAGAAATGTTTAACAAAGACCTAGAAGAATTAAAGAACAAACAAACAGATGAACAGTACAATAACTGAAATGAAAACTACACTAGAAGGAATCAATAGCAGAATAACTGAGGCAGAAGAACGGATAAGTGACCTGGAGGACAGAATGGTGGAATTCACTGCTGCAGAACAGAAAAAAGAAAAAAGAATTAAAAGAAATGAGGACAGCCTAAGAGACCTCTGGGACAACATTAAACACAATGACATTAGCCTTATAGGGGTCCCAGAAGGAGAAGAGAGAGAGAAAGGCCCCGAGAACATATTTGAAGAGGTTATAGTCAAAAACTTCCCTAACATGGGAAAGGAAATAGCCACACAAGTCCAGGAAGCGCAGAGAGTCCCATACAGGATAAACCCAAGGAGAAACACGCCGAGACACATAGTAATCAAATTGGCAAAAATTAAAGACAAAGAAAAATTATTGAAAGCAGCAAGGGAAAAACGACAAATAACATACGAGGGAACTCCCATAAGGTTAACAGCTGATTTCGCAGCAGAAACTCTACAAGCCAGAAGGGAGTGGCATGATATACTTAAAGTGATGAAAGGGAAGAACCTACAATCAAGATTACTCTAGCCAGCAACTATGATCTCATTCAGATTCGATGGAGAAATCAAAAGCTTTACAGACAAGCAAAAGCTAAGAGAATTCAGCACCACCAAACCAGCTCTACAACAAATGATAAAAGAACTCCTCTAAGTGGGAAACACAAGAGAAGAAAAGGACCTACAAAAACAAGCCCAAAACAATTAAGAAAATGGTCATAGGAACATACATATCAATAATTACCTTAAACGTGAATGGATTAAATGCTCGAACCAAAAGACACAGGCTTGCTGAATGGATACAAAAACAAGACCCATCTATATGCAGTCTACAAGAGACCCACTTCAGACCTAGGGACACATAAAGACTGAAGTGAGGGGTTGGAAAAAGATATTCCATGCAAATGGAAATCAAAAGAAAGCTGGAGTAGCAATACTCAGATCAGATAAAATAGACTTTAAGACAAAGAAAGTTACAAGAGACAACAAGGACACTACATAATAATCAAGGGATCAATCCAAGAAGAAGATATAACAATTATAAGTATATATGCACACAACATAAGAGCACCTCAATACATAAGGCAACTGCTAACAGCTATAAGAGAGGAAATTGACAGTAACACAATATTAGTGGGGGACTTTAACACCTCACTTACACTAATGTACAGATCATCCAGACAGAAAATTAATAGGGAAACACAGCTTTAAATGGCACAATAGACCAGATAGATTTAATTGATATTTATAGGACATTCCATCCAAAAACAGCAGATTACATTTTCTTCTCAAGTGCACACAGAACATTCTCCACAATACATCACATCTTGGGTCACAAATCAAGCCTCAGTAAATTTCAGAAAATTGAAATTATATTGAGCATCTTTTCTAACCACAATGCTATGAGATTAGAAATCAGTTACAGGGGAAAAAACATAAAAAACACAAACACATGGAGGCTAAACAATACGTTATTAAGTAACTAAGAGATCACTGAAGAAATCAAGGAGGAAATCAAAAAATACCTAGAGACAAATGACAATCAAAACACGATGATCCAAAACCTATGGGATGCAGCAAAAGCAGTTCTAAGAGGGAAGTTTATAGCTATACAAGCCTATCTCAAGAAACAAGAAAAATCTCAATCTAACCTTACACCTAAAGGAACTAGAGAAAGAAGAACAAACAAGACCCAAAGTTAGCAGAAGGAAAGAAATCATAAAGATCAGAGCAAAATTAAATGAAATAGAAACAAAGAAAACAATAGCAAACATCAATAAAACTAGAAGCTTGTTCTTTGAGAAGATAAACAAAATTGAATAACCATTAGCCAGACTCATCAAGACAAAGAGGGAGGGGCTTCCCCGGTGGTGCAGTGGTTGAGGGTCTGCCTGCCAGTGCAGGGGACATGGGTTCGAGCCCTGGTCTGGGAGGATCCCACATGCCGCGGAGCAACTGGGCCCGTGAGACACAGCTGCTGAGCTTGCACGTCTGGAGCTTGTGCTCCGCAACAAGAGAGGCCGTAGCATTGAGAGGCCCACGCACCATGATGAGGAGTGGCCCCCCGCTCACTGCAGCTGCAGAAAGCCCTCGCACAGAAACGAAGACCCAACACAGCCAAAAATAGATAATAAATAAATTTAAAAATTAAAAAAAAAAGAAAAGAAAAGGAGAAGACTCAAATCAATAAAATTAGAAATGAAAAAGAAGTTACAACAGACACCGCAGAAACACAAAGCATCCAAGAGACTACTACAAACAACGCTATGCCTATAAAATGACAACCTGGAAGAAATGGACAAATTCTTAGAAAGGTATAACCTTCCAAGACTGAACCAGGAAGAAATAGAAAATATGAACAGCCCAATCACAAGTAATGAAATTGAAACGGTGATTAAAAACTTCCAGCAAACAAAAGTCCAGGACCAGATGGCTTCACAGGTGAATTCTATCAAACATTTAGAGAAGAGCTAACACCCATCCTTCTCAAACTCTTCCAAAAAATTACAGAGGAAGGAAAACTCCCAAACTCATTCCATTAGGCCACCATCACACTGATACCAAAACCAGACAAAGATACTACAAAAAAAAGAAAATTACAGACAAATATCACTGATGAATGTACATGCAAAAATCCTCAGCAAAATACTAGCAAACAGAATCCAACAACACATTAAAAGTATCATACACCATGATCAAGTGGGAATTATCCCAGAGATGCAAGGATTCTTAGATATACGCAAATCAATCAATGTGATACACCATATTAACAAACTGAAGAATAAAAACCATATGATCATCACAATAGATGCAGAAAAAGCTTTTGACAAAATTCAACAGCAATTTATGATAAAAACTCTCCAGAAAGTGGGCATAGAGGGAACCTACATCAACATAATAAAGGCCATATATGACAAACCCACAGCAAACATCATTCTCAATGGTAAAAAACTGAAAGTGTTTCGTCTAAGATCAGGAGCAAGAGAAGGATGTCCACTCTCACCACTATTATTCAACATAGTTTTGGAAGTCCTAGCTACAGCAGTCAGAGAAGAAAAACAAATAAAAGGAATACAAACTGGAAAAGAAGAAGTAAAACTGTCACTGTTTGCAGATGACATACTATACATATGGAATCCTAAAGATGCCATCAGAAAACTACTAAACCTAATCAATGAATTTGGTAAAGTTGCAGGATACAGAATTAATGCACAGAAATCTCTTGCATTCCTATACACTAATGATGAAAAATCTGAAAGAGAACTTAAGGAAACACTCCCATTTACCATTGCAACAAAAAGAATAAAATACCTAGGAATAAACCTACCTAGGGAGACAAAAGACCTGTATGCAGAAAACTATAAGACACTGATGAAAGAAATTAAAGATGATACAAACAGATGAAGAGATATACCATGTTCTTGGATTGGAAGAATAAATATTGTGAAAATGACTATACTACCCAAAGCAATGCGATCTATACTAGTCAGATCCAATGCAATCCCTATCAAATTACCAATGGCATTTTTTAAAGAACTAGAACAAAAAATCTTAAAATTTGTATGGAGATACAAAAGACCTCGAATACCCAAAGCAGTCTTGAGGGAAAAAAACGGAGCTGGAGGAATCAGACTTCCTGACTTCAGACTATATTACAAAGCTACAGTAATCAAGACAGTATGGTACTGGCACAAAAACAGAAATGTAGATCAATGGAACAAGATAGAAAGCCCAGAGATAAACCCACACACCTATGGTCAACTAATCTATGACAAAGGAGGGAAGGATATGCAATGGAGAAAAGACAGTCTCTTCAACAAGTGGTGCTGGGAAAACTGGACAGCTACATGTAAAACAATGAAATTAGAACACTCCCTAACACCATACAGAAAAATAAACTCAAAATGGATTAAAGCCCTGAAATTTAAGGCTAGACACTATAAAACTCCTAGAGGAAAACATAGGCAGAACACACTATGATATAAATCACAGCAAGATCCCTTTTGACCCACCTCCTACAGAAATGGAAATAAAAACAAAAATAAACAAATGGGACCTAATGAAACTTCAAAGCTTTTGCACAGCGAAGGAAACCATAAACAGGATGAAAAAAACCCTCAGAATGGGAGAAAATATTTGCAAATGAAACAACTGACAAAGGATTAATCTCCAAAATTTACAAGCAGCTCATGCAGCTCAGTAGCAAAAAAAAAACCCAATCCAAAAATGGGCAGAAGACCTAAATAGACATTTCTGCAAAGAAGACATACAGATGGCCAAGAAGCACATGAAAAGCTGCTCAACATCACTAATTATTAGAGAAATGCAAATCAAAACTACAATGAGGTATCACCTTACACCAGTTAGAATGGGCATCATCAGAAAATCTACAAACAACAAATGCTGGAGAGGGTGTGGAGAAAAGGGAACCCTCTTGCACTGTTGGTGGGAATGTAAATTGATACAGCCACTATGGAGAACAGTATGGAGGTTCCTTAAAGAACTAAAAATAGAACTACCATATGACCCAACAATCCCACTACTGCGCATATACCCTGAGAAAAGCATAATTCAAAAAGACACATACACCCCAATTTTCATTGCAGCACTGTTTACAGTAACCAGGTCATGGAAGGAACCTAAATGCCCATCGACATTTGAATGGGTAAAGAAGATGTGGTACATATATATACAATGGAATGTTACTCAGCCATAAAAAGGAACGAAACTGGGTCATTTGTAGAGACGTGAATGCATCTACAGACTGTCATACAGAGTGAAGTAAGTCAGAAAGAGAAAAACAAATATCATATGTTAACGCATATATGTAGAACCTAGAAAATGGTACAGACGAACCAGTTTGCAGAGCAGAAATTGAGAAACAGAAGTAGAGAAAAAACGTATGGACACCATAGGGGGAAAGCCACGAGGGGGCACGGGGGTGGTGGTGTGATGAATTGGGAGATTGGAATTGACATGTATACACTGATGTGTATAAAATGGACGACTGGGCTTCCCTGGTGGCGCAGTGGTTGAGAGTCTGCCTGCCGATGCAGGGGACACGGGTTCATACCCCGGTCTGGGAAGATCCCACATGCCGCAGAATGGCTGGGCCTGTGAGCCATGGCCGCTGAGCCTGCGCGTCCGGAGCCTGTGCTCCTCAACGAGAGAGGCCACAACAGTGAGAGGCCCGCGTACCGCACCAAAAAAAAAAAAAAAAAAGAGGATGACTAATAAGAAAAATAATTAATTAAAGGAAAAAAAAGACAGGCAAGGCTCCTGATCTCGTGTAGCTCATATTCTAAAACAGTGGAGGAATGGAAGGAGGCAGACAATAAACAAGTAAATAATAAATGAACAGAATATTTTAAAAAAAAAATCACTGCCAGTTGAGAGCCACTAAGTTACAGCTGTGTTTTTGCTTAGTGGACAGCTTACACAAATAAATGGAAGCCACCTTTGACTACTTTATCTGTGTTTCTCACCATTGATGTTGTAGTTACATGTCTCTCACTGCTTCCCCTAAACTCTTTTCATCAAAATGTAAGGAATTGTATAAATCTATAAAGGAGGTTGAAAAATTATCTCTTCTGTGTAGCTTCCTCCAGTACTTCCCTTTTGCTTTGTCTTCTGTCCCTTCTGCACAGTGTAACTATTCTACATCCTCTCCCTTCTTCAAGGGTAGTCTTGACATTGGATACTTATAGGAAGGAAGGGAGAAGAAAAGGTAGTTCATATTTTCAGTTTAAACTTTGTGCCCCAGAAATTTGGTTGATTGAGTGAGTACATATTTCTTAAGCTTATCATTGGAACAAATGAAATACAAGTTTCCATTTTGTCATTACATTAAATTTACTTGAAAAGATGTTCCCAGGATACAGAAATTAGCTGTTATGTAGTCAAGATTTGGGATAGAGCCTGGAAAGCCTCTTTAAAAAATCTTCCGATGTTTCCTTTTGTAATTCAGAGCATGCACAGGGAAATATAGGTGAGCCACATGAATTACCTTTTTATTTTCATGCTTATTGCAATATTCATTAATTTATATATATTATCACTCCTTAAAAAATAGTTTATATGAGTAAGATGGTTTTATATATTAATCCTTAACTATCCTAAGCAAAAATAAAATAGTAAAAGGAAAGAAAATCAGTTTAATGACGTTTGGTTTCCTGATAAATTTCAAAGTTGACATGAATCATATTGCTACTTTTTCAAATTAACTTGCAAAATTGCTAACCTGCTTTAAGAATTTAGGAGCGTGCTTTTCCAAAATTGAAAAGTGATATCTAATTTCCTTATTTTATGCATTTCTTTTACTGCTTAATAAGTTGTAGCTTTGCAAGTATAAGAACATTATTAAATTTCTTTTTGTATTGCTTTTAAATAGAATGAATAATTCAGATTTTTATAAGAATAGTTTCAGTTTTTATACTGTATCATAAATAGCTCATCAGCAGTGTGAAAGAGATTTTTTTCTCCTTGCCAGAAATACTTAAGTTTTTTCTATTGTTAAAAAAGAAAGAGAAATGTTGATGTTATTCTGTCTTGAAATAATTCACTAATTCTAAACAATACATTTGTATTTATTAATTTTGGCTAACTTTAGCTTAATGTATCTCCAGAGTGTTTATTATTCTAATTTCATTTAGAATTTGTTATAGCTCAGATATGTTTTAACAGTATATATAGGAAAAATACTTATTTACAAATGTGTGATTAGGTAATCACAAACATAATTTTTTTGCTATCTGTTGACCTATTTGGAAAGTAACAAATATTTTGTGGCTTACATCTTCCTATTTTTAATATTAGCGAGGTTAGAATTTTACATAATGCATCAAATGAAAAGAATTTGGAGAGTCTGAGGTATACTGTGTAAAATATAATTACACATAAGAAATTGATATTCATGTTTTATTATTTATGGTTAAAATTAAAGAAAATATTTAATTGGAAAGAGAAGATAATACATTCTTGCTCAAGTCTGAATTATCATTAAATTTTTTAGAAACTATTAATTTTTATTATAAAATAATACTATTTTGAAAATAGTGGAATAAGAAAATCAGAATGAAGACCTCCATTTCTAGCAGTGTAACAGATTGCTCTGAAGGGCTGTCTTAATTGTAAACAACCAAATCTTGCATAAAACTTAATATTATTTCATTGTTATGTTCCACAAGTTGAAGTAAAACCTCAACAAGCAAGGAAAAATAAAAACTTGGGCTGAAACTAAAGCATGAGCAGTAAACATACAAGACAGGTGGGTTGTCTTAATGGCAAATGAAAGTAAAAACACTTAATCCAGAAAGAAACCTATAGGCCAACAACAAGATAAAGAAGCTGGAAGAAATTCTCACTTAAAGCCCCCAGGTGGGGTTTTTTCCTCCTGTTTTACTTACAGATTATGTCAACCATATATGTGTTCATGATCAAAGTCCAGCAAACACAAGGAAATAACCCATTGTGAGTGAGATTTAGCAGTATTGACCTAAAACAAATAGACTGCCAGTTATTTCTCCAGGGAAAAAAACGGGGGTTAATTTGGGATCAGCAGAGAAGTGCAATTTGGAGTCTGCATCCATGGTGAGCCACATGCAAGTCTCCACAAAACAAGGAAAGGAGAACTCCTTTATAGAAGAGAAAAAGAAGTTGGAAGGGCTATAGTAAACTAAGAGTTTACGATTGGCAGAATTGTTGCCAGGAAAGAAGAGAAGTCTTTCTTCTTCCTCTAGGCTCTGCCGTCATCTCAGAGCATGAGAGCTCCCTCTTCTGGTATCACGACTCTGTTTAATTGAGGTTTCTGTTTATTAATTTTTACAGTAGAAATGACAAATTACAAATTTAGACCCCCAAGGACTGCAGATACTGAAATTATCTGATGTAGAATATGTAAAAGCAAACCTGAAATACTTTTAAAAATAAGCCAACAGAATTGAACTTACAAGTGGAAAATTTAATTGTCGAAATGAAAAAGAAATCCTCAATGGATAGGTGTATTAGTCAGTATCTAGTCAGAAAAACAAAAACCATTCTAATTATTTTATACAGAGACGATTTAATACAAGGAATTGGTTACACAGGTTATTAGAAAGGACCAGGAAGGCAAAGAGAGGATGACTGGCAGAGCAAATAAAAAGGAAAAAGGAGTAATAGCCAGAGCTCAGAAGCTGCTAACATTTCTTGGTTGGAGCCTGTGGTCCTAGATTCACTGAGATGCTGTTGCAGTTACTTTTGGATCCACCAAAGTGGTGTCATCTCAGCCAGAATTACCAAAAAGTCACACTGCCTCTTCTCAAAATGCTGGGTTCCAGAATCACCTCTTCCCTGTTGCCCAAATAGCAACGCTTTCTTTATAATCTGCAACTGGTGTCTTTTACTGGAAGAATTCAATAGGAAACTTGTCAGGGGAACCAGGCATTTTCAAACTCCTCACCTCATACAATACTAAGCAGAGCATAGAACAGTGGAAACAATGAGGTCTTTAAGAGTCAACAGACAAATAGTTGGCAGAATGGGTTATGTATCAGTTTGAACACAGCTGAAGGGAGAATTGGTGGGTTAGATGGGATGTTTTAAAATGACAGAATATATGAGAAAAACAAATACATTGAAAACATGAAACAAAGGTAGAGATTTGTAGGCTTAAATGGGAAATTCTGAGACTAATCAAAGCTTCCCACAGAAAACATAGAGGAAATGAAGGATAGACAGTATTTAAAGAGCTAATAACTGATAATTTTCCAGAAATGGTGAAGAATAGAGTCTACAAATAGCAGAAGCACAAGATGTAACAAGCAAGAAAAATAAAAATAAATCCATATCTTGAGATTGTATGGTAAAACTGTAGGACATCAGACAAGAAAAGGTAGTAAAAGCAGCCTGAGGGGGTAAAAACACATGAGCTGAAAAGAAACAATGAAATGGACAGCAGACCCCTCAAAAGCAACAATGGAAGCTAGAAATCAATGGAATATCTTTAAAGTGCAGAGAGAAAACGCTTGTCAACCTAAAATTGTGTGCCTAGCGAGTCGTTTTTTCAAGCCAAAGTTCTAAAAAATGTGAACAACCAAAAACAGTTTACCACGAACAGACATAAACTAAAGGAACTTCTAAAAGGAAATGATTAATTAAGAAAAATATCATTAAAATGAAAGAAAAAAGGAAATAATTTCAAAGTCAAATATATGATGCTAGAAGTAATGATGAGTGAAAAAAATTAGCAGATAAAATAAATCCACTAAAATCTATATAAAAACCATTACTACTAGTAGTAATAATAGATATTATTATTTAACGTTTCAGGGGTTGAAGAAAATGGAAAGAATGTAATGTTAGACATCAACAGCATGAAAGCCTGGGGAGGGATACAGCAGAGATTATCAGTACCCATAGTAAAATTTCCAAGGAAATTAAAAGAGTATAAAAGGAGTGTATGAGGGCAATTCCATGGCAGTCCAGTGGTTAGGACTCAGCTCTTTCACTGCTGCGTCTGGAGTTTGATCCCTGGTTGGGGAATTACGGTCTCACAAGCCACACAGTGCAGAAAAAAAAAAAAGAGGGGGGGGGTATGATATCCAGTCCAATAGAAGGGAGAAAATGGAATAAGTTCCAAACAAATAAAAATTATACCAATCAATTTTTAAGGCAAGAACAGAGTTTGTATTTTAAGCATAGAAAAGTGGAACCAATAGAAAGCAAAAGGTGTAAAGTAATTGAAACAAGTCTAAATACATTAGCAATTACAATCAGTGACACTCTGAAAACAAAGACATGAAAAAGTTAAAAATAAAAGGTAGTAGAAAGTTATACTGGGCAAACACCAAACAAACAAAAGCTGGGGCATCAATCTTTTTTTTTTTGCGGTACGTGGGCCTATAACTGTTGTGACCTCTCCCATTGTGGAGCACAGGCTCCGGACGCGCAGGCTCAGTGGCCATGACTCACAGGCCCAGCCGCTCCGCGGCATGTGGGCTCTTCCCGGACTGGGGCACGAACCCGTGTCCCCTGCATAGGCAGGCAGACTCTCAACCACTGTGCCCCCAGGGAAGCCCTGGGGTGTCAATCTTAATGTGACAAGCATGACTAGAGATAAAAAGAGTCACCACATAATAATGAAAAGTTCAGTTCACTAGAAAGATATATAACATGCTCCCTGGTTTCAAACTATATTACAAAGCTATAGTAATCAAAACAATATGGTATTAGCATAAAAACAGGCATGTAGGTCAATGGAACAGAATAGAGATCCCAGAAATAAACCCATGCATGTATAGTCAATTAATTTACAACAAAGGAGCCAGGAATATGCAATGGGTAAAGGATAGTCTCTTCGATAAATGGTGTTGGGAAAATTAGACAGTCTCATTCATGAAGAAGAATGAAACTGGACTGCTTACATCATACACAAAAATTAACTCAAAATAGGTTAAAGATGGGCTACCCTGGTGGTGCAGTGGTTGAGAGTCCACCTGCCGATGCAGGGGACGCAGGTTCGTGCCCTGGTCCGGGAAGATCCCACATGCCGCAGAGCGGCTGGGCCTGTGAGCCATGGCTGCTGAGCCTGCGCGTCCGGAGCCTGTGCTCGGCAACGGGAGAGGCCACAACAGTGAGAGGCCCGCGTACGGCAAAAAAAAAAAAAAAAAAAGGTTAAAGACTTGAACACAAGACTTGACACCATAAAAATTCCTGGAAGAAAACATAGACAGTAAGCTACTTGACATAAGTCTTGGCAATAATTTGTTGAATTTGACACCAAAAACAAAACAACAAAAGCAAAAATAAACAAGGGGGACTACATAAAACTAAAAAGCTTCTGTACAGCAAAAGAAACTGTCAACAAAGTGAAAACACAACCTACTGAATGGGAGAAAATAATTGCAAATCTTACATCTGATAAGGAACAAATATCCAAAATGTACAAAAAATAAAATTTAAAAATAAAAATTGGGCAGAAGATCTCAATAGATATTTTTTCCCAGGAAGACATACAGATGGCCAACAGGTACATGAAAAGATGCTCAACATCATTAATACACAAGGAAATGAAAATCAGACCACAATGAGATATCACCTTACAGCTGTTAGAATGGCTGTCATCAAAGAGTAAAAAAATAATAAGTGTTGGCGAGCATGTTGAAAATGGAACCCTTGTGCACTGTTGGTAGGAATGTAGATTGATGCAGCCACTATGGAAAACAGTATGGAAGTTCCTCAAAAAAATTAAAAACTGAATTACTATATGATCCAGCAGTTCCACTTCTGAATATTTATCTGAAGAAAGTGAAAACATTAATTTGAAAAGATATGTGCACCCCCATGTTCATTGCAGCATTATTTACAATAGCCAAGAGATGGAAACAACCTAAGTGTCCATCAGTGGATGAATGGATAAAGAAAATGTTGTGTATATGTACAATGGAATATTATTCAGCCATAAAAAAGACTGAAATCTTGCCATTAGAGACAATTTGGATGGAACTCAAGGGCATAATGCTAAGTGAAATAAGTCAGAGAAAAACAAATACTGTATGATTTCACTTATATATGGAATCAAAAAAGAAACAGAAATCAAGCTCATAGATACAGAGAACAGATTGGTGCTTGCAAGAGGTAGGGTTTGGGGGGTGAGAGAAATGGGTGAAATTTAAACAGAACAAAAACAAGTGTTAGAGAACTGACATGCCTAAACTTCCCAACAATCAAGCCAAACTGAAGAGTTAAAAGGATATATATATAACAATATTAAGCCTCTATGGCCATAAAAACACGGCTTCAAAATATATTAAAATATTAAAATTCAATAAACTTAAAGGAAGAAAGTGATAAATTCAATACCATAATAAATTTTAACATAGATTTGTCTGAACTATGTACCCAACAATTAGACAGTATGCATTCTTCTCAAGTGATTACTCATTTATAAAAATTCACCATATTTTTTAACCACAAAATGTCAATAAGTTTCAGAGAATTATCTTACAGACCATATCTTCTGACATATAAATAAAAGTCAATAGCTAAAAGATAAATTTTTAAATGACTATACATTTGGAAATTTAAAGAAAAAAGACTTTTGAATAACTCATGAACCAGAAAGGAAATACTTCTAACTGTACAAAAACTAAACATTTCAAATGTGTAGGGTACATAACCTTAAATGCTTACATTAGAAAAGAAGGGAGGCTGAAAGTCAATGACCTAGGGTTCCAATTTAATGAGTTAGAAAATGAACAATAGCTTTAAAAACAAAAAGTAAGAATGAGATAACAAAGAGCAGAAACGAATGAAATAGAAAACATTTAACAGGTGGGATCAACAAAGCCTGAAATTCCTTCTTTTAAAACACCTATGAAATAGATAAACCTCTGGAAGTTTAATCAGTTAAAAATTAAAGAGAAAAAACAGAAATAAATGATATTATCAGTTTTTTTAAAAGGTACACACCTACAAATCAAATAGAGATTAAAGGATAAGAGGATACTCTTAACAACTTGATACCAATAAATTTTGAAAACTTAGGTAAAATATACAAACTCCTAAGAATTATCACTTACCAGAAGTGACTCAAGAACCAGATGAAAACCAAAATAACTCTGTAATCATTAAAGAATTAAATACTTTGTCAAAACCTTCTCATTTAAAAAAAAAAAAAAACACTTCTGGCAGAGTTACAACTGACCTCTGACATTTCAAATAAAAATTCTTTCAAACTTAAATACTCTTCCAGAGAAGAGAAGAAGAATAAATATCCCCAAATTCAGCAAATACATCTATATCAAAACCTTAATATCCAAACCAGACAAAGACAGCAAGAGAAAATAAAAGTATGATTCATTCTCACTCACAAATGTTAATATCAAATCCTAAACAAAACATTAGCAAACTGAATACAACAATGAATAAAAGGAGAAAATATATCAGGACTAAGAAGGGCATCAAAAGAATGCAAATGTGGTTTGACATTAGGGGGGGAAATCTGTATGTGTCATTTAGCATATTTACAGGAGAAAAAACGTGGTCATCTCAATAGATTTTTTAATAATTTAGTTGACTCATTCAACTAAATTGGAGGAGGAATAAAACCTCTTAGCAAAAGCAGGAAAAAAGGGAAGATTCCCTAACTTCATAAAGGGTATCTATCAAAAATATGTAGCAAATATTATTCTTACCAATGTAATACAGACATTTTCTTTAAAATTGGAACAAGACAATTTAACATTGTAGTGGAGGTCAGAGTCCCCACAGCAAGAACAGAAAAGAAATATCAAGTATAAGCATTTGAAAGGAAAAAATAAAACTGCCTTCATTTGTAGATGACATGATTGTCTACATGGAAAACTCAAAATAATGAACAGGTAAACTGTTAGAAATGATATGAGAGTTTAGCAAGTTGACTGACTATAAAATCAATAGACAAAGATAAGTTGAACTTCTAATGTTAAAAAAGTTAGAAAACATGCTGTTTACTACAGCCACAAAGACTTAAAAGTACATAGAAATAAAATGAACAAAAGTACACAAGATCTCTATGGAAAAACTATAAATTTTATTGAGCAACAGTAAAGATCTAAATGGAGAGTTGCACTAATATATTAGATTCAGTATACTCAGTTTTTTCCAAATTGATTTATAGATCAATGTGATGCCAGTGAAAAATTATAACAGGATTTTGTGTGTGTGTGTGTGTGTGTGTGTGTGTGTGTGTGTGTGTGGTACACGGGCCTCTCACTGTTGTGGCCTCTCCCGTTGCGGAGCACAGGCTCCGAACGCGCAGGCTCAGTGGCCGTGGCTCACGGGCCCAGCCGATCCGCGGCGTGTGGGATCCTCCCGGTCCGGGGCACGAACCCGTGTCCCCTGCATCGGCAGGCGGACTCTCAACCACTGCGCCACCAGGGAAGCCCATAACAGGATTTTTAAGGAATTCTACTTCGGAATATCTACTTGATATTAACCTCTCTTGGAATTCCTTTTTATATTTCTATAAGAAAAGCAAGAAAAGGGTCCTGAATAGGAAACAGACATAGTCATAAATCACATAAGTCTGTAAAGTCTGCATTTCAAGCCAGTAAGTTGAAACTCCCAGGACTCTTTAAAAACCTAATAATGGAAGAGACCAAAGAAAACATTCCAAGGTTTCTGAATATTTAATCTTAGATAGTTGCAAGTTATATTTCAAGGTATTTTTTATCTTCTATAAAGGACTTGGAGAAATGTTGATTATTTTTTAGATGTTTAAGAAAACAATGTTAAAGAACAATACTTACTAGGAAAAACATCTGTATCTAAAAACAGTTTTATCACATGAGTTTATATTTCAGCACACAAACAAAAAAAAATTTACAGGTTTAATTTGCAGCCAGCTATATTTTTGACATATTCTTGCTTTACTAGACTGAATGACTAAATGACTTAATATTTCTCTCTGCACTGAATGCAAGGAATTTTACCAACTACCCAATAATTTAATGTAATTTATACTGTTTAAATCTCTTTTTCCTGCCTGAAAGTAAATTTTGACTCTAGAATGCTTTTCTTTTGACATCACATATTTCACAAGCAATGGACTTTGGGGGTCACCTAAAACAAAAAATGGGTTTCTTACCAGCAGATACCATTCCCATCTAATATGTTCAGTCTGCCTGATTTTTAGTAAGCATGTAAGAATTAATGGAAGTGCCCAGATATTTTTACAATAGGCTTCAATTATTCTGTATTTTTTCAAAGCTTAATAGCCTGAAACCTAATAGATAGATTGATAAAGTTGTGGGATAAAAGCAAATATTTACAAATCATTATTCTGAAAGATGATATTCATTTGTTTCAGGTTTTGCATTTCTTCCTCAAGGGATGTAGATATATAACATGTGTTCTCTAAGGGAATGTTTCTGTTGACCTTTATATGTATCTATTTTTTTCAGTTCTCTCTGAAGTATTGAACTGTTGAAAAACAAATAGAACATTTAAAAATTTTTTCCTGTAGCATTCCTCAATTTGGTTTACTATGTTATATAAATTTCTGTTTTACTTTTTTATCATAAAGTAGAAATTACTTCATTGGTTTTTTTTTTTCTGAATATAAAAGTGGTGCTACTTATTGCAGATGTCTTTTTCTAATAATGTAGACAAAAGTTTATATTAGAACGGGTTTTCTGGAAGATGTAATATCACATTTTATTATTGCCATAGATATTTCTGTAATAAGAGCAATGTAGACAACACACAGTAACATAACATAATTCCAAATTCCAAATCTTTGTTATGGGATTTGATTGGTTTTTATTAACAAAATCAACTGGGGAACTGCCAAATACTCTATTTCTTTTTTATATTTTAGACCAGTGTTCTTCAATATGTGGCATTTAGACTTCCACTTCTATCAAAATTACCTGGAAGTGCTTGTTAAAAAGTACAGATGCCTAAATGTTACCCTATAGTTTCTCAGTTAGAATACTGTCAGTCTGGCCTGCACATATGCATTTTAACAAGCAGCACTGGGGATTCTTAAGCACTCTACAGTTCCAGAACCACTAATGCTCACTATAGCCTGAAAACTGAAGAAACTGTATTCTCTGCCTTTTTTGGTATACTTCATCTTCCAAGTTACTACTTTTTTATTGAGGTATAATTGATATATTTTATATTAGTTTCAGGTATACAACATAATGATTCAATATTTCTATATATTACAAAATGATCATCACAATAAGTCACATTAACTTCTATTACCATACATAGTTACAAAAAAATTTTTTTTCCTTGTGATGAGCAGTTTTGAGATCTACTCTTTTAGCAACTTTCAAATATGTAACACAGTATTACCAACTGTAGTCAGCATGTTGTACATTACATCCCCACGACTTATTTATCTTATAACTGGAAGATTGTACCTTTTGACTCTCTTCATCCATTTCACCCACTACTGACTCCCCACCTCTGGCAACCAGCAATCTGTTCTCTGTATCTATAAGCTTGATTTTTGTTTTGCTTTGTTTTGTTTTGTTTAAATTCCACATGTAGGGAATTCCCTGGCAGTCCAGTGGTTAGGACTCTGCACTGCCACTGCAGGGGGCACGGGTTCGATCCCTGGTGGGGGAACTAAGATCCCACAAGCCGAGTGGCATGGCAAAAAAAAAAAAATTCCACATGTAAGTGAGGTCATATGGTATTAGCCTTTGTCTGACTTATTTCATATAACATAATGCCCTCACATTCCATCCGTGTTGCCTCAAATGGCAAGAATTTTTTTTTTTTACAGCTGAATAATATCCCGTTGTATCTTTATACCACATCTTCTTTATCCATTCATTATCCATTGATGGACGCTTGGGTTGTTTCTATCTCTTGTCTATTGTAAATAATGCTGCAATGAACATGAGAGTGCATATGTCATTTCAAATTAGTGTTTTCACTTTCTTCAGATAAATACTCAGAAGTAGAGCTGCTGGATTATATGGTAATTCTATTTTAAAATTTAAATTCTATTTAAAAATTTTTGAGGAACCTGCATGCTGTTTTCCATAGTGTCTGCACCAATTTATATTCCCACCAACAGTGCCCAAGTGTTCCCTTTTCTCCACATCCTTGCCAGTACTGTTTTTTTTGGGGGGGGGCAGTGTATGTGTGTGTGGTTTTGGTTGGTTGTTGTTGTTTTTTTTTTGTCTTTTTGATGATAACCATTCTGACAGGTGTGAGGAGATATCTCATTGTGCTTTTTATTTGCATTTCTTTGATGATAGTGATGTTGAACACCTTTCCAAGTTACTTCTTAATGCTATTATGTCTGCATTATAGCCCTTAAACAGCAACTCAAACCAAGGAGAAGCAGCCTCAGCTCCAACTCTCAGCTAAATGGTCTTCCCTACACTAGTTTACCTGAGGAACTTCTCTTCATCCTTTACAGCCTATGGCTGCCCAGTGTTTGTCTGTCAGGTCTGGAGTACAGATAGCATTTGTAAAAATCTGTCCCATTCTTTCTTGTTACAAAGAGTTTAGGAATTATTATCTCTTGATTTATTTAAAGAAATATTTTAGTCCAGTATTAACTTAGGGGATAATGTTTACAGTGAAAGATTTGCTTTCATTCTTTAATTCAGTGTAACTGCAAATTGGAGCAGCTTTTAACTAAGTTAAAAAAAAATTCACTGCCCTTCAGCCTCTTAAATACAGCTTGCAATTCTCTACCAGGGGTTATGGTATATTTCTAAATTTTAGCTCTACATTACTAGGATTTAGTTAGTTCCAGAAACCTTATAGGTTATAGGCCTTCTGATATCCTTTTTGTTATGTAGAGACCAAGGGAGGTAAAGATAAAGACCTTCCAGCAAATAATTCAGCTCTCACTCCTGTAAGAGTTTCTGGATAAAAGAAGGAGACTGTCAGCATGTTTTAGAGAATTGAGAAGTTTGACAATCCTGTGGGAAGTATTCCTATCTAATCTTTTAAGTGTATGTCCATCTATGTTTTCCATAGTTTTCGGAATCTCCTCTTTAATTCCTGTGATACTACAATAAAGAAATAAATCACCTCCAGAGTCAAAAATCTGAAATTAAGGAAAGTAAACAGTACACTACTCAAGCTTTTCTCTTCCCCTACCCAGTTAAAATAACAAAATAGAAAAGCAACGTGGTCTGTAATTAACATCTCCCTTTTCCAAAGGCATTGCTAGCCTTATGTCATCCTCACAGGTTAGCAGGGAGTATACGTTGAAGCCATGAGAAACAGATTGTGTACCCCCAGCAGTCAAAACAACGAACTGCTAATTTCATTGGTTCCTATGCATTATAAACCAGTGCTTCTAAGTTATCCTAACAGGTTAACCAGACATACCAGATTTGGGGGACCAATGGCAGACATCTCCTTGTCCAGGACTCCGTTCTCTTCTCACTTTTATCCTGATTTGGGAAGTCTGATTTTCCTAGCCTGAGAAGTTCACCAACTTTGAAAGAAAAAGTTCAGCCTCCTCTGAGATGAACTGGAGATAAAGCAGATGTTCTTAAGTTTCTGTTCAACCCTAACACACCTGAGGGATTAATAGCAGTGACAAAGTACAGTGGCAGAGGAGGGGAGGTTGGCAGATTCGGAGTAAGAAAAGGAGTTGTTGAGACCGCTGAGGATTCACTATAGTTTTGAATTGCAAGGAAAAGGTCATGCTTATAACTTTAAGGTAGATATTTAGGCAATATTAACTTATTACTGTCTAGTATATTATTTACACTTTTTACTGCTTTATGTCAGAAATCTTCTGACTTAAGATTTTACAAATAGCAAATGCATTTTTGCATTAACAAACATATGAGGTCATATTTTTGCTTTTCTTCCATACTAAATTCACCGTGGAGCTGGATTGTTTTTTGCGGTGTTATTTCTATCTGACTAGCTAAAATTATATTAGCTTCATAAATAACTTGGGTAGACTTTATTCTTTTTGTATTTTTCTGGATCAAATTACATGAAATAAGAGTTCTGTATGTCGTAAAATTTGGTCAAACCTACCAGCATAGCCATCTGGTCCTGGGGTTTCTTCACAGGTGTGGTCTTTGACTGTTACTTCAATTTCTATATTACTTATTCAAGTTCTTTATTTTTTATTGTAATAGTTGTGATATTTTACACTTTCCTGGGAATTTATTTATTTATAAATTTATTTATTTCATCTCTATTTTCAAATATTTTAATATATAGTTGTTCATAATACCCATTCTCCTTTTTTAATCTTTTGGTGTCTGTAGTTATTTCCTTTTTTTAATTCTGTATTTTGTTTGTTTGTACATTCTCTTATCTTTTTTTCAGTCTTGCCTGAAGTCTGCTTATTTTATTAATCTTTTCAGATAATCAGCTTTTGGGTTGCTATTCTTGTTTGTTACTATTGTGGAGGTTGTTGATGTTGTTCTCTACATCACCTGCCCCTATATTTATATTTCCTTCCTTCTTGTTTCTTTGGGCTTGCTCTGTGGCTCTTTTCCAACTTCTTTAGCTGGATGCTTAACTTCATTTAGTTTTTTTTGTTTTTGTTTTTGTTTTGCAGTACGCGGGCCTCTCACTTTTGTGGCCTCTCTCATTGCAGAACACAGGCTCCAGACACACAGGCTCAGCGGCCATGGCTCACGGGCCTATCCACTCCATGGCATGTGGGATCTTCCTGGACCGGGGCACAAATCCATGTCCCCTGCATCAGCAGGCGGACTCTCAACCACTGTGCCACCAGGGAAACCCAACTTCATTTAGTTTTAATCTTTTTTTTTTTTTGATAAATGTTTGAGCTATGGACTTCCTCCAGCTCCTGCATCAACACGTGTCCTTTCTTTCTTAGGATCACTGAGTATTAGATTTTCAGTTCTGTTCAAAGCAACCCTTTTCACTTGACTTTTCCTTTCCTGACTCCTCTGCAGCTTTGCTTTTAGTCCTTGTCTTAGTGTTGGAGTTTGGGATTCGAGGAACAGAAACTCATTCACATTAAGAGAAAAGATGAGTTAATGTAAGGATACCAGTGAACCGTAACTGGAAAGTTATCAGATACCAAAGCAGTTCTCTGTGTCACTCCTTTAGAGGGACATGGCCTCTCTTGGAGCCTCCACCTCTCCCCCCACACATCTCTGTTCTCTTCTGTTTCTCTAAGATCTAACTTCCTTATGCTCTACCTAACAGATGATTCCATCATCCACTCATGGTTTTTATTTTGTCTGACTTCAGCTTTAACATTGCTCATCACTGCTGCACTGTGCCTTCTTTTTTTTAATCATTACTCTTTCCTCTGAGTTTCCACTGCTAATCAGCCAATTATTTCCATATTTCTTAGTTCATACTCCTAACAAAGAGAATCCATTTGGCTCAATTCATCTTTTCTTAATAGGTCATTAACCAATTTATATGCCTACTATAGTCAATCACCTGTGTTGAGGGGTGTGGGCAAGACACTTTCCCTTAGGGAACAGGCTCCAGCTGTCTCTGATAGTTCTCTCGTTCTTATATATTCAGTTTCACTCCATTAGCTCCTTCTCCTCGTACTTTAATTTTGTTTTGTCACTCTAAAAAAATACTCTTTTGATCCTGTTTTTGTCTGGCTACCATCAACTCATTCTTTTTTTCACCTCATCCATTGTATTCAAAAGAACAATATTTGCAGTGTTCATATCCTTGTCTCTCATTAACTTCTCATCCCACTGAAATTGGGCTTCCTCTTTTATTATATTCCTGGAACTGCTCTCATCAAGGGCACCAGTAATCTCCTAATTGTCATATCCAGTGGAAATTTTTCAGTCCTTATTTCATGGCTGTTCTTCAACACTTGACATTCACGGCAACTTTCTTCTACAAATACTCTACTCCCTTGGTTTCTGTGAATCTACATTCCATGGTGCTGCTTGTAACCTTCTGACTATTCTTGCTCTTTTTCTTTTTGCAGGTTTTTCCTATGCCCTCCACTTAAAATGTTGATATTCCCCAGTATTCATACTTACCCATGACTCTTTTTCTCTGTGTTCTCTCTATTTTTATGGTTTCAACTATCATATATAAACTATTGATTCCAAAACTCCCATTTCCAGGCTAGACTTCCCCACTGAACTTCAGATTCATATATCCAGGGATTATCTTTGGGCATCTCCAAGTCAACATAACCTAAACTGAATTTATCATCCCTGCTCCCTAATATGTTCCTCTTGTATTTTTTGTTTCATTTGTTGGTATAGCTATTTATCATCCAGACAAACTAGAAGTATGAAAGTCTTCATAGTCCAGGGTTGGGAAACATAAGACACACATGCTTATTACAGGCATAGGATTCATGAGCATATGCTGACACTGCCTCACCCCATTCTCATAATAGGTATATGGCTCTCATGGTTGTTTATCCTAATGAGGTTGGATGACATCACAGAATCCTTTTCTACATGGTGTTGTAGGCAACTACTGTCAATCAATTAGGCTTAGTATCTGGCTTATTCTTCACCCAACTCTTTGTGCAGTCACCTTTAGGACTACATCAGGAGCTTTCTTGTCCTGTGTCTTCTGGGTGGGTTTGCTGGGAGGCATCCACAGAAGATCAAAAAGTGGAAGAAGAGTGATACTGATATTTATTTTTACAGGTGTCGTCACAGTGAAGGACATAACTCCTGTCAATACCCTCTTCAATTCCAGAAACTTCTCTTTTCTGACTTAGGGGTGTAATGGGTCTTTGGTATTGCCAGCCCTGGGGTCATATACTATCCCTTGCCAGTTCCCCTAAATCTACTCCACATCTTTGCAGGTAAAGTTTTTCACAAATTACCCAATTTGAGTGTACTGTTGTCCTATTTTCTGCTGAAATCCATGCTGTATCAGATAGCATGTGAATTAAAACATTTGCCATCCCTTTCCTAGACTCCTTACATCATCCTCAGGCCCCACACATCCATATAATAACTAAGATTTGCTTATTTCAGAACCCAAATATTGCTCAATTGTATTCCTTCTCTCTAGTCTCATTCTCAGAATCCTAGTTCAGGCCCACAGTATCTCTCTATGAGATAAAAATGTATGAAATGGAAAAGGATTGATATTGAGGCGAACTATTTAACAAAGGTTGCCAATCCCTGGAAAACTGATTACATGGCCTACTTGATTATATTTGGTTTTATTATTCTCTGGTTAATTCACGAGTGTGTATTCTGTGGCCCCTATACTTTTGCCTTCTGCTCCTTATATTTTAAAAGATCATTGTTTGGGGGCAGGGGGTTGTTTTATTTATAAATGTAGGAATCTTTTGTCTAATGGAATCCTCTTATATAAAATAAAAGTGGAGCTGGTTCTTGTTAAAGTAAGGTTAGTACTTCAGACACAATAGGAAAATTACTGCTCAGCATCTATTACCAGTGCTTAATAATTATTTTTCTCCTATTTCCTCCAGCTCTAACTCTACTGCCATCCTGGCCCTGTGCCAAATTAGCATGTATAAATATTCTCACCTGACCTTAGCCATGATACATTAATAAATAGGCTGTTCCGTTTTGCTAACTGAGAGTTTGTTCTACCTATATTCACCAGGGTAATCAGAAACTGGTTAAAATGAGATCCTGGCTCTCATTCTATCTGGGGAAGATGATTTCTCAAGAAAGATTCTCATTTCAAAGGCATTTGGAAAGTCTATCATAAGAATTTACTTATTCTCATTTTTCTATGAATTAAAGAAATTTGATGAGTGAAATATGGAAAATTTTACAGTTTGTCAGAATTCCCCATTCTTTTTCTTTATAACCTTTTTTTTTTTTTTAATTTTTGGCTGCATTGGGTCTTCGTTGCTGTGCGCTGGCTTTCTCTAGTTGCGGCGAACGGGGGCTACTCTTTGTTGCGGTGTGCGGGCTTCTCACTTCAATGGCTTCTCCCGCTGCGGAACGTGGGCCCTAGGTGAGCAGGCTTCAATAGTTGTGGCGGGCGGGCTCTAGAGCGCAGGCTCAGTAGTTGTGGCTCACGGGCTTAGTTGCTCCACTGTATGTGGGATCTTCCCGGATCAGAGATCAAACCCATGTCCCCTGCATTGGCAGGAGGATTCTCAACCACTGCACCACCAGGGAAGTCCACAGAATTCCCCATTCTAATGTAGGCTGAATATCACTCTCTGATAAGTATGATCCCGTTGGCCCTTCTACCAACTATATTGTACAGCAAGATTTTATATCATATACTATAAATTATATCTCCTCCATCTTCCACTTGATCTTATTTTTTAAGGTGGTTTTTTTAAAATCCCTTTAAGGATATTAGGATCCTAATTCTGTTCTGCAACCATCAACCATTCTTCCATCTCAGAGTTTCTTCATCCTAGTTAATGGAAAATGGTTATTTGGATAGGATTGCAGAGAAGAAGCCTTTCGATCTGCCAATAGAGAATTCTAATAGATTGAACTTGGACATTGAGTCATAAATCTGTAGTCATTCAGTCAATAAGAATATATACGACTTTTGAAATGTCATCTAGCTCTTATTTTAGCATCTGGTCCACAAGCTTTCTAATGACTTTTCCAAATACCTTCTTAAAATCAAATTTACTAGGGCTAGAGTATTTTTCAGATCTGCCAAGCAAGCGATACTTTCAGGAAATGACTGAGGTTAGTCTAACATGACTTGTTCTTGGTAAAGATGAACTAGCTCATAGTTATCACTGTCTTCCTTTCTAAACACATGTAAAGCTATCTATTCATTAGTTCCTTCCAGAACCTTGCAGAGCTTAAAAAGCACTATTTAAAGCCTGACTGGTTTATAATTTGAGATCTCCACATTCTTTTCCTTTTCAAAAAAATTAGAGTTTCATTATCTAGTCTCTTATCATCTCTTCTAGTCTCTGTAGTTCTTCAAAGATTACCATCATCCAGGGCTTCCCTCGTGGTGCAGTGGTTAAGAATCTGCCTGCCAATGCAGGGGACATGGGTTTGAGCCCTGGTCCAGGAAGATCCCACATGCCACAGAGCAGCTAAGCCCGTGCGCCACAACTACTGAAGCCCACATGCCTAGAGCCCGTGCGCTGCAACAAGACAAGCCACCACAATGAGAAGCCCATGCGCCACAACGAAGGCTAGCCCCAACACGCTGCAACTAGAGAAAGACCGCATGCAGAAACGAAGACCCAACACAGCCAAAAATAAAATAAATTAATTTTAACAATATATTTTTTTAAAAAGGATTACCGTCATCCATCCAGTCATTTCATCTCCAGGTTCTATCATTCATTTCTTTCAGGCAATCATGTAGGTCAAACCCATGCCCCCTGTAGCAGAAGCACATAGCCTTAAGCACTGGACCGCCAGGGAAATCCCTGTGATTTATTCTGTAAAAAAATTTTTTTTGTTTTGAAATAATCTTAGACTAAAAAGAGAGTTATAAAAATTGTTCAGAGCATTTCCATGTAGGCTTTACCTACCCTCCCATAATGTTAACATCTTGCATAGGGCATAATCAAGTGATCAAAGCTAAGAAATTAATATTGATGCAATATTATTAACTGAACTGTAGACTTTATTCTGATTTCACCAGTTTTTCCATTAATGTACTTTTTCTTTTCAAGATACAGTCCAGGGACCGACATTACACTTTATTTTCATGTCTCCTTAGTCTCCTCCAATTTGTTAGAGTTCCTTAGTCTCTCCTTACCCTTCATGCCCTTGACCCTTTGAGTACCAGCTACTCAGGCATTTTCTTTAATGTCCCTCAGTTTGGGTTTATCTGAAGTTTTGTCTGATTAGATTGCCATTATGCATTTGTGGGACAAATATTTGGAAATGATGTCCCCTTCTCAGTGCATTCTAGCAGGTGGCGCTTTATGTTGATATGTCTTTCTACTGATGATGTTAACCTTGATCACTTGGCTTAGTGGGTGTCTGTCAGGTTTCTCCACTGTAAAGTTACTATTTTCCCCCTTTGTAATTAATAAATATTTGGAAGGAAATACTTTAATGCTATGCAAATATCCTGTTTCTTCTTATACACTCGTCTACTATTTTTAGCATTCATTGATCACGCCTGCCAGAGTTATTACTGTGGTGTTCAAATAGTGATTTTCTGTCTTCCTCATTTCTTCTGGATTTATTGACTTATTCTGTAAGGAAGAGCTGTTCCTTTTATTTATTTTTAATGGTTTTATTGTGATATAGTTGGCATACAATAAACATATTTAAGGAGTACAGTTTGATGTTTTAACATATGTGGAACCATCCCCACAATTAAGATAACTAACATATCCATGTCCACCAAAAGTTTTCTTATATTTCTTTATAATTTCTACCTCCCTTATCTCCGCACCCTCTTGATGTCCTCAAGCAATCACTGATTTGTTTTCTGTCACTGTAGGTTAGTTTTCATTTTCTAGAATTTTATATAAATGGGATAATGCAGTATATACTCTTTTTCATTAGGCACTTTTCGCTCAAGATGATGACTTTGAGTTTTATTCTTGCTGTTACATGAGTCAATAGTTTTTCGTTTGTTTTTCTGAGTTATATTCCACTATATGGATATACCACAGTTAGGTTATCTATATGTTCACCTGTGATGGATATTTGGTTTTTTTCACTTTGGGCTATCACAAATGCCCCTTCTACCTTTCTTTTGATTAGTGTTAATAGAATTTATCTTTGTCATTTCGTTGCTATCTTTAAAGTATGATTTTTGTAGGCAGCATTACTTTTTATTTTTTACAAAGTCTGACAACCTCTGCCTTTTTTTTTAAACATCTTTATTAGAGTATAATTGCTTTACAATGCTGTGTTAGTTTCTACTTTATAACAAAGTGATTCAGCTATACATATACATATGTCCCCATATCCACTCCCTCTTGCGTCTCCCTCCCACCCTCCCTATCCCACCCTTCTAGGTTGACACAAAGCACCGAGCTGATCTCCCTGTGCCATGCAGCTGCTTCCCACTACATATCTACTTTACGTTTGGTAGGGTATATATGTCCATGCCACTCTCTCACTTCGTCCCAGCTTACCCTTCCTCCTCGCTGTGTCCTCAAGTCCATTCTCTATGTCTGCGTCTTTATTCCTGTCCTGCCCCTAGGTTCTTCAGAACCATTTTTTTTCTTTTTTAGATTCCATATATATGTGCTAGCATACGATATTTGTTTTTCTCTTTCTGACTTACTTCACTCTGTATGACAATCTCTAGGTCCATCCACCTCACTTCAAATAACTCAATTTCCTTTATTTTTATGGCTGAGTAATATTCTACTGTATATATGTGCCACATCTTTATCCATTCATCTGTCAATGTACACTTAGCTTCCTTCCATGTCCTGGCTATTGTAAATAGTGGTGCAGTGAACATTGTGATACATGACTCTTTTGAAATTATCGTTATCTCAGGGTATATGCCCAGTAGTGGGATTGCTGGGTCATATGGCAGTTCTAATTTCAGTTTTTTAAGGAACCTCCATACTGTTCTCCATAGTGGCTCTATCAATTTACATTCCCACCAACAGTGCAAGAGGGTTCCCTTTTCTCCACACCCTCTACAGCATTTATTGTTTGTAGATTTTTGGATGATGGCCATTCTGACTGGTGTGAGGTGATACCTCATTGTAGTTTTGATTTGCATTTCTCTAATGATTAGCAATGTTGAGCATCCTTTCATGTGTTTGTTGGCAACCTGTGTATCTTCTTTGGAGAAATGTCTATTTAGGTCTTCTGCCCATTTTTGGATTGGGTTGTTTGCTTTCTTGATATTGAGCTGCATAAGCTGCATAATTTTGGAGATTAATCCTTTGTCAGTTGCTTCATTTGCAAATATTTTCTCCCATTCTGAGGGTTGTCTTTTCATCCTGTTTATGGTTTCCTTAGCTGTGCAAAAGCTTTTACGTTTCATTAGGTCCCATTTGTTTACTTTTGTTTTTATTTCCATTTCTCTAGGAGGTGAGTCAAAAAGGATCTTGCTGTGATTTATGTCATACTGCGTTCTGCCTATGTTTTCCTCTTAGAGTTTTATAGTGTCTAACCTTACATTTCAGGGCTTTAATCCATTTTGAGTTTATTTTTCTGTATGGTGTTAGGGAGTGTTCTAATTTCATTCTTTTACATGTAGCTGTCCAGTTTCCCCAGCACCACTTATTGAAGAGGCTGTCTCTTCTCCATTGTATATTCTTCCCTCTTTATCAAAGATAGGGTAACCATATGTGCGTGGGTTTATCTCTGGACTTTCTATCCTGTTCCATTGATCTATATTTCTGTTTTTGTGCCAGTACCATACTGTCTTGATGACTGTAGCTTTGTAATATAGTCTGAAGTCAGGGAGCCTGATTCCTCCAGCTCCATTTTTTTTTCTCAAGATTGCTTTGGCTATTGGGAGTCATTTGTGTTTCCATACAAATTGTGAAGTTTTTTGTTCTAGTTCTGTGAAAAATGCCATTGTTAGTTTGATAGGGACTGCATTGAATCTGTAGATTGCTTTGGGTAGTATAGTCATTTTCACAGTATTGATTCTTCCAATCCAAAAACATGGGATATCTCTCCATCTGTTTGTATCATCTTTTTCTTTGAATTTTTGAATTTTATTTATTTTTTATACAGCAGGTTCTTATTAGTTATCCATTTTATACATATTAGTGTATATATGTCGATCTCAATCTCCCCATTCATCACAGCACCACCACCACCCCCCGCTGCTTTCTCCCCTTGATGTCCATATATTTGTTCTTTACATCTGTGTCTCAAATTCTGCCCTGCAAACCGGTTCATCTGTACCATTTTTCTAGGTTGCACATATATGCGTTAACATATGATACTTGTTTTTCTCTTTCTGACTTACTTCACCCTGTATGACAGTCTCTAGGTGCATCCACGTCTCTACAAATGACCCACTTTCGTTCCTTTTTATGGCTGAGTAATATTGCATTGTATATATGTACCACACCTTCTTTATCCATTTGTCTCTCAATAGGCATTTAGGTTGTTCCCATGACCTGGCTATTGTAAATAGTGCTGCAATGAACATTGGGGTGCATGTGTCTTTTTTTTTTTTTCGCGGTACGCGGGCCTCTCACTGTTGTGGCCTCTCCCGTTGCGGAGCACAGGCTCCGGATGCACAGGCTCAGCGGCCATGGCTCACAGGCCCAGGCGCTCCACGGCATGTGGGATCTTCCCAGACCGGGGCACGAACACGTGTCCCCTGCATCAGCAGGCGGACTCTCAACCACTGCGCCACCAAGGAAGCCTGCATGTGTCTTTTTGAATTACGGTATTCTCTGGGTATGTGCCCAGTAGTGGGATTGCTGGGTCATATGGTAATTCTGTTTTTAGTTTCTTAAGGAACCTCCATACTGTTCTCCAGAGTGGCTGTATCAATTTACACTCCCACCAACAGTGCAAGAGGGTTCCCTTTTCTCCACACCCTCTCCAGCATTAGTTGTTTGTAGATTTTCTGATGATGCCCATTCTAACTGGTGTGAGGTGATACCTCATTGTAGTTTTGATTTGCATTCTCTAATAATTAGTGATGTTAAGCAGCTTTTCATGTGGTTCTTGACCATCTGTATGACTTCTTTGGAGAAATGTCTATTTAGGTCTTCTGCCCGTTTTTGGATTGGGTTGTTTGTTTTTTGAATATTGAGCTACATTAGCTGTTTATATATTTTGGAGATTAATCCTTTGTCTGCTGATTCATTTGCAAATATTTTCTCCCATTCTGAGGGTTGTCTTTTCATCTTGTTTGTAGTTTCCTTTGCTTTGCAAAAGCTTTTAAGTTTTATTAGGTCCCATTTGTTTATTTTTGTTTTTATTTCCATTTCTCTAGGATGTGGGTCAAAAAGGATCTTGCTGTGATTTATGTCATGGAGTGTTCTGCCTATGTTTTCTTCCAAGAGTTTTATAGTGTCTAGCCTTACATTTAGGTGTTTAATCCATTTTGAGTTTATTTTTGTGTATGGTGTTAGGGAGTGTTCTAATTTCATTCTTTTTTATGTAGCTGGCCAGTTTTCCCAGTACCACTTACTGAAGAGACTGTCTTTTCTGCATTGTATATCCTTGCCTCCTTTGTCATAGATTAGTTGACCATAGGTACGTGGGTTTATCTCTGGGCTTTCTATCATATTCCATTGATCTATATTTCCATTTTTGTGCCAGTACCATATTGTCTTGATTATTGTAGCTTTGTAATATAATCTGAAGTCAGGGAGGCTGATTCCTCCAGCTCCATTTTTTTCCCTAAAGACTGCTTTGGCTATTCGGGGTCTTCTGTGTCTCCATACAAATTTTAAGATTTTTTGTTCTCATTCTTTAATTTGATACGGATTGCATTGGATCTGGGTAGTATAGATTGCATGGCTTTGGGTAGTATAGTCATTTTCACAATATTGATTCTTCCAATCCAAGAACATGGTATATCTCTCCATCTGTTTGTATCATCTTTAATTTCTTTCATCAGTGTCTTATAGTCTTCTGCATACAGGTCTTCTGTCTCCCTAGGTAGGTTTATTCCTAGATATTTTATTCTTTTTGTTGCAATGGTAAATGAGAGTGTTTCCTTAATTTCTCTTTCAGATTTTTCATCATTAGTGTATAGGAATGCAACAGATTTCTGTGCATTAATTTTGTATCCTGTAACTTTACCAGATTCATTGATTAGGTCCAGTAGTTTTCTGGTGGCATCTTTAGGATTCTTTATATATAGTATCATGTCATCTGCCAACAGTGAGAGTTATACTTCTTCTTTTCCAGTTTGTATTCCTTTTATTTGTTTTTCTTCTCTGATTGCTATAGCTAGGACTTCCAAAACTATGTAGAGTAATAGTGGTAAGAGTGGACACCGTTGTCTTGTTCCTGATCTTAGAGGAAATGCTTTCAGTTTTTCACCATTGAGAATGATGTTTGCTGTGGGTTTGTCATATATGGCCTTTATTATGTTGAGGTAAGCACCCTCTATGCCCACTTTCTAGAGAGTTTTTATCATTAATAGTTTTGAATTTTGTCAAAAGCTTTTTCTGCATCTATTGAGACGGTAATATGGTTTTTTTTCTTCAGTTTGTTAATATGGTGTATCACATTGATTGATTTCCACATATTGAAGAATCCTTGCATCCCTGGGATAAATCCCACTTGATCATGGTGTATGATCCTTTTAATGTGTTGTTGGATTCTGTTTGCTAATATTTTGCTGAGGATTTTTGCATCTACACTCATCAGTGATATTGGTCTGTAATTTTTTTTTGTAGTATCTTTGTCTGGTTCTGGTATCAGGGTGATTGTGGCCTCATAGAATGAGTTTGGGAGTGTTCCTTCCTCTGCAATTTTTTGGTAGAGTTTGTGAAGGATGGGTGTTAGCTCTTTAAATGTTTGATAGAATTCACCTGTGAAGCCATCTGGTCCTGGAGTTTTGTTTGTTGGAATATTTTTAATCACAGTTTCAATTTCATTACTTGTGATTGGTCTGTTCATATTTTCTATTTCTTCCTGGTTCAGTTTTGGAACATTATACCTTTCTAGGAATTTGTCCATTTCTTCTAGGTTGTCCATTTTATTGGCATAGAGTTGCTTATAGTAGTCTCTAAGGATGCTTTGTATTTCTGCGGTGTCTGTTGTAACTTCTCCTTTCTCATTTCTAGTTTTATTGATCTCAGTCCTCTCCCTCTTTTTCCTGATGAGTCTGGCTAATGGTTTATCAATTTTGTTTATCTTCTCAAAGAACCAGCTTTTAGTCTTATTGATCTTTGCTATTGTTTTCTTCGTTTCTGTTTTACTTATTTCTGCTCTGATCTTTATGATTTCTTTCCTTGTGCTAACTATGGGTTTTGTCTGTTCTTCTTTCTCGAGGCATAAGGTTAAATTGTTTATTTGAGATTTTTCTTGTATCTTTAGGTAGCCTTGTAGTGCTATAAGCTTCCATCTTAGAACTGCTTTTGCTGCATCTCATAGGTTTTGGATCATCGTGTTTTCATTGTCATTTGTCTCTAGGTATATTTTTATTTCCTCTTTGATTGCTTCAGTGATCTCTTGGTTATTTAGTAACATATTTTTTAGCCTCCATGTGTTTGTGTTTTTATGTTTTTTCCCTGTAATTCATTACTAATCTCATAGCATTGTGGTCAGAAAAGATGTTTGATATGATTTCAATTTTCTTAACTTTACTGAGGCTTGATTTGTGACCCAAGATGTGATCTATCCTGGAGAATGTTCTGTGCACACTTGAGAAGAAAGTGTAATGTGCTGGTTTTGGATGGAATGTCCTATAAATATCAATTAAATCTATCTGGTCTGTTGTGTCATTTAAAGCTTCTGTTTCTTTATTTATTTTCATTTTGCATGATCTGTCCATTGGTGTAAGTGAGATGTTAAAGTCCCCCACTATTATTGTGTTACCGTCGATTTCCTCTTTTACAGCTGTTAGCAGTTGCCTTATATATTGAGGTGCTCCTATGTTGTGTGCATATATATTTATAATTGTTATATCTTCTTCTTGGATTGATCCCTTGATCATTATGTAGTGTCCTTTCTTGTCTCTTGTAACATTCTGTATTTTAAAGTCTACTTTATCTGATATGAGTGTAGCTACTCCAGCTTTCTTTTGATTTCCATTTGCATGGAATATCTTTTTCCATCCCCTCACTTTCAGTCTGTATGTGTCCCTAGGTCTGAAGTGGGTCTCTTGTAGACTGCATATGGATGGATCTTGTTTTTGTATCCATTCAGCAAGCCTGTGTCTTTTGGTTGGAGCATTTAATCTATTCACATTTAAGGTAATTATCGATATGTATGTTCCTATGACCATTTTCTTAATTGTTTTGGGTTTGTTTTTGTATGTCCGTTTCTTCTCTTGTGTTTCCCACTTAGAGAAGTTCCTTTATCATTTGTTGTAGAGATGGTTTGGTGGTGCAGAATTCTCTTAGCTTTTGCTTGTCTGTAAAGCTTTTGATTTCTCCATCGAATCTGAATAAGATCCTTGCCAGTAGAATAATCTTGATTGTAGGTTCTTCCCTTTCATCATTTTAAGTATATCATGCCACTCCCTTCTGGCTTGTAGAGTTTCTGCTGAGAAATCATCTGTTAACTTTATGGGAGTTCCCTTGTATGTTATTTGTCGTTTTTCCCTTGCTGCTTTCAATAATTTTTCTTTGTCTTTAATTTTTGCCAATTTGATTACTATGTGTCTCGGCGTGTTTCTCCTTGTGTTTATCCTGTATGGGACTCTCTGCACTTCCTGGACTTGGGTGACTATTTCCTTTCCCATGTTAGGGAAGTTTTTGACTATAATCTCTTGATATATTTTCTTGGGTCCTTTCTCTCTCTCTCTTCTCCTTCTGGGACCCCTATAATGAGAATGTTGTTGTGTTTAATGTTGTCCCAGAGGTCTTAGGCTGTCTTCATTTCTTTTCATTCTTTTTTCTTTATTCTGTTCCACAGCAGTAAATTCCACCATTCTGTCCTCCAGGTCACTTATCCGTTCTTCTGCCTCAGTTATTCTGCTATTGATTCCTTCTAGTGTAGTTTTCATTTCAGTTATTGTATTGTTCATCTCTGTTTGTTTTTTCTTTAATTCTTCTAGGTCTTTGTTAAACATAAACATTCTTGCATCTTCTCGATCTTTGCTTCCATTCTTTTTCCGAGGTCCTAGATCATCCTCACTCTCATTATTCTGAATTCTTTTTCTGGAAGCTTGCCTATCTCCACTTCATTTAGTTGTTTTTCTGGGGTTTTATCTTGTTCCTTCTTCTGGCACATAGCCATCTGCCTTTTCTTCTTGTGTATCTTTCTGTGAATGTGGTTTTTGTTCCACAGGCTGCAGGATTGTTCTTCTTGCTTCTGCTATGTGTGCCCTCTGGTGGATGAGGCTATCTAAGATGCTTGTGGAAGTTTCCTAATAGGAGGAACTGGTGGTGGGTAGAGCTGGCTGTTGCTCTGGTAGGCAGAGCTCAGTGAAACTTTAATCCTCTTGTCTGCTGATGGGTAGGGCTAGGTTTCCTCCCTGTTGGTTGTTTAGCCTGAGGCGACCCAACACTGGAACCTACACAGGCTCTTTGGTGGGGCTAATGACATACTCTGGGAGGGCTCATGCCAAGGAGTACTTTCCGGAACTTCCACTGCCAGTGTCCTTGTCCTCATGGTGAGACACAGCCACCCCCACCTCTGAAGGAGACCCTCCAACACTAGCAGGTAGGTCTGGTCCAGCCTCCTATGGGGTCACTGCTCCTTCCCCTGGTTCCCGATGCACACACTACTTTGTGTGTGCCCTCCAAGAGTGGAGTCTGTTTCCCCCAGTCCTGTTGAAGTCCTGCAATCAAATCCTGCTAGCTTTCAAAGTCTGATTCTCTAGGAATTCCTCCTCTCGTTGCTGGACCCCCAAGTTTGGAAGCCTGATGTGGGGCTCAGAACCTTCACTCCAGTGGGTGGACTTCTGTGGTATCAGTGTTCTCCAGTTTGTGAGTCATCCACCCAGCCATTATGGGATTTGATTTTATTGTGATTGCGCCCCTCCTACCATCTCACTGTGGCTTCTCCTTTGTCTTTGGATGTGCGGTATCTTTTTTGGTGAATTCCAGTGTCTTCCTGTCGATGATTGTTCAGCAGTTATTTGTGATTCCGGTGCTGTCACAAGAGGGAGTTTCCATCTGTTTGTATCATCTTTAATTTCTTTCATAAGTGTCTTGTAGTTTTCTGCATACAGGTCTTTTCTCTCCTTAGGTAGGTTTATTCCTAGGTATTTTATTCTTATTGTTGCAATGGTAAAGGGAGTGTTTCCTTCATTTCTCTTTCAGATTTTTCATTATTAGTGTATAGAAATGCAAGAGATTTTTCTGTATTAATTTTGTATCCTGCTGCTTTACCAGATGCATTGATTAGCTCTAGTAGTTTTCTGGTGGCATCTTTAGGATCTTCTATGTATAGTATCATGTTCTCTGCAAACAGTGACCGTTTTACTTCTTTTCCAAGTTGGATTCCTTTTATTTCTTTTTCTTCTCTGATTGCTGTGGCTAAAACTTCCAAAACTGTGTTTAATAATAGTGGTGAGAGTGCAACCCCTGCCTTTTAATTGGGGTATTTAGACCATTTATGTTTGATATGGTAATTGATTTGGTTAGGTTTGTCTATCATTTTGCTGTTTGTCCCATGTTTTTTATTTTGTATTTATCCCATTTGATCTTTGTTCTTTTCCCCTTCTCCTTCTATTTTCCTTTTTTGTGTAGTATAAACTTCATGTTACATTTCTTAAAATTTAAATTGTTAATTATCTTTAAAGATATTTAAGTGCAAGAAAAAGATTTGAAATATTTAGCCAAATAATTTCTATTTCTGGTGCTCTACATTCCCTTTGTCTTAGATCCAGATTTCAATCTGGTATTATTTTGCTTCTTCCTGAGGGACTTTCTTTATCATTACTTAAATTCTTTCAGCTTTGTATATCTGAAAAAGTCTTTATATCACCTTCTTTTTTTTTTTTTTTTTTTTCCGGTACACGGGCCTCTCACTGTTGTGGCCTCTCCCATTGCGGAGCACATGCTCCAGATGCGCAGGCTCAGCGGCCTTGGCTCACGGGCCTAGCCGCTCCGCAGCATGTGGGATCTTCCCGGACTGGGGCATGAACCCGCGTCTCCTGCGTGGGCAGGCGGACTCTCAACCACTGCGTCACCAGGGAAGCCCTCACCTTCATTTTTGAAAGATACTTTTGCTGTCTGTAGAACTCTAGGTTGACAGATTTGGGGGGATTTTTTAGTACTTTAAAGATGAGAGCTCACAGTCTTCTCACATGCATTCTTTTCAGTGAGGAATCTGCTGTCATCCTTAACTTTGGTCTTCTGTACATAACACATTCCCCCATCCCTCAGCTGCTTTTCAGACTCTTATTTCAAGCAATTTGATTATGATGTGCCTTAGGGTAGTTTTCTTCATACTTTTTGTGTTTGGGATTTATTTTGTTTCTTAGGTCTCTGGGCTTATAATTATCACTAAATCCAAGAAAATTTTAGCCATTGTTTCTTTAAAGTTTTTTGTTCCTGCTTTCTTCTTTCCTTCAGGAATTCCAGTTACACATTTGAATTACACTTGAATCACCCCACATGTCACTGACACTGTCCATTTTTTTTTTCAGTCTCTTTTCTTTGTCCATTTCATTTTGGATAGTTTCTATTCTTATGTCTTCACATTTACTAATCTTTTCTGCAGTGTCTAAGCCACTGTTAATCCCATTCAGTGTATTTTTCACCTCATAGTTTTTGTCTCTAGAAGTTCAAGTTGGGTTGTTTTTTTGTTTTGTTTTGCTTTACTATCTTGCATATTTCTTTATATTTTTCTATCTTGCATATCTCTTTTACAGTTACAGTAACTCTGCCAATGTTACAGTTACAGTAACTCTGCCAATGTTCTTATCTGCTAATTCTAAAATCTGTGAGTCTGGATCAGTTTCAATTGATTGATTTTTTTAATTGAAATTTTTATTCATTTAATTGTAGGTTCACCTGCAATTGTAATAAATAATACAGAGAAATCCCATGTACTCTTTACCCATTTTCTACCAATGGTAACATCTTGTAAAACCAGTGTAATATCATAACCAGAATATACTGATACAAAGCACTGACCTTGTTCAGATTTCCTTGATTTTACTGGTACTCGTTCATGTGCATGTATGTGTATTTAGTTCTGTACGGTTCTATCCCGTGTGTGCAGTTCTGTCCCATGTGTAAGTTCTGTTCTCTGTTTCTAAAATTTTGTCACTTCAAAATTGTTAAATAATGGAATTATATAGTATATAACCTTTGGGGATTGGCTCTTTTCACTCAGCATAATTCCCTGGAATTTCATTCAAGATTGACTGGTTTTATGCCTCACCACATGTTTTATTTTCCTGCTTTTTCCATGTCTGATCATTTTTACTTCATGTTAGACACTGTGAATTTTTCCTTCTTGAGTCCTGGGTATTTTTATATGCCTTTAAATATTCTTCAGCTTTGCTTTGGAGTGCACTTAAGCTACTTGGAAATAACAGTTTGATCCTTTTAAGTCTTGCTTTTAAAACTCATTAGGTGGGACCAGAACAATGTTTAGTCTAAGTCTACGTATTCCCCACTATTAGGCAAGACACTTCTGAGTATGCTACTCTGTACCTAATGAATTATGAAGTATTCTAGTTCCCAGTCCAGTGTGAATGCCAAGTGCTATCCTCTCTATCCTTTCAGAGAATTATTTCCTCAGCCTCAGTTATTTTCCTCACATGCATGCATTTATCAGTGCTCTGAGGGATGCTCAAAGGGAGCCTTCCACAGATATCTGCATTTCTCTCCCTGCGGCTCTCTCTTCTCTGGCATTCTGTCCTGCAAATTCACACTGCCTTGATCTCCCCTGACTCTTCAGCTACATCTCCTCAACTTAGTCTGCTGAGCTCCAACTGGGTTCACCCTCTTTGCACACAGAATAGAAACTCACTCAAGGCAATAAGCTAGGGCATTTCTAGGGCTCATCTCCTTTGTTTCATATTTCTGAAAGATCACTGACCTTGATTGACTGATGTCTAATGTCTTAAAAACCATTGTTTCATATATTTTGTCTGGGTTTTTTTTTGTTATTTCAAGCAAGTGGGCAAATATGACCCCTGTTATTCCATCTTGGCTGGAAGCCAGAGTCCTCTATGATTTATTCTTAATCAAATTTATTTTTTCATTTTGATATAAAATTTATTCTCTTTGATCAAGAAAACAGAAACAAAATTGAAATTTAATTGTCTTTTAATTTCATCTTATTATTTCAGTGTTTATCCAAATGAAAGTCTTTCCCTGAATCTTCTTCTTGTTCCAATCATAACTTTAAAAGTTCCTTTTATATCTTTAGGATTTTTCTAAAGCCCAATTCATTCTGTACTTGATAAAAGTTTTTATATTTTTCTTGCATGCCTTTTCATTTTTCCCTTCTTTTCTTTCTACTTTTCTTCCTTCTTTCCATTCAGTAAGTATTTATTGAAAGCCTATAATGTGCCAGATGCTGTGTTAAGCACTGAGGATAACTTATGGAAAGGATAGACAAAGTCCTTACTCTGTTGTTTAAATTCTAGTGATGAGAGAAAGACAATAAACATAAACAGATTATTTTAGTCAGGAACATGTACTATGAAGAAGATAAACAAGATGGCGTTTTGAGATGATGTTTGAGCTCAGATATTAGAAGAGTTTAGGAGAGGGTACAGCAACTGCAAAAGCCCAAAGTCAAGAATAAGTGTGACATATTCAATAAACTGAAAAAGGACACAACTGGAGAGTCATTTGCAAAGAAGAGACTGGTACAAAATGTAGTCAGGTAAATATCAAGAAGTCAAATCACATAAAGTCTTAAAAGCTGAATCTTCGGTTTATATGACTTTTCTTTTGCTTTTGAAACATACCTCTTTATACCTAAGCCACATGGAAAGCTCCCTGTTCAACCCCTTGAGCCTCTACATAACTCTCTGGTTTCTTCACCTTTGGGCTTAGGCTGGTTGTATGGTCATGGTCAGAGTGTCCTTTTTTTTTTTTTTTTTAAACTTTCTTTGCGTTCCTTATAATAGATGCTGACAATGCACTTTTGTCTGTCTTTGAATACTTTGAAATACGCTTTCCCAAAGTGTAATACACCTTTGTGACCACACCCAGTGTGCACTTCCTAGGCTATTGCAATCTCCAAGAGAACATGACCGATTTCTCCAATTATATTCCAATTATACCTATTATTATTATTCACAGTTAAACACAAAGAAGTACTTTAAAGAGATAGTTGTGAACAGGCATCCAAAATTTTGTCAGGCTCTCAGCCTTTATCACAAAAACTTCTATCAGATTGCTTCTCCCAATCCATTCTTTTTTTTTTTAACTTTTTAAAATTAATTTTTTTTTTTTTTTTTTTTTTGTGGTACGCGGGCCTCTCACTGTTGTGGCCTCTCCCGTTGCAGAGCACAGGCTCCGGACATGCAGGCTCAGCAGCCATGGCTCATGGGCCCAGCCGCTCTGCAGCATGTGGGATCCTCCTGGACCAGGGCACAAACCCGTGTCCCCTGCATCAGCAGGCGGACTCTCATCCACTGTGCCACCAGGGAAGCCCCTAAAATTAATTTTTATTGGAGTGTAGTTGATTTACAATGTGTGTTACTTTCTGCTGTACAGCAGAATGAATGAGTTATACATATACATATATTCACTCTTTTTTAGATTCTATTCCCATATAGGTCATTACAGAGTATTGAGTAGAGTTACCTGTGCTATACACTAGGTTCTTATTAGTTATCTATTTTATATATAGTATCGTGTATATGTCAATCCCAGTCTCCCAATTTATCTCTCCCTGCCCCTTCCCCCTTGATAACCATAAGTTTGTTTTCTACATCTGTGGCTCTATTTCTGTTTTGTTACTAGGTTCATTTGTACTATTTTTTTGGATTCCACATATAAGCGGTTTCGTATTTGTCTTTCTCTGTCTGACTTAACTTCACTCAGTATGACAAACTCTGGGTGCATCCATGTTGCTGCAAATGGCATTATTTTGTTCTTTTTTATGGCTGAGTAATATTCCAATATTCCATTGTATATATGTACCACATCTTCTTTATCCACTCCTCCATCGATGGACATTTAGGTTGCTTCCATGTCCTGGCTATTGTAAATAGTGCTGCAATGAACATAGAGGTTCATGTATCTTTTCAAATTATGGTTTTCTCCAGGTATATGCTCAGGAGTGGGATTGCTGGATCATATGGCCCAATCCATTCTTTTTTTTTTTATGTTTATTTATTTGGTTGCACTGGATCTTAATTGCAGCAGGCAGGCTCCTTAGTTGCGGCATGCATGTGGGACCTAGTTCCCAGGCCCCCTGCATTGGGAGCGTGGAGTCTTAACCATTACACCACCAGGGAAGTCCCCTGGTCCAATCCATTCTTAACACAGCAAAAAAGAGATACCTTCCTAAAGTGCAATTAAAGTCTTGTCAATCCTATGCTTATACTCTTGAAAGCTTCCCATGGCAATTAAAAAAAAATTCACAACATGATTATGAATAATGATGCCCTACATTATTCCCTCCCAACCTATTTCTCCAGCCTCATCTTATGCCACTCCCCACTTCCCTCATTACATTTCAGCAACGTGGATCTTCCTTCAGTTTCTGGATCACACCCAACTCTTTTCCAGCTCTGGAATTTTGCACATGCTGTTTCCTTTGCCTAGAATACTCTTCCCCATATTCCTTTCTCATGGCCAGTTTCTCTCTCATCTTTCAGGTCTCACTTAAATTTCATCTCCTTAGGGAGGACTTCCCATCTCTCTAAGGGAGATCTTTCCTACCCCTCACCCTTGTTCTCCCTTAGGTCCTTATTTATTTCTTTCATAGCACTTAACATGGCTGCCAGTTATTTTATTTATATATTCACTTCTTGATTTTTGGTCTGTCTCCACCACTGCATTGTAAGCCTCCCAATTGTAGGATTCCCAGTGCCTACAACTATGTCTGATATGTAGTAGGCCATAATGAAGGATTTAAATAATTTCATTTGATTTTATACCTAGTTCATATACTTTTGAATGAATGAATGAATAACCATATTATAAACAAATCATAAAACTTAGAATAAAACTGACTTTTCAACAAAGATTTTCTTTAATACTGAAGTATTAAAAAGTCCAGTGAGGGAAAGGACATATAGGTATTGTAAAATTCTCATTATCTGAATTACTGGTTCAGTGTGACCCAATTACTCTAAACACATCTATAGCTGAACAAATGAAAAAGATTAAGAACAGTATCATCTCACAAAATGCATTTTTACTAAATATAATTTCATTTTTAATTGTTAATGGCAAGTCTTCTTTTTGCATTTTATAAGAGTAATCAAGACTTGGTATATGAAATTTCCCTGTGGCTTTCTGGTATTTTATATATATGTATGTGTGTATGAATATTTATATATTTATATGTATAGTCATATATATATGAAGTACATTGAGGCTACCAAAAATTTTCCTAGAAAAATAGAATTTATACAGTAGTGAGCTGTTTGTGATGTCTGATATAACACCAAAGTTGAAAATATGAAATAGTGTGGGATTTTATCTCTTTATCATTCAGCATTATTTGCATAATACAGTTAAATCAAAGCACTTGTATTACAATATCCTGGCGTTTTTTTCAAACAGAATATTTCTGTCTGTTGAAAAAAAAAAGGGGGTGGGGGGGCGTGGAATTCCTTGGCAGTCCAGTGGTTAGGACTCGGAGCTTTCACAGCCGTGGCCCGAGTTTGATCCCTGGTCAGGGAACTAAGATCCCACAAGCCACACAATGTGGCCACAAAAGAAAAAGATATTGTCTGTTGAAGTGTTCATACTTAAAATATAGAAATTATTGCTGCAGTTGTCTTTTGAAATGTTCATACCTGAAACATTAAAACTATCATTGCAGTCTCATCTTCGGATTTATTTATTGTTTATTACTAGTAACAAATGACCTGGTAATATAAATTTGAAATTTACTTGAGGGTTTCAGGATTATTTTCTTATAAATTTGGTAAATTCCTTTTACTTGTCCCTCTTGTTTTCAGTGTAAAAATTCATAGCTATGTTTTGTTGTTACCTGCTGTGTTTAATAGATGACTTATATGTCAGCATCTGTTTTTGTTTGTTTGTTTGTTTTTTTGCGGTACACAGGCCTATCACTGTTGTGGCCTCTCCCGTTGCGGAGCACAGGCTCCGGACGCGCAGGCTCAGCGGACGCGCAGGCTCAGCGGCCATGGCACACAGGCCCAGCCGCTCCGCGGCATGTGGGATCTTCCCGGACCGGGGCACAAACCCGTGTCCCCTGCATTGGCAGGCGGACTCTCAACCACTGCGCCACCAGGGAAGCCCCCAGCATCTGTTTTCTGATTCTAATTTGGATATCTTTCTGACAAAAATAATGAATCAATAAATAGTATTACTGCTCAGCTATGAACTAGAATTAGTAAATGCTCCTAAAAGTTACATAACTTATTCCAGATACTTTGACTATCTAGATCACTAGAGACTAGTTTACTAGCTTACAGGTTAATCTGAGTCATCAATATCCTTCTTGAAAACTATAAAAATAAAAATATTAAAACATATCCCTGTTGAAGGTTAGAAACAAAAAGCTTCAATAAAGAGTAAAGTTTTCAAACAGTACCTATAGTTAGAACTAAAAAAATCTTTATCTTTTTATTCTGCACCTTTGCTTCTGTCTCAGGTTGCCATGGAAATTTTTTCATTAACATTAGATTGATTTTTCCAGAGATGAAATTGCTTGCATAATCTCATCTCCTAATATTCCTAAAGCCTCCTAAGCCAACTTTAGTGGTTTAACCTCCAAGTTCCAGATTCCCAAGAATTTCTGCCATGCTGAGTATTCTTGAAACTCAAATGTAACACACTGATGTGTTCAATGTTAATATCAAGGTTACTGCCATGTTTTCATTCTTGGTCCAAAAAAAGTGTTTTAAACATTTTAAGTCATCAAGGAAAAACTTTGAATTGTAAGCTGAAGCATTTCAAGGACGTTTACCTAATAAAAATAAAGAAACAAAATCAGATGCTTTTATAAAGGCTTATACGTAGTATTCTAGGCTTTTTTGCTATAAAATATTAAAGTTCAAGTTAATGAACAAAGAAAACAGTATTTGATTTGAGTAATTGGACCTTATACACCTCTACGTAATATGTTAAAATTCGTACCTGAGTCAGTTCTTAAAAGTAGAACTTCGCCTTGTGTAGACTGCCAAAAATAAACATAATTTTGTCCTAAGTACTTGATTGCTTCATGCCTCTTGAGTGAAGATCCCAAGTGGTTTCCAAAAGTTATTCCTCAGGTTTTGAGGGAACATACCTTGTGTTACTTGTTTTTGAGCACCTAGATTTTTAGTAGATACTCAGTACATGTTTCTTACTAACATGTTTCTTACTAACATGTAATTTTAGTCTAAGATAAGATACAAAAGGCACCCAAGGAAGAAAAGGTTGAAAATTCATGGCATTTGATGTGAAAAGGAACCCAATTTCACCATCGATAGATACAAAAAATACTATTATACATCCTTCTGTATGATATTTTAATGTAGCTTAAATGTTTCTACTTTTTTTTAGGAAGTAACTTTTTATTTTTCTTTATACAAATACAATTTTTTTAAATTCTGCATCTTTTTTTTTAAGCCCAAATTTTATTATAAGATTCAGTGAACATAACTCTGTTAAATTGCTAGCACAGTTTCTCACTCTGTCACACAGTGTTCTTACAGACTGACAGTGCTCTCTAGACCTCACTTTGAATAGCACTTAGTAGTTAAGTGATCATTTAAAGTTAGGGACAGTACCTAACTTTTGAGCCTTACTTTCTTTATTTGTCCAGTGGAACCAATAATACTTACCCTGGCATTGTCAGAATTAAATGAAATCATTGAAGTGTCTGTCATTGCCTGGCAGATGCTGTATGTCTATTAAATAGTAGTTCATTAATTACCCTCCAATGCCTAGGGAAATTCATAGGAATTCGATTTCTTTTCTTTCCTGCCTTTAGCAAGTCTGTGCATCACAGCCAACTGGAGATCTGGTTTCTTTCAGTCCGACCATGGTGTTTAGAGTCCTTAGGCTTAGCCTGGGAATGTTCATTGTTACTGGCTGGCCTTTGCTTCTACGCCTTTTCAGTAAACAGCATTCTATCCTGATGATCTCTCCATAGCAGTACATTAGTGATCATCTCCATTCTAAATGTTTTTACTTTTAGAATATGCTCTTCAATTCATTTTTCCTCACTTGACAGTATGTCTTAGAAATTTTTCCATATCACTGTAGAACTACCTCTTTTAACTGTTGTATTATCTTCCATATTATGAACGTTTTATTATTTACCCATTCCCTAGTTAATAGGCATTTAGGTTGTTTTGTATTTTTCATTCTAATGATCACGGCTAGTGAATATCATTTTACATAATTCTTTGTGCACATATTTTATTATTTTTCCAAGCGTGATAAAGAAGAGGAGCTACTGTTTCAAAGAATATGCATATCTTAAGTTAATATTGATGCTGATATATATACCTCCTAAAAGGAGGTAAATGGTCCTTCTACCAGTAGTTTGACACTAGCTGTTACACCATACTCTTGACTGAACTTGCTACTACCAGTCTTTTAAAAATGTTTACACATCTTAGGAGTGAAAAGTGATACTTTGTTATTGCTTTATTTTGCATTTTCTGATTACTACGAAGATCGAACATCTTTTCTTAAGCTTACAGGCCTTTTGGCATTTCCTCTTCTCAGCCTATCCATATTTATGGTCCATTTTTCTTTTGGGCTTTATATCTTTTTTTTATTGACTTTTGGAAGTTACTTATACCTTCCAGATACTAATGCTTTAGACTGTTATATATGTTGCAAATATTTTCCCCCTATCATTTGTCTTTTAAGTTTTTTGGTGATTCTTTTGCTGAACAGAAGTTTTAAATTTTGATGTAGTCAAATATAACAGTCTTTTTCATTATTGCATTTGCTTTTTGGATCTCCTTTAGAAGGCTTTCATAAATATAGTTTAAATAAACATATTCTTTTATATTGTCTTACTGCATTTATGTTTTAGCTTGATTTAGTTTTTGTTTTTGACTTAGGTCTTGAATCATCTGGAATGCATTTTTGTAAATTACATGAGTTATGAAAGTAACTCATTTTTTTCCCCAAGTGAGTATACAGTTGTCCCAATGCCATATATTGAACTGGCCATCCCTTTCCTACTGATTTAAGATACCACCTCATAAAAAAAAATAAAATAAAATGCCACCTCTATCATCAACTAAATTTGCATATCTATGGGTTTATTTGTGGCCAGTCTCTTCTATTATACTACTTGCCTATTCTTGTACCAATACTACAACTTTTTAATATGTTTTACTATTTGATAGCACAATTATCCCTTTCTTGTTTTTGTATGTTAGTTTCATACTTAGCTACCTTCTAAATACCTTTGTCCTTGGTTCTAATAATTTTCCAGTTTGAGTTCTTTAGGAAAATGATCATGTTGACTTCAAGTACTGACAGTTTTATTTCTTTATTTCTATTAATCATACCTCATTTAATAGTTATATGTCTTACTAAATATTCAAGACCAAGCCAATTCCACATAAACACCTAAGAAGGGACACATTTTTATCAACTTCTCCAGGAGGTTTTATCCTTCTCTACCTATCCCTCTCCCAAATTTTGTCCTCCATTCACGCAAGATGGATTGGAGTTTTCTTTCTTTCTTCCTTCCTTCCTTTTTTTTCTTTCTTTATTTTATTTTCTTTTTTTAAAATGAACAGTTCTTTAAGCTTGAGTTACTCCAACCAATATATGGGGCTAGGGGAATTAACAAGGTAGAGAAGCAATTCGAAAGTAGAATAGCCCATTATATTAATCTTTTCTGACCTGAAGTCGAATTTTTCTTTCTCTTTTATTTATTTGGGCATTTAATCACTTTGCCTTATAATCTTCAGAAGTCTATGTTTTGTCTCCCCAACATTTTAACTCCTTCCGATTAGACTATTTCTCCTGCCTCATATACTCACAGTTCCTTTCCTCCTCCCCTGATACCTGTACTGCATGTCCTTTAACTTCATATAAACCTGTATTCCAGCTTAGATTCTGTGTTCCATATTTCAGTCACACAAGTGCCATATCTCAGACTTCATTGCCCCTCTATCTTTTGCCCACCCCTCTTCAAAACCATGGTCCTATTTTATTTTTGTTTGATTTTCTTACATTTTTTGAAATAATTTCAAACTTACCGAGAAGTTGCAATAGTGCAAAGAACTCTATTCGCACAAATTCAGCAATTAACATTTTGCCATATTTCCTTTATCATTCTCTCTTGCCCCACTCTATGTGAGTGTTTGTGTATATTTTTAGAATAGTTTGATATTAAATTGCAAAACTCATATAATCTGTTTTGGTTTTATTTTTTCTGTGCCTATACTCAATAAGCCAGAAGTCCAGCTCTGTCCATACTGCTGTCTTGTCTGATAAGTCATGTTCTGGTGAATAAGTTCACCTTTTGGATTCTGCCATAAATTCATGATCATTGACCTCAAATTGGCTTTCACCGCTACCTTTATATGAGTGACTGTTTTTAAATTTACAAATACAGGGATGTTTGGGGATATCATTTTGTTATGACGTTCTGTATGGAAATTTGATCAGATGATACATTGTGTGTGATTTCATTTGTCTGGAGTCACTGAGATTTCCTTTATGGCCAGCTATTTTTATTTATTTACCAAATATTTACATAACGCTTACTATGGGCCAGGAGCTAAGTACTTTACAAATCTTCACTTATTCAATTTGCTCAACACTGTGTGGTAGATATTAGTGTTATCTTCATTTTGCAGATGAGAAAACTGAAGAACAGAGATGCAACTTACCCTAAGTCACACACCAAGAGGTAGAGTTGAAATTTTACTTTCAGCAGTCTGGGTCCAGAATTTGTGCTCTTAACCAAAATTTTTAGGGATTTCCCCCCAAGATTCTGCTCTTTTCCATCTTGTTCAACCTCACTTTTTAAGAGGCGGGTATTAAAAGTTCTGCTTTCAACTTAATTTTCATGGAAACAGTCATTCTCTTTTTATATTTATCTTTCATTTGTTTACAAAATATTTTATTGAATTCCTAAATGACACCAGCAAGTGTTATTGACTCAGACAGCTTTGGTAACAACACAACTGATATTCAAAAGCATATAATTCAGGTGGTAAGAGCAGAAGTAAGCTTTTGCCTGTTTTCAAATGGAAATGCTGTTTTGATTAATTCAGTGATTTGTTTATGTGGAGGTCAGTTTAGAGACTTTCCTCTGTAGTTCAAATCAGAATATGTTCTTTAAGTAAATAGAGACAAAATCACTGAAAAGTTATTTTCCATCTGACAGATGTCATTATCAGAAAATAAGTACATAGGAATGAAATTGCATTTGTAAATTAAGATACTTGTAGACCAGCAATGCTTATATTAGAAATGTCATGGATCTATGATACCAAAGCTGTTTTTAGCTTTATGTGCATAGAGATTCATCCTATGCTAGGAAGACTGACATGTTTTTTTAAAGCCGTATTTCTGATACTCCCTAGCACAAGTTCTTCACTTCAATCTGGTCAGGCTCTTCCCCCATCCCACGGGTATCTAATCTCAGTAAACATATATAAGATTGAGTTGAAAACATTGAAGTCATCTTTATAAAATATTTCTTGCTTTTCTAGCTTATGTAGAAACGATAGCACTGGAATGACCAGGAGAACATCTAGCTCAGAGGAGGTTCTTCGGAGTTTTCCAAACGTTGGACACAAATTTACATTTTTAAATTATATTAAGTATTTTAACACAGTCATAAAAATAACATGCCCACTCACATGTGTTATACCAAATTGTAACACATGAACATATCATGAAACAAAAATAAACTGTGCTGCTAGATTATATTTTTATGAACTGCTGACTAAAGCCTTGCCACCAATTTCCCTGTAGATATTTGAACTTCTTATGAGTATGCATTTTTATTTTTGTTTTTAGTTGGCCTTTTTTTTAAAACTTGAGTCCATTATTATATCTCCAAATCAAATTATGCAAGCAAGAGAATAGCTGCAGCATATGTATGCTCCATTAAATAAATATAAATACGACATAGAGGAGTCTTCCTGCCATGTATCCTTACACTCCTTAACAATTCTGCAATGGCAAATTAATGTGATAATATTGTATTAACAAAAGTCTTCTTGCTTAATTTAAGTTTTTGGTAGTTCTTACCCATATTTTGTATTCATGACCAAAGACATGAGTAATTATTAGATACAGTCATTCAATTTTGGAAACAGGATTTTCTTTACTTCCCTTCAAGCTTCTAGACCATTTTGATTACAGCGATTTTAATATTGCCAAAGCCAAATTTGCTATTTTTCAAAAAAGTTGCCATTTACAATAGCTTTTATGTGGTAATCAGAATTGTCTCAATATTATAAAACCAAAACAAAGTACAGAAATCAACTTGTTGATGAAGATTACTTAAATTGCAACTGTCACCTATATCCCTTGGTTTCATATGTTTTATTAATCAAAATAGCCCATTATTCTTATTGATGGATTTTAATAAGTAATATTATAAGTTGGTCTTCCAAAATGAATTATTACCAACAAATCTTTTTCTGCTTTTTATAATGGAAGTTCCATTTAGATTTTATTAGACAAAAGAGATCTACAGCTAAAATAATTTGAAAACTACTGATCTAGTTCAGTCCATTAATCTTAACAAATTGAAAAATTAAAGCTCAGGTTACATATTTTGCTCAAAGTTATAAGCTGGAAAATTGTAGATACCAAACTTCCTGTTTGTTCACTGTTCTTTCTATTATGTGTTATCTCATCTCTGAGGTCCTATAGTACATTTAGTTTATGCCATGCCATTTAGCATTTAATGCCATGGTTTGTATACAGGCATTCATTTATTTATTCAACAAGTAATCTTCTGTGTGCCAGATACTCTTTTTTTTTAATAAATTTATATATTTGTTTATTTTATTTTTGGCTGCATTGGGTCTTCACTGCTGCACGCGGGCTTTCTCCCGCTGCGGTGAGCAGGGGCTACTCTTCGTTGCGGTGCGCAGGCTTCTTATTGCGGTGGCTTCTCTTGTTGCGGGGCACGGGCTCTAGGCATGCGGGCTTCAGTAGTTGTAGCACGCGGCCTTCAGTAGTTGTGGCTCGCGGGCTCTAGAGCGCGGGCTCAGTAGTTGTGGTGCATGGGCTTAGTCGCTCCGCGGCATGTGGGATCCTCCCGGACCGGGGCACGAACCCGTGTCCCCTGCATCGGCAGGCGGATTCTTAACCACTGCACCACCAGGGAAGCCCACGCCAGATACTCTTTTCGACACTGGAAATAGTCTCTGAATCCAAAAGTTGAGCTGAAAATAAAATAAGAAAAGTAGATTCTACTCAGCCTTCATTTGATTTTGGTTAAATAAATACACACCTACAATTAATCACCTCGTGTATCACTGATTGGTTTTAACATATCATTAAGAACTTTTCTATTTGTGATTATATTTTAGGGGAGTAAAAAAAAAGTTCTCTAGGTGAGAAAAACAAATAATTCAACTCAAAGCACACTGTTTTCATACCCAGTACCTGATAATGTAAGTACATAAAACAGAACATGGTGGGGCTTCCCTGGTGACGCAGTGGTTGACAGTCCACCTGCCGATGCAGGGGACACGGGTTTGTGCCCTGGTCCGGGAGGATCCCACATGCCACGGAGCGGCTGGGCGCATGGGCCATGGCCGCTGGGCCTGCGTGTCTGGAGCCTGTGCTCCGCAACGGGAGAGGCCGCAGTGGAGAGAGGCCCGTGTACCGCAAAAAAAAAAAAAAAAAAACACAGAATATGGTAAGGGCTGTTACATGCATGTAAGCAATACTGTAGAATGAGATAATAACTCTAAGCAGGAGACTGGAAGAGGCTTCATGGAGGAGTTGACCCTGGAATTTAGTTAAAGGACAGAAGGTTGCTTTAAGAAAGTGAGAGGAAATCTTTCTATGCCCAGGGAACAACACGTGCATAGGCATAGAGTTGTGAACAGTTGTGGCACTTCCAAGAAAGATTAATGCATTAGAATACTAGGATGTCTTGAGAGAAGTGGTGAATAAGCATTTTTAGGCATCATTATATGTTTGAACAACGGAAGTAATGAAATATGAGGAATTTGTATATTGTACACCAGGTATTCCTCATGCGTCTACCTGTTTCTCTTCCTAAGTTCTTTAAGAACACTGATGGTGTTTTGTACTTGCCCATTTATGGTGACAAGTGCAGCGCCATACATGGCAAGGGCTCTGTATATCCTTACTGATTAATTACACTCATCATTCACTCAACAAATAGTTTTGGCTCCAGCATGTGTAAGAGTCTATACTTTGTGCTATGAGAAGTAAAAAAAAGTTGCAATACAAAGCCAGCCTTCAAGAAGCTATTGAGCCCAAAGCACAAATTAGTCTGGGATAAACCATAATGGGAAAGAATATTAAAAAAAGAATGTCTATATGTGTAAAACTGAGTCACTTTGCTGTACAGCAGAGATTGGCACTACACTGTAAATCAACTATACTTCAATTTTAAAAAGTTTTTTTAATTAGCAAGGGTTTTTGTCAGTTATGGTGACTAATACATCCATATGTTCACAGAGCTTATGTTCTTATCAGAGGAGACAGACAATAATAGGATAAATAGTAAAATACAGTATGTTAGATAGTGATGAATACTAAGAAGAAAAGTAAAGTAGGAAAAGAGAGAAATTGATTATCAGACAGGAAAAGGGAAGGTAAAATTATTTAATTTCTCTTGCCTCAGTTTCCTCAACTCTAGAAAAGAAAAGGTAGTTGTACGTACTTACAGGGCTGTGACAAAGCTAAGTCCCAGAAGATGGTAGGATGTCAGCCAGTATTATTTATACATTTGGCCAGAATAACTTTAGCACAACAGTCATCTTATTTTCGTCACTTATGGACTTGTTTTATTTTAAGACATACTTTTATTAAAGGATATACTTCCAAACAGTTTTGAACTACTTTATCTATAGAGGAAGGTTCCCTCATCCATATCTTGTTTGTTTTAGCTTCTGCTTCCAATGCAGTCACATCTAATATCACTTTCTTACTGAAGTGAATCATCATTCTTTCATAGTATTTCTCCTACAGAACAATATTTGCTTATCTGGACGTCAGGGCATCATTTTCTATTTAAGGCATCAGGCAGGCATCAAGATCTTCCTGTGGAAAATATTCATTAATGTCTCATCACTTATCACATCTCAAGGTTAACAGGTCTAACAAAATGAGACCTTTATGCTTGCTTACCAGCTAAAAATGAGTACCATATTGGGATTATTATTGCCAGATAAATATAAAATCTTCAATATTAATCTTTTGGAACTAAGATCATTTGCATGGATTAGGTAAGGTTTCAGGTCTCCTACTAACCTTTCTTTACCTGTGTAACCTCTGCACATCCTTAGATGTATCCTGCTTCCCCCTTTCTCTGATCCCTGAAAACTGGACTAGCTCTTTCTTTGTGTTCATTTAGCGCTCCATACTTATCCCTAGCACAGCTGGTGTCACTCAGTGTTGTAAGTAATCACCTGTTTACCTGACTGCCCAACTCCCTACCCTCCACCTCTCAGACAGTAAGCTCCTTGAGCTAGGGGGACGATGTTCTCTTTATGTCTGGGCCCCGAGTGTCTGTTACAGTGCTTCACATGTAGTTGATTCCCAATAAACTTAAAACATTAAATATAATATAAAGGAGTACCTTTAGTACATAAGGATTATAGAAACGTAGTTATTTAACCTTGGTCCCACATCCCTTAGTTGTTTCTTTGTCTCTCTTGGCTGCTTTCTGAGGAATAACATTGCTCAAGCATGCTGCTACATCCTGTCCTACACAGTCCCCTGTCCTGCTTTGGCCCAAAATCAAAAAGAAAAAGAAAAAGTAGGCCAGATATCTGGAAAGACCTCAAAGGTAGAGAAGCACCCCATGGAGTACTGTGGTCCAGGATGTGATCCCTACTCTTGCAATTTTAAAAAATTGACTTCGCCATTCCTCTCAAGGGTGATGGGCCTCTAGGGTCTGACACAGACCATCTAAAATTTTTTTTTAACATCTTTATTGGAGTATAATTGCTTTACAATGGTGTGTTAGTTTCTGCTGTATAACAAAGTGAATCAGCTATACATATACATATATCCCCATATCTCCCCCCTCTTGCGTCTCCTTCCCACCCTCCCTATCCCACCCCTCTAGGTGGTCACAAGGCACCGAGGTGATCTCCCTGTGCTATGCAACTGCTTCCCACTAGCTATCTGTTTTACATTTGGTAGTGTATATATGTCCATGCCACTCTCTCACTTCATCCCAGCTTACCCTTCCCCCTCCCCGTGTCCTCAAGTCCATTCTCTACATCTGCATCTTTATTCCTGTCCTGCCCCTAGGTTCTTCAGAACTTTTTTTTTTTAGATTCCATATATGTGTTAGCATACAATATTTGTTTTTCTCTTTCTGACTTACTTCACTCTGTATGACAGTCTCTAGGTCCATCCACCTCACTACAAATAACTCAATTTTGTTTCTTTTTATGGCTGAGTAATATTCCATTGCATATATGTGCCACATCTTCTTTATCCATTGATCTGTCAATGGACACTTAGGTTGCTTCCATGTCCTGGCTATTGTACATAGTGCTGCAGTGAACATTGTGGTACATGACTCTTTTTGAATTATGGTTTTCTAAGGGTATATGCCCAGTAGTGGGATTGCTGGGTCATATGGCAGTTCTAATTTTAGTTTTTTCAGGAACCTCCATACTGTTCTCCATAGTGGCTGTATCAATTTACATTCCCACCAACAGTGCAAGAGGGTTCCCTTTTCTCCACACCCTCTACAGCATTTATTGTTTAGATTTTTGATGATGGCCATTCTGACTGGTGTGAGGTGATACCTTATTGTAGTTTTGATTTACATTTCTCTAATGATTAGTGATGTTGAGCATCCTTTCATGTGTTTGTTGGTAATCTGTATATATCTTCTTTGGAGAAGTGTCTGTTTGGGTCTTCTGCCCATTTTTGGATTGGGTTGTTTGTTTTTTTGATATTGAGCTGCATGAGCTACTTGTAAATTTTGGAGATTAATCCTTTGTCAGTTGCTTCATTTGCAAATATTTTCTCCCATTCTGAGGGTTGTCTTTTCATCTTGTTTATGGTTTCCTTTTCTGTGCAAAAGCTTTGAAGTTTCATTAGGTCCCATTTGTTTATTTTTGTTTTTATTTCCATTTCTCTAGGATGTGGGTCAAAAAGGATCTTGCTGTGATTTATGTCATGGAGTGTTCTGCCTATGTTTTCCTCTAAGGGTTTGATAGTGTCTAGACTTACATTTAGGTGTTTAATCCATTTTGAGTTTAGTTTTGTGTATGGTGTTAGGGAGTGTTCTAATTTCATTCTTTTACACGTAGCTGTCCAGTTTTCCCAGCACCACTTATTGAGGAGAATGTCTTTTCTCCATTGTATATCCTTGCCTCCTTTGTCATAGATTAGTTGACCATATGTGCATGGGTTTACCTCTGGGCTTTCTATCCTGTTCCATTGATCTATATTTCTGTTTTTGTGCCAGTACCATACTGTCTTGATTACTGTAGCTTTGTAATATAGTCTGAAATCAGGGAGCCTGATTCCTCCAGCTCTGTTTTTCTTTCTCAAGATTGTTTTGGCTATTCAGAGTCTTTCGTATTTCCATACAAATTGTGAAAAATTTTGTTCTAGTTCTATGAAAAATGCCATTGTTAGTTTGATAGGGACTACATTGAATCTGTAGATTGCTTTGGGTAGTACAGTCATTTTTACAATGTTGATTCGATATTTGCAAGAATTTAATTTATAAACCAGGTGACCTGTTTGTTGGTTGGTTTGTTTTCATTGTTTGAAATACCTGTATCTGATATCTAAGTCACTAACTTAATGATATCAAAGCCCCTATGAAATCCATCAAATAATCAGAGGGTTGTTCAATGCCTGTGGAAACAGAGCAAAATGAGTTAAACTGCACCAAGGATTATTTTACCCATGCTGAGGAGCAACCTTGTCCTTGTCTTCCTGATGGCTAGGAGAAAATTAAGTAAGGGGTAATAAGGTCTCAAGTATACTTTTGAAAGTCCTTATAAATTTTTTCCTTATTTGCTAAAAGGAAGCAGTTTTAAAAGTCAGGGGAAAATGTCTTTTTGTAACTCAATAATGGTAATGTACAATTTGGTTTCATAATTCTTTGATCCCAACATTAGGTTCCTGAAATAATGATAATGTGGTACTGCTGACAATGGTGCTAAGAAAGAAGGAAAGATAGAGAATTAAAGTTGGATGAGCATTCTCTGTACCCTCTGACTCCTCTAATTCAACGATCACCAGAGTCTCAGGGTCAAATCAATTTCATTAAGAAGGTTGACTGTGTGTGCTTGTGGTTTTAGCTGGCTTACTGGTTGGTATTCCTTCATATACTAACAATGAGTGAAGATCCACTACAGAGTAGAGAGTTCATCCTCTACCCTTGTGAAGAAACAATGAAGTATAGGTTAAATGGTCATTAAGAGAAATAAGTTGTACCTCTTGTCAAGGTCTACAGTCTGTCCTTCAAGCCTTACCTCAAGGTCCTTTCTATTCCAGAAGGTTGGAAACCCAAGTGCCTACAGAGGCCAGGCTGGTGGGAATGAAGCAGGAAGCCACTGCAGTGTACTGGAGAGCCAAGTCCTTTCTGAAGGAGCAGCCACTGCTCCATTCCAGATAATTGTTGCAAGGCAGGAATGCTGACCTAGTGTTACCACATTGTCCAGTTTCTCAGGTAAAGCAGGAAATGCAAATTTTCATGTGACATCTTTTGATTTAAATATTGTCAACTAATTCACTTGTATTATTATTCTCAAACTGTGCACGTGCCAGATACTTCCACAGGTGGGATTTGGCCCAGAGCCCTCGTGTTTGTAACTTGGTTTTATATTTTGCTTACCTTTTTGTTAAATTGCAGACTTTATTTTCTACAGGTTTTGCTTTTCTTCAGCATGTTCTCTAAAATATTCTATGCCTGGTTTTGTGCTATTGAAACTACCTTCCTCTCCAACCTGAACATTTTGTGCATAAGTTTTCTTTGGCTGCTATATTTTCTCTGCCACCATCAGCATTCCACTGAGCAGTCAAATGCTAGATGGAGTCTCCTTGAGACACTTTTCTTATGCCACCACTAAACATCTACAGGTATTACTACTTACTCATTTCCTTCCCGATGTGTAAGCTAAATAAACACAGTAAAAGATCATGGGACTTAGAGATTGTATGCTTTGGGCTCCCCCTTCTAGAATTTACACAGAGACTGTCTTCTTTCTCTTGCATCTTGAGAACCTTATCAGATAATTAATTAGACTATGGTTATCCTTTACATTTAATTATGTTTGCTGGAGATGTTGATTAGACTTAAGTGTTCTTAGGTATTTATGCATATAAAGAGACAATGTATTTGTTTCTTCAATGGCTGAGGAATCTTCCTATTTTCACTTTGAGTAACTTGATTGTCAGTGTTACAGGGGGTGGGTGGGAATCATTACCTCTGTGTGGAACTACTTACTCCAGGTAGGAACTTGGCATCCATTGCCAGGTGAATTGAAGAATGCTAAAACATTTTTTAAGTAAAAGAGTACATAAACATTAGTTGTTTCAATATGTTGTACAACCCCCAGATGAACAAAAATCACGATTGTTTCATTCTTAGTACAGTTTTGATTTTAAAAAATTGATATGCATTCTTTTTTTAACAATGATTTGACCTATTGAGCTGCCTTGAGTAGCCAAAACACTAGTAATTCACAGACAAAATGTGAAAATAACCCCTTAAGCTTGCTTAATGCACTCTTAAAAAGATTATGTAAATGTAAGCAAGTATTTTTTATAAATAATCTTTATGAGAAATTTTACTATACCATAGAAAAGCAAAAATAGCCAACTATGGGGCTTCCCTGGTGGCGCAGTGGTTGGGAGTCCGCCTGCCAATGCAGGGGATGTGGGTTCGTGCCCCGGTCCGGGAGGATCCCACATGCCGCGGAGCGGCTGGGCCCGTGAGCCATGGCTGCTGAGCCTGCGCGTCTGGAGCCTGTGCTCCACGGCAGGGGAGGCCACAGTGGTGAGAGGCCCGCGTACCACAAAAAAAAAAAAAAAAAAAAATAGCCAACTATGTTGATGCCAAATGTACAGAAATATATCATAAATCAGTTTTCCTTCAGAGTTATCGTGAATTTATTAATTAGTTTATAAATGTTCTGGTGTGACCTGTTATTACACTTTAAAACAGTTCTCTGAATTTTTTTTAAAGAATATGTATTTGGGAGCTGTGATTGTTCACTTTTTGGCTTTTAAGAAAGTAAAATGCATCATAAGCATTTTCTACATGTACATACAAACCCTCACTTTCCTTCTATATATATTTTTGTTTGTTTGTTTGTTTTTGTTTGTTTGTTTTTGCGATACACGGGCCTCTCACTGTTGTGGTCTCTCCCGTTGCGGAGCACAGGCTTCGGATGCACAGGCTCAGCGGCCATGGCTCACGGGCCTAGCCGCTCCATGGCATGTGGGATCCTCCCGGACCGGGGCATGAACCCGTATCCCCTACATAGGCAGGCAGACTCTCAACCACTGCGCCACCAGAGAAGCCCCCTTCTATATTTTTAAAGGCACAAGGGAAGCTGTAACTTGAAGTTAGGTGCCTCAATTGCTTTTTCTTTGTAGTCATGTAGAATGACGAGCGCAAAGAAGAAGCTCAGTTATGTGTAGTAATGCATGTGAATTCCTGAATATTATAAGGGGGAGTTATAAAGAGAACTAATTTAGACCTGGAAAGCCAAATAATGACTGGAGAAACCAGGGAAGGCCTCTCTGAGGAAGTGACATGTAAACTGAGATAAACAGTAGTTGGTTTAATGAAAAACATGGGGATGGCAGATGACATTGCAAGCAGAAAAGTAAGGGTGATAGCCTGAGGCATTTTAGAACCAATCAAAGGGATAGCCTTAATTTTTCTTTCTACTATTTAGGTCAGTCAGGTTAATGTGGTATTCTTTCTGACTCTCCCTATCTTTTTCTCCACTTAGCTAAAACAGAAAGAGAAATAATAGCATAATACTAGGCACAAAGCTTGTGACTATTTCCAATAAAAATCTTCCCTAATGCTTTTAAGTATTGGGGAAACATTAATTAGCTGTTCTATTGATATAACATTTAATTTTCTTGGAAATAATAGTTTTCCTAATTACAGATCCAACACATTTTTATTATAAAAAATTTTTTGAAAATATAGAAAAGCAATGAAGAAAATAAAAGTCACTCATGTTCCTGCTATCCAGGGACAAGCACGGGGAAGATAGTGCTGTTCTATTCCTATATCTACATAAACAGTAGCATTTTTGTAAATGAAGATTTATAACTATACATGCAACTTTGTCATGTGTTTTTTCACCTGACAATGTCATGGACCTTTTCGATAACATGATTTTAATAGCTATGTATAAATAATAACAACTTAGATATTTATTATGTGCTAGGTACTAGTTTAAGACTTTTAACTTACTGTATCCCCAGAACAGAACAGTTCTATAAAATCTCCATTTTATAAGGAAAGAAATTTTTTTTAACTTTTCCAAGGTCACAAGCAATTAAAATGTACAGCTACATAGCATCTCAGTACTGTACTTAATTTAAATAAAACCCTATTTTAGACTTCTAGATCATTTCCAGTATAGTGTTTGGCTATTTGAAATAATACTCATGATTCTGTGGGTTGGAAGTCTAGGCTGGGCTTAACTGGGACAGCTCATCCCTGTTCCACATGGTGCTGGCTGGGCTCAGTTACATGTCTGGGGCTTCAGCTGGACTAGCTGGACCAGCTGGACTTTTCTCTCTCCACAGAGTAATAAATCCCAATTCCTGATGGAAGGAACTACAAAATATTTGTGGCCAATTGCAATCTACTGCATTCAGCACTTAATCCTCCAAAGGCTTCTATGTGCCGAGAATGTGTAAGTTGCTGAACGTTGGTAACATGAAATGGCCTGTGTAAGTAATCCTCCTGACCATAGATGGACATAGGTCAGGATGCTTGTTACCTTGACTCTGAAGACTGGCCTCATTCTCAGGAGCCTATCCCTATACCTTCAGAGTTTGTGAAAAAATGTAACCTTCCACGTGAATGTGATCCTCATGCACAGTTTTTGAATGTTTACACTCTTCTGCACTGAAGGGGCAAGGACGTTTGAAACTAGAGAGTTTTAGTGATCAGAGCAGGAAAGATGTGCATGCGGTATCCTGATACAACTGTATAAAGCAGGTGTAAATGTACTGGGGTACTTTGGGGTGAGTAAGTAGAGCCTGGCAGAGGCATTAGGTCTCTTACAAAAGATGTATCTGAGAGGTATGTTTTGGAAGAGGTGGCTGCACAGTGAATATAAGAACCAAATGAAAATAATAACCAGAGTTAAAATGAGGCTACTTTTTGGAAGGTTTTTTTTTTAATGAAAGAAGATATAACTGTAAGATAAGTGTGCTCATAAAAATGCATAGCTTGAGTAAGTAGGTGAAAGGTGAAACAAATGGGAAGGTTGAATGGGAAGGCTGGCTAAATACTTTTAAGGAACTGTTTAAATAATTGATATGAGGATGAAAGATCACTGAAAAGGGAAATGTCATTCAGGGTTACCCTAACAAGCATAATTTAACTTAATAATGATGGAAAGATGATGAGTATATCCATTCATTACCCAATCAAATGATAACGTTGTAGCCACTCAGACATTACTCTTCAAAATGCTAATGCTTATGTTATTTCTTAATCCAATTATACCTGTTGTTGTGTGTACATATTGTTTTGGAATTTAAGTATAGAGGTAGGTTTTATGTGAGCCTTTTTTCTCAATTGGAGAACATGAGGCATTCACCCTTGCAAATGCCAGAATGGAGGAGACTTCTTTTTTCTATTTTTTTAAATTTTTTTATTGAAGTATATAGTTGATTTACTGGAGGAGACTTCTTAACTTTGAGTATTTCCTGAGTTAAGTTTATAATCATTGTATAAAAAGTACAAAAGATAACATACTTATATAACATTAAATGTTGGTGTTTTACCTAATTTACATCGTCTCACCTTGGTAAATCAATAGCTCATTCAGGATTCATTCTGTCCTACTGTGTATCCAAGTAATGAGCACAAGATTAATGCGTGATGTCATTATAAGCATTTTAATAGAATTTACTCATAATATCACATGACTTAAAAATCAATTCATTATTTTTACCATTAATCAAGTTTGTGTGACATTATTCAGAAGAATGTATGGTTTGATGTTATTCAGAAAGATTTATGAAGATTACCTACTTATTTTCATGATGTCATATTCTCTGATATTTAGTCTTCATGGTGTTTTGGGTGTAACTTTTAAAATATACACTTATCACTGCATAACATAGTGAATTTATTCTTAGGTTGACAAGAATGTCAGTAAAGCAGATAGAGAAAAAAGGTCTATTGCATTAATTATCATCCTGTTGAAATACAAGTTTCATTTTTATATGGTTGCATTCATCTATTTTAGTGGTTCCATTATTAATCCAATTAAAGTGTATATATAAACCATTTAAATAAAACTCTGATGCACTTTACAAATAAAGTATAAAGTTAGCATATTGTTTTTTATGCTGTGGCCCCTCCCATTGCGGAGCACAGGCTCCAGAGGTGCAGGCTCAGCGGCCATGGCTCACGGGCTTAGCCACTCCGCGGCATGTGGGATCCTCCCGGTCTGGGGCACGAACCCCTGTCCCCTGCATCGGCAGGCGGACTCTCAACCACTGCGCCACCAGGGAAGCCCAGCATATTGTTTTTTTTAGAAGCCCTATCATACTTTTGCTACACAGAAGTTATTACTCAGAGATTTTGAGATCATTAGGGACAAATCTAGAGCAAAAAATATCCTTTGTATTTTTTGTCAACATGCATAGTCACCAGCTTCTATTGACTTCTTTTAAAAACTTTTCTTTCATTTTAGACGCCTGTGTTGCTAAAACTTTACAGGTCTACGTCGTAAAAATCAAAATATAAAGCTGTATTGGCTAACTAGAATGTAGCCATTGTAGTAACTTGTAACTAGTCTTCATCAAGTATTTAAGCACCTCCTGTAGGCCAGGGGTACTACACCAGGAAGTGGGACTATTGGAGAAACCTAGAGAAACAAGTCCCTGCTGTGAGGAGTTTACATTCCTGTGGGGAGAGATAGGCAATAAACAAACAAAAAATGATAAGAAAAGAATCAGTTAATAAGAGGTATCAGTGAATTAACAAAGTTTCAGAAAATACCTAGGATTTACAGTGTGGTCTCCTTGAGGTGACATCTAATTTGAATTCTGAATGAAGCCAATGCAAAGAAGTGAATCAAGTCACTAAAATTCAATTCACCAAAAGTCGACTCTCATAGACTAATTTGCATATTGAAAGGTGGTTGGAAAATGAAATTGTTGGTAGAATGGTGGCAGATATTCTCAGAACACATACACACACTCACACACACACACACACCTTTGTGAATTTTGTTATTGCTACCAGAAATGTTTAAATTAACATTTAAATGTTTAAATTAATTAATTTAATTTAAATTAAATTTAAATTATGTTCTAAGTATAAGATCTATCCCTGATCCTTAGTATTAGTGAGATGGAGGTGCCTTTCATATTACAATAACTTTTCTGTTTTAACCTGTGTCTACTGGGCTTGAACCAAGCCATATAAACAGGGTGTGTCATAATGGAATCTTTGGGGAAGGGGTGAAGCGAAAATGTTGTGGATATGTAGTTTTTATGTTAAATTTGGAAGAGAGGAGAAACTGGTGTTTTCATCATAAAACTAGAAAAATAAAACTTGACTAAATCTTGAATGATTGGTCTATATAGAAGATAAAGTTATCAGAATCTCGGAGGCAAATAGAATAGATTTTAATATTCAGCAAAAGAGGACATGCATGGATTTCAAAAGTTTGAGAAGCATGGCCTGAAATGTTTTCCTAAAACTACCCTCTTGGCACTTTAGGAAATTTATCAAAGGCCCTAAAATTATGCAATTCTATTTTAGCAGATACTTCTAAGTGAATTATCAAAATGGCCATAGATTTATGTACAGAGATATTTACCTCAGATTTATTTGTAATTGTGAAAATTTAGGAGAAAATCTATGTCCACAAAAGGGAAGTAAGTAAATAAATTACAAACCTCTGTCCAAGAAAATTCTAAGCAATTAAAAGTCATATTTTGGAAAAATATTTAATGCCATAGTAAAATGCTCAAGGTGAAAATAAAGTATAAAGTGGTAACAATTCAATATTTAAAGGAAAGAAGGCACCATTATACATAGAAAAAAATGGAATTAGTGTAGCTACGTTAGAGAGCAATTTGGCAGTGCCTCTAAAGTTTAAATGTGCAGACCCTACAACCCAACATTAATATGATTGATATACAAATAGATGAATAATTGTAAAGTCATATGTTAGAATACCATTCAAATGTTTAAAATTAACAAATTGGATCTATATATCTGCAACAGAGATAGATCTATGTATCTCAACAGAGATAGCACTCAAAGCAATGTTGAATTTTAAAAAGGAAGTTGCAGAATGATATATATGTATAATAGTATTTATGTAAAAACTTTAAAATACATATAACAAAACCAAATATTGTTTACATATATACATAAGGAATAAACATAAAAACATAGCCTCGGGCTTCCCTGGTGGCGCAGTTGTTAAGAATCCGCCTGTCAATGCAGGGGACACGGGTTCGAGCCCTGGTCCGGGAAGATCGCACATGCCCCGGAGCAACTAAGTCCATGCGCCACAACTACTGAGCCTGCGCTCTAGAGCCCGCAAGCCACAGCTACTGAGCCTGCATGCTGCAGCTACTAAAGCCCACATGCCTAGAACCCATGCTCCGCAACCAGAGAAGCGACCGCAATGAGAAGCCCGCGCACAGCAAGGAAGAGTAGCCCCCACTCGCCGCAACTAGAGAAAGCCCGCACGCGGCACTGAAGACCCAACGCAGCCAAAAATAAATAAATAAAATAAATAAATTTATTTAAAAAAAAAAAAACGTAGCCTGGAAAGATACAGACCAAAATAAGGATGTTAGTTGCCTTTAAGCCAGAGGGGAGGTGAATAGGATGAAAAAGAGAAACTGGATGGGGGTGAGGGGTAGTATTTAACTTCATCTGTAATATTTTTAAAGTGTTTTATTTTTTAAAATAAGCAAAAGTGACAAAATGCTTACCTTGTGAATTTGGAGTAGTGGTTCATTGTTTATTAGATTAAGTTCTTTTTTTTAATGTGTGCTTTTAGAAATTTCCAAAAACAATGACTGAAAGAAAGTCATCCATGTTTGCAGTGGTTATGATTCAACAGTGAGATTACAGTTCAATTTTAATTTTCATCTCAAACATCTCTGAATTTTCCAAATTTACAAAATGAATGTTGAGGAAATCAATGCCACTTAGAGATAAATAGATGATAACTATATAGTTACTGGACCTCAGCTGCGTGAGGGGTTCCTAAGGCCCTTACAACTGAGCTGCCTCTAGAACGGTGAAGTATCAGCCAAAAAAAGGATGACCCTCCCAGGAACAAAAGGAAGTAGCAGGCTGACTGCCTGCATGGTGTAGAAATGTAAAACCGGTCATGTCCAGGGAGGGAAAGCAGGGGCATTAGTCTAAGCCAGTGGGTCTCAAGCTTGAGCATGCATTAGAATCACCTAGAGGGCTTGTTAAAAAACAGACTGCCCCCAGAGTTTCTAATTTAGAAAGTATGGGGTCAGTCCTGTGAATTGTATTTCTGACATGTTCCCAGATGTTAGTAACAATAATGATGCTTGTCGCAGGACCATGCTTTGAGAACCGCTGGTCTAAGCAAAACCCAGCCGTCAGATATTTCTATTTTTGATTATTGAAATATGAGGGAGACATTTGGCAGAAATGAATCCAATGTCATTATCTGGCAGATCTACAAATTACTTAATGGAGTGAGCCAGTCAGTCTTGGGGAAGTTGGAGTCACACGCAAGAGCAGGCAAACAAACAAAAAAAAAAGAAAGAAAGAGGCATCAAAAAGTCAGAAAGCTTGAAAGTAAGGAAAATGAGAGCTGGTCCAATCTAAAGACCACAGACCACAGAAGAGATTTCTTTAGGAAAAAGCAAGGTAATAAAATGAGCATGAAAAAGAACTGTAAAAAAAAAGTTTCACTCATCGGGGTCTGTTGCTGTTTGGCCAAACTGGGAGTCCAGGATCACACAAAATTCTTATCTCTGTCACATTTTCACTAGCACTGGGAACTCCACTGGGCTGGAAACTTCTTGAGGACAGGAACTGTCCCTTCCTTGCTCTCTCCATCCTTTCTCGTCCCGCTCCCTGCCTCTTTCCTTTCTATTCTTCCCCACTCAGCAGCTTTTTTTTTTTTTTTTTTTTTGCCACACCGCCTGCAGGATCTTACTTCCCTGACCAGGAATCGAACTCTCACCCCCTGCAGTGGAAGTGCAGAGTCTTAACTACTGGACTGCCAGGGAAGTCCCTCAGCACCTCTTTAGTACCAAACACAAATATTTCCTGGGGCTTTGGATAAACTGGTGTCTTACCATCTTTGTAATCCAGAACATAGCATAGTGCCTCGTACATAATAGACACTCATTAACTGTTAAATGAAACATGAATAAAACACATATGTGATCAGCAGGGGTCGGTGAATGGGAGACAGAAATAGGAAGCTGTGCCTGCAAGCAGGTCATTTCTTTGAGAGGCATAGGCCCAGTGGAGTGGGCCCAGAAATGCAAATTAGCACCCTGAGTCACCATTGAGAATGTACTACTTGGCACTATCCTTTACACCCCACATTTTTCCCAATAAATTTTTGCTGGTTTTCCCATTGCCTGCCAGTGTTTCCCACACCCATCCCCATGGTTCCTGACTTTCAGCTATTATAGTATTTGCTTCATTACAACACCTTTAATCTGCCTCAGAGCCAAGGCTGCAATAAGGTGTATGCCTGAATCATGACGCCTTTTACTATAAAGCATTCTCCTGCTTTCCCAATGAAGAGACCTAAAAATAGATTTAGGGCCAACTTAAATATGTAGACTTTTAAGAATGCAGATTGAGTAGTTTTGTGTATACTTACACTATGTGTTGATTGAGTTATACATGCATGTATATTTAAAACAATCTAAAATATTAATTTTTATTTAAATTTTTTAAAGTTTTAATATTATGATATGAATCTTAAGTCATTTAACACAGTTTTTGAGGAACTTCCCTGGCAGTTCAGTGGTTAAAACTTCTTGCTCCCAATGCAGGGGATGTGGGTTCAATCCCTGCTTGGGGAACTAAGATCCTACATGCCACATAGCCAAAAAAAAAATTAACAAAAAAAAAAAGTGATTGGATTAACACACAACTTTCTAGTTGTCAGGTCATAAGAGGTGATAAATATGTTTCTATTGTCAGTTAGAAGGAGGTTGTATGTAAATATGTTTTTATTGTCAGTTAGAAGGAGGTTGTGTGGGTATATGTGTAATGCCATAATTATGGGTCTATCTCTGTCTTGCAATTAGAAAGTTGCAAGAGCAAGCAAATTGTTTTAACTGGAGTAAGTGGATCAAGTTGGAAGAAGAAAACACGTTGAGTTTGACATGTGATTTTAACAGCAGAGGACATAAGAGTGGTTTAGTACACTTACCAGTTTATTCTATTTTTAAAAGTGTACAGCTTAGAACAGTATGGAGGTTCCTTAAAAAACCAAAAATGGAACTACCATATGATCCAGCAATCCCATTACTGGGCATATACCCTGAGAAAACCATAATTCAAAAAGAGACATGTACCACAATGTTCATTGCAGCACTATTTACAATAGCCAAGACATAGAAGCAACCTAAGTGTCCCTCGACAGATGAATGGGTAAAGAAGATGTGGCACATATATACAATGGAATATTACTCAGCCATAAAAAGAAACAAAATTGAACTATTTGTAGTGAGGTGGATGGACCTAGAGTCTGTCATACAGAGTGAAATAAGTCAGAAAGAGAAAAACAAACACCGTATGCTAACACATATATATGGAATCGAAAAGCAAACAAACAAAAATGGTTCTGATGAACCTAGGGACAGGACAGGAATAAAGATGCAGACATAGAGAATGGACTTGAGGACACAGGGGGGGAAGGGAAAGCTGGGACTAAGTGAGAGAGTAGCACTGACATATATACACTACCAAATGTAAAATAGATAGCTAGTGGGAAGCAGCCGCATCGTACAAGGATATCAGCTCGGTGCTTTGTGACCACCTAGTAGGGTGGGATAGGGAGAGTGGGAGGGAGACGCAAGAGGGAGGGGATGTGGGGATATATGTATACTTATAGCTGGTTCACTTTGTTATACAGCAGAAACTAACACAACATTGTAAAGCAATTATATTCCAATAAAGATGTTAAAAAAAAAAGAAAGTGTGCAGCTTCTCAGTTTTTCATTATTAAATGTAGTGTTTATATATTTACATATGTTTCAGGCTACATTATTGGAATTTTGAAGACATGAAAACATCAGATGAACCAACCTGCAACATCCTGGATTCAGATTGGAAGATGAAGAGAAAGTTTAAAGAATGTGGCCTATAAAGGCGGGTAGTACCTGGAGATATTAACTGACTCACACTGTAAAAATGAGAACAGTTTCTAAACAATAGAGGTTATTTTAGTCCAACATCAAGGTTCAAGACAAAATGTTGAACTAAAAACTTACACTCCTCCCCTCCCCCACTTCAGACAGGTACCAGCATTGGTGAATATGATTTTCCTTAGTCAGAAGCACTCGTTTTTACCCATGTAGACCATCCTTAGGAATTAAATATTGATTATTTAATGTAGATTATAATGGGAAACTGATTTTTTCTACAATGGCAGATTTCAAGGACTTGGTTCCAAACTGAGCCGAAGCTTCCCAATGCATTTTGTACAGTCTGGGGAAAACTGTGCTGCATTGGCCATTTTTGAAGGCCATGATGCCCTGTAATATAAGGATATCATCTTATTGCTGATATCTTTGGGGAGTCCCAAGCAGACACAGAAAATGAATGGAGGCAAGGAGTGTGACGGAGGGGACAAGGATGGAGGTCTTCCAGCTATACAAGTTCCTGTGGGTTGGCAGCGTCGTGTGGATCAAAATGGAGTGCTTTATGTCAGGTGAGCCCTTATTATTACCTGCGCTACCTCCAAGTTTGTGGTCCCCAGGTGAAGGAGGTACAGTCTGTTCCTCTGAGAGTGTAAATATTGTAACTGACAGCACCTGAAATCAATTTGAATAAATGATCTTCGTGCTGGATATATTTAAGTGTTTTTATTCTGTACTGTTTTGCGATGTAAATTGCCTTAGATTACAAGAGAGGATTTTTATGCATTATTTGCGTTTATATAAAATGTCATCCTGCTTATCTCTCGAACAAGGATAAAGAAAAATAGGAAGATTTCTAAAAGAAACACATGAGCATCATTACTACATTCACAGGAGAATGTAAAATACTGAAAACAGACCCGATGTCTCCTGGCAATATTTTTGTGTCCTTCTTAGTGCTTCAGCTGGCTATTCTGATGTAAGGTTAAGTGTTTTTATCTATAGGCAGTTTCAATTATTAGTTTCTTAATGCCTGATATTAACTAAAAATAATTTCCCTATTTTTTCTGTGCAGTTTTTAATCTATTCCCTGCATATAATAGTAAAAGAAAAAGTCATGATGGAGTCATCTCACAAGTAAAAATCATACAAATTATATATAAATGCCTGCTCTCTTCAATTTTGACAGCCTTTATTACGTTGAACAACTTGAATGAAGTAACTGAACTGTTGGCAAGAAGTTTTAGTCTTATTATTAAATAATTGGCACCTAAGTTCCTTACTTTGTAGTTTATCAGTAAGTATATGATTAGAATACCACAAATCTTTCTTTGTGATGTAATAAGAAAAACTATTACAAAGAGGACTTTTTAAAAGATATCACATTGCATCATTACATTAATGTTGTTACTTTCACTGTGGTTATTTGTACTCAGATTCAATGGAATTCTCATTTGTGCAAATATATATTTATATAAATGAAGAATTTTCCATTATATAAACCCAAATGATTTCATACTATAACAACTCTACTGTCAGTTCAGATTCTGTCCTGGGTTGGTTGGTTGGCTGGTTGGTTGTTTGGTTTGTTTTGTGGAAGGTATTTCTTGAGGTAAACTTAATGACCAATTGAAATTCTTTTGCACACGTGTTTTTTGTTTCTGTAATATTCAAGATATGCTCTATATTAATTGAAGTGAAGGGATAAGAAAGCAGGGAATGTGGAGCTCACCCCATGGTAGCTTAGATGGATGAGGACACACGGAATAACTTTCTCAAAGTGTTTCTATTGTCAGTGCTGTTAACAAACTGCCAGAAATACTTTGTTATCAATGTATCAATAATATAGCAAGATATCAGTGTTATGTTCATATTTATGGTTTTTCTAGTCTGTAAGGAGCAAATATATATTCAGCTTAGAGCAAATAACTCCAAAAATCTTGATAATTTAGTTTTGGGGAGATTTTGTTTGTTTTGTTTTTGTTTTACTTCATCTTTATCCCTATGAAAGATAAATCAGCTTTTCAGGTTGCTGAGAGTTAGGTTAAAGCAAATTAAGTCTGGGAATCTGTCAGTTATCTTGCTCATGACTTTTCCAAGTCTGAGTAGACTTTACTGTCTGTTAGTATGAGTTGGAATTCTCCCAATCCAAATCTGCACACTAAAGATTATTTTGGAAACTAACTTTGCCAGATAAGGTAAGACACCTTCAAATAAATTCAGCCAGCATGGGTTTGATTTGTTTGTATATAACTGGTTAAATTACTGCTTGAACATGTAGAAGAGGCTAGCCCTCCTTCTATAGCTTCCTTTGCAATGTGCAGTTTGCTTATAATTTTTAGGTTAGTCTCCAGCTGCTCCTGCCTCGGGGTGGCATTGAGGCTGCACATTAAATTTCCCACCTGCTTCCAATCTTCTAAGCTTTATCTATGCCATAAGACTTGTAACTATTTTTATGTTAATTATTACTCCCAAAAGTTAATTAAAGAGCTTCAACTAAAGGAAAGAACCCAACTGACTGATTGAGAGGAAGTGTTTTTAAAATGTCTAGAGTAGAGTACTTTGATAGAATTCAGGAATTCTTGTCTTCAAGTTTAATTTTACAATTAACTGCCTCTAGGATTCATTCATACACTTTTTTTAACTGTAACACATTAGGCAGTTTCTTTTCATAAAATTCATGAATTCTTCACATAACTAGTGATTTTGTTTTATCAAAATTACCAGACCTCCAAAAACGTCTTGCTGCCCCTACCGCTATGGTGGAACTCCAGTCTGTAATATGGGAATTATTATTCTTTGCATATCATCTGAAAAAAATTGTTAGCCCAAATAAATGAGAGAGTTAACAAAGTTGAGGATTTTAATTGTGATTTTCTACATGCGTAAGTCACTTATATGGTTGTCCATAAGTAAAATATGAATTGCATTTTAAAGCTGGTTTATTTAGAGACACAAAACTACTACCTATGTTTTTGTAGAAGCAGAATAGTCTACCCCCGGTAATGTAAAACTTTGTTTATGAAATGGAGATATCGTTTCTGGTTAAACTTTATCAGATGGCTTAAGTGAAAGTTTTGGTAAATAGTCATAAATAAAAGATATTCTTGAATAAAAAGTATATAATAGTTTTCAAGACATAATATTCATGCAAGCTGTAAAATTAGTACATTAATAATACAAGTCCTAAAATGCAAATCGCCCATTTTAAACTAATCCTCATTGTAAATAAACATTAGAGACTTATCCTGTCATCAGAATTAGTACCTAATCTGTACACTTAAATTTGATCAGTATTCACATATCATACTAACTTCTGTGACCCAAAGAGTAGTAACGTTGAGAGCACTACCCAATCACCAGCCGCAAGGCCTGCAAGGCACCTTTCTGCCACCTAAAACCCTATCTCCTCAAGAGTTCCCCATCCTTATAAGTACAGCTTGGATCTTCAGTAGAATTTGAGGTGGGCCACACTGATCTATCTTCAAAGAAACACATGAATGAGGGAGGAAAAAGAGAAGCCTGTTTTTACACAAGGGCAGCTTGGTTCTAAACTCCAAGACTAAAGGGAAGAACTTGTTAGCTCGAATTTTTGTAAATTTAGTGACTTTCTAGTTTGACCTCCAACGTGTTCCTAAATTTCAGTTTTTCCTCAAACAGCTTTAGAAGTAGATCTTCTAGTTTAAAATGATAATGATTACTTTCATGTTGTTTTCTTGTTCCTTTCTTACCTGCTCTTTCTTAAGAATACATTTTTCCCATCCTTAGTCCACTCTTGGTTGTCAACATACTTTTATTTATTTTTCTATGAAGATCTGTATTTTTCTGAGAAATATTTTGGTCAGAAGAAAGAGTGATAGTGTTAAAGGCTATAATTTAGTAGCTAACATAATACTGACAAAGAAAATGCTTTTCCTTAGTAGGAAAATATTTCACAGGAAAAAACCCTGTGAAGGACAGTAAGACTATAAATTATGCCGTTTTTCATATAATATGTGCAGTCAGAATTATTTCCTGATGTTTTTTTAAACTATTTTCACAGTCCCAGTGGGTCTTTGTTATCTTGCTTGGAGCAGGTTAAAACATACCTGCTTACTGACGGAACATGCAAGTGTGGCTTGGAATGTCCTCTTATTCTTCCCAAGGTAACCATTTCGCAATAGATGTATCAGCAATTTTTCATTTTTTAGGTGTTTCATATATTTGCTTTTCTCATTTGGCATTTCATTTTTATATTACTTCTCCAATCATTTATACATTTTAAAGTCTTAAATTATATATCTTTTGCATGCATTTTGGAATGCTTAAGGATTGTGGAAAATAGTTCAAGTCCAAGAGTCATTTTCAAAGGTGACAAACCTATATTCATATTAAATATTTCATCAAAACCCCTTTTGCACCGTTTTATTACAGCTATACCCATGCTCATTATTTAATAGTGCAGTATTTTTTTCCCTCCTGCTCAGTCTGCAATGCTATTTTTAGCACTGGTGTTGATAGATCTGCCACAAATATTTCTTAAATTACAAAGCTGAACCCTCATAGCCAAAAGTGAAAGTGTTTTACTCCTTTACAAGGTAAAAAGTAAAATCATTTTAAATGATAAAATATTTACTATAGAAACATGTCATTGTTTTCTGGGTATCTATAATAGTCCCAATCATAGAACTAAAGATTAATAGACAACTTTTTCTTTTTTATTTGTGTCACCTCATTCACAAAAAAGCACTTGAAACAGTTTATAAGTATATGCACAATAAATATTTTTTAAAATAGAGTAGTAGATTTTTTAAATCAGTGAAAAGGTCATATTAATATAGCAATAAAGTAAAGCCAAAGAAAAAGTTAGCATATAGCAATGTCAGATTTTAGGGTTTCTTAACTGTACTTCATCTGTTTTTGTACTGTTATAACATCAGGAAGTATCTAAAATTGGGAATATTATCAGATACTATTCCTTTCCATATATTTATCTTGGCTATCTTAGAATTAGGATAATCTTCATTATTTACCCTGCCACTAAAAACCATGAGTTCAGCAGAAGTATTTATTCCATTATATATAAAGTTGCTTTTCTTAAATTTAAAAACTTGAGAAAGTTTTATTCAGATTTATGGGTTAATCTATGCAAAACTTTTTTTTTTAACAAGGGGATCTTTTTACTTAATATTTTTACAGACATATTTTAAACGAAGGCTGTGCTTTTTCCAGGTGTTTAATTTTGATCCTGGAGCTGCTGTGAAACAGAGAACTGCAGAAGATGTTAAAGCAGATGAAGATGTCACAAAGCTATGCATACATAAAAGAAAAATCATTGCAGTGGCCACACTTCATAAAAGCATGGAAGCCCCACATCCTTCTCTGGTGCTCCCCAGTCCCGGAGGAGGAACAAGTATGTAATATGGTGAAGGTTTTAGGGATTTTTCCTCCCCGACTCCTCTCCTGGAGGAGTCACTAGAAATCACTTTGCCAAGCATTTTCTGAGTCCACTTTTCAAACATGCACAATGCATTTAAAATTATGTATGTTTTATCATTTTATTGCAAATAACAAATTAGTTCTGAAAAATTCCCATGAAGTTGTCACCCAATGTTTCCTATCCAAATCATTTAGTTAAATGAGGAAAATAAACACTGATTAGCACATACAAATGCTATGGAGGTACATAGAGCTGAGCTAACAAAAGAGAAAGTGCCATTGGTTTTTAGGAAACAAATGTAGCCTTTTTCCTAGGGCTGTATTGGAATATGTAGTATTAAGTCCTTAAATGCAACTAGCAATGTTATCAAGAACTGGCAGTGTTATTCTTTCAGTCATTTAATAGCTACATATTGAACACCTAACAAATCACCTTGCCAGGAATTTTTTATACCTCCATCCAACACATACATGCACACACGCTTGTATGCACACATGAATTTTTAAAAAATTTCAAAGCTGCAGAAAAATTACATGAACAGTTCGAGTACCCTAGATTTACCAGTTAACATTTTGTTTCAGGAGTTGCAGATATTGTGACAATTCACCCCTAAGTATTTCAACACACATGGATGTTCTCTTATATAAACCACAGTCTAATTATCACGTTCAGGAAATTTAAAACTGCTATGATAGTATTATCTAATATGCAGTCTATATTCAGATTTCTCCAGTTGTCCTAATAATATTTTTACAGTTTTTTCAATCCAATCTTTTTTAAAATCCAGGATGCAAAGATTGTGCAACTGCAAAGAGCCATTACTTTTCTTTAATCTACATCAATTCCCCAGTCTTTTTCAATCTTCCATGACGTTGATACTTTTGAAGAGTCTAGGCCAGTTTTATAGATGTTCCTCAATTTTGATTTGCCTGATTGCTTCCTCATATTTATATTCAGGTTAAACATAGTTTGATAGGAATACTGCATAGGTGATGTTATATCCTCATTAGGAAGCACATAATGGCAGTTTATCCCGTATTGATGACATTAAGTTTGATTTCTTGGTTAAAATTATGTCCATTATTGAGGTACATTTTCCCTTTATGATTTGTATGTAATTTGTGGAATTATACTTTGAGGCTGAGGAACTTGTTTTTGTAAGGGCTAGAATATGAACTCTCCAAAATATTACAATTAGCTTAACACTTGAATAGTAATTCTGGATAAAATACAGCTGAACACCAAAGCATTTGTTTATGAAAGGTAAGTAGCATTGTTCTGCAGAGTTCTGAAAAATAAGGATGAGGAATATAACCTGTAGTGATCAGAGAAAGCTTTATGGTAGAACTTGGATTTGAACCAGCCCTGGAAAATGGTAGGATTTAGACACATAAGGGAAATAAGAAAATTCTTATCTAGAATGAGTATAGCATAATTAAGAAATGATGTGGAAACTAATGTGACTTGAGTGGAAAATTAAACCTGCATAGGTAAATTGAGGCCAAATTATTGATAGTTTTAGATACAAAGAGAAGCAGTTGTGACACCAAACAGGCCATTAAAGAGTCACACTTAGGGGCTTCCCTGGTGGCACAGTGGTTGAGAGTCCGCCTGCCGATGCAGGGGACACGGGTTCGTGCCCCGGTCTGGGAAGATCCCACATGCCGCGGAGCGGCTGGGCCCGTGAGCCATGGCCGCTGAGCCTGCGCGTCCGGAGCCTGTGCTCCACAACGGGAGAGGCCACAACAGTGAGAGCCCCGCGTACCGAAAAAAAAAAAAAAAAAGAGTCACACTTAGAACTCATGTGAAGAGGGTAGGGAAAGACAGATTTGGCAGTTATTAGCAGAGACCTCCTCTCCAATAACCCTCTAACCTTTAAACTTTAACAGGAATGATCAGAAAAAATTGCTCCACTAAGGTATGTAAGAAAAAAATATATTTTAGTGAATTTTTCTTTTTCTTTAATGAGCTATGTTTTTTAAATTAAAAGATATTGCAACAACTTAAAGACATTCAACAGTAATAAATTATTTAAAATTTATCATTAGCCTGCCACCTTGATGTAAGTATGTTTTCATTTTTGCATCTTACCTTGCACATGTGTTTGCACATGCTCATATCTGCTGCCATTCTCACTTCACATCATATCAAACCATTTCAGCTCTGTCTACAGAGTCTGCCTTGTTTCCTTTTTAATGATTGGAGCAGAATCTTGGTCTAGGTCCTTTGTGCTACTCTATACATACAAGTTTCATTATTGAAATTAAATATTTAACTAGCATAGGTATAAGAGGTATATCTCCACATCCTTTTAAAATGATATACTTTATTGGATTAATTTCTACTCTTTTACCAACTTCAGACATAGCATTTATTTCAATTTTCTAATTTTAAATTATATTAAAAGGTTGGGATTTAAATAAAGATTAAGAAGACTCATGTAATAGTTTTCACCTCTCTTTATTTTACATGCATAAACATACAACACCTCTTTCGAAAAGTCTATTTAATATACACAAAAGCACTTGATGTACTCAGCATTTACATTTGCCAACTCTTGTAATACTTTAGTTCCTAACTGCAACATAAGAGCAGCATGACTTCTGTTTGTTTATCTGTTTAGTATTCCTTTTATTTTAAAGATGGTAACTATTTTTCCCCAGTATGGAAGAAATCCTTTCTAAACGACAGCTACTTTCTAAATTCTGTTGAATGTAAAAATGCCAATGTCTATATTTTTAATCATTGAATTATAGATAGCTACATAAATGAACAAGAAAAGACACAACTTGGTGGTTTTATTACTAAAGAGGACACAGTCAATCCCGTAATAATGTTAGTGATGTTAATACAGATGACTGTGTTCTCACTATATGCCAAGCTCAGTGCCCCAAATATTTTTCATATGTTATTTCCTTGATTACAAACTTTAAAAATCTTTCTTTAACAAGAAAATGAATTCAGTTGAGTTTATCTGCTGCAATTTTCTTTTATGATTGGTTCTCAACTTTTCATATACTGTATTATATACAGAAATCACTCTATCAAAGAATCTCTACCATGCCAGAAACAGAAAGCCCACATTTCCCAAGAAAAATATATGTTCACTACATTCTCTTACTTCTTGATTGTACACTACCAAGACTTCTGTTTATCCCAGGTTGAGAACCACTGACTTAGAAATTGTTATGTTATGATTTGACCTGTATACTACTCAGCAGGTAGGAGAAGTTTATTTATCTTAAATGTGTAATTATCCATTTAAGTAAATATACCTCTGATTGCGAATGAATCCGAGTATACTTGCTGATATGCTGTAAGTCTAAGAATTGGGATGGCCAATGTATAGTATAAATAGTACCACTCTCATCTCCTGTGCCTCTAATAGACTCATTGGCATTTTCTCATGGAGTCCAGCTAGAGCTCAGCACCCTTTTCAGCATAACTCTCTAAGCAGCCACCACCAGTTGATGGGAATTGGTATATGAAACTAATTTTATTTGCCATCCCTGTTTTAGAAGTCACAACCTTATAAAATAGTTAAACTTCCTTAGGGGCTAAAAAAACTTAAACCTAGAATTTTGACATCAAATGAAAATTCTGTATGATGAACCAGGTTGCTCTTGTTGCCTGTATTCTGTCTGATCTCTGAAAGAACTGAAGGGATTCCAAAAAGCCAGCGAGGGAGCAATGCACCCTGTAAAAAGAGAATACTCAATTGGAGCCCAGTACTGAAGATTTTTGCACTCTGACTAAATTTTGCATAAGAATTCTATCCTAATAAAAGAATTGCAGTCTTTTACCTAATTTGGTTGACTGGGGCTGGTTTTACAACAATGACTAATTAATGGCAAAGAAATTGAAGTGTTAAAGTATTACAGACTTGATATGAAGTTTAGCATGATTGTTTAACTTCACTGTATTTACTGTTATCACTCCCTTTGTAAAAGATTCAGAATCTTATTTACTTAATTCACAAAAATTAAGACTCTGTTACTCTCACAGTGAAAATATTGGGATGAGGAAGAGTTTTTGTAGCTGTCCCGAGGATGTTTTAGTAAGGTTATACAAACCTTTATAGGGCAACAAATTTTCTGGTGAAAATGGCAATTCATTTAAATCACTCAAGAAAATATTATGCCACACAGATCACAATTTTCTGTTGTAACTGTGTTCTTAGAAAATTCAAATCCAAAAAATAGAATCATCATCATTTCTATCTGGGCTGTCATTCTTGATTTTGCATATTATAAATATTATTAGAATGGCTAATGTCAGTATGTACGGATTCAGATCCCCATCCTTTCTCAACAGACATGAGGGAAACAAGCATAATGAGCAGTTATTGAGAACCTTTGGTCAACTAAGGGAGAATAGTGTGCATCTTTTACAATCAAAATTTATTGTAGAGTACAGAACTTTTTTTTGGTTTTTTTGTTTTTTTTTTTTTTGCAGTACGCGGGCCTCTCACTGTTGTGGCCTCTCCCGCTGCGGAGCACAGGCTCCGGATGCGCAGGCTCAGCGGCCATGGCTCACGGGCCCAGCCGCTCCCCGGCATGTGGGATCTTCCCGGACCGGAGCACCAACCCGCGTCCCCTGCATAGGCAGGCGGACTCTCAACCACTGCGCCACCAGGGAAGCCCCCAGAACTTTTTTTTAATTGCAAAGAGTCACAGCTTCTGTTTGCAGATTTCTTTTTTAAGATGCCCTCCCTTCCCCATTTCCTTCCCTCCCTCCATCCTAACACAAAAGAATTGAGACTACTAACAGATTTTTTTTTTCTCTTTCACATCAGATGCAACTCCAGTAGTACCTTCACGGGCAGCAACTCCAAGATCTGTAAGAAATAAGTCTCACGAAGGAATTACAAATTCTGTAATGCCTGAATGTAAGAATCCTTTCAAATTAATGATTGGATCATCAAATGCCATGGGAAGGCTATATGTACAAGAACTGCCTGGAAGCCAGCAACAAGAACTCCACCCTGTCTACCCCCGGCAGAGATTGGGCAGCAGTGAACACGGACAGAAATCTCCATTCCGTGGCAGCCATGGAGGCCTGCCCAGCCCAGCGTCGTCAGGTTCCCAGATATATGGAGATGGCTCAATCTCTCCAAGGACTGACCCACTTGGAAGCCCTGATGTTTTCACAAGAAATAATCCTGGTTTTCATGGAGCTCCCAATTCTAGTCCTATTCACCTGAATAGGACTCCTCTTTCTCCCCCTTCAGTAATGCTACACGGTTCTCCTGGACAGTCATCCTGTGCAATGGCTGGAAGGACTAATATACCTCTTTCCCCAACCTTGACTACAAAGAGTCCAGTAATGAAAAAACCAATGTGTAATTTTTCAACTAATATGGAAATACCACGAGCAATGTTCCATCACAAACTACCCCAAGGCCCACCTCCCCCTCCTCCACCTTCTTGTGCTCTTCAGAAAAAGCCATTAACATCTGAGAAAGATCCACTTGGCATTCTTGACCCTATTCCTAGTAAACCAGTGAATCAGAACCCTGTTATCATTAATCCAACTAGTTTCCATTCAAATGTCCACTCTCAGGTACCTGTGATGAATGTAAGCATGCCTCCTGCTGTTGTTCCTTTGCCAAGTAATCTCCCTTTGCCAACCGTAAAACCTGGCCACATGAATCATGGGAGTCATGTACAAAGAGTTCAGCATTCAGCTTCAACCTCCCTGTCCCCTTCTCCAGTGACATCCCCAGTGCACATGATGGGGACTGGAATTGGAAGGATTGAGGCATCGCCCCAAAGATCACGCTCATCTTCCACATCATCAGATCACGGAAATTTCATGATGCCACCTCTAGGACCCCAGGCCACTTGTAGTGGTATTAAGGTTCCACCCAGGTCACCAAGGTCAACAATAGGGTCCCCAAGGCCATCAATGCCATCAAGCCCTTCTACCAAGTCCGATGGACATCATCAGTACAAGGATATCCCTAACCCATTAATTGCTGGAATGAGTAATGTACTAAATACCCCAAGCAGTGCAGCTTTTCCTACTGCATCTGCCGGAAGCGGTTCTGTAAAGAGTCAGCCTGGTTTGCTGGGAATGCCTTTAAATCAGATCTTGAACCAGCACAATGCTGCCTCCTTTCCAGCAAGTAGTTTACTCTCAGCAGCAGCCAAAGCACAGCTAGCAAATCAAAACAAACTTGCTGGTAACAACAGTAGCAGCAGTAGCAATTCTGGAGCTGTTGCTGGCAGTGGCAACACTGAAGGACATAGCACTTTAAACACCATGTTCCCTCCTGCTGCCAACATGCTTCTCCCAACAGGTGAAGGGCAAAGTGGTCGAGCAGCACTAAGAGATAAGCTGATGTCTCAGCAAAAAGACTCACTGCGGAAAAGAAAACAGCCACCTACCACAGTGTTGAGTTTGCTCAGACAGTCTCAAATGGATAGTTCTGCAGTTCCTAAACCTGGACCCGACTTGCTAAGGAAGCAGGGTCAGGGGTCGTTTCCCATCAGTTCAATGTCTCAGTTACTACAGTCTATGAGTTGTCAAAGCTCTCACTTGAGTAGCAATAGTAGCCCGGGTTGTGGGCGCTCAAATACTGCTTTGCCTTGCTCTGCTAACCAGCTGCATTTTACAGACCCCAGTGTGAACTCCAGTGGTCTTCAGAATCCACTGACACAGGACGTACCTTTAAGAGGGGAAGCCGTGCACTGCCACAATGCAAACACTAACTTTGTTCACAGTAACAGTCCAGTCCCAAACCACCATCTTGCAGGTTTAATAAATCAGATTCAGGCTAGCGGGAACTGTGGGATGCTCAGTCAGTCGGGCATGGCCTTAGGAAATTCATTACATCCCAATCCACCTCAGTCAAGAATTTCAACGTCCTCCACTCCAGTGATACCAAACAGCATTGTTAGCAGCTATAATCAAACAAGTTCTGAAGCAGGTATGGTTTTATTAGAAAAAAGTACCCAAAGGTACTAAACTTTTATACGTTTTTTAAAAATTTATACCAAAATATTTATTATGATAAGAAATGATCCTTTCCCCATTGTGAAATTCTCATCATTTCTTTAGTATTTATAATTTTATTTACAGAATGCTAGGGATTTGTCTCTTAGAAAAAATAACAGCCAAGAGGATTCCATGTGTTTCCGTTACGTGTCAACCTGTGTCATTTTGAATTTTGTTCGACTTTCAGTTGGTTCTATAACCATTGGACTCGAAACTACAAAAGAAGCCATAGAAGGCAGGATTTCCTGGTTTCCAACTACATGAGACATGTACTTGGTCTATGCCAATATAAAAGCTGTTTCCCCTAGCTCTTGTTTGTATTCAGGTAAATGAAGCTCATTTGGAAAACCCAAAAAAAAGGGCAGAAATACATGGATTTTTTGTTCTTGCTGCTGACCAGAAATAGGTGAATGGATAGGAAAAGGTAACTAGAAGTTGTATGAAGTAGAAAGCTGTCTTCTAATGTGTTTTCTTATCCTAGTTTGCTATCCTTTATTATTATTTGTTTGAAAAAATTCATAAATGGATATTGGCTACTCCCTTTTTAAAAAAGGTAATAATTTAAGTTTTCCAATAAAAAAGGCTTGAAAACCTGATTTCCAGAATTTTTGATCTTGAAATTATTTTACAGTTTTCTTGGAGAACTAAACCATTGTTTTTACCATTGACATTATGGTATCTCTTTATCCGCTATTAATGAAGGAGACAAATTTATTTAAAAGTAGACACATTAGAAAGAACTATATTTTATTTCAGTAGAGTCCTCAGAAATTGTTACAAAAAACCGTAAAGAAGCACTATAGAGATAAGTTCATTGAGACGTCAGAAAATTTGACTATAAAAATAATAGAAAGAATACCCAAAACCCAACAATAACGATTTGAGAGATTGGTGGGAAATGACAGGGAGGAAATAAAAGATGATTGTAGAGACAATATTATTCAGCTATGAAAACAGTGGGCTTTTAAAACCAGATTGCTACTGGAAGTGGGAAAACTGCTGAGGCTTTTAATAATCTATTGTATAGATATATATAGACTGTGTTATACCACCATGCTGGAAAGGCATTATGACCTACATGTCTTTGTTGCTGATAGTAAAATCAAGTGTTTTCCTTCCTGCTGTCACTACTTTTACCTGCCATTCTCCACAACTTGTGTTATGTGTTATGTTTTGATGTCAGTATTTAATGAAGAATTCTTCATTGACCTCTTCTGTTAAAAAGAATATAAGGTGAAGATGATAATTGAAATGATTAGTGCCTTCTTGATATTCTTAGTCTAAGGAATCTCATGAAACTATTTTTTACATGTTTAACAGGATTCTTATTCCAAAGGGGCTTCCAGCTTTTCAATGACTCATATTCCTTTTTAGATAATCCCAAACAAATGAAAATTTAATCTTATGCATTTAGCAGATTAAGGTTACATAAGATCAGTAACTATTTAAAAATACACTATATTTATTAAGCATACCTTCCATCATTTAGATGAGGCATTGTTAGTCTCATTGTATTATATCTTTCAATTTTGATACCCCTTACCTCAACTTACTTTGTTTCAGGTCTAAGTTCATATTGCAAAGTGTACGTATTTTATTAATGATGTATTTTAATTTATCTATAATGGAAAAGACCAACATTTATTTATATTCTTGTTTCTTCTGATTGTTAAGTTTTGACTTATTTTATATAGTCTTCGACATGTATTTTCTTGTTCCATGCATCTCTGTAAAACATCAGATCTGGATTGCCAGTGCTGGGAGTGTCAAAACACACATGTTGAAAATTTACTAATATAAGTAAAATGTTAGCATATAAATAGCTAAAAGGGATGAGAATAAATATCTAGTAATGATATGGATGTGACCAGTCATGTGTAAGCTAACAGAAAGCATATCCCTGATAAAAATCTAGGTCAATAAGAACTTTTAAAGTAGTAAACCTAATAAAATTAAATACTGCTTAATGTACATAGCTCTGATGTGCAGCTGGTAATAAAAATGGGTAGATTTACTAATTAATATAATTCTTTTGATGAGCTGAATATTGAAGAGGTCTCTAATATCATGTTTCTTTTAGATACACAGTGAACTGTGTCAACTGAATGTACTGTTATTATAACTGCTTAGCCTTAATGTTTATTTTCACTGACATTTATTCATCCATCAAATACACACCAAAGCTGGGCTTTCAGAGTGAGACAGCTGATGACAGTTACAGCTATCCCTTTAAGTTTTGCTGAGTATTCCTAGCATACTAGTAAGACATTAGAAGAAAACCACATTTTATTCTTAAAATGTTGCTTTTAGCTGTCATTGAGTACCTATGATATGCCAGGTGATTTGCCTGTATTATTTCTAATTTGTGCAGTATTCCAAAGTATAAGGTATTCTTGTCCTCATTTTACAGATGAGTACATTGGGCCTCAGAGAACTTGAATAACTGTCCAAGGTCATACATAATTGAATTAGGATTTGAACTCAGGTTCATCTGATTCTAAAATCCATTTTCTTCCCAGCTGCATAAGTTCTTCGTTTGAAACATAGTTGTGAAAAATACTGTTTTCACTTTCAAATCTTTAAAAATACCCAACAGATAGTGAATCAAAGCATATCAATACGTGTTAGGAACCACGTTTGTAAACTTTTGATGCACTTTTAGACAAAAGTCAGTAATTTTGCCTTCTCTATTTGGACTCTAATATCCTAGTGTACAATAATTAGGATGTTTGTGCCAGTGCAGATGAAATGTCCACAGTATCAAAAGAACTACCCCTCATTTGTGAATCACATTTGGTAACCTTTATTTGAATGAATTTGTATCACCTCACTCAGATAAAAATGGGTTTCCTAGTGGGCGATGTGTCAATAGGCCTTTGGAGAAGGCAACATTGCAGACGCTAGCCCTGCCATTCCAGGTGTGATAGCACAATGAGGGTGAAAGAGACCCACAGGTAACATGGCCCGACTCTTCCTTGTGGTAATGGAGCATGAACAGAACTCAAGTGACCTCCTGCTCAATCCAGTGCCTTTTTTCCCCACTCTCCTAAGCAGCAGCTCAAAAATGTTACATTAAGACCTATTTAAGACCAGAAATCACTCTGAAAACGTTTAATTCGATTGGCTATTTGTTTTCAAAAACTTCTTTTAAAGAAAGTTTTTCTATCATAAACAGCCCAAATATTCATTTTTTAGGCCTATATGTGAATACCAGTACATATTTTAAATGTATTAAAACTCATATATGAGAATCGGAGGCAAAGTAGTAAAAAAAAAAAATCAGATTAAAGATACGAAATGCTTAGAAAACATTTCTAAAACTTAAGAATATACAAGGTTTTATTAATTCTATTTGGTATTTTGAAATTGCCTTTCCACTCAAGCTCTCTAAACACTTTGCATTGTAAAGTTTACAGGTTTCTATTAGCTTTTTGGATATGAAATTACAAGTGAAGTTTAATATTTCCATGTAACAGATTTAGAAAATGACCAGTAGGATACTTGGTGACATTCCTCAAGTTGTAAAGCAAAGCTCTGGTGGATCTGGCAACCAAACCCCAATCAGTTCCTGATTCTCAGTCCAAACACTCAAACTGCTGAATGCAGGTATGTTCTGAAATCCATCACTCGTGTACATTTAAAGCAACTTTCAGTTTATGAAGTGAGATAAGTTTCAACACTTAAGTGGTTCCAGCACGTGTCCTGTGGTGTTTTGGTTTAGGGAGGAATTCAAAATCAAGTACCCCTGACTGACAAATTTCATCAAGTCCATGCCTCTTTGGGCCTCTGACTGCTGCCCACCTGTTGACCATAGAACAAAAACACACATGCCAGTAACCCTTGCCTCTGCAGAGGACCCAGCCCTGTCAGTGTCCACATGACAACCCATCCTTCCATGGCCCTGTGGGTTTTCACAATTTTCAAAGAAGCAAAAAGATTTAGATTATTCTGCTAACCAACTTAATAACTGAACCTTACCTCCCTCCAGTATGATAAAGTCATTAAATATAAATTCTTCACTTTAAAATGCCTTTTATATTCTCATTTTTTTTAATAAAAAACATTTAATCAACTCTTCTAAAACACATGAAAATGTAGTCCTGTGAAAGGGCAGAGTATGAGTTTGTACCAAAAGAGAAAATAATTCAATCATTTATTTGCCTTAACTCTTAAAGATATACATTGACTAACAAGAATATAAATAAACCTATGAATAAATATTTGCTCATGAATATTTATATATATATATATTTTTTTTAACTCTGGAAAAGAAAGTGTTTTTTTCAACACAAAATATGTTTGATTAAAACTCAGTGCAGCCACTAATATGGTAGGTATAAGAAAATTAGAGATCACAAAAGAATGCTTTGGATAAAATATTGCAAAGTGCAAGCTTGGTTTTTTGTTCTATGTATTTATTTATTCTCAGAGCATGCCAGTAAAGAAAATAAAGGGAAATTGTCATTCCCTTCATTTGAGGTTATAGTTGCAAAAAGATTATGGGTTAAAAATACTCCAGGATGGATTGTTCTATGTTAGCTGTCTCAGGATGTGGGACATTTGTGTGGAAATAAGCCTCTAGTCTTTTATAGGCTTATGTAGAATGAAAAAAGGCAGAGACTCCTTTAAGGTTGTGACTGAATTAATAATAATTGCTATTGAAAGTATTTCCACCCAAGTTTTTAAATGCCTAGATTTTACGCCTCACCTGATTGATGCATAGGCTTCTAGGTTGAAACTTGCCCTCTGCTCTTGTTTTTTAACCAAATACCAAAACTATATTAAAATCTTGATTATGTGATAAAAATCTATGTCTATTCTTTTAGTTAAATTTTTGCAAAATGAGCCATTTCTTCTTTGCTGTAAGTTATTTTTACAACAGGCAGTGTCTTGCTGTTTAAGAAGGTTTCCTAATATCAGGGTTACACCACTTGCTTTGTTTACATATTCCAGGTTTAATGTTTCCTTGTGTACAAAAAGAGGAGTTAAAATATGTTTGAATTTAGACACTGAGTCTATGTAATCAAAGGTGATAACAACTCAGAGTGGTGTGATATGTTTGCTGATTCAATGATCTATTTTGTACCTTTCAAGAAATAAATTGTCCCAGTGTGCAAATTGGGAGAATTTTATTCTATTGCAACACACTAAGCTCACTTATAAAATCACTAGAAATCCTTCAATTCTCAAGGGGATGCCTAAGCTATTATTTACTAAAATCAAGTGGTCTAAGAACATTGAAGCAACTTCTAAAAGCACCTAAATTCTAGGCAGTAATGTTAACTCTACAAAGACTTGACTCATTAAAAATAATGCTTAAACATTTTCCTAGTGTCATCAAAATAGATTTCATTTCCACCTGCATGGAGTACTAAATAAATCAAATCATAAATTTCCTACCTTCAAGGAACTTATATCAAACAACATTAATGCTAACAAAGCAAAGAGTAGAGTAAAAATTATTTTCTAAGAATTATACTTCTTGCAAAGTCAAAGTAACAACTCACCTTTTTACAGATTAGGAATGGAACTAGACAAACAGAAGTCTGAAGGAGTTGCTGAGATACTCCTGGGGTAGGAGCTAGTCCAGGGAAATTCTAAATATCTGTCCAAGACCCATGGGTACAGGTATAAGAAAGAGTAGTATTTATCACAAATGCCCCAGAGCGGAGCTCCTGTGCTGCACGACTCCACAGGGATACCTCTCACATTAGAGTCTGATAAACATGCTTCTTGGAGCACAACTCCATAGACCATCCCCCACACAGTTGAGCAACTGAGAGGCCTGATCCCAAAGCAGTGTTTTCCAAACTTATTTTTACTTTTAACCACGGCAAGAAATTAACTTGCATTCCATTTAACTAGAGATATATTTTTAATGTACAACAAAAGTTTCCTGAAAAAAACACTCTGTGTGATGCACTCTGACATTTTAGATCCCATTCTATCTTATCCTGTCTTATTCTATTTCTTTTTTTTATGACAGTCATGATCTACCGAAATGATTTCACCACCCACCAGCAGAACATGAGCCAGCACTCACATGTATAAGTTAACAGAAACAGTTTCCACAAAATAATATCCTAACTATGCAATGTACTCTTTTTTTTTTTCTTTTCTGTTTCATTTATCAAAATATACTGGTTTGGGGGCATACTAAATCGATTTTACAGTCTTAAATAGGTCTAAGCACTGTCTTAGGATATTCATAAGGTAATTAACTCAGCAAATATTTATTGAATACCTAGTATGTGCTCTGCACTGTTTAGCACTGAAAATAAAATAGTACACAATGGAAGGATACAAGTTAACTTCATAATCTAGAATCTCTACTTGCTCTGCTCATTAAACAAAATGAGATAAACTTCCAGTTGGTATATTGATGGATGGAGCATTTTAACTGTTATTCTAGCATATTGAGAGAACAGAAATCCTACCAAGCAAGAGACTTAACCTCTTCTCTCAGCATTTGCTTCCTTACAATAAATATTAAGAAAAATGTGATAAAAAGCATTTGTAAAAAAAAAAAAAAAAAAAAAAAAAATCTTTGTTACTTGAGAAACTGAAAAATCTCAAGCAATTTTTTTCATTTCAACAGTTTTCAGAGTAATTCTATGTATTAATAAAGGAAGCAGAAGTGATCAGTAGTAAAACACCCTTTTTTTTGTCTGACCCCATTACCACCCAAAGACTGGCCTCTCCTCCTCAACACAGTCATAATCACTCAGACCTCATATTCCAAGATTCAAGCTACAGTCCTTCCACTGTTCTTTCCTCTTCCCTAAGAGGTTGGCCCTGTTGAGGATGGAGAGTATTTCCTCAAATACTGCCACTGATCCCTTTCCCCTCTTCCTTTTCTCCTAAGTTGTGTTTGTTTTGGGTCCCTCCCTCGCTTCCTTATGGAGAACAAATAGACACTAGTCCCTAGGGCTTCCTGCCTACTTCTGGTAAAGGAATGCTAGGAATTTACATCAGGATCCAAAGCACAAAGATAGAGATTGGTATACTTTTGTAAATACATATTATCATGTCATTACTAAGGCTTGGGAAAATAATATCTTGTTGGAAGATCTAGACCTCATAAAAGTTATCTTTCAATTTTTTAAATCCTTTAAATATAGAAGAGAAAATTTTACTATTTCCATGGGGTTGAAAAGTGAATTATATTTATTAGACTCACTAGGGCATGATATTTTCTCTTGTCTCTAGAAGCATTCATTTTTATTAAGGATTATCATTGACCCTGTTTGCAATTAAAGTACACTTGCCAAAGCAAATGATAAAGGTCAAATAGTGAAGGAGTATGTTCCATATGATGTATTTCTTAGGTTCTTGAATTTATGGATAAAAACCAGTATTTGGGCATATCAATTAAGAAAAAGTTTTCTAGCATTAAGTAGTATTTATTCAAAATTGAAGCTATAGATCAAACAGGTAAAATGACATTTTAAAAGCACCTATTGGTCCATATGGAACAAGCTTTATGCCCTCTCTTGTACACATACAAAGACATGTACAACACTATTATTAATACTTAAGGGCCAACCATGTGAGAGTTTAGCATGATATGAACAATGACTCTTCTCAAAGAATATTGGTGACGAAGAAGAGAAATAACTCTAAAGAAGTAGACATTACCTTTGTTTTGAAAAGCAGTGTTTACAAAATGAGGCAAATAAAACACCTCAAGAATGAAATTGTTAGTAATAGGAAAATATCCTTTAAAAATCCTAAAAAAAATTACTGATGCTATTTCTGTATACACACACATATATAGACACACACACACACACATCATAAATTATATGTGTGTGCAAAGAATACTGTTTATATCTGGAAATCTACCCCACTGGAAAAAGCTACCACTGTTGTTGCCTAATTGTACTGGACTATCTCAGTGATTGGGTGTCTAGGCATGTGATCTCACACCAGTAAAGTTTATTTGGATGGCTTTCCAGTCTTATTTCTTATTCTTTAAAAGTAACAGAAACAATGAGAAAAAGAAGTTATGCCAGTTCATGGTGCTGCTGGCTGGTGTGAAATAATAATTTTTTCTAATTAAAGGACTTCTCCAACTTACTAACTTGTTCGAGGCTCCCAGCTGCCTTTTAGTTATTTAACTGCTAAATGTTTAGTGAATAGTTTGCTATTTTAAAAACTCTTTTTAAAAAAACTGTCTCCCTCATTAGATTAAGCTCAAAACATCTTAGCTGCCAAAAGAAAAATCAGCTTTAAGAAAACTTTTTCCCCACATGCTTCAACAGACCATAGGTTTTTATGCAGAACTATGAAGTAAGTTCACCAGAGAATGCCTGTTCAAGATTAAGTGCTTCAGAAATAAGCAATTTCCAATTTCCCTCCTGCCATAAAAATTCACGATCCTCTTTCAATGACCCCAAGCATTAATGAGTTGACTTTAAGAATTCAGAGTACTTTGGGATGGATGTCTTCCTCCATAAGATTATTTTAACTCCCCAGCACACCTGGGAGTCTTCTAAAGTAACTTGACATCTTTCAGCCATCTCCTTTCCAGCATCCCTTATCTCCTGGCATCGGACCAATCATACCCTACAGAGTCAGTTTTCACTTTTCTCCACAAATGGGTGGTATTCTCTCCTCCACATACACACTTGCCACACACACACACAGCATCAAGTGATCTGATTCCTAGAAGTTGAATGCAAGTTTTACGATCTTAATAGATTGATTCAACCAACATTTTTTGAATGCCAACCATGTGTCAGAGACTCTTAGGTCTTGTAAATACAGAGGGAAATAAGACATGATCCTTGCCTTTAATGGTTTAGAAAGATGATTTTAAATTTCTTCACTGCTTGTCTAAGGCAGCAGGTTTAACCATGGGTGAGAGGGCTTGGGTGTGTAGGAAAGCAGCATACAATATTTTCAGTCATATTTCTTTATTCTGAGGATACATTACCCTCCATACACTTTATTATCTCCTTGCCTTTTTAAAAAATTACTTTGCTTCTGCTTAGAAGCCTTTTCTATCTCCTTTTCCACTCTCAAATCCCAGATCAAATGTTACCACTTGCTTAGTTTTTCCTGACACCTTCAGTTTTACAACTGTCCCCTTGTTATATACCTGCTGTTGTTCCTGGCATATTGCCTTGTAGTTAGACTAGATACATGAAAAGAGCTTTAAAATTTCCTGGTTTGTAATAAGCTCTCAAAAAATGTATATTTGAGAGAGACAGGGAGATCTGTGTGTTTATCACATTGCCTAAACTCTGAGTTCCTTAAAGAAAGGGCAGGTTGTTGTGTTGTTGTTGTTTATTTGTTTGTATCACCATTTCTACCCTTTTGTTCAGTAGAGTGTACTTGATTGTTGAATTGGTGTGTTGAAAATTAGAGAAAATAAAAAATATGCCTGATCCGCATATTACCCTTAAGAAGCTTGTGGTATTCACCCCCTTCTTGTTTGTAATGCAAAAATATACCCAGAGTATCTATGTTTTCTTTATTGTCATTCCTCAAGCATATTTAGATGGAGAATTTTTAGAATAATGTCCCCAAATGACTACTTTCATGAATCCTCAATATGGATGTTTCTCTCTTACAAAATAAAGATAAAAGAATAATAACCTCTGCAGAAATCCTTCATCTACAAAGCCTTGTCATATAAACACTAGAGTATTTTGAAAATATACTCTGACTGTGATTAAAGGAATGGGTGATCTGTACATTTAAATATGCCATTATTATTTAACAGATAGGGAAAAAAGCCATAGATAGTGATTACTAGTAAATAAGAGTTTTTATTAGCTTGTTTAAAAAGATGGATTCCAAACGCAAATAATCACATACCTATTTAACGGAAATAGCAGAAAGATTTAAGAAGCAATGAAATGTTTAAGGTGTTGATTGTTTTATTACAAATCTGAATTAATATTTAAAGAATTGTATACCATATGCCTACTTCGGCATTTTATCTCCTTTAAATGAAACGCTGAGAGCTTAAAAAAAAAAAAAAAAAAGACCACAACAGCTAGGAAAAATTGCAAAGTCGTGCTATAGAGATATATATGTTGGATATGCTGATTTATACTTACTACTATTACCATGTCATCACAACTAACTGCAGCTACTAATGTCAATAATAATGATGACAATGATAACTCCTTTTATTTGTATACTTTTACACATTGCAAGCCTTTCACTTACCTATTTTTGAGTCTCACAACAATCATGCCAATGAGTTTCCTTAGGAAAAATTCAAAGGTAGGAAAGTTTCATATGCAGGAAGATGTCCATCCATGTGTTATATATAATGAAGAAAAAATCAAAATATAAATGCCAAACTTTATTGGATCAATAATATGATCAATCCATATGCTACATGGTTAAAAATATTAGTATGGAGTTTTTATGTCAGAAAGGAAAAATTATTGTGTTAGTCTGTTAGGAGGAAACAAGAATAATATATAGTTATATTTGTACTACTATTACAACTATGGAAACATTTCTGTGTATTTGAACAAGGCCTCAAAGGTAACGTGGTCAAATATAAAGTTTGTTATTATGGCATATAGCACAGCAGTAAAGTGTTTGAATTATTCTAGATTTTCAGTAACACTGGTATTGTTCATAATAACATATACATGTTTAATATTTTAATAAATTAAGTGTATGTGCTTATAATATTTGCCAAATGCATGTATTAAATAAAACAATGCATTTCTTTAGGGTAAGACGTTTTTCCAAAAAATGATTGTAGTTTCCTTCAACAGAATGTGATTCTCACCCTCCCCACCCCACCCCTTGTGCATCTGGATCACCAGGGGTGATTTCAAAGAATACTACTGCCCAGGCTGTACCCCAAGAGATGAGTTTTCAGCTGGTCTTGGATAGGGTCCAGACATTGGTTTGTTTGTTTGTTTTTAAGTTCTCTAGGTAATTATTTTGTGTAGCTTGGATTGATAACAACTAAAACAATTATAATACACAACTGAAATTTTATTATTAAATTCCCTGAATTTAATATACATTACTTTAATATACATTAAAATATACATCTTTAGCATACATAAGACTTTCAAGGTTAAGAATGCTATTTGGGTGAAGACTGGTCTGATTTAAGGAATCATGAGTATAAAGTATCTTTATGCTATTAGAATGACAAAGATTTAAAAATAATGATAAAACACAGTGTTGGTGAGAAAAATGAGCACGGCCTACATTGTTTATAGAAATATAAATTGAATATATATTGATCAGCTTCACTGGAGGCAGTCTGACAATGTGTATCCAGAGCTTCAAAAATATGTAAACGCTTTGTCCCTGGAATTCCACTTTTAAGAATTTTTACTTAGAAAATAATTGAGCATATTGGCAAAGATGAGTTAATAAGAATGTTTATCATAGTGTTGCTTGAAATAGTAAAAGATTGTAAACAATCGAAATATCCACAACAATGGATTGAATAAATTATGGTATATCCATACATGATACTAGTAAAATGGATCTATAGTTAACATGAAAGGATATTCACAATATATTGATAAATGAAAAAAAGTTGCAAAACAATATGATTCCATTTTTGTTAAAAAATATATGTAACATGTATATGTATGTCTGCATATGTATCTACATATAGGTGGGAAAAGCGCAGAAAACTATACACTAAAATATTAATAGTTATCTACATAGGTACTTTTTATTTTCTGTTTTGTATTCTCATGCATATTCTATTTGGGGGTTTTTTTTCCACTAAAAGAAAGTACTGGTATTATAAATATAGAACAAAAACTTTTTTTTTAATGTAAAAATATATTTTGAAAAATGAAGCATTGTTACTTTTATCTACCCAATTGAATGGACTACAACACAGCTTCCCCCATTTTCACCTTGTCTGGTTGTGAAAAACAAAATATTTGATAGTTAGAAACAGGTATTGCTTAAAGTACTAAGCTTCTTCAATATATTCATGTTCAAAGTAGGTCAAGAAGTATGAAGTCAAACTAGTTTCATTAACATGTCAAATCATCTCTAATTACAGTTTATTTGGTTAGAATCTACAGAGAGGACATGTAACATATTAATTGAAATGTATCTTGATGTATTTTTATAGAGTTGCCTTCCTTAACATCCATAATTAATAAGTGGGCTTTTTTCCCTTTATTTTAGGCGGTTCAGGACCATCATCCTCCATAGCCATAGCTGGCACCAACCACCCTGCCATCACAAAGACAACATCTGTCCTTCAAGACGGCGTCATAGTCACCACCGCAGCTGGAAACCCACTGCAGAGTCAGCTGCCCATTGGGAGTGATTTTCCTTTTGTTGGCCAGGAGCACGCACTTCATTTTCCATCCAACAGCACTTCAAACAGCCATCTTCCACACCCCTTGAACCCCAGCCTCCTCAGTTCTCTACCTATCTCTTTGCCAGTGAATCAACAGCATCTCCTAAACCAGAATCTATTAAATATCCTCCAGCCTTCAGCAGGAGAAGGCAAGTCTGAGATCAACCTCCACCCTTTAGGTTTTCTCAACCCGAATGTAAACGCTGCTTTAGCTTTTCTCTCCAGTGACATGGATGGGCAGGTATTGCAGCCTGTTCACTTTCAACTCTTAGCAGCCCTGCTTCAGAACCAAGCCCACGCAGCTGCCATGCTTCCCCTGCCATCTTTCAATCTGACCATCTCAGATCTTTTGCAACAGCAAAATACCCCTCTACCCTCATTAACACAGATGACAGCCCCACCAGACCATTTGCCAAGCAATCAGTCAGAGAACAGCCGAGCTGAGACCCTTTTAACCAGCCCCCTGGGGAACCCTTTACCAAGCTTTGCAGGCAGTGACACTACTTTTAACCCCCTGTTCCTCCCAGCTGTCACTGGGGCCTCAGGATTAATGGCCTTGAATCCCCAGCTGTTGGGAGGTGTCCTGAACTCGGCATCGGCCAACACCGCTAATCATCCAGAGGTTTCCATAGCAACTTCTTCCCAGGCAACCACTACCACAACCACTACATCATCAGCAGTGGCAGCACTGACTGTCTCAACACTTGGTGGGACAGCAGTGGTGTCAATGGCAGAAACATTGCTGAATATATCTAATAATGCTGGGAATACACCTGGTCCAGCTAAACTGAACAGTAACTCTGTGGTGCCACAGCTACTTAACCCTCTACTGGGGACAGGTCTGCTTGGTAAGTTAAATTTTTTCACAAATTTTTACAAAAGAAACGTTTTTCTAATTCATTTTCTCCTTTTTAAAAAAAACTCCATTTTGTCACACTATTTTTAAAAATGTTTTTGTTATGTCACAGCTTGCTTAAGGAACTAAATATAATAACACCCACACACAACCATAGTTATACAAACATGAAAATGACTTCTTCCTTTTCCCCTATTCTAGCAATACTAAATATCATTTTAATCTGCTTTCTCTTCTAATTTTGATGCCACCTAAACCTAACCTACCCATCATTCTCTTAAGCCAAGTAGTCTTATTTTTCAAATAATTAAAGCACAGGTGCACCTTAAAAATAACATTTATTTGAATTTTAGTTGGTGTGGCATCACAGGGTTAGTATGAGCAGCTGCACTGTGGATGAAAATGGATTGAGGAAGTGTTTTTCCATGTGATCCCTAAATAAACAAAACTAAATGCTTATCCAGCAAAATAAGAAACAAGGCATAATAGCATTCAAAGTTAAAGTTCGCCCAAGTTCAAGGAAACAGAAGGCCCCAATAGCTACTGCTAGGTTTTCTCAAACAGTATTATTCTTTAGAACTTTGTGGCTTAAAAACAAAATGCTTTATGTAGATTATCTTATCTCAAAAAATTTAGAAAATAATTTCAAGTATATTCAACTGTTTGATGTGAGTAATTGTAATATAAAATATAGAGATAATGTCCATAAAGTCTGGAAACATAGGCAAATATACATGATATTGTCAAGGGTATCTTCAGTATCTTAAAAAATATATGTTTCCAGATTTCATGGACACTTTTACAAAAAAGTTTAATTAGTTCTATTTGGCAGTCAAATCAATGTAGTTAAGTAACCTACAAAGCATTACAGATTTACAGATTTCAAGCTATAGGGCAATTTCTATGATGTTATCCTCAAAATAATTTCAGTGTAAATTCAAAACAAGTTAATTTTGAATTTTGAATATAAATGTAGTTATTAACTAATCCTATCTGATTATATAATATTTATTTTTAATGACTGTGACAATGAATCCTTTTGTATTATTAGCTTTCTTTACAATTTTAGTTTTAGGTAACCAAAATACAAAATACATATTTTGTATAAAAAAATACATATTAAAACAAAATACATATTTCTAGACCAAATCTGATTTTATTTGATGGTATTTATTGATGACTGTGGCTTGAGAACTAAATTTTGTAAACAGGCCTGATCAGACCCACTTGTTTTAACTATCTTGTCAAATACTTATGCTTGCTAAAGCAGTTAGGACTAATTTTAACTTTTAATTGTAGTTGCTCTAACAAAAATGGTTTCAAGGAATTCTATAACACTGAAGATCAATATATAAGGATTGGCTAGTGGATAGACCAAAGACTTAACTCGTCTCTCCATGATACAAAATCAAAACACTAATTATGAAAGATTAAATTAAATAATAAAACTACTCTTTCCTTACCACTTAGTAAGACTTTGAGGAGAAAAAGAAAAAAGAATTACCATGTAAGTCTAGTTTTTAGTTTTTGTTTTAGGAATCCTCAACAAAGATAGGCATAGGACCTCCAAAGAATCACACTGACTTATATTTTATGTTTTTCAAACTATAGGTGACATGTCCTCAATAAACAGTACTTTGCATAACCATCAACTGACTCATCTACAGTCGCTGTTAAACAACAATCAGATGTTTCCTCCAAATCAGCAACAGCAGCAGCTTCTTCAGGGGTACCAGAATCTCCAGGCTTTTCAAGGACAGTCCACAATTCCTTGCCCAGCTAACAATAACCCCATGGCTTGTCTGTTTCAGAACTTTCAGGTACTCTCCTTCCCTGGGTTACTTTAGTAGAAAACAATATTTACTACTTGTTTTACTTAATTGGGGGGGAAGAGACGAAAGAACGTAGTTATGTACCTTTTCACCTTTACTTACTATTATTTCTCAATAATGAATATTGTTAAACATTCCAGTTTTTTGTGTGAAGCATTTTATTTTGTCTGAAGCATACGACTGGTCCTTTTGGAGCTGTTTGTTAGTGAAAACTGATCATGTTACCCTGTTAAACCCTTTTGTGGTTTCCCATTGCTCCCATGATTAATATCCACATCCTTAACATGCTTACCCTGCCTCACTCTCCAGCCCCAGCTCTCACCACTCTCTCCCTGGCTTCAGCCACATGGTCTTCTTTTAGTTCTACAAACTGAATAAATTTGTGGTAGATTAAGGAGCTGGATGGAAAGAGTAACGCTAAATAAATACATGAAAAAAATATAGAAGATTTAAAAATAATCTTGGGGTAGAGAAGGCTCTTTCAGCAAGACACAAAACCAGGAAGTCAAAAAGAAAAGAGGTAACAGAATTGAATACATAAAACTTTAAAATCTGTTTGACCAAAGGTATTCTAAACAAAGTTCAAGACAGGTGGCAACCTGGCAGAAAATACTTGCATAATAATAGCAAATAATTGCCATTCATAATATTTTTAAAGCCCCTACAAATTAGGAAGAAAAAAGATAATTGATTAGAAAAATAAGCAATAGAAATGAACAGACAATTCAGAGAAAATTAAATAATAATTAGTAATAAACATGAAAAGAATAATCAGAGTTATATAAATTACAACAGTACTATGTTCATCAGATTGATGATATCCCTTGCTGACAGAGGCGTGGGAAAATGGATTCTTTCAGATATATTGTTGGTCTGATTGTATGCTGATATAGTCCTTTTGGAGGGTAATTTGATAGTTCAGCAGTTAAAAAAAAAAAATATATATATATATATATTTACATATACATATATACACGTATATACACACACCTCCTTTGACCCAGAAGTTCAACTTTTATGTACTTATTTTAGAGAAATCTTCAAATGTGAACAAAAGGGCACAGTCTAGAATGTTCATCACAACTTGATTTGTGGCGTCAAAAATTAGAAACCACTTAAGCAACCATCAGGAGGGAAATAGTAAAATATGTTATGCTATATCCGTCTATCTAGTAGTTTACAAGATTAGGTAGATTTATATAATCTGATATACAAGATCCACAAGATTACGGAGCTCCAATACTGTAGTATTATAGAACAATACTAAAATACAATACCATTTATGTGAAAGAAAGAAATAAGGCAGGAAGAAAGGAAGGAATGGAAGAAAGAAGGGAGACTAGATATACACCTACACACCTTAAGGTATTAAAAACAAGTCTGCAAGGATGCACTAGAACATTGATTACTTCTGAGAAAGAAATGGCATCAGAGTGGCATGCAAAAATACAGATTTGGATGGGGAAGTGATGAAAGCTTTTCTCTTTTTTGACAATGAGAAAATGTTCATATATGTCTTATATAATAAAAGAATTTAGAAGGAAAGAGGACGTGCTCAACCATATCACTGAGTAAATAGGTAGATAAAGCCTGAAGGGACTCCATTAGATTTAGCAGTAAGAGCATCACCAGTGACTTGGTGGAATGCAGTTTTGGTGGAGTTGTGGGAGCAGGAACCAGACTGCAATGAATGTAAGGATGAGAAAAGAAAGAGTATGGATTACTCTTTCAAAAACTTAACTATGAAGAACATACGAGAAACAAGGTAGTGCCCCAAGGCAGGCGTAGGTTGAATGCAAACTTTTAAAATATGGAAGCCATGCACATAGGTGAATGCTAAAGGAAAGAGACAAAAAAAAGTGGAAGAGATTGAACATAAAGAAGAGAAGGGGTAACAGATAAGGCAAGATCCCTGAGGAGAGGCTTGGGATCCAGAGCATGAATGGAGGACGACTCTGAGAGAGTAGAAGGGGCTCCTCTTACACTGGGAAGCAGGACAGGATCAGGGACACATATATTGCAGAGAAGTGTGTGCTGCCAGAAGGCAGGGAATAGCAGAGTATAAGAATTATGAGAATTCTTAACCTGTGAACTTCATTATCTCTAAGTAAGGTCATTTACTAAGAATACTGTGGGATATGGTATAGCAGCTGGCTTGAGGAAGTAGATAAATATCTGAATAGTTGTGAGAGGGAGTGATACCTAACCAGAGAATCATAGGATTGATGGGAACGTAAGCCCCCAGCTGTGGTTGGAAGCCATAAGTTCCTGTGGATAGATACTCAGCATCCTCACTGTACATATAGATATATAAGGTAGGGAGTTAAATTGATCCAAGATTGGGATTTTATCTGATAGGTGTAGACAGGGGGAGAATGGCATGAGAGTAGTTATGTGCTGATAGATCCCAGGTTCTGGTTTAGTAGGAAAGGATATAAAGACAGGAAGAGAGTGATCACTGTGGGGGAAAAATCCTAAGTATCAAGGGTCTATAGCAGCAATTCTTAGCTGAGGTTGGTGAAATTAGAATAACCTGTGGACTTTTTCAAATTGTACTCATCATTCCTGTCCTGAGTATTGATATTCTTCCCTGGTGGGCATTCCCTCCCTTCACCTCTTCCCAATTAAGCATCACCTCTGTAGCGAGCCATTGTCACTGTTGGCAGCATGGGGGTGTCCCTCAGGCAGTGGCCTGGTAAGGTTCAAGAGTAGGCATTACTACCCTATTTAAAGACTTCAAAAATTTAGTGTCATATCAGAAATAGTTTATTGTTAAGAAAAAGGTATATGTATTTTGTTTTGTTTTATCTTATATTGTATTTCACTTACATCAGTAGAAATATCAGTGAGTTAGAAATCATTTTTAAATCTGCTTTCCTTTTTAATTTGAGCAGTGCTGGTGACAGACTTGTTTCTCTCTTTGAATTCCAAGTTGCAAAACCTGTAATGACACTAAAAACATGGAGTCATCACCTGGAAACATTTTGTATCCAACCACCTCAACTTTAATTTTCCTAGAGAGTGTTTAGTAATGATGATTTTTTAAAAAAATCTGTTACATGTTTTAATCAAAGAAACAGTACCCAAATATAATCAAGACATAAGCCTTTCTATACAGAGTGACTTTTAATTTCATTTTTGAGTCTTGTTCTTTCTTTATATTGCCTTCCTTGTTATATTTGTTTGTCTTCTGGTAAATCTTAAAATTATGGTCTTTCTCTTTAAGGACTTGAATATTTTTTTCTCTCTCTCTCACTGCTTCCTGTCTATTTCTTTAAGGTGAGAATGCAGGAAGATGCAGCTCTCCTAAACAAAAGAATAAGCACTCAGCCGGGGCTCACAGCACTTCCCGAAAATCCAAACACTACACTTCCACCTTTCCAAGATACATCTTGTGAGTTGCAATCGCGGATTGACCCATCTCTTGGTCAACAGGTGAAGGATGGCCTCATTGTGGGTGGCCAAGGTGATGCTTCCATAGATGCTATTTACAAAGCAGTTGTTGATGCAGCCAGCAAAGGAATGCAGGTTGTCATCACCACTGCAGTCAACAGTACAACTCAGATCAGCCCCATTCCAGCTCTGAGTGCCATGAGTGCCTTCACTGCTTCAATTGGTGACCCATTAAGTCTCCCCAGTGCTGTCAGTGCGGTCATTCATGGACAAAACATGGGCAGTGTTGATCATGATGGTAGGCTGAGAAGTATAAGAGGGTCTCGGCTGCCCAGCAATCTGGACCATGGGAAAAACTCAAACGAAGGAGATGGGTTTGAATATTTCAAGTCGGCAAGTTGCCACACATCTAAAAAACAGTGGGATGGGGAGCAAAGCCCTGGAGGGGAGCGAAACAGGTGGAAGTGTGAGGAATTTTTAGATCATCCAGGCCATATCCACGATAGTCCTTGTCACGAAAGACTCAACAATGTCTCTACACTGCCATTTCTGCCTGGGGAACAGCACCCAATACTGTTACCATCAAGAAACTGTCAAGGGGATAAAATTCTGGAGGAAAATTTCAGGTATAATAACTACAAAAGAACTATGATGAGTTTTAAGGAGAGACTAGAGAACACTGTGGAAAGATGTACACACATCAATGGGAACAGACCTCGACAGAGTCGGGGCTTTGGAGAGCTGCTGAGCACCACAAAGCAAGACCTGGTCCTAGAGGAGCAATCTCCGAGCTCCTCAAATAGTTTGGAAAGTTCTCTGGTCAAAGACTACATCCATTACAATGGAGACTTTAATGCCAAAAGCATTAACGGGTGTGTACCTAGCCCTTCAGACGCTAAAAGCATTAGTAGTGAAGATGACCTAAGGAATCCAGACTCCCCCTCTTCAAATGAATTGATACATTATAGGCCAAGGACGTTCAACGTTGGCGACTTGGTCTGGGGCCAAATCAAAGGACTGACTTCCTGGCCTGGAAAATTAGTAAGAGAAGACGACGTTCACAGTTCTTGTCAACAAAGCCCCGAGGAAGGGAAGGTATACCAATCTTTATCCATTGTCAAATACTAACCTTTGTTCAGATATCAATTATTATTTTTTGTTATCATCACTTTGGATTCTTCATGACTCATTGAGGTCTCACAAACTTCTGGAGCATAAGATGAAGAGGGCATGGTTGTAGTCACCAAAATGTCGTATCATCAAGGGGTGAGTTGTGAAGCATTCGTAGATCCCACTAGGGCTCAGGGTGGCTCTAACCCAGGAACCAGATTTCCAGAATTCTGTTAACTTTGCCTTCCTTCCTTGCATGTACCTAATTCTTCATTCATACACAGAGAATGAAGGCAAATGGCAATGATGGGAGAAAAAAAATATGGTGGTTGCTGGAAACCAGCAGTGTGGCAGAGGTAGGGGTCCTCCCAGGAAACCAGCAGTGTGGCAGAGGTAGGGGTCCTCCCAGGCAGCAGGAAGTGCCAGGGGACTGCATCTCTCCCGTATGCTGATATGTGACACATAGAGCTGGCAAGAGGGTAAAATTGGGGTGGAGTTGCAGCCATTTCTGGAAGCAGCAGGTAACATCTGAGTTCAGAATGGAGTCTCCTTTCAGGAAACGTTCTGGGTCTTTATAACATATGGAAATGTTTAACCCCATAGTCTGGTTCTACTTAACACAATCTGATCACGTAAATTAAATGAAAACTTCTCCATGAAACTACCATTCAATTTAGAGGAAATTAGTAGGAGTCTTCTGAGCTTCTTTTTCCCCCTCACAATTGGTAGAATTGACTCACTAAGCAAGAAATATGCAGAATGTTTAAAGTAGATAGAAAAATTTATATCCGAGCAGGAGGAGATAATAATGTACATTCCCCACATATGATGAAGAAACATGTAATTTTTCATCTCCTTAGGAAATAAAAATTCCTCTTACAGGTATATATTATTCTCTTAAAGAGTATATTGTATAAAGCTCTTTCAACTCTGCTCAAACCTCCACTGGCATTTAGGTTTCATGGCAAAGGAAACCAAAAGCATTCTTGCCAGCACAATAAAAAGATTGTCTTTCTCCAAATGACCAGGAGGTCCTTTAACCCGTCGCTTATAATGCCTAATATATACTTGTCAAGATACACTCTGGACATAATGTTTCTACCTTTGATAAGAAAATGAATTCCATACTTCTATTCACAAAACATTTTATTCTCTAATCTCTCTGAGACCAGACAATCATTCTTTAGGTTGATAAACCTAAATATTTTTGACAGTTTATTCAAAATATAATTAGAAACAGCAAAACTGGGCTTTTATGATATAAACGGAACTGCTACACATACAAGATGTAGACATTAAACTGTTTTATAATCTCTGTGCAAATGAAACCAAGTCTTTTTTGTGTGCCATTTTACCAAAAAAAGCTTAACTAAGGAAAAGATTATGGCCTCCCTTTCCTGGAAACATTCTTCCTGTCCTAAATGCCTTGTCTAAATATCTTTTTATGTCCTCAGGAGAATAAAGGCATGTACTTTCAACACATTTCACATTAAACAGTGGTCCTAATCTTCTACTTAGTCTGTGTTAGCAAATTCCTGAGATTTGAGTTCCTCACTGATGTTTAAGGAGATGCACTTTAAAAAAAAAAATCATTATCTAAGAGTCCAAGAAACATTTATTTTACTTTATTTAAATAATCAACTGATTTTCAGTCACTATAAAAGTGTTTCAAAAATCCAGATTCTTCTTCTTTATTATAGACAATAGGTGGATTCCTAATAGAGAGCATAAAATTGTTTCTGTAAATTCAAATATCCCCCTTCCCATTGGCTGACATTGTAATTTTGCATTCTCAAAACTTTGATATCATGATACACTAAAAATACTTCCGGTAAATCAGAAAAAGTAATTGAAAGCAAACATTTAGAGGTGAAAAACTGAAAATTTATAATAAAATATTAATGATAACACATGAAATATTTATCTGTCATTAAAAAGCAAGGTATAAGAGCCTTAAAAGCTCTAGGGCACTTAACATTTTAAAAAACCTCTGGTCTTTTCAGGACCTACCTCACTTTTGCACATAAAAAAACAAAGTGCCATTTCACAAACCCTTTTTTCCCCCTATAGTTCACCAAACAAAGGAAGGACTTCCTCATACCTTATTTAATGATGCCCAGCTAGCCATACCCTGTTCTCAGTTGATAATACCAAGAAAGGTGAAATTTCAAACACAGATCTCTCTGACTTCAAGCCACATGTCCTCTGCCTGATGTCTTGGTGATCCTGGTCCACCTAGAAAAGATTAAACTATGGTTAATATCTGTGTAAGACAAAGCATGATCTATTTGAAAAGATCTCCTGTAAAACATGTTTTACAGTAAAATTGGTTTAAAATTGTGAACCAATTATGATGTAAATTTCATTTACATAGAACTCCTTAGTCCTCACAATTTTGGATAAAGTCTTTCGCGTTTATAACTAGACTTCTGCTTTTAGAAAGGTAAGCAGTGTATTAGGTTTCCTTCCATATACTGCCTGACATTTTAATGAAGTCAAGAGAGGAAGACAGAGACTGACTTCATAAACCATTTGTTTATTATAGTAAAATCTTATTAATTCCGTCTTGCTGATGTGGAATGTGGGACTATTTCCCCCAGTATGTGTCTCTGTAGTATCTCAGAAGAAAAGGTTCGCTAAACAGTTTTCTTACACATGATTATTTAAAACCTTCTTAGCCTCTCAGATTTTCATACTAGTATTTCTGTGTCCACCCAAGTATGTAACTTAATCCAAGATCCTGTCAGACCCCACAGATAAAATCTGTGTTAACTCAAGTTTTAGAATAGATTTATTATCTTACCTCCTCCCATCCCTCACATCTCACAAACTTATCATTTGTTTTCTGTTACAATCTTTGTTCTCAGCAAGTCACTTCAAATCTTTTTTGGAAGCAGGCAACGTAGAAAAAATAATAATAATTAATGAACACGATTGCAGGTTACTAGTTCAGAGCAAGCCAGGCACCTCTCATGTTTTCAAGTTGCATGAGTGGTCTCTGGACTGAGAGGTCAGGGCTGTGATTGGAGCAGGCGCTGAGATCTCCAAGTTGTCCATAACCTGATACTTTAGCCAACTGTTTGTCATGATAGTAAATGACTTGGTCAGCTTATGATTTTAGAAAGACATTTTTAATCTTCCGTGGGGTGTTAAATGTAGCAGAATTACTAATAATGCATTAGAAATGTCCTGCAATTTCTGAGATTCCTTTCTAAGAGGTATGATTTCCAAATATCAAATACTGTGTGAACGCAATCCTCGGAGAACTAGAGAGAAAGCCAGGTGTGGCAAAAAGAGGCCTGGGCTTCGGGCATTCTTGTGTGAGCTTAAACACACCTCTGCCAGTTACCTAAATGGTCCTGAATAGGTATATTAATCTCCAGAGCTGAAATCTCACTGCTCAAGTGGGAATATTAATTCCTACTCAGAATGATGTTTAAGAATTAAATGCATTACCATAAATAGATGGTACACAAAAGAGGCTCAGTAAAAGTTAGCCTCCTCCTCTCTGTGGTCTATATTAAACAACCTTATGTATATGTGCTGTCGAAGCAAGCACTGTATTAAACAACCTTAGGAATTTGGATTCCACCATTATAGAATTGTGGTCATTTGACCTTCATTATTGTTTACCTATGCATTATCTGTGTAAAAAGGGCTTACTAACCAGGTTGGGGGTGAAAGGATAATAATAACATATTTAATGAATGAAATAGTTTATAACTATTTTTTATGAACCTCAGGACGTTGCATACAAATTGGCATATCTGATTATAAATTACTATTAGCTGTTCATTTTAAGCAGGAGTTCTGCTTGGAAGCATTTTAAAGCACTTAGTTTGTTGAGTGAACTTGAAAGTCCCCCTGTCCTCAATGTTTCTAAACACTATAAACTCAGACTTTCTGCCTCTACCTTCCTACCCCCCAAAACACTCAACAATATTACTTAGTAGAGATTTTTAACAGTCTGTGAAAAGTTGCACTGAATCACCCCTATATAATACTGTCCCAATATTGAAGCTATGTGACAGCACCGAAGGATGTTATGTGCCTTATATAATACCATTCAGGAAGTGGTATCTCCTTACTAATTCATTTTTTCCTTTGACTATCAGTTTGTAACGAAGTACATTCTAGAAGATATTTATACTTTTTCTAAAGAAGTGGTACAAGCTTCTATCTGAGCCATGAACCCTTTATAGTTTCAGATTTAGTGGCCAAGAATAAGACCTCAGTGCTTAGTCATGGCTGGAGAAATGTACTGCCAGATCTTGGCACAGTATTAAGGAATTCTTGGAAAGGAAAATGGCTTCCACTGGCGTTATACCTATACACTATGATGTACAAACATTTTACGCCTGTGCAACTATGGGGGGTGATGGTTATCTTTATGTATTTATTTCAATAACTATTTTAAAACAGGAAAAAATGCTCTTTTTTTCTAAGATATATTTTGTAATTATCATCCGCCATCTTTGATCTTACATTAACTAGCCTAAAAGGATTGACTATCAAGTAATAATCAAAAAATAAAATTCCTATTTTTTTCTGAGTAGATTATTTTTACTCTTTTTGCACACTGTCCCATTGGTCTTCATATTTAATTGTTACATTCGATGTGTGTTCTGACTCAAGCCAAATTTAGGAAAGAATTTATTTCTATATTGGCACCAAAATGCTTCCTTTCAGTGAAATGTTTGTTGTTGTTGGACAGGTAGAGACATCTCCTGATTACCCAGAAGAGTTCTACATGTTGGTTCAACATCACCTGGTTAAATGAAGACATTTTTAAAAGCAATGGGCAGGGTGCTCATTCTCTAGACTCACAATTTGACTTTTTTCCACATGGTTATATTTGACAGGTAGAGATTAAAGTAGCTCTCTGAATGGTTGTTCAAAACAGAAAGAACTCATCATTATTAAAACTCATGCCAAATTTTTTTTGAGACAATCACCTTCTGTATGTCAGTTCAGTATCACATGCACTCACGTTTTGATGGTATGGAGCAAAACCAGAGATAGCTTACAGTGGCATTCTGGGGATGTGTAACTTAAGAAATTGAGCCTGGGAACTAAATTTGGGAGGTATGCCCTCCTGTGAGGTTTAAACACTGTTACTTTGAAGAACATTCTTTCTGGGCTTGATTATCAGTGTTAACTATTTATATTCTTTGGTACTATCATTCTCTGTTGAAAGTGTTCTTTGTGTATTCCCTTTGCCTTATATATTTTCTTAACCACTTCTGGAAATGAATTATTTTCTCTATACCCAATCAATATCCACAATATTTGGGCTGCATTTTGGCTGGTGGGGTGGCTGGGGCAATCAATGCTCTGTAGCAACAGAATCTTTTTGAAAAAGGAGCAAAATAGTTTTTGAAAAGGAATAAGCAAGATAAAATCCAGGCATACAAAGTCAGTGCCTGATCAAAATTTGAAAGGTAATAAAAATGAAAAACTAGGCAACACCAAAAATATGAATATTAGGGAAAAGACTAAACTGAGTACAAAGCTTAGGTAAACTTTAGTAAATTGTGGAATACCATGAACTTTTTTTTTTTCTGAGAAAGATTAAAGAGGAAAAGGAGGACTGTCTCCATTCATAGATAACTGAGACCAAGCACAGAGTTCTTGAGCTTGTTAATACAGGTGTCATATGGTTAGTAGCAAATGAAATCTCAGGTATGAGGCAAATACATGCTTCTGTTATATGGACTTTTAAACAGTGTATCCTTAGAAGTACAAGTTTATTCAAAACATTTAATTCTATATGTCATATGGATCTATATGAAATGTATTGTCATACTTAGAATAGATTTACTCTGGTCCTATAGTATAGTTCTCTAGTACTTAAAAACGCTGCTATCTGAACTGAAGAGGAAAGGAAGCCAAGAAAAAGCCTCAGATAGTGCCACTGACTAAAACTGTAATAATGTGGATTTGCTTAATCCCTTTGAAAAAAATTGTGGTTCACTTTATGGATTTTTCCTTAAGTACTATTGTTGGAAAATTAGATTCATCCTTTCTGTCACAGGTGAGTCAACTTTTTACCCCCAAATTATTTGTTTACCATTAATTCCCATACTTGCAAAACTGTTGAAATATTGCACTTAAGTTAGCAAGACATTTTTAGCTTGAAGATTAAAATAGTTACTATGAAAATAGTTATTATTTAATAAATATTTGAAAACAACAAACCTAATAAATGCCTCCTATTTGCTTATTGCTTCAGAACTGCATTTCCCAGACTTCAGCTCAAGTCACGTTACCTGTACTATTAGTTAAAATTTTTCTTTAAATTCATTTACTCATTTATTTATTCATTCAACAAATATTTTTGGCACGTATTATGTAGGCACTATTCAAGCCACTTTAAAAATAACTTCTAGTCTTATTCTAAGACATATGTGAAATCATAGGTATAATGTTTTCATATTTTTCTAATATAAATTTATATGGATATATAACTATTAAAAATGATTAAAGGTCTGTCCATCTTCCACCTAAAACAATTTCACATGCCACCGGTGGCACTTTGGGAAAGACTGTTTTGGTGTTTATAAAGCACCTTCCTATTTTTAATCTTTTTAGACCCTCTCCATAAAGATGCACACAATTATGCATAATAATTAATGCAAAATAATTATAATGCAAAATAATGCTCAGGGAAGTGGCATTCCTAAGGGCACAAGTCACAAGCAGTTAAACCAGGCCCCAACCCTGGTCTCCTAACTCTAAGCTTAGTACTCTTTGCATGATACCATTCCCCCAACAACAGGAGCTGATGACACTGTAGAAATGGGATGGGAAGTGAAGAATGAAAAAGGGTGATTGAGGTCAGCTGTTTTATCTCTGTTAATGAAATCTGTGACATGGCTCTGCTCTATCCTTTGACCTTTGTGTGACAGCTTTGCCTCAGCACTAAGTACCAGCAAAGTAATCACCAAGAGATTTAATCCTGTTATCAGAGATTAAAACCTGCGGGGGATTTTGACATCTTCTCTAGTTAACTGGCTCTATTCAAAAGTGATCTAGGATCTTTGGTCCACGTTCTTCTAATACATACTATACCTCGCTTTCAGAGGGTCACTTTGGCTCTCTGAAACGTTTGTGTCTCCTTTTGTCATAGACTTACTTCTGAGATACATTACATGCTACTGTGCTGACCCCAGATCAAACTTAATTAAATTACCAAATGTTTAATACGTGCCTTTTGAACAGAATAAGCAACCAGAGCTTCAGACTTGTTCAGAAAACTCAAACTTCCACCATATAATAATGTCTGGCTCTATGGGTATGTTTCTAACCCTATGGAACAGACTACAGGACTATTTATGTCAAAGAATTATTATATCTAAAGAATCTGAATGAATGAAAGAAGGGATTTAGGATTCAACATATGTGTATATTGATACATGAGGTAATATATGTACTATAAATACATATAAGTTCTGGATATCTTTTTTCTAATTCTAGAATGACATATGTGCAGAGTTATACCATGGTAGCCATTACTGTTAGCATCATCACTGTTAGAATGAGAATATGTTGGCAGATTATTGGTAAAGATACATGATAAAGTTCTCCCCCAATTTCTCACCAAGATAGGAATCAACTTTTGGAGCTTCTGCCTTTTGCATATACAAGAATATAAGATTATGAAATTACAGATTAAAATAGTGTCTTAAATTACTTGCTCCTTCAGTGTAAGTTTTATTTTAAAATATGTATGTGTTTAATCTTTTTAATGTTATATTTATGTATTTGATTCCCAGTACTTTCTTCATTTACAAGTTAGCTAAGTAATTTATGAGGGAGTATTCATTAAATCATTAAATATGATTTCTATTTGACCAGAGATGGAATTTATTTTGTTGTTCCCTGATACCTTTGGTGGGGGGGAGTTATCTTTAAAGACTTTCTTGAATATTGTGTAAGTAGATGAATATTTCCTCAAAAAAAACACACCCACTTCTTGTATTATATTTCATAATACAGAAGAGCACTAAAATTGTGAAACCAAATAAACTAAACATTTACTTGTGGATATGTATGATCTTGTCATCTCAGAAATACAGAGTGATGTGTGTCTTATATTTAGTTTCAGAAAGCACCATCATTGCTTTCTCTTTCAAGGTCACTGAATCCTTTATAAATAATGTAATTTATTATGAGCTACCATAGAACCTTAGAGGCATATTTAAATGAAGAAATCATGGTAGAGAATTAGTTCAAAAAAATGACCAGAAGATTATCCAAGCATAAAAAAATTTTTGAAGATAAGTTTGAGCAAGTATCATCTAAGTATCTATAAAACTATAATTGGATTTAAAATAATTTGACCTAATTTTTTGAGTATATGTGTATATACATATATACCTACATGTGTATATATATTTATATATATACCTATATATATTATGTATATTTCAATGTATATTAGAGTTGGTGTGGTGGAGAGAGGTTGCTTTGGAGTCAGATCTGAGTTTCAGTGCTGGCCATGTTGCTTAAACTCACTTAGTCCCATCTGTAATATGACAAAACAATACTAGTGTGCAGTATGACCACATTAAATAATAAAACAGTACCTTCTACATAATAAATGCACAAGAAATACTTTTAGTGCCCCTTATTTCTTAATTAAAAACAAAAATAGATGATTTGTTTTAAAGTAGTTCAACCTAACTTAGTTTTTAAAATTAAGACCAATTGGGTAAGTTTTCACTGTGATGTGTTGCTTTGTTTCACTGTGAATCTGCTTTCTGTTGCCTGCATCAATCCCTGCTGAGACCTCTCACTACACCAGTTTGTGTCTAATAGAAGTTTATGTTATAGAAGAGCTTTCTGCTTGCTGCCAAGAAAATAATTTAAATATAAGCAGAATTAGCTATAAATTACATAAATGTAATGTGTGAAATATCTTTCATACTTTCTTTGTGTGAGTGAATGCAAGATAGAACCTCGTTTCTAATGTGAAATGTGAAAAGGTATCCAGGCACCTTTTTTTAAAAAACAACACATGGATATATTCATCTTACTTAAGCTTTTCCAGTCATCCCAATAAGACATTTCATCACTCCTGTAGAATTGTTAGTGGAACAAAGTTCTCTCTTGTTCTGGCACAATAGATTAGGTATCCCCAATGAACGTGTGTATATAAGACATTTGGATCCTTTGGGACAAAATACAGAAGTCATGAAAAGGAAAATGTTTCCATTATTTGACTGTTTTTCTCATTGAATAATTAGAAATGCTTGTTTTCAGACTTGATAATGGAGACCCTTTGTTAATCATTACTGTGTACTAGATTTGAAGGGGTCAAAGAAAAATTACTTATGAATGGTGTTCATGAGTCAGGAAGATTTAAAGACAAAAGTTAATCATTTCCTTGCTTATTAGTGTAAATTTTCTTACCCACTAGGCGTTTTGGCAACCTCTGAATTTTTATACAAAAGTAGTGTAGGGGTGAGGGAGAAACTGGGTAAAGGGATGGTGGGGGACTTACTTTGAAGCTATATTTACACAGCAAGCAGTACTGTTTCTACTTAGATTGTGTTTAAGATCAAGAAAAGTAGCAGTGTTTTTCTAAATGTGTTTTTATTCACATACAACATTTCCTATTTATTAATTGCTTTTCTTAGGAGAAGTGGCTTCAAGAACCATGATAGAGTTTATAAGGGGCAGGTGGCAAAGGCTGCACCTCCCCTTCCCCACTAATCCCCCAGCCACCATTTAGTGGCACGCTGCGATGAGATAGCAGACGTCACATAACCTAGGCTGGCGGGGGAAAGCAGGACAGGGGAGAGGACACGCCCATCAGGTGTAGCAACACCCTCTTCCCACATCATTAAGGAGTACGTGCAGCTTAGTGCCCCACTCGTTCTCTGGCCTCTGCAGAGCCTAACGCATACTGAGTAACACTAGCTGCTCTCTGCTTAGCTAAGTGTTCAGCGTGACTTGTTGCATTTTAATTCTCACAGCGATTCTAGCAGGAAGGTAGGTATTATTGTCCTCATTTTAAAGAGGAGGAAACTGAGGCTCAGGAAATTTAAGTGTTTTATTCATGCTAGAAAGTGAGGAGGTTGGATTCAGACTTCCATCTGCTGGCTCCAAAGTCCACCCCCTTCACTAACCACCGCTCTTGTTCATCCCTAATGGAATACAGCTTTGCTGAGCATCAGGCAGTGCAGAAAGCAAACCAGGATCTCTTGTTTATATGATTTTGTGAAATGAAGGTTATTTAAATTCCAAGTTCTGCCCTTAAAACATTATTTTGAAAATGTTGACACTTTTGAAATCCAGTCTTTCATTTCCCCTGATGTTGCAGCCTGGGAGCCGCAGAATCAACCTCTGCTGGAGTGAGGACAGAGCATTTGACAGGGCAGTGAGAGTTAAGCCTCCCTTCCCCCAGTGCAGCACCTGCTTGTACAGCAGGAAAATAAACACACTGTTAACAATTGCAGGTCTGGGTAATGTGGTTTGGTCTTCATGCCTTCACTCAGGTGGAGCCCGAGAAGTTGAAGACACTAACAGAAGGTTTAGAAGCTTACAGCCGAGCCCGGAAAAGGAACAGAAAGTAAGCACTATTTTCTTTCTGTTTTGTTTTTCAAGGATATAATTTACTGGTTTTCCTTCAAAGGGACAATGAAATCTCACTGATTTTGTCCATCTTGGTTCTTGCCTAAGTACTGCTTAATAGTTATCATCCAAGAGGACCATTATAGATAAATTAGCTACACAGAAAATATTTTCTTAACAATTTATACTGTGTGTGGGGTTTCCCACTTCATCAGCTCTTTCCTTACTCCTTCCGCCTCCATCCCTCTCATTTAATGGGAAAGAAAATATGATTAATATTCTCAACATGTAGCAATTGGTCTCTGAAAGTGTAGCAAAAGTATATCCCTTTGTAATTCAAATACTTTGGGAGGGGGAATACCCCCCCACCCCTAGTTGTATACATGTGAATAACTTTGGCAGATTAACTGTTAGTCAAAATGATGGTAAATAATTATTTTTTCTTGGGACAGGGGCAATAGGCTTTCTTTGGAATTATAATAATAAGTTTGGGACATTACTATTATTCAATTTTTTCTAGATCTTTGTAGTCTGAGTAAATGTAGTATGGACAAGTAGATAATGTTTGAAATACAATTTGTAATGCAATGTAGTTTTATATATCATAACTATTATTTCATTTTAAGGTAGAGAACTATAAATGTGCTTCTGTATATGTACATGGAAAGTTATTTTAAATATATATATAATCAATACACCTGTTCAGTTACTATAATTTTCATATTATCCAACATCTAAGAATTATGAAAACATAATGATTAGTAGTGTATCTTGTATAAAAGACTTATATAATGATAATAATATCTATTAAAGGGCACTCATTCTCTTAGTGGTATCTTCAGTAATTCTTGCCAGAGCTAAAATTTTAGAACTCACCAAATCTTGGGGAGACTCTCTCCACCTCACTAGAATGTCTCAAAAAGATGCCAGCTGCAAGGAGTAAACTCCTGTGCTCCTATGTTCAGGACTCCTTTGGAAGGTAGCAAGTTGGCACTGGTTGTGGTGAGGGCCAAGTGAATTGCCAGATTCACTATAGATAAGGCAAACAGTGAGGCAAGTCCCCTCCCCTCTATTCTGACTGCAGTGACCCAATGCAGAGCTTAGTAGTAGAATAAAGCCTATAAAATTCATACAAGGTCTGGATGAAAGGAGGGAAATTGCAAACTACCTACGTCACAAATTTTCAGTGGGCCATTTGCTTTAGAATATTCAATAGTACTTGTTTTTTTATTTTTTATAAATTTATTTATTTATTTATTTATTTTTGGCTGTGTTGGGTCTTTGTTGCTGTGCACGGGCTTTCTCTAGTTGCGGTGAGCGGGGGCTACTCTTCGTTGCGGTGCGCAGGCTTCTCATTGTCGTGGCTTCTCTTGTTGAAGAGCATGGGCTCTAGTCGCACAGGCTTCAATAGTTGTGGCATGTGGGCTCTGTAGTTGTGGCTTGCGGGCTCTAGAGCTCAGGCTCAGTAGTTATGGCGCACGGGCTTAGTTGTTCCGCGGCATGTGGGATCTTCCCGGGCCAGGGCTCGAACCCGTGTCCCTTGCATTGGCAGGCAGATTCTTAACCACTGCACCACCAAGGAAGCCCGATAGTACTTGTTTATTGGATGTAAAATATCCCTGAAATCTTTTCTTCAGTGAGGTATGCCAGTTAGCTGGATTATGTGCAATATATCCAAAACTGTTGATAACACAGAAATAAAATAACTCCTCCAAATATTTAGATATACTGCCTTGAAATGAGCTGTATTTTCCCAATAAATTTGCTATGAAGCAATTTCTGAAAGGTAATGAGTAACAAACAGCAGTTTAAGCATTTTTCCTCAAAGCCAGTTTACTATTTCTGGTGAACTTATACGAGTCCTAAGTGGCATTATCTAAAGGAACTCTCATGAAACCATAAACTTAAGAATATGGACTGGAGAGGTAAAAGACAAAAATATGAAGCAAAACAGCTTTGTTTATCAGACTGTTGTCTAAGTAGACTGACTTGCCTTATAAATGCCTAGTAGAATACTCTACATTTTGCATATATGATTTAAAATCCATTTTTCTATTCTCCCAATTAGAAGATGGGCCAGAATTACTGAACCCATTTATAGATGAGGACACTCAGACCAAAATAGCTTAAATAATTAGTTGAAGGTTACATAATGATAAATGATATATTGAACCCAATCACTTATTTATTTATTTAATCATTTATCTATTCTCCAATTTAAGGAGATTAATTTAGCAAAAAATCTGTGCCAACCAGGCACAATGCTATAGTCCCTGGACATCACTGTTTAGTGAAGGAGGCAGATGTAGAAACAAATAATTAAGATGCTAAAGTTGCAATGACAGGAATATGTATAGTATATTTTGGGATCACAGAGAAGTGGCATTAAACTCAGGTAATGGAAGACATCCTAGAGGAGCTAATAGCTGAGCCAAGCCTTACACACTGCATAGGTATTAGCCAGACAAAGGAAATGAGGATGATGGGGTGGGGGTGGGCGATAGCATTTAGATAAGATCAGCAGTTGGATTTAGGGGACAGGAAACTGTAAAAGATGCAGTCAAAGATATAATCAGGAGCCAGACCATAAAGGGCCTAGTAAGGCCTCATGGGTCTTTATGTTATTGGAAGTGCTTGAAGGAGACAGGTGGTTGGATTTTCACTTTAGATATAGCTATATGGAGGATAAATTTTAGGAGAACAGTATTGGAGACAAGGGCATCCATTTAGGAGGCCTTGTCAGAGGACAGGGGAGGATGAGGACTCAAACCAGGAGGGGAGCCATGAGAATGGAGAAGGAATATGATCAAGATATATTTAGGAGGTAAAACTGACAGAACATCATGATGATTTGGTTGGAATGTGAAGGAGAGCAAGCAATCAAGGACAACTCTCAGGGTTTTAGCTTGGATGACTTCATGGGTAGTGGAAGCTGAAGTGGGGAACACAGGAGAAAACTGTTGAGTGCAGTGTGAGGTACCTGTGATCCCACAGGTACAAGTCTGAAACTGGGAAGAAGTGGTATTTGATTATGTAAAATTGACTGCAGTCACATATTACCAATTTGAATAGTGGGCTAAGGATTGAACGCTGGGGCACTTGAACATTTACTAGAGATAATGAAGGAGATGGGAATAGTGATCAGAAAGGAGGAGGAGAACCAGGGGGTAGGGGAGTTGGTTTTTGACCTGAGTTGAAATCCTGTTTCCATCACTACATAGCTATGTGTACCCTTGGGTATATTATTTAACCTCTCTGAGCCTAAATTCTTCATTTCTAAAATGGGGATATTAATTCCAACCTCTTAGAATTGTTATAAAGAGAAACTTAACATAGTACTTGGCACGTGGTATTTAGTAAACAGTTATTTTTATTGTAAAGATACAGTTGAAACAAACAAAATCATCATGTATTTTTGCCAGTTGAAACGTTCTATCACCATATTAGATGTTTAGAGCATTATGTAGTCATTTTAATTCTCAATATCCTATAATCAAATCAAACTGTACAATAAATAAATATCTTTAAAGTGACGTGCTTATTACAGCCTAATCACAAAAGAAATATTAATGTATTTATTGAAGAATCACTCAGGGTCATTTTCTACTTAAAAGAGGAAATAGCTTCATTAAAGAAAAAGATTACATAGCTTTTAGATATGTTATGATTTTAAGTAAGGATCAAATCTTCTGCCTATATGTACATATATATTTGTTCAGTAACCTTATTTTTATGAATCTGGAAAGTGATAAAGTAATAACATAAATCACACTTTTACTTTAAAACCAAGAAATGATACTTATTGTATTAAATTTTCTTTATCTTTTAAAATTGAAATATAGTTGGTTTACAGTATTACTTTCAGGTATACAACATAGTGATGCAATATTTTTATAGATTAAACTCTGTTTAAAGTTATTATAAAATACTGGCTATATTCCCTATGCTGTATGTTATATCCTTGTATCTCATTTTATACCTGGTAGCTTATATATCTTAACCCCCTTCCCCTATCTTGCCCTTCACCCCACCCCCTCCCTACTGGTAACCACTAGTTTGTTCTATGTATCTGTGAGTCTGTTTCTGTTTTGTTAGATTCATTTTTTTTGTTTTTGTTTTTTAGATTCCACATGTAAGTGAAAACATATAGCATTTGTATTTCTCTGACTTATTTCACTAAGCATAATACCTTCCAGGTCCATCCATGTTGTTAAAAATGGCAAAATTTCATTCTTTTTTATGGCTGAGTAGTATTCTCATTGTATATATATACCACTTCTTTATTCCTTCATCTGTTGATGGACACACTTAGGTTGCTTCCATATCTTGGCTATTGTAAATAATGCTGCTATGAACATTAGAGTACATGTATCTTTTTAAAGTAGTGTCTTCACTTGATATATCGAGCTAGTTCTCCTCCCTCCAGATGTGGTCAGGGATACGCACACTGGCAATGGCTGCCTCTGCCCTGGTCAGAGGGTCTGTGCGGGCTCCATTCCCTCTAAATGTGTGCACTCTCACTGGCAATGGCAGCCCCTGCCCTAGTGGAGAGCAGTGCCAGAGCGAGAGGGGCTGGAGCAGGAACCCAGTGAAGGCTAGGGAGTGTGCTGGCAAGCCAGCCAAAGCACCAGGCTGTTTCCAATATGCTTTCTCTCTGCTGTGTGTGTGTGTGTGTGTGTGGTGTGTGTGTGTGTGTGTGTGTGTGTGTGGTGTGTGTGTGTGTGTGTGTGTGTGTGTGGTGTGTGTGGCGGGGGGGTAAGCAAGTCTGTGCATGCACTCTTCAAGAGCGGAGTCTTGGTTTCTTACAGCCCTCCAGTAAGCCCCACTTGTTTTCAAACCAGCTAAGGGGCTCATCTTCCCAGTGTTGGACCCCAGGGCTGGGATGCCTGAATGTGGCTTGAACCCCATGCTCCCCAGGGAGGATCTCCAAGCTGGTGATACCCCCTCCTCTTCTGTGTGCGACTCCCGACCAGATATCTTCTCCTCCCTTCCTACCAGACTCCTTTATGTGGACCTTTCTCTACAGTCTTTGTTGTAGAGGAGTCATTATTGCTAGTCTCCAGGTCATTTTCAGCGAGAGTTGCTCAGCAAGTAGTTGTATTTTTGATATATTCATTGGGGCAGGGGGTGGGGTGTGCAGGTAGGTTCAGTGTCCTCGCACTCCACCATCTTGATCTCTCAAGTGTTGAATTTTCTTAAATCTGCATACTTTCCCTATGGATTAGGTTTTAGAATCCAAGTTTCTTGACATTTATATCTTATCCAAGTTTGTTCTGTTCTACATGAAGTGAGTTGCTTAAATTCTGAACTGATAGTCCAGAGCAACGTGCGCTTCTCATTTTCCTCTATTTCTCATACCATTCACAGATGTGACCCTGGCTTTTTTTTTTAACTAATGAGGATAAGGGTAATGTGTGACAATGTAGGCAGTGAAGGTAAGTGGCAATTATCTCCATTAATAACTAGAAATGTGATTATATGAACATCTATTGCTTAATCAAGTAGCTTTTAGAGTGTCCATCAGTTAAAATGTTTATTATTAAATGTCAGTGGGGAAGAGAAAATAGTAGAAGAGACTCTGTAAGGAGGCCCTCTGGACTAGAAGACTGAATTTTGACTAATTTTTCATTTCATGGACTCATGGAGCTTTCTCTTCCTCTTTTAAGCTCATTTTTTCCTGACTTGACCAGCTAGTGTAAAAATTAGTATGCAGATTTGACATCTGGGAAACTCTCTTTACCTCTTGATTCCAATGATGTATTCATGTAATTTCCTGCACCACGTCTCCATATTTATTCTCTCTTCCAAAAGTAGTCATTTCACCCTCTAATAACTACTTAAGTTTGTTAAAGGAAAAACATACTAATTACCTTAAATTGATACAAGGTGTTTATAAACATTTTAAATATCTCGTTGAAGAATGAAATAACAAACTCCTAAAATTTTGTCTATTTATTCAACAAATAATGTTGAATTATTTTTATTCTTTAATGGTGATGTCACTGTAATTTTTCATAGTTAGGGAAAACATTTTTATGACTCTATTACTTTTGAAAACTCTTTGTAGTTAAATATCCATCTTCTTCGCTATAAAATTGCAGTTGGTTTCACCAATTTTCCCTAAAAAGTCATGAAGTATTGCATACAAACAGTTGTCATAATACCTACTTCATCAGATTGTTATCAGGATTAAATGAAGTAATGTATATAAAGATTTAATACAATTCTTGGCACGTATAAACTTTTCAATAAATACTAGCTGTTTTTGTTATTAAAGGTGAGAGAACCAAGATTCTCTGATTGTTTTTCACTGAAATATTTTACCTCTTTTTAGATATTTAGAACTTTTACATAGTCAATTAACCCATAAGATAGTAAATAAACCCATAAGATAGTAAATAAAAATGCATAACAAATATCTATTAAACTTATGTTCATACTTTTATACAAAAGAAATAGTAAGGATAAAGCTATTTAACACATTACACAAGGTGTAATATTGTCAGGCAACTGGGCAGTTTGTGATACTGTCAAGACGTTTGCTAAACAGTCCACAAAAGGGGCCCCAGCCCAACCCCAGCTCAGCTTAAATTGCCCTACAGAGTCTTGGGATTGGATTCCTATCCAGTCACCCAGAATCATGCTTAGCAAACTCCTCACTGGGAAAACAACTCAGTCTGACTCCACAAGATGCCCAGGGCCCCTTAAAACTGGAAAAGGTAGGTAAATAAAAGACAGTATGTGAATAGATTATATCAACTTGGACAGTACTCAAAAATAACAGTAAAAAGGAAAGAGAAAAGTTGCAGAATGGTAGGTATATCAGGACACCATTTGTATGATATATATATAAAACACAAGTAAAAGACAATACTAGGTACTGTTCATATATATAAAAAACACGTAAAAGACAATACTAGGTACTGTTCATGGGTATATAAAATATTAAAACACACTGTAAGAATACACAACACAGTTAGTTGCATTTGGGGAGGAGGGTGGGAGAGTATGGGACTAGGAATTGATAACAAATGGGAACTTCAGCTTAATTTTTTTATAAAAAAGAATTAAAGGAAATATGTAATTTATTAACAGTATTTTTGGAAATGGGTTTGATAGGGATTGCTAATTTATTCTATGCACTTTTCTGCATTGTTTACATTTCTAAAAGTAAGTGGGAAGAATATAAAAGCTAGAGGCTAGCTTACAGGCCAATAAAAGGTGGGGGAAGAGGTTGGTGCTGCATTGCCCTTATAATTTAGTTACAACCACTACATTAATCTTTCCTTTCAGTTAAACTGACTTAAGTGCATATATATTTCCCAAAATATGGAGCCGTTGTTTCAGCTTTAGACAAATATTTTTATTTAGTAAATATATGGAGCATCCACAAGGTGCCTAGCAGTACACTACTCAGGATTATATACAGAAACTAAATGTATGAATTTTTCAGTCCTGGTGTATGAGGGTAAAACTTGGTGAGGGCTGTGGTAAACCAAAAGGCCTCATCTAAAAGCATTCCACAAGGGCTTCTCTGGTGGCGCAGTGGTCGAGAATCCACCTGCCAATGCAGGGGACACGGTTTCAAGCCCTGGTCTGGGAAGATCCCACATGCCGCGGAGCAACTAAGCCCGTGCACCACAACTACTGAAGCCCGCACGCCTAGAGCCTGTGCTCCACAGCAAGAGAAGCCACCACAATGAGAAGCCCGCGCACTGCAACGAAGGGCTAACCGCAACTAGAGAAATCCTGCGTGCAGCAATGAAGACCCAACGCAGCCAAAAATAAATAAGTAAAATAAATAAATTTATAAAAACAAAATAAATAAATATTTTAAATAAATAAATAATAAAAACATTCCACTAAAGCTCAAATATGTTTCTAAACATGATGTGAGCCAAACCAAATGGGTCTGTGAGCCAAAGTCTTCTACAACTGCAAATTTCCAGTCTCCATGTAGATGCTGGGATAGGACTTAATTCTTTGGAAAGCCATGCTAACAGCCTATTTTGAAAAGGTTTACCTCTGCAGCTTTTCTGGTAATTGTTGTGACAAGATAAATGAAATGAATCACCTTAGTACTCAGAATGATTGGGTAATTATTTATATGCACCAAGAAGGAAAAATTAGAGTGGACATAACTATAGACATGGATAGTGTAGATTTGCCTGATTTTAGTAATTAGTTCAACAGCTTCCTAGATAAAACTTTCAATCATGGCAGATGTTCCATGTGTTATAGTACATGTGATGGTATGCTGAGTGGAGAGAAAAGGTCAGACGAGTGATAGACACTCTGAGTCCATCCTTCTTTATTTGCTCAAATAGTTATGTCATTTTGGTTTGTGCGGGTGGGGGAAATGTGGCAGAGCCTCAGGTGTAGCGAGTTGAACTGTTTCCCACCTGGAACAAATGTGTACCAGGATTTCAGCCTTCACTTGCTCAACTCCTGAAGCCAGGACGCTCCAGAGAGGGTAGAGGGAGCTCCCTAGTGGCCAGAGCCTGAAGTTCAGAGCCCTTCCTCTGGCCACACAGCCGGACCGCCTGCAAAAGAGACAAGCCAGAACAAAAGGCAATGCAAAGCAGGCTGGACTCTAAGAGGACAAGCTACATCTGTGGGAAAAGAGACCTATGGCCCAGCTTTCTTGCAAAATCATCAGGAAGAAACATGTGGAAGGGGAAAGAATCCGTTTTCCCCAATCATGTGTTCAAATTTTTTTCTGTAGTTATGTGACTCTATCATTAGTATTCAGTCGTGAGAATCCCAGAGTGTTTTGTCATCTGAATTGTCAGATGTGAATATAAATTGACTTTCTCTTGTGGAATGAGTACTTCTGTTCTCTGATTAGGGAATTACATTGAGATTTTGTTTCTTTAATTTATTAATCTGGTGTGTTGTTTTCATTAATTCCAGAAGTGGAAAGCTAAATAACCATTTAGAAGCTGCTATTCATGAGGCCATGAGTGAACTGGACAAAATGTCTGGGACTGTAAGTTAATTTATTTTTCCATTATATTATGTTTCTTTGGAAATAAATTGTATTATACTTTTTGGTAAAGTCTCTTAATTACTGTCAAGCAACTCACATAGCAATACTAAATTACTAGGCTCAGAAAAAGACTGATATCAGAAAAGATTAAAAATAACTTAAGAAAAAATAAGCTAGTGGTATTAACTATGTTTTTTTCCTGAGATAAGTACCTTTTTTTCCCCACATAACATTCTTTTAAAATGAGAGCAGCAAAATATTGAAGTTCAAATCACGGCTTTTACATTTGACTCTCAGAATAGCAGTGATCATTAGTGTTGCCTAAGTATTCAGTAATATAAATTTCACTCTGCCCATAAAACAAAAAGGGAAATTGAACATAGGGTCAAGATCAAGAGTATATAGACCTCTCATTTCCTTTCTACTATTACGTAAAAAAATAAAATATTTGGCCCCAAATTCTGTTGTTAAATTATTTAACACTATAACCACTGGTTTTAAAGAAGTAGAGTCTACTTTTTCTTTACATTTTTTTGGGATGGTGCATATAATAGTGTTGAATGTGAGAAGTTTACTCATCATTCTCTAATTTATATATTGGATAATGTAAATGCTCAAAATATAATTTTGATAATCTCTAATAAATGTGAATTATCGAAAGCTACTCAGCAATGAAAGGTAATTTACTTTTACTTGACACTGTGTTAAGAAGGTTATCTGAATCCTAACAAGTCATCTAGTGGCTATTGAATGACAGATGAGTTATACGTTCATAGAGTGTTGGGATTGGTATGGACTTTAGAGATTTTGTGATCCGACACATCATTTCAAAAGTGGGTAAACTGAGGCCCTGAGATGTTAACTTTCCTGGTAGAATTATAGGAAAATTCTGGAGCAGAGATTATAAACTCAAACGCCTTCTAGGGCCAGGCAAATAAAATCATTAAGTAAAAGGGGTCAGGTATGAGTAAAAGAGCAATTTCAGTGGATTAAGGAATGCCAACCAAGATGCACTGGTCAAGGTAGGCTGTGTACCAACTCTCAGTCTTAGAGGCTCAACACCATAAAGATGGTTCCTCACTTGGGTCTCCTTCTGGTTGAGGAAGGACTTGCTCCACACCATCATTCAGGGGCTCAGATTCTTTCTATTTCTAGTGTCCACCCTTCCCTAGGGCCTTAGAGTGCTCCATTACATCCTTTGCATCCAGCCCAGCAGGGGAGAGAAGACTGTGTATACAGAGGACACCAGGATAGGTTTTATGGGCCAGACCTGAGAGCTCATCACTTCTGCTAACTTTCCACTGGCCTGACCCAAAGACCATCATGTGGCCTTCTTAATTCAAGGGGACTAGTAAATGTGCTGTACACCGTGCCTGCTCAGGATGAAGAGAAGTGGGTTTGGCAATATCTCGCTAGCCTGTGTCTCAGGACATTTGGCCTTTGTGGCCAGCAGGCAGTCAGCAGTGCTGGGGACCCTGGCGACTTGGGGGCTGTGCTCTGTCCAGAAGGAGCTCCTGCTTCCATGCTGCAGCACATCTGAGCCATGTGAGGAATTGTGTCAGTGTTGCAAGATCTTCCCATTTTTCATGAGACGCTACAAGTCTAGAAGTAAAATTTCTCATTTTTTAGTGTTGCCAACTATTTTTGAAATATTAAAACACCATATAGCTAAATAAAATCCCTTTCCAGGCCACATTTGATCCACAGGTTACTAGTTTGCAGTCTTGAATAAAGGCTTCTTTCCTTAATTTTAAAAAGGTTTCAGTTGGCTCTTTATCAGAGACTAGTGGTTTTAAAGAATGTATACGGAAGGGTTAGGAGGATGAAGCAGTGTGAGAAACTCATAGGTGTTATTTTTGAAATATAATATTTTTTAAAGTTTTCTGTATTTGACTCTGAATAGCATTGGCCTTTGCTTTTATCTAAACATTACCTTTAAAACATGCATTCGAGCCAACTTGTAGTGGATCTTGAGAGCTGATTCTGCACATCTCTTCCTAAGTCTGAGTTCTGTGACATCCCATTGGTAGCCTGACATTGGCCGCGGTGAAAACATGGATTATACCACAGAGATTGCCATATGCTACAGTGGGCTTGTGTCCCTCCACAGGGAGCTGGTTGTTAAGCATTTACTACACCATTGCCTTGGGCGCATCCTGCCTTTCCTGGGTCCTGACCTTGCCTCCTCCTATCTGTATCACAACAGCCACAATACAACGTGGGGCACCTGATCACCTCCCTTGCACTTGTCCTCTGCCCCTCAAAACCATACATGCTGTCTGATACCTGGGAACCAAGTGCTGCTGCTGCTCCACCCCATTCGATCTGATACACAGCCCTAAATGCGGCTAGTTTCTGCATTTGTATATAAAGATGAGTTGTATGAATTGCTCTTCCCAGACTACACAAGCTTAGATTAGCCAACAGATGGTAGTGGTATTCTGTTTTCCATCCGATTCTTCTCCTAAGTAAACCTCCTTGGGCTGAGTTGTGAGCATGTTTGTATTATCTTTGACCCTTCTTAGCAGTTATAAAATAAGTACAGTGATGAAATAAAGAAGAAAATATGTTTAGTATATATTTATCCACTTTTCCAGACTTCAGTGAAATCAGTGATCCAGGGAATCTCTGATGGGAAACATCTTATTTTTGTCTTAAATGGACAGCGGGGGTAGCAACTGCAAGTCCCATTTCCCACATTGATTTTTTTTTCCAGTTCGTCCTCTGTATTCCACTAGTTGTGGGGGTCCACAGAGTGTTGCTCTGCTTGTTAGTTTCCAAGATTCCTCATCCTCTGTAGTGACTGTGGGCACGCTGTGATCTGGGCCTTGGTAAAAATTTTAAATGCCTCAGGATAGCAGTGATAGAAAATGAGGGCCAGAGTCTGTTCCCTACCCTGTTTCTTTGTCAGAAATCGTATGGTGTTTGTGATTTCAATCTCTGTTGTTGTTGTTTTTTTCCCATCTCTTTTATTTCCAGGTTCACCAAATCCCACAGGGAGACAGACAAATGAGACCCCCCAAACCCAAGAGGAGGAAGATCTCCAGATAACAGGGACTACTCCACCAATGCGCAGTGTTTATTAAAGGAATGTGCACAGATATAGCTGTATATAAGTATTGATATAGCCACTGTTATATCAATATTTATACTATGGCAGATGGTTAACACCGCCACAGGGTGCTAAAAGAAACAGTGATACAATATATTTTTTTTTTGATCAGGAAGGATAATGAATGCTGGAAAACCAATCAGAATCCCTGAATGATGAGAGTGATAGTCAAGAGATTACTGAGAAACTCTTTTTCTATAATACTAAAATTGTGATTATAAGAAATAGTCCAAATGTTTCTGAAGAATTTTCCATGTTGTATATAGAAAATGCAGAATTTCATGGTGATATCAAAAATGTAAATATTGTACAATATTGTCATGTACAAGCATACCTAATGCACACTTTATCTTTTATTGTACAAAGAAATAGTGTACAAAATTCTTTGGTTTCTATGGAGTACACCTACCAGAGACTACAAGTGTAAAGTGATAAATAAAAATACAACCTAAATGCTTTTCTATGATAATGTAAAAGATGCTGTTTTTGTATTTAACAGCAGAGAAAAGGCATGATAATGTATTAACTGAATTATGACATACACTGCACACCACTGAGTGTCCATTTATATTGTCTGTTTGGAATGAACCTTGCCTGGAAGCACTGGACTTGATTTCGGGTGTCTAGGAAATCGAAACCTTGCAGATTTCTAAAGGGACAAGGGCTCACAGGTCTAAATTAAGAATTCAGAAACTGCAACCATTTGTTGCATATTTTTTTTACCTAAGTTTTAAAGTAGAATAGGTTTTATAAAAAAAAAATCTTAGATGGGATATTTTACTCAATCATTTCTGTAGTTAACATTTGATAGCCACCTCTTGAACTAGAAAGCTTATGCTGCACCACCACTAACGCTCAGAGTTGAGGTTTTTTTGCAGACAATACCTGACAAGATAAAACTTTCTGTTTCCATACATGGAGGCAAAGCCCCGCTTTGAAACCATTATCAGAGGTAAGGTTGATTATAATTCAGTTTTTCTATAGCAGCAAAAATAAGTACAAATCATCAAAGCAAGTTTCACATCCATTCATCAGTATTCCTTACACCAGAAGTTAAGGTGGCTTACGAAATTATTATCAATGGTAATTTTTTATCAGTATTATGTAAGATATCAGATTTATTTTATTTAAAGAATTATTTATACCATTAACAGATTCTTATATATATTAATGTGGCTGAAATGTGCAGGTTGAATCTATTAACCAAATTATTTATATTATATTAAGTAAAACAATGTGAAACAAATGTAGAGAGAAAATACTACATTGCAAGTATACAAACCTAAAACTGTGAGCCATTGTAAAGTACAAGGTTATTAATAAGAAATGTAGCACAACATAAATGTCTTCTTTTCACAGTTTTTGTGGTGGTGGTATAACCCTATCTCCCAGGCAATTGAGCCAAGTTTCAGGCCTTCAGCCTGAAATTGATTGGATTGGATTCAATTGATGGATTGTCAAAGGAAGGGATCCCTTATCCCTTTTTTCTTAGAGCCACCAACCCCACCTCCAAACCCTTAACCCTCTGGAGAGCACTGCCTCTTCCCCTCACCTGGGATTCCTTCCACAGCCTACTGCTTCGGCTTCTGGGAGGCCCTCCAATGGCAGACTCTGAACCCGTTAAATGCCCACCACCTCGCTTCTCTTCTCTCATCCACCCCTCCAGCTCCTCTGTCCCATGATGTAGCAGAGTTCCAGTCACTCAGGAAAAAGGAGACCAAGGTCATTCCTCTGTTTGGTTTCTCGGGGCCACAGCACAGAGCACTGCACCTGGGCTCACTTTTGATATCAACAGCTCTTAGTTCTTCTCCCAGGTCTCCTGTGTCTCTCTGTCCTTTCCATTCCCACTCTCACGCCTACCCCCAAGCCTGATGGAATGCAACTGGCTACACTGGGCTTCATGGCCTGGAGGCAGGAACCCTTCCTTCTGGGGGTAGGTTGAGTTTGTCTTTCCTGTCATGGCCAGATTGCCTGCCTGGTCCTTCCTGCAGTCACCTGAAGTAACCTTGTGTACTTTAGTTGACTATTTTTGTTATAAGTTGATGTATTTGGTATGTTTAAACCATTAATGTTGTCCTTTTTTGGTACCAGTCTGCTTTTCTACTGTTTTGTCTACACGGTTATTTTTATTTACAGATTCACAGCATATGTGTGTTTGCGTGTTGGGTGTGTCTGCGTGTATGTGGGTTTGTGTGTGTGTTGATATGTAGTTTTTTTAGCCTTTGCTTTTTTGTCTTCAGACTGAGTTTATGTCTGCCAAGCCTTCTTTTTGATATTTTAAACTAATTAGGTTTCTGCATCCCTGACCCGTGTATACTTTACATCAGTAGACCATGTAAAGTATGTTTGTGCCCGTGATTTCACTGGTTGCTTATGGCTTGATGTGGGTGCTAGGTATTGTTTCAGTCCACACAGCTTTTTTTATCTTTTTTTTTTTTTGCGGTACGCGGGCCTCTCACTGTTGTGGCCTCTCCCTTTGTGGAGCACAGGCTCCGGACGCACAGGCTCAGCGGCCATGGCTCACGGGCCCAGCCACTCCGCGGCATGTGGGATCTTCCTGGACCGGGGCACGAACCCGTGTCCCCTGCATCGGCAGGCAGACTCTCAACCACTGCGCCACCAGGGAAGCCCGGTTTTTTTTCTTTTTTTCTCTCTTCTACAGTTCTATGGTTTCATGTAAGCAGTTAATGTAAATATTGTTAGCATTACAGGTCATGCAGTGCTGTAACATTTTTTTAAATGTTGCACCTACTTTACAATTAAAAAAATTGGTCACTCGTACTTGAATTTTGCCCATAGAGCCATTTCTTTCTCTTTGTATTAAAGCCAATTCATTTTTTTAAAATGAAGGCTAGCTCTTCTACATTAGTACATTTTTTTATTCCCTAAAATAAACTTTTTTTTCAACAAATCTGAGAATGGAAACAGAATGAAAAAATTTTGCTCTTTTAAAGAACTTAATAGTCCCTGATTTTATTTTGTGCCCTTTAACAATCTTAGGAAGCACAAGGAGAATAAATTATACCTTTAGGTGTTTTTTTAAGATTATTTCAAATGAGTGAAATCTAACTGAGCAGCACTTATTTAATCTGTCTTGTTTGTAGCGTTAAAAGCAATCATGGTTTTTATTTATTTAAGGAACATTTTTGGTTTGTACTTTTTAGTCCTATTGTGCATGAAAATTCTTTGAGAAGAATATTCATCCCCTGTGATATCGTGGGCCACTTTTAGTCTTTTATTTGAACCCTGACTTTGAGTTATTTGCTACATCTGTTTTTTAAGTAAACACAAGCTTCTTTTTTGAACGTAACACTGCAGAATTTTGGGAGGAGTGGAGGGTGGTTGTTCTACTTTCCATAAGTTTTATGAAGATTTTCAGCTGACTTATCCCATGAGGTGATTCTTTTTTTCATGTCAGACCATGATAACATATTGTAGTTAACTTTGGTCATCTTCCATGCAGTTTGCAAAGTTCCCTTGTAAGTCACAAGTGGTTTCGCATTGAGATTTTAAAATCTAAGATGCTTAAGATGCTGGTGACATTGCTCTTTCTGAAAAGAAAGACAAGATTCTAGACCTTACTGAAAATCTGATATCTTGTTTACTTTGCCCATTTATGCCCAAGTGATGTAATGCAAGACTCAAGGCTTTTCAATGTAGTGTATAAAATGAGTTATGCATTACTTGACTCATTTGGGGACTATGAACAAATACTATCAACCAACCAGAGCTGTAATACTGAATTATTGTTTATCTTTTTCTTTCATTCACTCTGTCACATTTGCATTAGCCAAAGAGATAAGAAAATTAGTAATTCATATGTGTAAACAACCCAGAAGTGAATATTAAATCAGTGAGCCAAAAAGCAATAAACAACTCAAGCATGGGAAATCCTGCCAACAGTGGGCAGTCTGATATAGAAAAAATATATAAAAAACATTATCTTCAAATATGAAAGATTAATTTGTATCTACTGTAAATATGTATTATCAGCCTTATCTGCTTTTATACACACTGTGTGTGTACCTCAGTGACCTTTTATAAACCGGAAAAATGGTTGATTTAATAATTTGTTATGTAAATACAAAGTTGTCTATAAATTGGAAAATTTGATGCCAGATGGCTTCACAATATACAAATGTGTTTTGTAACATCATGCCTTTATGGATTAAGTATAAATACACTGGATTGTCTGTGTAGCAGAGTAGCAATTTACATTTCACCTGCATATCAAATGGATATTTTTGTCCAAATGGTTATACTCTTAGAAAAAGAAAATGACCTGAACGGTTTCAATGTGAAAAACAAATACGGTTTTGAATTCACCAAAACTCCTTTTCACACTCAAGAGTCTATTCAGTTCCACACTAAATGCCTTGTATTATGATATTTCCATAGGAGATTCATTGATTCAAGACTGAGATCTACCTAGGAAACCTCCCCAAACTGAATAATTCTACTTTAGAGACAGGCTGTGCATCTTAATTTCTAAATCACAGGCAGGGGAGAACCACAGCCTTCTTACTGCTTTTTAATGTATTCTTTTCTGCTTTGTTTCCATACATCATGGAGAGCACCACACAGACAAAGAGGGCCTAGTTCTGTGCACCAAGGTATCTACAGAGTGTCATCTCCACTCAGAGCTCCTCGGCCTCAGCACTGTTGACATTTTGGGTGAGCTCATTCTTTGCTGTGGGGCCTGTCCTGTGTATTCTAGGGTGTTTGGCAGCCTCCCTGGCCTCTACCCACCAGATGCTAGTAGCATCCCTTCCAAATTGCGACAATCAAAGGTGACTCCAGACATTTCCAGATATCTCCGGGCGTGGGAGTGGGGGGCGCAGGTGGGAGACAAAATGAGATTCAAAAACCACTGCGTTAACGGAATCAGTTCTGGAACATATGTCTGTGTAAAATATGGGCATGTTTTGCATGCTGTAATCAACAGGAAACTGATTCCTAGATCAAAATCCAAAGCAAAATCCATGCCAAAGGAATGCTTCTCAGTCCATGTTTAAGAAAGTGCATATACTAGCTTCAGTTTCATCTTGAATACACTTGACACTTTTGATTGTAAGATTGACCCAGGACAATCCTGTTTTTTTTTTTTTTTAATTTATTTTTTTACTTTTGGCTGCATTGGGTCTTCGTTGCTGTGCGCGGGCTTTCTCTAGTTGCAGTGAGTGGGAGCTAATCTTTGTTGAGGTGCATAGGCTTCTCATTGCGGTGGCTTCTCTTGTTGCGGAGCACAGGCTCTAGGCACACGGGCTTCAGTAGTTGTGGCACGTGAGCTCAGTAGTTGTGACTCGCGGGCTCTAGAGCGCAGCCTCAGTTGTTGTGGCACGCGGGCTTAGTTGCTCTGCTGCATGTGGGATCTTCCCAGACCAGGGCTTGAACCTGTGTCCCCTGAATTGGCAGGCAGATTCTTAACCACTGTGCCACTAGGGAAGCCTGACAATACTGTTTTGAGAACTTCCAGGTAGGGCTTAGAATTACCTAGTGTGGTTCAGAGTTTGCGAGAAGACTGATGGGCCACTTTGGTGGAAGGCTTCCCGGTGATAGTGCAACTGTCTCCCTTGAGTCAAGATGAGGAATGTGGCTAAGTGTATGTATGTATGTATATATCGATGTATTTTAATAGCTCTCTACATCAGCCTGGTACAAGTATCTGTGGTTTTTGTATGATCCTCTTTGAAGTTCTGACAGAAAAGTTCAATAGATCTTGGAGATGTCATTGATACATTTATTAATTCAGTAAACATTTGTTGAGTCCCACTCTATGCCACAACCTATATGCAGCAATGTGAATAAGGCAGACCCATTTCCTGCCCTCACAGAGCTGCTAAGGAGGAGACCACTTAAACATGTAAGTACGATAAAGGGTGATAAGGGCTGGGATAGGGTACACATCACAGGCCCCTGACCTAGTTTAAGGGGAATTGAGGCTTGAGTGAGGATCAGGGAAAGATGCATAGAGTTAGACAAATAAGAAGTGTGTGCCTTGTGGGAGAGTAAAGGAGAGCTTGTTATGAGCAGAGAGAAGGGCTTGTATGAGGCCTGGAGGTTAGAGGAAGCAGGAAAGAAGAGCGGCTAAAGTGCATAGTGCTAGGGGGAGTATGGAGAGAAGTGGGGCCAAGAACAGAGTGGGGGTCAGGGCATGTCCTGTCAAGACCGCACTGTAGGGAATTCCCTGGCGGTCCAGTTGTCAGGACTCCATGCTCTCACTGCTGAGGGCCCAGGTTCAATCCCTGGTCGGGGAACTAAAATCCCATAAGCTAAACCACATGGCAAATAAATAAATACATAAATACATAAAAATAAAAATATTAAGAAAAAAAGAGACCGCACTGTCGCGTGATGGTAATGGGGACCATGGCAGGGTTTTAAGGACGGGCGTGATATGACCAGGTTTGTGTTTTAGAAAGATTATTCTGACTGAAGGTGAAGAACAGGAAGTTGGAAGGGGACAACATCAAGTGCAGCATTTTATTTTATTTATTTATTTATAAATTTTTATTTATTTATTTTTGGCTGCGTTGGGTCTTTGTTGCTGCGTGCAGGCTTTCTCTAGTTGCAGCGAGCAGGAGCTACTCTTCGTTGCGGTGCGGGCTTCTCATTGCGGTGGCTTCTCTTGTTGCGGAGCACGGGCTCTAGGTTGCTTGGGCTTCAGTAGTTGTGGCTCACGGGCTCTAGAGCGAAGGCTCAGTAGCTGTGGTGCACGGGCTTAGTTGCTCCACGGCATGTGGGATCTTCCTGGACCAGGGCTCGAACTCATGTCCCTTGAATTGGCAGGCGGATTCTTAACCACTGCGCCACCAGGGAAGTCCCCGCAGCATTTTATTTTTTTGTGGTATAGCTGATTACAAGATTACGTTAGTTTCAGGTATACAACATAGTGATTAGTGATTTGAAGATTTTCGTAGAATATACTCCATTTAAAATTGTTATAAAATATTGGCTATATTCCAGGTGCAGCATTTTTAAAAGGAAAATTTTTAAAAGATCTGAGCCCACCATAATTCTTCATATTACATTTGTTGAGCAAGTTCCATCCCAGTCTTGAGGTATGTACATAACTATGTTTGTGTAAATTCACACTAATAGTCATGAAAAAATGCTATTCAGTACACTTACGGTTACTGCCAACATGATTCCCTATGTCTCTCACACAAATTAGTGCTCTATTGGTAGAGCAATAATGTTTCTACTTTGATGATCAGAGGTTGGGAACGTTTGAAGTCCCAAAGCATTTTGTTAGATTGTTAGGAAGCAAGGCCTGCTTCCCAGAATGCACAGGTAAGTATAGGTCAGGTCTAGGCCCTCAGCACCATCCCTTCATCCTACACACCTCACTGGAAAACAGGAAGCTGCAGAGGAGCATGCGAGATGTCAGAGGTACCAGGTGAGCACCAAGGGTTATGAAAGCACAGGAAAGCGGGACCACAGGGAGTCAGGGCCCCGAACAAGGCCATCTGGCTACAAGGACCTCTGCCCCACGGCAGGGGGGACCACAATGGCCTTTCATCATCCATTCCAGCCAGTGTTTATGTACATGCCCTTCAAAATATCCCCAACCACAATTAGTCACCTCCTACATTCAATGAACATTGAACTCGAGGGCTTTTTAAAGCTAATTATCTGTTTTAAAAAAGGGGGGGCCAGAAGCAATTCTATGATCCAGATGCCAGCAAACAGCCCTTCTCTCTGGCACAGGGTCCTGTACACAGGAAATGGAGCCTCAACAGAGAGACAGCCCATTATAACGTTTACAAACTGGTCCTTGGAGGGGGATTGTCTACATTGAAATCTAGGCTGTACCACTAAATAGTTGTTTGACTTTGGGCAAGTTACTTTATCTGTGCTTAGCCTCCAGGTCTAAGAAAGAGGGATAATAACAGCACTTCTCTCATGGGGTTGATGAGGGATAGAATGAGATAATGCAGATAAACTCTTAGTGCCTGGCACATAGCAGGCACTCAGGGACTGTTTATTGTTTTTGTTTGTTTGTTTTTTGCGATTCGCGGACCTCTCACTGTTGTGGCCTCTCCCGTTGGGGAGCACAGGCGCCGGACGCACAGGCTCAGCAGCCATGGCTCACGGGCCCAGCCGCTCCGTGGCATGTGGGATCCTCCCGGACCGGGGCACGAACCCGTGTCCCCTTCATCGGCAGGCGGACTCTCAACCACTGCGCCACCAGGGAAGCCCAGGGACTGTTTATTGTTAAGCTGCAGTTTGAAAGTTTAAATTAGAAAAGGGAACTTATTGCCAGGGTAAGTTTTTGTCAAACATAAGGAGGAGTTGTGTGTAAAGTTGCTGTCTCCCCAGGAAGCCTTTTAAAGGTAGAGTGGTTCCCCTGTCCAGGGCAAACTGCAACACAGAAGCCCTCTCTGGTGCACCCTGTCCAGCCCAGTTTCTGAATCTGCTTCCCGGGGTGTTTCTCAGATGAATTCCGTTGTCTATAATGCCACATGCAGAAATGGACCAGCAAAATGATGTCCCAAGAAACTAGTCTGGAAAATGATTTCTCCAAGAAGAGCATTGGCTGTGGTAACCAGGACAGAAATGGAACTTCAGCCACAGAGTGAACTTAGAACCGGCTCTTCAAATAAGTAACTCAAGATGTGAAAAGTTTAAACAATTTATAATCAGTCAAATCAGAGAATGCAGCGTTTAGAACAGGGAAAGGTGTATTTGACTTGAGAGGCTGAAATTTGGTGTCCTTGTTCTTGCCCCTGACTGGCTCCGTGAGTTAGGACAAACCCCTGAAAAGATTCTGGGGCCAGACTCCTAGGGTGTGAGTCCAGTCATTCAGTAGCAGTGTGACCTCAAGTAAATTACCCTCTAAGTGCTTTAGTTTCATCATCTGAAAGTAGGGCTACTGGGATCATAACATTTTTTGAGGATTAAATAGATTAATTGACATGAAGCACTTAGAAGAGTGTAGGCTTGGAGTCAATGCTATGCAAGTCTAGCTATTGTACTGTTATTACTGTTAATAATAGAAGTGGAGCCTCACTCAGTTCCTTCATCCACAGATGGGAACGACGAAACCCTCACTTATCTTGAACCAGTCTTCTTGGGGTGGTCACTTGAGGGAGTCCTGCTCTTCACATGGAGCCATTTATTTCTCTTCCCTGATTTCAACATAGATGCTCTTGAGAGGAGTAAGCCTTTGAACCAAGCAAGTGTCAGGAAGTTCCCCAAAGATTTGAGAATATGGAGGGTTGGAAGAAGAAGTTCATCACTCTCCTAGGATGAGCCTGTCCTCAGACATGCATGAAAATGAAAAGAGATAAATACACGGAGGCATGCTTTAAAGAGGAGAGGAAAGAACTAATAATCTAGTAGTATTTTTCAGCACTATTAAGGATTACTATTTGTTTCTTACTTGGAAGTTTATATCTAAATACTATACCTAGACTTTTTTGTCTAGGTACAAAAAAGTCTAGGTATAGTATTGAAGTATATGAAAAATACTTTTAAGACTGTGAAGCCTTAGGCATATCATGCTAAAAGAGGGGGAAGAATTTGTCAAACACTGGTGAAAGGAGTAGGTTTAGCTGAGCACTTAGTTGCCAGGGGCAGGGCCTCTCCAGGGTTTCTTGTCTTCAGCTCCATGGGCCTCTGTGGAACACTGATTATGGGGAATGTGGTCAGGATGACTGGTCACCTAGGGCTTTGGTCCCTGGACTGTGACTGAATCCCCCCAGAACATAGCTCTCCCCACCAAGTTAATCTTAAATAGCTTTCATGGTCAGGGAAGATATCCTTTGGAAATCTGAGATATGTTACAGTTTCTGTCCCCCTTTTCCAATCAAATAGGGATCATCTAGAATCGGTAGGTTCCTTCAAATTTCAAAACAAGCATGGAGGTTAGGAGCCTGTGATTTCAGGCTGAGTCTCATTGTTCTGGTTTATTTGGCACAGACTGGGAAGCAAAAATTCACAGGAGCCAGGAAAGAAAGCATGCAAGGACTGGTGTGGAGTAATATACCGGCTCTCTCTGGACAAGCCATCTGTCTGAACAAGAGCAGGCAAAGCTGAAGAGAGATTGTTCCCCCACCCCACCTTTCTCTTTGCTTCCCAGCTCTTCCCAAATGTCCAAGGTGATTACGGAGCAGGTGAGGCATCCTGGGAGGAGGAGAAGTGTGTGCACTGTGTTTCGTCATCTTTATTTTTTTATTTTTTTATTTTTGCTTTATAACAAATTTAATCAGTTATACATATACATATGTTCCCATATCCCCTCCCTTTTGCGTCTCCCTCACACCCTCCCTATTCCACCCCTCCAGGCGGTCACAAAGCACCGAGCTGATCTCCCTGGTGTGCACTGTGTTTCTGTGCTTCGTAAGGCAACCAGGTTAGCCAAGAGATCAGGCCATATAGCAATGGCCATTCTGAGGAGCTCATAGCTTTCTGAGCAGAGAACAAAATAAAAAAGAGATGTGGCTCCTGCCTTAAAGAATAACTTCCCTTGTTCTGAAGCAGTGGTTTCCAAACTTTATTATCAGAAATTCCTATCAGTAAAATAAAAATAAAATTGGGGACATACTATATATAAGTATACGTGTGTGTGTGTGTGTGTGTGTGTGTGTGTGTGTGTGTGTGTGTACTATGTGTACTACTGAATTAGTACATTATGTGTGTTACAAAACACCCAAAATAAAAATTAGGAAAGACTGAGATGAACCAAACAGAAATAGAAATTTTTATTTTTTCCCTCTTTCTCACCCCAGTAGATTATCTTGCACTGTGCCTGGGGTGTGTGCACTCAACTTTGGAGATCACTCTAAGTGATGAAATACTGGGAGGTCATGGCATGTTGCTCCAATACCAAAGGCAGCGATGGAACCACACCATCAACGGGAGCTCCTTGAGGAGGGACCCAGTTTTTCTTATTCAACTTTCTATGCTCAGTTCTAATTAAATGGTAGGTAAAGAAAGAAGAAAGGAAGGAAAGCGTCCTGAAAACCTGATAACTGACGTGGAATCCATGTTTTATATTAGGTTATATGACTAACCTTGATCTTTATATAAGCTCAAAGTGTCTATCAAATCTATCTCTCTGGCTGTGAGACAGGGTCACCTTCTCAGGAGAGTTTCTGATCCATGTGCAAGGGCCAGACTGTAGGCCCCACACTGCTGCTCCCACCCTCGTAGAAGTGAGAGGACACACCAATGCCATGCTCACTTACCTGGGCCAGGCACCCTGAGTGTGTGCATGCATGTGTATTCTATGCACTCCCAGCCCCAGGAAAGTTCTGGAGCTTTCTTGAAAGAAACCCAATGTGTGTGGTTCTAGGCAGCTCATTCATAAGGTCATAGTATTGTAGAAAAGGAGCTGAACCAGGCTGTAGTCTCAGCTCTGCTGTGTGACCTTGGACAAGTGCCTTAACATCTCTCAACCTGAGTTTTCTCATCTGTCCTGAGGGGAACTGATGTCACCCTACCTGACCCACAGGGTTATCATGAAGTTCACATGAACATGCTTATGAAGATATTTTGCAAAAAATGCAAAACATAGTACCTTGATGTCATAAGGTATTTAGACTTATGTGTTAAGGTCTTTTCAAGGCACAAACTTTTCCTAGAAATCCTGGGGTTAACTATCCTGAGAAACTATCTCTTGAGGAGACCAGCTCAGAGGGATACTGGTTCATAGTAGATTTCTAATCTGAACCCAGAGTTCTGGAGGCTTCATAAGCCTAAAGAAGAAACCAAATGGACAATGGTGACTCCCATAAAGCAATTTGGGTAGATTTCCATTTTTCTAGATAATGCCAAGATTTCCAAGGGAGGAGATTTGTCTGTTCATTTCTTCAATAAATATTTATAGAGCATCTTATCTCTGAGATAAAGGCCCCTTCCTCAAGGGCTCTTGTTCCTGAAAATGAGAAAAACTGGTGAACAATCATTGCCATACACTGACAAGAGCCACAAGCAAGATGTGACTTACAAACAGCTTTGGATACTACTGGGAGGCTTAAATATTGAGGAATCAGGTAAGTGACTTATGGAAGTACAGGAATTCAGGCATTGCCAGGAGAGGTAAAGGACATTCAAGAGAGAGGGAAAGAAGTACAAAGGCCAGGGGCTGGGTGGGGGATGGAAAGAGGTAGAGAATAGCCTGGTTTTCGGGAACTCTGAGGGATCCTGTAAGTCTTGAATGTGATGTCCAGGAAGGAGAGAGGTAGACAATAAACCCAGAAAGTAAGCAGAAGCCAGCTCATGGTAAAAGTGGGGTGCCAGCAGGTCTTTTAGGCCAGCAGAACTTGGAAAGCCATTCGAAACATCTTAAACCAGATGAACGACAGCCATCTGTCTATACACATACCAACAAATATTTGTTGTGCACTTAGCATGTGCCAGCACTATTCTAGGATACAATGGTAACTATGGCTGCCATATTCCTACTCTCACAGAATGGATAGTCTAATGTCAAAGATAAGAAATTATTAAAGTGTAATGAGTATTATGATGGCCATAGGAGTCTATGGCACCATATAATGTTGTTTTACAAAGGCCACTTGTCAATATGCCTCAAGATGAGGCCACTTAGATGATATGTAACTCAAATGTTGTTCTGCAACTATGACATTCACCCATGAAAACAGCTAGGAAATAATAAAGAATATAAGTGGCAACTCTGGTCAAGATTCACCACTGCTATATCCACATCACCCGGGTGTGCCTACCCCAGGCTCAGCTAGGTGGCTATCATCTGAGGTGTTGGTTGCAGTCAGATGGTGCCTGCAGAGTCATGATGAAGGCTTCCTCACCACATGTCCAGTGGCTGATTGATGCTGGCTGTCAACTGGGACCTCAGATGGCACTGTTAGCCAGAACACATGGCTTCTCCATGTGCTCTGGGCATCCTCACAGCATTGTGTCTGGCTTCTCAGAGCAAGTGTCCCAAGACACATTAGAAAGAGCCAGCAGGAAGCTGCACAGCCTTACTAATCTAGCCCCCTAAGTCACATGTTATTGCTTCTGCCCAATTCGTTTGGTTGGAAGCAAGGCCCTAAAGCCAGCCCATATTCTGGAAGAGGGGAATTTGACTGCCTGTCCTGATGGAGTGACAAAAATGTGCAGACACATTTAAAGCCACTACATAGGTTTTCAACAAAATATGTGATTGGGATGTAGTCTCTTTGCTGGTATAAATATTGCTAAGATAAAAATAATTGCTAATATTTGGGGAACACTTATGTGAGAAAAACAATGCTAAGCACTTTACATGTTGTGAAAATTAAATGACATACCACTCCCCATCCTATGGGACAAGTACTATTTTTTCCCATTTCACAGATCTGGAATCTAAAACTGAAAGATTTCAGGTAATTTGCCTTTTTAAAAATTTATTTACTTTTGGTTGCATTGGGTCTTTGTTGCTACACACGGGCTTTCTCTAGTTGTGGCAAGTGCGGGCTACTCTTCGTTGTGGTGCACAGGCTTCTCATTGCGGTGGCTTCTCTTGTTACAAGCCTGGGCTCTAGGTGAGCGGTCTTCAGTAGTTGTGACATGTGGGCTCAGTAGCTGTGGCTCACTGGCTCTAGAGTGCAAGCTCAATAGTTATGGCGCATGGGCTTAGTTGCTCCGTGGCATGTGGGATCTTCCCATACCAGGGCTTGAACCCATGTCCCCTGGATTGGCAGGCGGATTCTTAACCACTGCGCCACCAGGGAAGCCCCTAATTTGTCTGTTTTACCCAGATTGAAAGTGGCAGCCTCAGGAGAGGAGCCCAGGTGGGCTCAGGGTCCAAGCACTCATCCATTAAGCCAAACTAACCCGTTTCCTCAAGGCTCATATATAAGATGAAGTCCAGGTACTTGAAGTAGATTTCTCCAAGTTAATGAGTGAATGTATAACCGTATCCAACCTCACATGAAAAGCATATTTGTACAGTTCATAACAAAATGGAGAAAATGTCTTCCTGGTAGCTCTTATGCGAAGGTCTCTGGAGGAAGGAGGTTGGCTTTAAGAGAAAGATGCTGTGATAATCCTTTTGTGGAGTAGAAGGGAGATGCCCCAGCCATGTTGCAGGGCAGGAGAGAGCATCTTGGAAGAGGAGGTGCTGACTCTTGTGGGGGAAGGATGAAGAAAGAGGCAGGTCTCCCACACTTCAATCCACCCCATTTCCCACAGGCAAATCGGGGAGATTTTAGGAGAAGAGACTTATCTAAAGGATATTTCCTTCTTGTAAAGAGGTTTACAGGAAAGATGCTACATGCTGTGCCACATGAACTCCCTCCGCGCCTCTGAAAATTTTCAGTGAAATTGCAAAAACTCATGATGAGTTTTGGTGTAGTTGGATTTATTGTTATAGCTAGTTTAGGGGCTGAGTTTTGTATCATGAATGGCTCAGAATTAGCCAGTGCTCAAAGGGGGGGCATTAACTTCCGGGGTCTTAAATCTTGCCCTCTAACAAGTAGTTCATGTCCCTGACAAAGTGATGGAATTCATTAACTAGGTGCAGTCCCAATAAGGCCCTCTTCATCCTTGCCAGGAATTGGCATCAGACTCAGTCTGTTCCAGAAAGAATGAATCTCCTCCACTGAGCATAAGCTTACTGACTGCCTACAACACTGATCATACCCAGATACTAACAAACCTGGGTGACATTAAATTCTGGATTAAGGGGCTGTTCACCTTGTTTTGCCCACTCTAGATACCAGGAATCTACCAGGAAGGTAGGTCTCACTTGGTCCAGACACATAACAATTCTTCAATGAGTCTATGAAACCAATTCCAAGTACTCACTGAGACTAACCCAAAGCTCTATGGTGAGAACCAGGTAAATTAGACCGTTGTTATTCATTTGGTCTCAATCCCAGAAAAAGGATGAGATTTGGAGACTGGAGCTGGGCAGAGCTGAGCAGAGCTGGAGCTGACCTGCAAGAGTCATGAAACGTGAGCAAGAAATAAACCTTTGTGGTTTTAAGCCACTAGGATTTGGGGATTGTTATAAAACACTCATAATGTAAATTACACACTTACTGTGTGGAAGGCTTTCTGGAATATGGAGTTGTACAAGATGCAGTCTCTGACTTCTAGAAGCTTACAATCTAAGAAGGTTACACACCCAAGTATCCTGTAAAGTAGCAGAAGTGGCCAAGATGATGAGTGAGGCAAGAGGACCATAAGGACGGTTAGCAGCATGGAAATTCAGGGGAGATTTCATAGAGGAGGGATGACTGGGAGGCTCAATGATGCAGGGAATGCAAAGAGAAAAAGGACTGAGGAGATGTCTGTGGATTTTGTTTCTAGAAGACAAATAGGGGGCTTTGAGGAAATACTTCCAGGTGAGGGCATAGAGGGGGCAGTTAAGGGGTAAAGGAGGTGAAGAGGAAGCAAACCCATCAAAAAAGATTACTCTTTCAACATGTGCAGTGAGAGAAACCATAAGGATAGGAGAAGTCAAAGGACTGTGCCGTTTGCAGGATGAGGCAGCAAGCATACTTGGGGTCTCCACCCTCCCTACTCTCCCTCCTCATAGAGTCTACCCCGCCCACTGTGCCTGCTGAGAGGAGAGGGAATTGGCCAACGCCAGGCTCCCAGCCTCAGATAACTGGACCGAAGGGGGCACCTGATTTGAGGAGGACAACCCAAGTTGTGAATGACATAACGCTTCAGTGACCGGGCTCAAAAAGATGACTGGGGAGGAAACTTGCACAAGCCTCTTAGATAGCCTCATCCACCAGAGGGCAGACAGCAGAAGCAAGAAGAACTACAATCCTGCAGCCTGTGGAACAAACACCACATTCACAGAAAGACCGACAAGACGAAAAGGCAGAGGGCTACGTACCAGATGAAGGAACAAGATAAAACCCTAGAAAAACAACTAAATGAAGTGGAGATAGGCAACCTTCCAGAAAAAGAATTCAGAATAATGATAGTCAAGATGATCCAGGACTTCGGAAAAAGAATGGAGGCAAAGATTGAGAAGATGCAAGAAATGTTTAACAAAGACCTAGAAGAATTAAAGAACAAAAAAACAGAGATGAACAATACAATAACTGAAATGAAAACTACACTAGAAGGAATCAGTAGCAGAATATCTGAGGCAGAAGAACGGATAAGTGACTTGGAAGACAGAATGGTGGAATTCACTGCTGCGGAACAGAATAAAGAAAAAAGAATGAAAAGAAATGAGGACAGCCTAAGAGACATCTGGGACAACATTAAACACAACAACATTCGCATTATAGGGGTCCCAGAAGGAGAAGAGAGAGAGAAAGGACCAGAGAAAATATTTGAAGAGATTGTAGTCGAAAACTTCCCTAACGTGGGAAAGGAAATAGCCATGCAAGTCCAGGAAGCGCAGAGAGTCCCATACAGGATAAACACAAGGAGAAACATGCCGAGACACATAGTAATCAAATCGGCAAAAATTAAAGACAAAGAAAAATTATTGAAAGCAGCAAGGGAAAAATGACAAATAACATACAAGAGAACTCCCATAAGGTTAACAGCTGATTTCTCAGCAGAAACTCTACAAGCCAGAAGGGATTGACATGATATACTTAAAGTGATGAAAGGGAAGAACCTACAACCAAGATTACTCTACCCAGCAAGGATCCCATTCAGATTCGATGGAGAAATCAAAAGCTTTACAGACAAGCAAAAGCTAAGAGAATTCTGCACCACCAAACCATCTCTACAACAAATGATAAAGGAACTTCTCTAAGTGGGAAACACAAGAGAAGAGAAGGACCTACAAAAACAAACCCAAAACAATTAAGAAAATGGTCATAGGAACATACGTATCGATAATTACCTTAAACGTGAATGGATTAAATGCTCCAACCAAAAGACACAGGCTTGCTGAATGGATACAAAAACAAGACCCATATATATACTGTCTACAAGAGACCCACTTCAGACCTAGGGACACATACAGACTGAAAGTGAGGGGATGGAAAAAGATATTCCATACAAATGGAAATCACAAGAAAGCTGGAGTAGCAATACTCATATCAGATAAAATAGACTTTAAAATAAAGAATGTTACAAGAGACAAGGAAGGACACTACGTAATGATCAAGGGATCAATCCAAGAAGAAGATATAACAATTATAAATATATATGCACCCAACATAGGAGCACCTCAATATATAAGGGAACTGCTAGCTGCTATAAAAGAGGAAATCGACAGTAACACAATAATAGTGGGGGACTTTAACACCTCACTTACACCAATGGACAGGTCATCCAAAATGAAAATAAATAAGGAAACAGAAGCTTTAAATGACACAATAGACTGGATAGATTCAATTGATATTTATAGTACATTCCATCCAAAACCAGCAGATTACACTTTCTTCTCAAGTGCGCATGGAACATTCTCCACGATAGATCACATCTTGGGTCACAAATCAAGCCTCAGTAAATTTAAGAAAGTTGAAATCATATCAAGCATCTTTTCTGACCACAATGCTATGAGATTAGAAATGAATTTCAGGGAAAAAAACGGAAAAAGCACAAACACACGGAGGCTAAACAATACGTTACTAAATAACCAAGAGATCACTGAAGAAATCAAAGAGGAAATCAAAAAATACCTACAGACAAATGACAATGAAAACACGATGATCCAAAACCTATGGGATGCAGCAAATGCAGTTCTAAGAGCGAAGTTTATAGCTATACAAGCCTACCTCAAGGAACAAGAAAAATCTCAAATAAACAATCTAACCTTACACCTAAAGGAACTAGAGAAAGAAGAACAAACAAGACCCAAAGTTAGCACAAGGAAAGAAATCATAAAGATCAGAGCAGAAATCAGTGAAACAGAAATGAAGAAAACAATAGCAAAGATCAATAAAACTAAAAGCTGGTTGTTTGAGAAGATAAACAGAATTGATAAACCATTAGCCAGACTCATCAAGAAAAAGAGGGAGAGGACTCAAATCAATAAAATTAGGAATGAAAAAGGAGAAGTTACAACAGACACTGCAGAAATACAAAGCATCCTAAGAGACTACTACAAGCAACTTTATGCCAATAAAGTGGACAACCTGGAAGGAATGGACAAATTCTTAGAAAGGTATAACCTTCCAAGACTGAACCAGGAAGAAATAGAAAATATGAACTGATGAATCACAAGTAATGAAATTGAAACTGTGATTTAAAACTTTCCAACAAACAAAAGTCCAGGACCAGATGGCTTCACAGTTGAATTCTATCAAACATTTAGAGAAGAGCTAACACCCATCCTTCTCAAACTCTTCCAAAAAATTGCAGAGGAAGAAACACTCCCAAACTCATTCTATGAGGCCACCATCACCCTGATACCAAAACCAGACAAAGATACTACAAAAAAAGAATATTATAGACCAATATCACTGATGAATATCGATGCAAAAATCCTCAACAAAATACTAGCAAACAGAATCCAACAACACATTAAAAGGATCATACACCATGATCAAGTGGGATTTATCCCAGTGATGCAAGGATTCTTAATATATGCAAATCATTCAATGTGATATACCATATTAACAAGTTGAAGAATAAAAACCATATGATCATCTCAATAGATACAGAAAAAGCTTTTGATGAAATTCAACACCCATTTATGATTAAAACTCTCCAGAAAGTGGGCATAGAGGGAACCTACCTCAACATAATAAAGGCCATATACGACAAACCCACAGCAAACATCATTCTCAATGGTGAAAAACTGAAAGCATTTCCTAGAAGATCAGGAACAAGACAAGGATGTCCACTCTCACCGCTATCATTCAACATAGTTTTGGAAGTCCTAGCCACAGCTATCAGAGAAGAAAAAGAAATAAAAGGAATCCAAACTGGAAAAGAAGAAGTAAAACTGTCACTGTTTGCAGATGACATGATACTATACATAGAGTCCTAAAGATGCCACCAGAAAACTGCTAGAGCTAATCAATGAATTTGGTAAAGTTGCAGGATACAAAATTAATGCATTGAAATCTCTTGCATTCCTATACACTAATGATGAAAAATCTGAAAGAGAAATTAAGGAAACACTCCCATTTACCATTTCAACAAAAAGAATAAAGTACCTAGGAATAAACCTACCTAGGGAGACAAACATTCTATGAGGCCACCATCACCCTGGTACCAAAACCAGACAAAGATACTACAAATAAAATTACAGACCAATATCACTGATATTTATGCAGAAAACTATAAGACACTGATGAAAGAAATTAAAGATGATAAACAGATGGAGAGATATACCATGTACTTGGATTGGAAGAATCAATATTGTGAAAATGACTATACTACCCAAAGCAATCTACAGATTCAATGTAATCCCTATCAAATTACCAATGGCATTTTTTTACAGAACTAGAACAAAAAATCTTAAAATTTGTATGGAGACAAAAAAGACCCCGAATAGCCAAAGGCGTCTTGAGGGAAAAAATGGAGCTGGAGGAATCAGACTCCCTGACTTCAGACTATACTACAAAGCTACAGTAATCAAGACAATATGAAACTGGCACAAAAACAGAAACATAGATCAATGGAACAAGATAGAAAGCTCAGAGATAAACCCACGCACCTATGGTCAACTAATCTATGACAAAGGAGGCAAGGATATACAATGGAGAAAAGACAGTCTCTTCAATAAATGGTGCTGGGAAAACTGGACAGCTACGTGTAAAAGAATGAAATTAGAACACTCCCTAACATGATACACAAAAATAAACCCAAAATGGATTAGAGACCTAAATGTAAGACCAGACACTATAAAACTCTTAGAGGAAAACATAGGAAGAACACTCTTTGACATAAATCACAGGAAGATCTTTTTGGATCCACCTCCTAGAGTAATGGAAATAAAAAAATATTTTAAAAAATGAGACCTAATGAAACGTCAAAGCTTTTGCACAGCAAAGGAAACCATAAACAAGATGAAAAGACAACCCTCAGAATGGGAGAAAATAGTTGTAAATGAATCAATGGACAAAGGATTAATCTCCAAAATATATAAACAGCTCATGCAGCTCAATATTAAAAAAAACAAACAACCCAATCCAAAAATGGGCAGAAGACCTAAATAGACATTTCTCCAAAGAAGACATACAGATGGCCAAGAAGCACATGAAAAGCTGCTCAACATCACTAATTATTAGAGAAATGCAAATCAAAACTACAATGAGATATCATCTCACACCAGTTAGAATGGGCATCATCAGAAAATCTACAAACAACAAATGCTGGAGAGGGTGTGGAGAGAAGGGAACCCTCTTGCACTGTTGGTGGGTATGTAAATTGATACAGCCACTATGGAGAACAGTATGGAGGTTCCTTAAAAGACTAAAAATAGAATTACCATATGATCCAGCAATCGCACTACTGGGCATATACCCAGAGAAAACAATAATTCAAAAAGACACATGCACCCCAGTGTTCATTGCAGCACTATTTACAATAGCCAGGTCATGGAAGTAACCTAAATGCCCATTGACAGATGAATGGATAAAGAAGATGTGGTACATGTATACAATGGAGTATTACTCAGCCGTAAAAAGGAACAAAATTGGGTCATTTGTTGAGTCGTGGATGGATCTAGAGACTGTCATACAGAGTGAAGTAAGTCAGAAAGAGAAAAACAAATATCGCATATTAACGCATATATGTGGAACCAGAAAAATCGTACAGATGAACCGGTTTGCAGGGAAGAAATTGAGACACAGATATAGAGAACAAATGTATGGACACCAAGGGGGGAAAGTGGCGGGGGGTTGGGAGTGGTGTTGGGATGAATTGGGTGATTGGGATTGACATGTATACACTGATGTGTATAAAATTGATGACTAATAAGGACCTACTGTATTAAAAAAAATGTGCCTTCTTGATAAAATGTTTAAAATAAGTCAAAAAAAAAAAAAAAAAACGATGACTGGGGACAATCGTGTACCTTCTCATAGGAGTCCTGAGCCAAGAGAGACAGCTGAAAGATATTCTTTAGGAATGGTTCCTTGAGCTGAAAATCAGGTACAGGAGAATTAAGTGGCCATTATCCATTCGTGTGCATACCAAAGTCATGAGGACCCACAGGAAGTGGCTGGGAAAGGAGAACAAGAGAACAGCAAATACAAGGAGAGAAGTGGAGAAGCCAGGAGTAAGGGATGACAGTAATGAACCTATGGTGCCTCATGATGTAAGTCTTTACATTAATATTACCTCATTTATTTCTCATAACTGTCCTATGAGATGGGTGCTATGATTGTCCTCATTTTACAGATGAGGAGCCCAAGACACAAAGAAGTTGTACCCAAGACACAAAGAAGTTTTGCCCAAGATGACTTGCAGGAAAGCCATGATATAAACTAAATAGCCTGGCTTTTAGCCACCTTGATCACTGCCTCTTAAAAGGGAGATGAGAGGTGCTCCCTGAAGCCCCTGGGAGTCGACCCTTCCTAAGGTCAGGCACTTGAGTTTCATTGGATTTCCTGAGATCATCTGAGCCATCCAGAGTGGCTTCAGTTCCTGGCAACCAAAAGAACTCAAACCAAATCAGATGGGAGACTTGAGCTTTCTGGGTGAGAGAGACTGCAAATGTTAGAGAGAAAAAGGGATTGTTGATGGAGCAGACCTGCAAGGAAGCACAAAAGGGGTGGGATTAAGGGTGAGAGAGAGATTTTTCTTGTCCCATAGCCAGGACCATATGGCTTAGTTTTACCATCAGGCGCCCACAGTGCCAAATGGCAAGTTAGACAACTAACCAAACCAAGAGGAGTTACACATAACTCAGGGGCTGTGCCTTGCTGGCTGACGCAGCCACTAATGGAGCCGGTGAGACTGGGCCTACATGACTCCTCCTTTCCGAGCCCTAGTTGCTCTGTCAATAAAATTGGGATGATGATAAAAAATGGAGAGCATGTGACTTTCCAGGACTCTGGGGAAACTACCGAGGTACAGAGCGCCACGGTAGGGCTGCCCCCTGTGGCAGCCAGACCCGGGGTCTCGAGCCAGGTTTTCCAGAGGCTGTCTCGGAGGTAGAAGTCTGAGTGCAGGCAGTTTATCAGGGAATGCTCTCAGGATCAACACCTGTGAGGGGTGAGGTCAGCCAGAGTGAACAGAGGGAGAAGTTGCAGCAAAGGCAGCAGCCAATTTCGTGGGGAACTTGAGCTAGGATGGCCCCTAAGACTTGTCCCAAACCGAGGCAAAGAGCTGTGCCTTTGAACCCCACACCCTTCGAGAAGTCACTGGGCCTGGGATGCCCTGTTAGGTGAGGCAGCTCCCTTGAGTCAAGGGCAGGTCCTGGGGAGAGACTCAGCCGTGAGAGCTTCAGCAGGCAACATCCTGTGCAGATGCGAGTGGGGAGTGAATGCCTCAGCCTTGAAAGGGGGGATCTGGGCAGCATCCCACAGCACTTGCTGCACAAAGAACTGAACACCACTTGTCAGAGACCAAATCAGGCAGGGAGCCTGGGCTTTGGGAAAGTGGGGACTGAAAGGGGCCAGGAGGAGACGGCAGAAGTTTGTCTTGTACTGATATGATCTCGCTGTGTCCCCACCTGAAATCGTCAGGAAAGTACATGACCTGTGAAAATGCCGCACGTGTCTGGATGTGTGTGGAAACTCTAAAGAAAGGACTCCTGTGTCTAGTCTGAGGCCAAGAAGCCCAAGAAACTTAACAAAAATTCAGAGAGAAACTGGAGATAATGAGGCAAGGGAACTTTAGGGAGGCCACAGAATTACAGTTTGGGCCAAGTTTAACCTAAATCTCCAAAGGGCAGGGAAGTCTCAGGTGTGTCATATTAGGCAAGGGCACTTTTCCCGGCCTTCAGCGGGGTTTTAAGGATTTCAGAGCGAAATAGAAACTGCTCTCTGCAGCACGTGTGTTCCCAGCCCACTTCTGGGCTGTTAAGTTACTGAGAATTGTACCAGTCCTGATTCTGGGGACACACTATGAAATGAGTGTGAGGATAAGCCTCTGCCCAAAGCATCCTCACTTCAGGGGAGCACGCACAGAGAAAGGCCATGTGAGGACACAGCAAGAGGCATTTGCAAGCCAAGCAGAGAGGCCTCAGGAGAAAACAAACCTGCCAGCACCTTGATCATGGTCCAGCCTCCAGAATGGTGAGAAATACATTTCTGTTGCTTAAGCCACTAAGCCTGTGGTGTTTTGTTATGGCAACCCTAGCTGACTGAGACAGGGAGACAGGTAACCAGGAAGCAGGGGGCTGAGAAGGATGGTGCAGGAAGATAAACCCACCCACGTGTCCCCCATTTTCTCTCTCATCTCTTTCCTGCCTCACACGATCTGACCCTGGAGGGGTCAGTGGCCAGGGGACACCTGGCAGAGACATGTTTCTAAGGCTGCATGTAACTCTGGATGGAAAAATGTATAACACTGGAGACCAGAGCCTCTCAGACTCCTTTGCCAATCAGCTTTCAGGCCGGAGGTCACCGGCTGCAGGCACTTGAGGAGGTAAAGGGAAGAGAAGCAGCTTCACACCCATGCCTCCTTTGCTTCCTGACACTTGTTTGCTTCTTGTTGGCTATTGCCATGGTCACTGACCTGAATTCAGCTTTCAAGGTAAATTTGTTTCACTGTAATACTTTTGGTTCCAGTTTGGAACTTGGGTAAAAAGTATCACCCAGTTTAAGAAAATGTTCAACGCCCAAATCAGAACTGAAAACAAGGAAGGTGAGAGTTTACTCTCTGGGCCTCCTTATCTGAAAAATGAGGCAGTTGTACTAGATTTGTGGTTTTAAAAAAAGTTTTGTTTTTTTAACCACAAGAAGGCTTTCTTCAGAGGAAATTTTTCCAGGAAGTAGAAACAAGGGAGGTACATATGAGCTGAGTTGCTCAAATCAAAGGGGAAGGGTGAATTCCAGAATCCTGCCCACCGAGGTGAGGCTCTGCAGAGCAGGGTCTGAAATCATTTTACTATCATCTCTGAAATCCTCTTCCAGCCTCTAGTCTGTGATCTCTGAGGACTTAGTGGTCTGAGCCGGTCACCTCCTTGCCACACTGTGGGGAGAGAGTGGAGCTGGGGCCCAGGGGAGGGTCCTCAGCTGTTTCTCCTAAACTCACCATCCATCCGTTCACTCCCCATGGGGGAGGGAGGGCTGGGCAGGGAGAGAGGCCAGGTGAGGTCATCTAGCTGAAGCTCCTCCACAGAAAACCAGGAGGAGTGGCCCCAAATGATACATCCTGTGACCCAGGGCGGGGGAAGCCCACTCACCTCCCAGGACAAAACTGCCCTGTGCTGTGTATATTGCTGTCCTTTCCTCCTGACTTCTTGCTGCAGGAAAACCCTTGCTCCCTTTGTCTAAGACTCTAGTGTCCCTAAAATGTCTCCCACAGGCAGGCATCAATATGCCCCCGAGGAAGTCTGGCCCTGGAGAGAAGTTGAGGGGACAAGCAGTGTCTTTGGCATGAGTAATGCAGCCCCCGGTGCGCTCTGAATTGGCCTCTTAGGACATTCCTGCATATTCTAATGATGCTGTCCTTGGTCTAAACATCTCTGGAAGAGCCTGCATAGCCATGGGGTGAGGGTAGGATATCTTTTAGCTTCATAGTCACCTCTTATGTTTGACTCCAAATGCTTTCACCCAGCTAAATTACCCACTCTATCCACCAGACTTGCCCGAAATGACTTTCTGTAGTTCTTAAAACTAAATTTACCTCCTGAATGATAAAGACTTGCTGTCATCAAAGTTACTCCAAAGACAGTGGCTGAGGCAAATCTAAAGCGGTCTTCAAGGGGCATCTGAGCAGTGGCTATGAACAAACACCTTGAGAGGGGAAAACTCTCCCCTAGGAACAGAACCTCCAAATGTGTGCATGAGAGAATGTGACCTCAGGGCGACATGATGCATGTGCCTAAACAGATGCAGTCAGATCGAAAGCGACTGTGTGATTCAAGCTGGGGGCGCCAGAGATGCTGAGAAAGACAAGACAGACAGAGAAAACCTCCTCATAAAAAGTAAGAAGAATTCGTTTAGATAAAAGAATCCTTTAAAGAAATGTAACCAGTTCTGGGTCTTAAAAAGGCTTAAATCAAAGGGGCTGAAACAGGGCAATCATTTGCAATTATGAAATGCTTGTAAAATATTAAATGTGTTATATTTAATTTTTTAAAGTGTACACCTCCATGTTTCGTTTTGGGTTTGGTTTTCATCTTTTTTTAATTGAAGTATAGTTGATTTATAATGTTGTGTTAGTTTCAGGTGTACAGCACAGTGATCCAGTTATACATATTTTTTTTAGATTCTTTTCCCTTGTAGGTTATTACAAAAATTGGGTATAGCTCCCTGTGCTATACAGTAGGTCCTGTTGGTTATCTATTTTATAATAGTAGTGTGTATCTGTTAATCCCAAACTCCGAATTTATCTATCCACCCCCCTTCCCCTTTGGTAACCGTAAGTTTGTTTTCTCTGTCTGTGGATCTATTTCTATTTTGTAAATAAGTTCATTTGTATCTTATTTTTTTTGGATTCTATATATAAGTGATATCATATGATATTTGTCTTTCTCTGTCTGGCTTATTTCACTTAATATGATAATCACTGGGTCCATCCATGTTGCTGCAAATGGCATTATTTTGTTCTATTTTATGGCTGAGTAATATTCCATTGTATATATGTACCACATCTTCTTTATCCATTCCTCTGTCAATGGACATTTAGGTTGCTTCCAAGTCTTGGCTATTGTAAATAGTGCTGCAATGAACATTGGGGTGCATGTGTCTTTTTGAAGTATGGCTTTCTCCAGATATATGCCCAGAAGTGGGATTGCTAGATCACATGGTAGCTCTGTTTTTAGTTTTAGTTTTTTGTTGTTGGTGTTTTTTATTTTTTTTGTATTATCGTTTTTTAAAATTCTTTTAATTTTTTAAATTTTTTATTGGAGTATAGTTGATTTACAATGTTGTGTTAGTTTCTGCTGCACAGCAAAGTGAGCCAGTTATACATATAAATATATCCACTCTTTTTTAGATTCTATTCCCATATAGGTCATTACAGAGTATTGAATAGAGTTTTCTGTGCTATACAGCAGGTCCTTATTAGTTATCTATTTTGTATATACTAGTGTCTATATGTCAATCCCAGTCTCCCAGTGTATTCCTCCCCCTCCCTTTGCCCCCTTGGTAATCATAAGTTTTGTTTTCTACATCTGCGACTCTATTTCTATTTTATAAATAGGTTCATTTTACCATTTTTTAGATTCCACATATAAACGATATCATATGATATTTGCCTTTCTCTGTCTGACTTCACTCAGTATGACAATCTCTAGGTCCATCCATGTCGCTGCAAATGGCATTATTTCATTCTTTTTTAAGGCTGAGTAATATTCCATTTTATATATATATATATGTAATATTCCATTATATATATATATATACACTGCATCTTCTTTATCCTCTCCTCTGTCGATGGACACGTAGGTTGCTTCCATGTCCTGGCTATTGTAAATAGTGCTGCAATGAACACTGGGGTTCATGTGCATTTCTGAAGTATGTTTTTCTCTGGGTATATGCCCAGGAGTGGGATTGCTGGGTCATATGGTAGTTCTATTTTTAGTTTTTTAAGGAACCTCCATACTGTTCTCCATAGTGGCTGCACCAATTTAAATTCCCACCAACAGTGTTGGACGGTTCCCTTTTCTCCACACCCTCACCAGCATTTATTGTAAGCCAAATTATTTTCTTAAAAAAGCATAAGAAACTGGATTAACTAGCTGTGTGATCTTGGGCAAGTCATTTTAACATCTCACTGCTGCAGTTTCTCCATTTTTTATATAAGGGAGTTGGACTCCAGGCTCTCTAAGCCCCCTCCAGCCTGGGGTTTATTCTCCACAACATCCCTGAGATTCCTCTGAGAGAAGTCCTTTGTCCCAGGCACTAGGAGGACATACAGCCTGCTGGGTGAGGAGCCACACAGCCACTCCTCTGGGAGGTTGAGCTCCCCCAGGTGCTGCCAGGAGAAGGCAGAGATTGGGGACCTGCAGGGCCTTCAGACCTACTCCCCTCCTCCCAGGTCAAACGGAACAAATTACTTTTCCCTGTGGCCCGATTTCCTGTGAGGGACTGTTCTCTCCTAACCTCCTCCTCTTCTTCACCCCCTCAAAGGGCTTGGACTTTCCAAAAACAAGGGCTTGGCCACCTGCTTGGGAAGAAAAGAGAGAGAGAGCAGTACACATGGAAGGATCAGGAAAGCCAGTCTTTTTTTTTTTTTTTTTTTTTGTGGTACGCGGGCCTCTCACTGCTGTGGCCTCTCCTGTTGCGGAGCACAGGCTCTGGACGCGCAGGCTCAGCAGCCATGGCTCACGGGTCTAGCCGCTCTGCGGCATGTGGGATCTTCCCGGACCAGGGCACGAACCCGTGTCCCCTGCATCGGCAGGCGGACTCTCAACCACTGTGCCACCAGGGAAGCCCAGGAAAGCCAGTCTTTGCATCCTTCACAAGTCAGGGAGAAACCTGCCGGAGGGGTGTCCTTATATCCCCCGCCTTTTCTCACCAGCTCTGACTACAACCAACAAAGAGAAGAAGAAAGAGAGATAGAGAGGACAGGGGAGGAGGGAGAGAGGGAGGGAGGGAGGAAGGAAGGAAAGAAGGAAGGTCCGCTCACAGGTGCTCTACCACTGTGAGCATGGGCAGCCCAAAGTAGGGGGCTGGGGTGCAGACACTGGGCTGGGCACGAACACCTGGTTCTTAATCTAGGCTAAGGGTCTCCCAACATTTCTGAAAGTACCAACCCCTAGTGAAAACTTTTTCTGAAGGCACCTGCAATATGTGTTTGTTTGTTTATTGACACGTCCTGCGTTCTAAACTATAACTATTAAAAATATGGGTAGAACATACACTAAAATGATACAGTTAAGCTTTTGCACAGCAAAGGAAACCATAAACAAAATGAAAAGACAACCTACAAAATGGGGGAAAATATTTGCAAATGATGCAACCATCAAGGGCTTAATTTCTAAAGTATACAAACAGCTCATACAACTCAACAACGACAACAAAACAACCCACTCAAAAAAATGGGTAGAAGACCTAAACAGACATTTCTCTGAAGAAGACATAGAGATGGCCAATAGGCACATGAAAAGATGTTCAATATCACTAATTATTAGATAAATGCAATTCAAAACTTCAGTGAGGTACCACCTCACATCGGTCAAAATGGACATCATTAAAACGTCTTACAAATAACAAATGATGGAGAGCATGTGGAGAAAAGAGAACTCTCACACAGTTGGTGGGAGCCACTATGGAGAACGGTATGGAGGTTCCTCAGAAAACTAAAAATAGAATTACCATACGATCCAGCAATCCCACGCCTGTGCATATATCCAGACAAAACTATAATTCAAAAAAGATCCATGCACCCCTATGTTCATAGCAGCACTATTCATAATAGCCAATACATGGAAACAACATAAATGTCCATCAACAAATGAATGGATAAAGAAGATATGATACCTTGAGGACACGGTGAGGGGGAAGGGTAAGCTGGGATGAAGTGAGAGAGTAGCACTGACATATATACACTACCAAATGTAAAATAGATAGCTAGTGGGAAGCAGCCGCATAGCCCCAGGAGATCAGCTCTGTACTTTGTGACCACCTGGAGGGGTGGGATAGGGAGGGTGTGAGGGAGACGCAAGGGGGAGGGGATATGGGGATATATGTATATGTATAGCTGATTCACTTTGTTATACAGCAGAAACTAACACACCATTGTGAAACAATTATACTCCAATAATGATGTTAAGAAAAAAATACCTATGAGTAGGAGTTCTAATATATTCTCTGCATCCTGGCCTAAGCCTTGGGGCTGATCACTTAGGGTACGTAGACCCCCTGGACATACACAGTGATGTGCCGGAGACACTGGAAGCCACCATAGACGTGACACATCTTCAGAGAGCATCCGTTCCACTCAGATGCGAGTAACTCAGAATATAGATGTGAACCCAGCTATGTTATAGAATAGGATGTACAATCCACGTGAATTTTTAAAGTCAAAGAGGAGGCTTGGGAGATAGTTATGTTGCTGTGGGAAACCCTGGGATCTGGGTCAGATCACCAAGGTTCTGGCTTCTTCTGAGGCTGGGGGCACTTGGCAAAAACGTTTCCAAAGCAGTGTTCCAAGTGGGAGCAATTAGGCCCAAGGATGAGATGGTGCTGGGGGTTAGGGTGTCAACATATGAATTTTGGTAGAGGAAACAATTCAGCCAATAACATAACTATTTTCTCAGCTTGGTTAAAGTGAAGCAATAGGAGAAAAGAGAACCAACCAGCTCACTGTGTGAAATGTCATAAAGGCTTCACTGGGGCCTGATGTGAATGAGAGAAGACTGGCCCAACTTGGCCACTTCTGGGCAGGACCCAGGGGTGACCAGCCTCTACTAAGGGCCTTCTCTATAGCAGAATACTGATATGGGCTGAATGTTTGTGTCCCTTCAGATTCACTTGTCAAAGTCCTAACCCACAGTGTGATGGTATTAAGAGGTGGGGCCTTTGGAAGGTGATTAGATCATGAGGGTAGCGCCCTCGTTATGGGATTAGTGTCCTTATAAGAAGAGCCTAGAGAACTTTCTCTCTCTCTCTGCTGTCTAGCATGTGAGGACATGAGAAGAAAGCCATCTGCAAACCAGGAAGAGGGCTCTCACCCAAACAGAAAAGAAACCACCAGCACATTGATCTTGGACTTTCTAGCTTCTAGAACTGTTAAAAATGTTTGTGATTTAAGCCACCTAGTCTGTGGCCATTTGTTACAGCAGACAAGCTAAGGCAGACTGTGAGAATTCTAGGGGTGTGATGACCCAACCACACATGTGCAAAGGAAGAACCTCCTTGATCACAGTTTTGGCCCCATTGCCCAGTGAGTAGAGCCGTCTGAAGGCAGCAGCTGTGCAGGGCCTGCAGGGCAGGTTTTCCAGGGGGCAACTTCCCCAAGAACGTGCCCCCAAATTCTCACTGCCCCACTGACCCCAAGGCAAGTCCCCTTCCTCAAGATGTGGTATTGCTTGGACACTGTGCAGTCCAGTTTTGAGGTCTATGTCACTGTGGTGGCCCGAGTCTCTGAGGGTCAATGGCGAGGAATCGCTTGCTGATCCGGCAGTGGGGGTTTGCCTGGGTGCTGACACCAGGAGCCATGTGTAATGCTGGTAGCAGCTCTGCGCAGCCCTAATCTAGTTTATGCAAACCCTGTCGTTTTGCAGCCCACAAGGAAGGCTAGGAGAAGGGACTTGCTTTGATCTATTATCGAAGAAGATTTTGCACCTATGTGAGAATGGCTAATGCTAAAAATATTGCTGTTTGGGAGAAACATGAGCCCATCTATGCCCTAAATTCAGATATTTTAAATGATATTGTGGCATCCTGGAACACTCAGCATTAAACAAACAAACGTGAAACTCCCTGTTTCATTCTTCAAATGAAGACCAAATGAGGCGAGAGCAAAGCACCCAAGTGCTTGTGCAAGTTTCCTGCACCTTTCCTTGTGTGGAGTCCTCCATGACCCTGTGCTCCAGCGTGGCCGTAGCTGCCAGAAAGCACAGCAGTGCTGTCCTGCTCAAGGTCCCGCCACAAGGCTCTGCACACGAGGGCTGGGGTTTGCAAACTTTGCTTCAGAAAGAAGTTTCCTCCACATTCTGCTCCAGCCCACGGGACTGGGATTCGAGTCAGGAGTCAGAGTCTGAATCGAAGCACTGCCTCCTACAGCTGTAAGGGATTAGCTGGGGTGAGCTTTTAACCTCTGAGTCTGGATTTCCCTGTTGGTAGGGTGGGAATCACAGTATTTGACCTTCCCCCTCGTGGGGCTTTTGTGAGAATCAAATGAAGTGGTGCAGGTGAAATTACCTGTAAACCATAAAGCATCATATACCTTTTGGGGGACATTTTGGGGGTTTTGTCACCCAGCATATTTTACCTCTCCTTCTAGTAACAGTATAATTGTTATGCTACAACCTAATTTCCTCTGGACAACCAACCTCATCCCACTGTTAGTCCCCAGGCTGCAGGTGGACTTGACCCTTCCCCCAGTCCCAGAAGCTAGGGGTGTGGCTCAAGGCGTGGCTGAGGAAAGCCTTGTCTCCTCTAGCCTCCTCCTGTGGTGTACTGGCCCTCATAATCCTTTCCAGTGTCCTCCAGTGTGCTGTCCTGCGTTGCAGAAGCTGTACAGCTAAAAACTACCTTTTCCCGACTCTTCTATAGGCAAAGATCTGAACTCAAATTATAATCCAAAATTTTCCACTGAAACTAGATTTGGAAGGCAGAATTGCAGAAGAGATGGTGTCCCTATGACTTTCACGTTTTCTGCAGGCATACATGCTCACAGAGACACTCTCTCCTGCAGCAGTGGTCCAGCATCTGGTCAGTCGTGTCTTGAGTTTGAGAAGTAGGTTGGTGGTAGTGGCAGTGGTGCCATCAGCCTCCTGGTCTCCCGATCCCTGATTCACAAATATGACAGGTGGTCTTGAACTCTCCTGTTCTCATGGTGGCCTCTGGATCCCCCCATCTCTCCCGAGAAGGTCAGTTCTGCTGTATTCTGGGAGTCACTTCTAAAGATTCAACCTAGAACATTTCTTCAGACGATCCAACAATTTTGTAAGCTCCTGGTACTAAAGTTAAATCCCTCTCTGCTCTAAATATCTAGAGTGGCTTCTGTATTCTACCAGTGAATACCTGTACATGGTACAGATGACATGGGTACTTCAGACCCCATTTAGACCAAGGAGAAGATCAGATCACAGAATTTCATTCAAACAGTTAAGAAATACAGGTTAACTTTCTGATGGACTCTTGGAGGTTTCGAGGCCAGAGCAGCTGGCCGCAATCTTGCCTCCACAAGAGGTCGGAGAAAAACACCAGCACGAGGGGGCCAAGCCAAGAGATGAGAGAATCCTCATCATGACACCATTTGAGTAGCTGACTCAAGGCAACTTCTTGTTCTTGTGACAAACCTATCCTTGGGCTTTCGAGTTACATGAGCCAACAAATTTCTCCTTCTGTCTAGGACAGTTGGAGTTGGGCTAGTCTGTCATTTGGCCAAAACATAACTCATCAGGCATAATGACCATCACAGGAGAGAAACCACAGAGCAGCATTGGTCAGAAGCATATAGATCACACGTTCTCAACGAGGGGTCAGCCTCAACATCACCTGGGAACATTTTACAAGATACAAATGGACAGGTCTGGGCCTGGGCCTTCCAGATCCCAGGAGAGGATTTCTGTCAGGTGAGGTGGTCCTGTGCACCACCAGAGAACCTGGCTGCTATGGATCAACCCACAGGATCCATGGCTGTGGATTAAAAAAACCCTTAGAATTAAATCACTCAGTACTGTAACCACCAGATGAGAATCCTATCAAGTGAAAGGTTGCAGCCCAGCTTGTATGAGCCAAAGCAGCTGGGCCATTTTTTAAAAATTGTAATAAATAAGTGAATACATAATCAATCCCTTGAGTGCCAGGTCTCTGTTCTGTGTGCTCCCAGAGCTGTGCTTTTCCATCTTGATTCTATGCCCCTGAAAAGAAAACCAGTGTAGGGGAAAATGTTGACAGACTGTTGTCTGTGACGTCAACCAACAGAAAAAGCTAAACGATTGATGCTCATTCCAGAAAGTGTTTCTACTGTGGGGTTTGGGAGGTGCAAATTTAAGTAACCCTTCCTTTTCTGGAATAAGTATTAACTATTTGATACCAAAAGCAACCTGAGGAAGGAAAGCAAATGTTTTGATGCCTGCAATGTGTATAAGATGTGACAGTGTTGGAAACAGCCCTATGGAGTGAACAACCTCACAACTAAATACCGATCAAGCATTTCTGAAGTGCCTGGCCAGGGCTTGGGTGGCCAAAGATAGACCAGACATGCCCTGTTGGGTCAAGAAATTTACCGTCTCCAGAGAAACAGGCTTGGTGAAAGAGCATAATCATTTAATAGAGGATTTTATCTTTGGAATCAAACAAAAATTACTTAAAGGCAAATCTGAATAATAAGCTGGGTGATCAAACCAACTGACTCTAAAGTATGACTCACAGGATTGTTCTGAAATCTGCTCCCAAAAATACTTCTGCAAATACCGTGAGCCTCTTGGAATGTGCGTGTAACCTCCTGAGGTACCACTTTATTTTTATTTTTTTATTGTGCTGTAGTTGATGTACTATATTATATAAGTTTCAGGTGTATAACATAGTGATTTATGATTTTGAAAGGTTATACTCTATTTATAGTTATTATAAAACATCGGCTCTATTCCTTGTGCTATACAATGTATCCTTGTAGCTTATTTATTTCATACATAATGGTTTGTGCCTCTTAATCCCCTACCCCTATCTCTCTCCTCCCCAGTTCTCTCTCCCCACTGGTGACCTCTAGTTTGTTCTCTAGATCTGTGAGTCTGTTTCTTTTTTGTTATATTCTCTAGTTTGTTGTATTTTTTAGATTCCACGTATAAGTGATATCATACAATATTTGTCTTTATCTGAGTTATTTTACTAAGCATAATACCCTCCAAATCCATCCCTGTTGTTGTCTGAGGTACCATTTTAAAGGGGCAAATTCATTCAATGTATAAATTCCAGTTTGGTTTTTTTTTTTTTTTTTTTGGTTTTGTTTCCAGAAACTCATATAGGCAAAAGCGATCATGTAATTAAATGCTTGGTTGATGGAAATTTTCTCTAAACTGAATTTCCCCAAGCCTTCCCTGGATGTGAATATTTATTAGGGCACATAAACGTTAACAGTAAATTATCCTGGCCCATTGCCTCTGACCAGGCATCCCCTTTATGTCTCCCTCTGGCTATTGCTGGAGTCTCCTCTGCGTGAAAGAACAATCTCGTCTCTCTCTCTGGCCCCTCACTGCTGACTGCCGCCCATGAAGCTGCTCATGACCATTTTGGCCTGACCTCTGGGAGCACTGCCTTCCTTTTGAGCCTCTATATTCCCCGCAGACCTGGGCAACCCTGTGTTGTATTTCATCCTCTGGATCTGGTTCTCCAAAGTCCCTGCTTCAAGCAGCTCACTGACGGTCTGCAGCTTCTTTCTCATCCCATTCCCTCCTCCACAGGGCAGGGGGACAGATGCCACAATATCCAGCTCCATCCTGCCTCCCCTCCAGGCTCTGAATCGAAGTCCACATCAACTCCTCCCTTTATGCCAACAGATCCCTGAGCTGCCTGCTAGCTCATGAGTCCATTGGACGATGACTCCCAACAGGTTCAGCTACATCTAAAATCAAGGTGAGGCGAGGACCTTGAGAAGCTAGATTCCCCTCTGTCACCTCTCTTGGTTTCTGACAGAGCTGACTTCAGGCCAAAACTTACATTTAATTAACAGAATGGGGTATGGGCAGGCGGCCACTGCTCTCAGTTAAAAAGCTCAGAACCGTGTCTGCAAGTGACTGTACGATCAAGACACACCGCATAGACTCCAGGGGCAGGGATGGTGGTCAACAACATGGCAAGGCCGGTGGACATGATGGTGCCACGGATGCTGTTTACCAGGGTTTCTTTTAGGGACTCCTATTGTGGGGGATGCTCACATCCTGCTCTATAAAGCCTGTAATGTTTTAATTCTTTTACAGAAAAAAAAAAGGCTTTACCTTATGCCGTTATGGGGAAAATTAAAAGGAATTCCAGATGTGAGGCGTTAAACTCTCACATCTCTTCCTCACCACCCAGCCGCCTTCTCCCAGCAACTTCGTAGAGCTGTACACTTTATCTGAATATTTGAAGAAAATGATATATTTCTATTAAAACCAGCATGAATATATTATGGAGTCAGACAGAAAAATTCATGAATTTTTAAGATAGAACCGGAGACTTGAAAGAAATTTCATCTCTGCAGCTCCAGGGCATGCGTTACTCTTGTTAGGGATACTTCAGCAGAAGTTCTGATGTGGGTCCCAGGAAGGCACCAAAAGCTTCCTTGCTGATGACTGACAGGGTTGGCTTGTGTGTTAGAGAAACCTCTCTGAAGGCAGCGTGGTGAGGTGGGAGGAATGGAGGCGAGGTTCCTGAGCTTGGCCCTGGGTAGTAATTGTATGCGTTGGCTCTTGGATCCAGAGCCTCCTGGGTGCCAGGGAATCCATGTGCATTTCTCTGCAGGTCCCCTACAAGCCCATGTTACCAGAGGACAGTGAGCCTCAGGGAGCTAAAGAGCTCTCAGCCACATGGCCTGCTGCATCTCGCCACCCTGCCCCTTCTGACAAACCGTCCCCATGCTTGCAGCTTCTGGCCTTCCCCAGCTCCAACATGACAGGCTCCCGGGGGCCCTGTGGCCTGGCCACCTGAAAGAGGTCATGCTGCCTGAGCCACCCGGCAGGGTCCAGGGACCTGGGCTCCCTTGGCTCTCGCCTGCCCCGACCCGAGCCCACACTCCCAATCCACCCCATCGGTGACCCACCCCTGACAGCACAGTGTCAACCGCTCCGCATCTGACTCCACTGGCAGCGAGCGACCTCATGGTGTTTCCAGAGGGACACACGGCAATGAGTTTCTAGTGGTCGTGGCTGACCCTGAAGAGAAGGGGGTGTTCTCAAACCCAGAGTGGAGCTGAGGCTCACGGGACCCTGAAAAGCCTGGCCCGACAGCCTTGTGTGGTGGGGGAAGGGTGTGACCCCGGGTCACATTTCCTTTCAGGAAGCTGAGCTGCTCCAGAGGCCTCAGAGAGAGAGACCAGCAGTTCCCCACATGGCCCTTCAGCGGCCCCCGCCTTGGGCATCGTAGCTGTGGCTTCTCCCGCCAGACGTCTGCCTGCAACCCAGGAGTGGGCACTGACGTGGGGACTTGAAACGCCCTTACTTATCACCGAGGAAGCAGGAGAAGGACAAGGACCCTCTCCCCACGCGGGCTGTGGGTGAACAGGAAATGGCTCCAGCCTTTCTTCCTCTCCGCCTTTGCTTTCTGTTTCAAGTCTGTGGTGTGTACCTTTGAGTCACACCAAACATTTTAGAGCAAACAGTGGGAAACAAGTCTGCTTACGAGGGGAAGGTCCTGCATTCTAATAAACCATTTTCTCTCTGTAAGGCAATAGCATTGCTTCCAGGTTCCAGACTGGATTCGGATCCATCTACCTCTGTTTCTTTCCGTGCTCTGTCCCCTCGAGCGGGAACTTGGTAGATGTGAAGCTCTGTGGATGCTTAAGGGGCCAAATAGGGTCTCGAGGGGTCAGTGGGGCCGCACTTTTGGAGGCCTCAGCGACGGCTACACCGGCAGGCAGCCAACCAGTATTCATTGCCTAATCGTTGATTATGTGCCAGGCATTGTGATAGGTGCTTGGGATGGAGCGTGGAGCAACGTGGACAAAATCTCTACCCTCCTTAAGCTTAAATCTAATTGGCAAGAAAGATATTAAGTAAACGTTTCCTGTAACTGTGGCAGCATAATAACTGTGCTGCTTATTACGAAGGAGAAGGACATGATACCGCAGGCACAGGTAAAGAGGATGGCACTTGGCTGGGGGTGGGCGATAGAGTAAGAAACGTTCTCCCCAAGGAAGTAACAATGAAGATAAGACCAAAAGGAGTGGGCTATGCCCAAATGAGGGGGTGGGGGGATGGAGAGCAGACAGCTCCAAACTGAGGGGTCAGATTACGTGGAAAGCCCTGAGGTGAGAGAATGGGTGTGTATAAGGAATTCAAGATGTCCAGGATACTAGAGCAGAGGGGGCAAGGGAGGTACGGAGGGAGGTCGGCAGAAGCAGGGAGGACGTGGTTGGTAGTGGGAAGAAATTCACAGCTTCTGGGCAAGGAAAAGGCACTGGCAGATTTGCATTTTTTGTTCGTTTGTTTGGTTTTGTTTTGGTCACCCCCTGTGGCTTGTGAGATCTTAGTTCCCTGACCAGGAATTGAACCCACACCCTCAGCAGTGAAAGAGAGGAGTCCTAACCACTGGACCACCAGGGATTTCCCAGATTTGCATTTTTTTTTTTAATTTATTTATTTAATTTTTATTTTTGGCTGTGTTGGGTCTTCGTGGCTGCGCACAGTCTTTTCTCTAGTTGCGGTGAGCGGGGGCTACTCTTTGTTGCGGTGGGCGGGCTTCTCACTGCAGTGACTTCTCTTGTTGCGGAGCACGGGCTGTAGGTGCGTGGGCTTCAGCAGTTGTGGCTCGCGGGCCCTAGAGCGCAGGCTCAGTAGTTGTGATGCACAGGCTTAGTTGCTCTGTGGCATGTGGGATCTTCCTGGACGAGGGCTCAAACCCGTGTCCCCTGCATTGGCAGGCGGATTCTTAACCACTGCACCACCAGGGAAGCCCCCAGATTTGCATTCTTAAAGGAGCACTCAGGCTGTTGTGGAAAGAATGGAGTTGGAAAGGGTGGAAATTGATTCAAAGAATCGGTTGGGCTATTGAAATCGTCTGAGTGAGAGACAGTGATGATTTGCAAAGGGATGGTGGCAGAGAAACTAGAAAAGGGAGGATGAATCAACAAGAGGCTGAGGAGTAATTGGGTGAAAAGTTGGGGCTTGGCTGCATGCGTTGGGTGTGGGAGAGAGGAGAGTCCTGCATGACCCCTACTCTGAGGATTTCCGCAGTTAAGTATTCATTGCTTCCTGAAATGTTCAGCACCAGCTCCCATAAAAGCAGAGATGCTCCATTCAAGGGTGCCATCTTGGATTTCAAGTCCACTTAAGAAGGATGAGAAGTGTGGGACACATGAATGGGGGAGAAGCCCAGCAATTCCATCTCTAATGTGTGGGGAAAGCCAGAGCCTTCTGAAGGCTGCAGACCCTACCCGGCCACCTGTTCCTGTGAATGGCCTTTCTCGACATCCCTTAATTATAAAAATGGATTAGCATAACTTCTGTGATGAATATTTTGCCATGGAATGGGTTCCATTGTATTCCAAAGACGATCCACAGCAGCAAGGGCTGGGCACAACTTTCCTGCTGGTAGCACTTGGTCTTGTGTCTGGAGCTTCATGTTAGTGGCATTCAAAGCAGGGATGGTCTGACATTAGGAAGAATTGTCTCTCTAGGCTCAAAATAGTGCAGGGCATTCCAATGCCTCCTCCTTCTGATAGACCTACTCCTACCGCTGCCCTTCCTACACTGTCTGCTTCCTGCTTCCAAACAGTGGTGGTCACTGGGGGACAGGGGGCTCCCTCCCTTTAGCATAGTCCTCCTTTCACAGTAGTCAGGACGAGTGTTCACTGAGCACTGCATCTGTTAGGATACTCTTGGTTATATACGTTCCTGGCTGAAAAAATCAAATTTGCACAAACAACAAGAAAAACTATTATATCATGTGATTGGGAGTCCAGAGGGAGAGGGTGGACTTCAGGCTTGTTTGATCCAGAAGCTCAGTACTCATATCAAGGATTCAGGTCCATGTCTCTGCTCTGCTGTTCAGCATGTCAGCTTCATCCTGAGCTGACTTTCCTCTAGGATGTAGCATGGCTGCTGATGGCATTTGGGACCACCTCCTTCCTTCTGGCAGGAGAGAAGTGCTGCTTCCAGCAGCCCCCCAGGAGAGTACAGAGGAACCTTCTCAGAAGCCCCAGCAAACTTCTCCTGCATCCCATGTCCTTCCAGAACCAATGATTAGTGAGAAGGTTGGGCTCGCTCTGATTGGCTGAGACAAATAGGACTGGAGGTGGAGATGGGGTCACCTTGCCTTGATCACAGGGGCTGTGTGTGGAAGAGTGGACACCTGGATGGAATCAGGGATTCTTTTAGGAAAGAGCCAGGGAGTAAGAGTTGTTGGGTAAGCAACTATCAGGCTCTGACTGGGATGGGTACCTCAGGGGCTGCAGGAAAAGAATTGTGATTTTTAAAAACATTTTATTATGGAAATTTTCAAACGTATAAAAAGTAGACAAAACACTGTAACAAATTCCCACGTATGTATTGCCAAGCCTTAACAATGATCAACTCAAGGCCCTTTTCACCTATTTTCCTGCCTGCTTTCCTTTCCAATTCATTATGAAGCAAATCTTGAACATCATATTTCTTCATCCAAAAGTATTTAAGCATGTATCTTTAAAAGACAAAGGCACTTTTTTTTTTTTTTTTTTTTTTTTTTTGCGATACGCGGCCCTCTCACTGTTGTGGCCTCTCCCGTTGCGGAGCACAGGCTCCGGACGCGCAGGCTCAGTGGCCATGTCTCATGGGCCCAGCCGCTCCGCGGCACGTGGGATCCTCCTGGACGGGGGCATGAACCCACGTCCCCTGCACCAGCGGGGGGACTCTCAACCACTGCGCCATCAGGGAAGCACGACAAAGGCACTTTTTAAAACCAAACCACATCATCATTATCTCACCTAAAATATGTAACAGTAATTCTTTAACATCATCAAATTATCCAGTCAGGGTTCAAATTTCCAATTGTCTCGTATGTGACCAAAATTTTTTTTGCAGGACTTCCCTGGTGGCGCAGTGGTTAAGAATCCGCCTGCCAACTCTGGGGGCACAGGTTGGAGCCCTGGTCCGGGAAGATCCCACATGCTGCAGAGCAACTAAGCCCGTGCGCCACAACTACTGAACCTGTGCTGTAGAGCCTACGTGCCACAACTACTGAAGCCTGCGCGCCTAGAACCTGTGCTCCGCAACAAGAGAAGCCACTGCAACGAGAAGCCCATGCACCGCAGCAAAGAGTAGCCCGCGCAACTAGAGAAAGCCGGCGTGTAGCAACGAAGACCCAACGCAGCCATTAATTAATTAATTAATTAAAAAAAAATTTTTTTGCAGTTTGTTCAAAGGTAAATTCTTAGAGATCAGCCTCATCCCCCCTTTTATCTTACAAGATAAAGACAGAGATCTGGAGAGATTACATCACTTACCCCAGGGCCCTCAAGTTTTATTTGATTGATTGATAATTCTATCCTGCCTCTTTTCATGATGTGTTTGAGGCAGGTGATTACATAGTGGAAGACCTATAATTCATTCATTCACTTAGCAAGTATTAGTAGACATCAGCTATGTGCAAGGCACTTAATGAGGCCACTGCAGTCAACAGCACTTGGATCTGTAATCAGAGAAACTGAGCATTGATTCTAGGGTTTCTGCCTATGAGATTAGGCAAGTCTCCCCACCCATCTGCCATGGTGCCTGAAGTCCCCAGGAGAGGCAGCTTTTGGATTAGAGTTGTCCTGGGGACCCTCATGAATATACATACATATTATTCTAAGAGACAGTTGTTCTTGTGGGCTGTCCACATTGAATACTTCCTATTTGGGAGGAATCCTAAAATAAGAGGAATCCTAAAATAGGAAAACAGGCTCCACTTTCTACTATAGAAACAAAATTTATGGATGGTCTTTTCCCCACCTCCAGACAGCTGGAGAGAGACACGGCACCTGGTGCTCCAACCCACTGCTGCAGCACTTGACCATCAATCCTGGAGAAGTGGCCCAGGCCAGCTGGAGATTATCCACAGGTGCCGTGATCACATCGAGTCCAAAGGAATGGTGCTAAGCGTCCAGGGTCACCAGGGGCAGGAACCAAGAAGATGGTTCCCAAGAGTCATCTCTGCTTGGCCTTGTTTCCCACTGAAGCCTGGTTCGTGCCCTCTGCCCACACACTGTGAACGACGCCTAGCCGTTCAAGTAAGTGACTTTTCTGCTTAGGTGCCTAGAGTCACTTCCTGCTCTGGGCAACAGAAACCTCTAACTCAGTTGAGAATAATCATCTATTAACAACTTAGTTCTTTTATGTTGTTCTGACTTGCCAGCTATTAGGAAACAAAATGAAACACAGGGTAGAGACATTCTGATGGACACTGCCAGGAACATGAGAGGTTCAGAACTCACTTCTATCTAGAAGTCAAGAGTGTTAGCCCAGGATGCTGGGTGACTAGAGGTTGTAGAGAAACTGTCACCTCCTTTCCAAATCTGCTGAGGGACGACCCTAAAAAATAGGTCAGTGTTTTACAACGATCTGTGCTAATTACAGCACTGTGTCTGGGAGGAGGCGATACATGATTCCCTAGAACCCCGGATGGAGACATCTGCTCCACCAACCCCAGCTGTTTCATTCTTGGCTGGAACTATGGCTGAAGCCCTCGGAGCAGAGATGGGCAGGATGGCACTGGGGAGTCTAGCTGCTGTGAGTTCCTGTCTGCCTCTGAGGGAGCCGGGAGGACCTGGGCTGTGCCTGCTCCCCACTGTGGGGTGGGGTGGGCAGTGCCTGGCCAGGCCCTGGGCTCAGCTCCCCCAGGAAGCAGCTCTGCTTCTCCAGGCAGTTCTGCCAGCCCCCGAGCTGTGGTATCTCTCAAGCTGGTCTCGGGTCCACAGCTCAGGGGACCTGGCTCAAAATGCCACAGCCCTGGGCTCCTCCCACGTGCCCTTCCACATTTTAAACCAACATGAAGCAAGACCATCAGCCTGCTGGTCAGAACACCCACTGCCCTTCTAGCCTCATGCAGGAAGTTGCTTCCTGAACTTGAAAATAATTACTCGCAGAGATGAGATTTCCTACACTGAGTCTGTAGTTTCCTGTCCTTCAGAGCGTGCCTCCCACCCTCCTTTCCCATGCCTCTCACTACCCGTGTATCCTCCTGGGCTCAGACACCCACTTTCCCTCTCCACCAACTCAATCCTTATTCTTGCCCTACTTTCTCTTCCCTTCCCTTTCCTCTGCAAGACTTCTTTTCTTCCAAACCCATACTCTTGTGCCCAGTATTGTTTGTTTGCTTTCTGAAAATATTTCCACTTCAAGAGCAGTTTATGACCATCCCTGGCTCTCTCTCATGCTGGACTATACTGAGGCCTTCACCCCATTTCTTCCCAGTCTGATACTGTTATAGTTGAATTGTGTCCCCCTAAAAAAAGATATGTTGAAGTCCTAATCCACAGTACCTCAAAATGGATGTTATTTGGAAATAGGGTCATTGCAGATGTAATTAGTTAAGATGAGGTTGTAGTGAAGTAGGATGGGCCCCTACTTATAACGACCCAATCCAGTCTGACTAGTGTCCCTATAAGACAACCATGTGAAGACACAGAGACACAGCGAGAATGCCATGTGACAGCCAAGACAGGTATTGGAGTGATGTGGGTATAAGCCAAGTAACATCAAGGATTGCCAGCAATCACCTGAAATTAGGAAGGGGCAAGGAATTGTTCTACAGTTTTCAGAGGGAGCGTGGTCCTGCTGACGCCTTGATTTTGGACTTCTGGGCTCCAGAACTCTGAGACAATATGTATCTGTTGTTCTAAGGCATCCAGCTTGTGGCACTCTGTTGTGGTAGCCCTAGGAAACTAATACAAACGCCATCAGGAAGATCCCAGGAACTTCCTTCTAGAGCCTCTTCCGCTACCAACCCTGAGCTTTACCAGGCTCCCAGTTCTTACCTGAAAATCTCCTCAGAGCAAATAAGAGTGACATTTCCATACGTGAAAGAGCTCTCTAGAGGTTTGGATTCTGTGACCCATAATATCCGAGGTGGTTGGTTGACCTTCACTGCCCAACTATGTTTCCCCACCCTACTCCAGCTGCTTTTTTCCTTCGCATTCAATCACTTCCTAGCATCCTCGATAAGGCTATTATGGATTATGTGCCTTGTTTGCTGCCTGCCTTCCCCCTGCTAGCTTGTAAGCTCCATGAGGGCAGGGGTCTGATTTGTTCACTGGCACAAAGTAGGCATTCAGTAAACCTTTGTTGAATAAACAAATAACTGAGCGAGGACCTTTCCACTTCTGACCACATGGAAGGGCTACAACTCCTCTGCAGGAGATGGGGGCGTGGAGGGGGGAAGGTGGCAGGGCTAGGAACAGTGAATACTGTGTTCGAGTGACTGGGAATGAAAAGGTCATTTTTCACTCGCCTGAGGAATTCAAGAGAGAGATACAGCAAATGCAGGGCCGACCTCGGGTCTTTTCCATCTTGCTGTCTCAAGTTCCCTACTGCTTGAGGGACTTAACAACCCCTGACTCTCAGTGTGATCCCACCTGGAGTGACAGAGGCCACCCAGGTGGTTGCCATCCAGCACTCCAGCCTGGGGTTCCCAAGGGCCACCTTGGCAGGCACAACCAAAAGTTCTGATGGCTCCACAATGGAACAGGGAGGCTGTGCAAGAACCCTGGCAGAGCCATGAAGCCCACAAGCTGCATGTTTGGAGGCTGGAGTGTTCTCCCTCAAGTTCTAGAACTGATGCTGCACATGCAATTCAGCCCCTACACTTTCGAGGTACTGTGCCAGATGTGGTGGTAAGGGAGGTGATGGAGGACATCAAGATAAATAAACTTGAGCTGAAATGATACAAATGAACTTATTTACAAAACAGAAACAGACTCACAGACTTAGAGAACGGAACTTATGGTTACCCGAGGCTGGGGGTGGGGGTGGGGGGAAGGGTGGAGGGAAGGGATAGTGAGGGAGTTTGGGACTGACACGTACACACTGCTGTATTTAAAACTAATAACCAACAAGGACTTTCTGTCTAGCACAGGGAGCTCTGCTCCATGTTATGTGGCAGCCTGGATGGGAGGGGAGTTTGGGGGAGAATGGATACATGTTTATGTATGGCTGAGTCTCTTTGCTGTGTACCTGAAACTATCACAACATTGTTAATCAGCTATACTCCAATATGAAATAACAAGTTTTTAAAAAATAAATAAATAAAAAATAAACCAGAGCCTGCACTCTGAAGACGGTGAAGGCCTGTCTGGTTGGGAAGCTAAGACTTGTCCATAGAAACACATTAACAACTCCAAGGCAGAAATAGGTGCCATAGAATCAGGCAGCTTGGGAGGGCTATTGGAGTTCAGATCAGGAAGATGTCAGGATGGGTGAAGGGAGAGAATGATTGTTGGATGTCAAGGGACCTAGAACCAGGCCTTAAAGGAAGAGGAGGAGTGGAAAGGCATCTCACAGGGCTGCAGTGTGAGCAGAATTGTGAGCTGGGGCTTGAGCATGAGTTTAAAAGACACTCAGCCCCTGAGCAGAGAGCGTATGAGCCAGCTAATAATTCCAGGCAGACAGCACCAGGGGGACATCAACAACCATGTCCTGATGTCCAGAGAGATGCAGAAGGGCTGGGTTCTGAGTTAAAGAGGGAAACACCAGCCTTTTAGCTACTTGGATAAATAACATCCTGATAGTTTGGTAATGAGTGCTTCAAATAAAATACAGTGACAGAGGAATATAGTATCAGTCAAGTTATCATTAAAAATACCAGAAGGCAGTCACTGGCAGCGTTGGACCAGAAATACGATTCCCTTGAGGAGCTGACGTCACCCACTGCTGGCCTCTTGTTCTCAGGCTGGTTTGTGCTTGTTAATTCTCTGGAGTCTGCAGGGTGAAATGGGCTATTTAGATAGTAGCTCAAGGGGGACCCCTCTGAGAGCTTGCCTGAGCACACCTTCCCCAGTGGCCTTTTGGGAAATGGACAGTGTAAGTTTAATGAAGGGGATGTGATGGGAGAAGAAAATCAGCAACGAGGAAATAATCTTGTGACAGTTAATATGGAACCAATTTCTAAGAAGAGATGAGCATGTGCCACCAAGGTGGACAGGATAGAATAAATGGATACAAGTCTTAAAATCTGTTAAATCAACCATCTTCACAGTAGGCAATTTCTTTTCTTTAAAATGACAATTATAGGCAAATTGATAACATACTGGAAAAGTTAATTGACGTTTTAGATGTCATCCCAAGGCAAAAAACGAGAGAAAATACATTGCTGGCATAAGCTTCTTCCACTGAAGTTTGTCAAGATGACATTCCTCTTGGCAAATGAAGTGCCTTCATTTTTCCAGACTCAACTCGTCCGTCTTCAATTTCAACTCAATTTGTTCAGCTGCTGCGTCTCTGGGTTCCTTTTGCCTCCCCCCGAGGACAGGCTCCATCTAGACACTCATTTGATCATTAGGTGTTTAATTGCTGCCACTTTTGCCACTTCCTGGCAGTCTCAGGGATCTCGTGTGTGAAAAAGTGGGCCAAATGTGTAGATCTTCTTTGTTACCCGTATCTCTTATGACTCTGCAAGTAGACAGAGGTGGAGTTTTTAAATGGGGAGTGGGGTGAGATTGCGGGGCTTATGTGCTAACCCCTGTCTGAAAGATCTGCGCAGATTGCTTAGTGCAGTGCCTGGCATATAGTAGCAACCCATGAATACCTGCTAGCTTCCTGAAATGACCGGAAATAGTGGAGGGGTGACGGAATACAGCAGAGACATTTCATACACAGACGCAGACTTACAAAATTCAGCGAAAAATTTGCGGAGCCAAGAAAGAGTGGCAGGGGGATTTTTAAATGGCCATTTAAGTGCTTTCAGTGCCTCTGCCCGTGCGTCCCGCACTGATGTGAAGGAGGCGAGAGAGATGGGGCTCTGCTCCGCCCTCAGGGTCTCAGCTCCTGCCAGCACCTCCCGGTGTGAGCCCCCACTGCTAAGTATGATCCTTGAATTTAAAGAAATATACTTTTTATACAATATAGTGCTTAGACGTAAGCCAGCCCCACATCTAGTGTTTGACCAAAGAAACACCAATTTATCCTTACTTGGCCAGAAGAAAAATGTGGTTTTCCCACTGGATGTTTTGAGAGATGGTGCGTTGGTTTCCAATGTGGCACCAAAATACCACCCCATAAGCAGTATTCAGAGGCCGATTTCAGAGACTTTAAAGAGAAATGTTGACCACGTGCAATTTTCATCGTGTGAGTGATCCTCAAGTCAGCTATGACACCACCGTGTGGAGGACACTCTGATCAGCCCCGACTTAGCCTACTGTCCACTGTGTCAGCCCCTCTCAGCCCCGTTCCCCCTCTTCTAGTGAACTGTGCTTCTCCAAATCCATCTCCATTCTCTCTTCCATCTGAAGTAACTAGACAGAGAGGGGAGGAGGGGGCAATGGTGAGGAGGGAAGTGTTGGAGCTGAGTCAACTGGTAGGGAGGAACTAAGTCTTGTCCTGCTGATTCTTCCCAAGCCCTGCGTCTGGTCCTTTCCACCCGGCACAGGCTTAAAAATTCCAGACAAGAGAAGCAAGCCTCTGTGGAAGAAACCCCAGGCATAGTTCTACCTTAGTGACATCCTTGGAGAGCAGGCCAGTGGCCTATGGCAGGGATGCTGACAGGGCCACCCTGTCTCAGTTTGAGGGGCACCAGGGAACTGTCCTCATCTTGACTCCTTGGCAGGTTTCAATGGAAACTTCCACAGCAGTAGCAGCAGCAACAACAGGCACCTGGGTGTTGAGCCCAGCCTCCATCTTCCAATGGCAGCTGTCTTCAAATCCAGGTTCAAGTACACCTGAGGTTCTACAGACTTTTCAAGGGGGTAAAAGTTCACGAATGATGTAAAGAGAATCCACTTCCAGAGTCTTAACTTCCAAGTACAGATTTCTAAAATTATTTCAAAAAATTTCCCATGTTCCCCTCACCCATCGTACTCTTACATGTAGTTTGCTCTGGAGTGTAAAAACCTCCTTGAGCCAGAAAAGGGGGAGATTGACATATTGGTTTCTGGGGAGCTTCTTTAATGATTCATCAAGGCATCTTTGCCCCTTACAGCTTTCTGTCCTTCGCTGTCTTCTACATATTTCTGTTAGGGGTGAAGTGTGGCCCCCGCTGAGATGCTCTAAATTTAGAGCAACTAAAGCAGGATAGGTTAGTGGTGCTATGATTTCTTTCAGATTCAGTCTGCATTATTCAGTAATTAAACCTATCTTATCAAACCATTTCATGAAATATTTATTCTAATTATAGTTCATTCTCATCTTATGAAATGTTTAATCTTTTATAACTCCTAACAAAAATAAACTTTCAAACTAAGGATGAAGCATTTAGACATCAACTTTAATTTTTGCAAGGGGGTATATATTTCTTTAAAGTTGTTTTAGGAAGTACATGTGTAAAGCTATTGGGAGACCATCGACCCAAGGACTCTCCATGTTCCCCATGCTTATCCCATTCATGTAAGCGCCTCCCATGTTCTAGAGCTGTGCTGTCCAAGATATAGCCACCAGCCACATGTGGTTATTTAGGATTTGAAATGTGGCTGGTATGATTAAGGAATTAAATTTTAACTTAGTTTAATTTTAACTGTAATAGCCACATGTGGCTAATGGCTACTATATTGGACAGTGCAGAGGTATTTCTATCATCATAGAAAATTCTATTGGACAACAGTGGTCTAGAGTGTCCTAGAAACTAGACATGGCCTCTAGGGGTAAGTGTAGCTCCAGGCAAAGCTGCGACGTGGTTAAAAATATTTAATTTTTTGAAAAGGTAATTCAAGCACATGATGCAAAACTATAAAAGATACAAAATGGCTTATAGGTTATATTCTATAACCACCATGCTGGAGAGACCACATTCAAGAGCACGGGTCAACACTTCCAGCTAAGTCATACTTTAGCCACAAAAGCCAAGGCACCGGACTCAAGTGTGATGAAGCCATCTTGATTCATTACCTGTGACTCATGAAAGGGGCTTTACAATTTGAAAAGTTGGTAAAAACTTAGTACTAGCTACTTTTAAAACTAAGCAATGAAAAAATGAGGTAATTAGTAATCCCAAGAAAAACAAAGTTGACCCATAAAAGAATAACATCCTATATGGTTCAGCTGTGAGTACTTAAGTCATGGTAATGCAAACACTGAACACTGATTTAGCCAAAAATGGTGATATGACTGACTACACTGGGAGGATGGAAGGGGGGAAATGTGCATGAGGATGGTGAAGGAAAGCAATCAAAAGCGTCTAAAATTGAAGAAGCTAAAAATAGCTGTATTGTTTAGAAGTACAGATATAAATTACAGAAGAAACAGATGGGAGATACTAAAGCATGGGTATATGCCAGTGGGCATAATCCAATAGAGAGGGAGATGCTGATGGAGGGTGATTGAACAAATGAGGGAGGCCACTCAGTACCAGTGGACTGATGGGCCTTTGACAGGGGACGGACACACTAACCAGAGAGAAGGAGAAGAGGCCAACTAATGTAGATGTGTAGATTTAAGGTGGAAAAGTGAGGGAGTTCACATCTGATAGTTTCTCTTTGCTCATGAAATTATGAGCAGAGTTCATCAGCTAGAGGAAGAAGCAGGAAGGGTCGTGGGAGTTTTAAAGATAAAAAAAGGTATAGAAAAATTTCTTCAAAAAATATGAATGCTAGTTTACCAGAAAAACACAGTAAAATTGCCTAGCTGTTGTGAGTACCCCTTTGAGGTCTGTGATCATGAACTTAAAGTGAAAACAGTCTGCTGACATGGCTTTTCCATAGTAACATTAAATTACTTGAGGGCAGGTGTGGAGAAATGGATGGTGTTTTGTAGGATGCTATAATAGAAGGGGAGGGAATTATTAGCATGAGGGTTTTTGAAAGGAGTATGTACAGTGATGGACCAGGAACCCTAAGCTGGACAAGAAGAGTGAACACAGGTGGTAGCTGATGGATAGTAAAAAGTGGTGGAGCCAATGGAAGGGCGATCCCAACAGAGTTGAAGAATTGTTACAATGGACACTCGAACAAGTGCGTTGTAGGAGCAGAGGCTGTGGAAGACAGTGGGCATTTGAGCTTGCAGAGGCCTGACAGACTCTGAAGGTGACAATGTTCAGACTATGACCTTGAGGTGGAACGGAGGAAGAAAAGGTCATTAGAGATGAGAAGGTCGAGGAAACTGAGAAGCCAGTGTGCTGGATGGAGCATCAGTATGGTTAACTTCACTGTTGACATGAGCCATGCAGAGAGGAAGATGGAGAACAGGGGGTGAAGCCCTCAGTGAATGAGAACACGTGGTCTAGTCTTAGAGTCGGACAGCAGGACCCTCTAACGGGCAGGGGCTTTGTGAGAGGCCATAAGACTTACACTCTGGGAGCAACAATGGAGAACAAGCAGGCACCAACACTACCTCCTGGCCTTGAAGTCTGTGGACTCTAAGAGATCAGACAGGCTCTGCCAGAAAGAACTGCAGGAATAGTGTCCTCAGGACCAGCCAGGCTCTAAGCAAGGCAAGGAGGGGCAGGGAAGGCCGTTACAGGATGAGATCAGGGAGTTGGGGGGCAGAGTTGTCCAGAAGACACAATGGGAATGTTTGGGAGGAAATGGAGAGGAAGGGTGGGAAATTGGGACAAATCAGGTGATGAGCAAAGCAGGAAAGGGATGCAACTCCAGGTGGCAATGGATGACTGGAAAGGTCTGCTCTTCTGGTGGTGACAGAGGAAAAGAAAGTCAGATCTTGTCACTCCCCTGCTTTGAATCCTCCAATGGCATTCCACCAAACAGAATATAACTGAACTCCCAACAAGGCCCCACAAGGCTCTACATCAGTTGTTGTCGAAGTGTGGTCCCTGAACCAGAGGCATCAGCATCACCTGGACCTTGTTAGAAATGTAAATTATGGGGCACCACCCAAGAGTGGCTAAATCTGAAATTCTTGGGGTGGGACCCAGCAATCGGTGTTTTAACAAGCCCTTCTCCAGGTGATTCTGATGTATGTGAAGTTTTTGAGAATCACAGATGCACATAATCTGGCCCTTCCCTACCTCTGACCTCTCTGACCTCTGAGTTTCCTAATTGACTAGGTTTTAGCCACACTGGCTTGCTTTCTTTCTTTCTGTTCCCAAGCTCATACTCTCCTCCGGGCCTTTGCTCTAGCTGTGCCATCTGCCTGGAGTGTGCCTGCTCCAGCCTGTCTCATGTCCCCTCTCTCTCGTCGTGCAGGTCTTTATTCAGAGAGACCCTTCCTGAGCAATGTATCTCACCCCCAATTGTTTTCTAATCCATGGTGCTCTTATTTCTTCCAGCATTTACCACTTCCTGAAATCTTTTGTTTTAAACTTATGTCTATCTCCCCCACTAGAATGTAAAGTGCATGAGAACTGGGAACTTCTCTGCCTTTTTACCACTGTGTCCTCTATATGTAGGACAGAGCCGTTGTATAGTGGGGTGCTCAGTAATTACTTTTGAATAAATGAAAAAGGATGGGATGAATCTTGGTACTTCTTTGACTTTGAGGTACAAGGGATACAGATCACTTGGGGATCTGTTCAAATGCAGATTCCTCTTTGGGGGGTCTGGGGTGGGACCCCAGATTTTGCATTTCTAACAAGTTCTCAGTGTCTGGTTCAGAGAGCTCACTTGGTCTCAACTACTTGGTAGTTTGGCAGCTTCCAGGCAACATCCTGGACATCCAGTCACATTTGTACTGATTCTATTTTAACTATTCTCTGGCCAGGAACAATGGTAGTTTTCCTGAACCAGCTCTCCTTGGGGAGGAGAGATGTTTGGGCTCTTTCCAAAGATTACAGAATAATGAAAAGATGCTTACTAAGGAGGCTACTGCTTTTACAGGAGCAAAGTTTTGCTGAGAATAAGTCCAGTTTTTCCAAAGTAATAAAGAAATGAGAGTCTAGATTATTGCAAGCTGTAGCTAATCAGCTAACTATAAAGTGAGGAATTATTTAAATCTGTTCCCGACTAAATTGTTTGCTAGGAAAGCCGACAAGAAACAGCAGAGGGTTCGGTATGCATTTGGCCTCTTCTCTTTCCTGCTCACGTGCTCTGGGGTGGCATCAGCAAGGGAAAACAGCAAAAGAAGGAAGTCTGGGCTGTATTATCTGAAAACTCAGATAGCAAACACTGCAACTGAAGACCACAAGCATCAGATAAGCGTTTCTCAGAATACATTCTTAAGACATGATAATTCATATGCACTAAACAGTTATTTCATCAAAAAAAAAGTTTGGAAAATGCTGGGTTACGTAAACACAAATTAGGATTCCCAGCTGCTGTACTTCTCAGAAGCATCAACGTGCTAACCTACTTGTAGACTCCCCAAGGACTTTCAGTACACAGCACCTCCTAAGAGTATCTTGTAGAACCAGTGTCCCGTGGAGTGAACCTTGGGAAAGTTCATTGAATGAGGTTGGCTTCTATTTAAGCATTTCTCAAAAGAGGAAGGCTAAGCAGAGATGAGAAATAGGACCAAGGAGACAGGCACAAGTAAGTGGTTTGTCACCAGGCCCCTCACTCAGCCTTCTGCTTCCCAGGGATTTCCAATTTGAACGAGCCACCTGTGCCCGCATTCCCTTAATATCTCCCCTTAATCTCCCCTTCTTCATCTCCTGTGTCCCATTCTCTCAGAGCTCTGTTAAAAAACTAAAAGAATCACCCACTGTTGTGAATTAATTTGAATATCCCTCCCAAGGGTATTAGTATATTAAAGAGGATTTATGGAGTGGTCCTACTCGACCCAAAGGAATGGTTGTCTGTTGAACTATCAGGCTGGTGGGAGTGGTTTCTGACTGAGGAATGCATCTATACTTACTGAAGGATGTCTTCTTCCAGGTCCTGGAATTGAGGGGCGGGGTTCTTGGCTGGTGAAGAAACCGCTCTATCTCCATCTGCCTTGTTCTGTGAAGTTTGGGGGGTAAGCCCAGCATGCTATCATTGTGTACCCCGTCCCCACCCCACCACTCCAAGCTTTAATCACTTCTCTTCAAACTGGGACCCTGGGGGATACTTGCTGCAGTTCCAAGTAATACTTTACAAGCACAACATCGTTTTTAGCATTTTGGGGTAAAAACCAGTTTTGCTCCCATACTCTGTTTATGTGATCTTTTTGAATCAAATTTTTTTCTAAATATTTTTCTGCCTCTGAATTGTGCTCATTTTGACCTTAACAATACGTTTCTGACCGAGCATACAATCAACAGCAGCACGGCAATGAAGAGTACAAGCGTTGCTGGATGAACAGTTTCACATTTATTCTTCCATGATTTGGATAAAATATAACCTGGGAAAAAAAGATTTTTTTAAAAAACAATCTATGAGCTCCTCAAGGAAAATGACCAATGTCTCATTCCCATCTGACACCCCAGTGCTAAGTGCCTAGCATATAGCAGGTTTAATAGTTATTTGCTGAACTGAATATCCAGTTATGTTACAAAGAATTGTTTCTGTTTCACCTTTTTGCTGTTATTTCAGGCCCTCTCCCTGTTTAACGTGGTGGTTGACTATAAATCTCTACCCATTTTGCTTTCCTACTATTTGCCAACCAAGTGTGAGCACGTAGAATATGTCATGAACATTTTTTTACCAAGATTTTTCAAATTTTGAAAGCTTTTTTTTTTTTTTAGGCACTAGGATATTTAAAGCCAATTTGACCATCTCTGCCTTAAGGCAACATAGAACCAATCTAATTCTCCATCAATTAGTAGGCTTCCGGCCACTAACAACATAACCCCAACTCAAACTGAAATAAGCCATATAGAAATGTATTATTTCACATGACAGGAAGAGTGGGACCACCTTCTGGGCTGGTAAATTGATTCATTGGCTCACTAGTTGACTCAAATTGGTGTCAAGACTGATGCTGCAGTTGCAGGCATCATGCCCAGACATGCCCAAGTCTGGAAGAAGGAGAGGGACGGAAGGACCATCTCTTTCTGTGGCTCCCTCACAGGAGCAATGAACTGTCCCAGAAGGCCGCTGGTTTCCCTCTGACTTGGCCAGAGTTAGGAGACTGCTTGGATGAACCAGGATCCACCCCAGACATCATGTGAGACAGGCAGGAAATGGGTGGCTCATGAAAACTGGGTAATGTGAGTTGAGTTTAAGAGCAGGACTATTGGGACTTCCCTGATGGTCCACTGGCTAAGACTCCACACTCCCAATGCAGCGAGCCTGGGTTCGATCCCTGGTCAGGAAACTAGATCCCACATGCCACAACTAAAAAATGATCCGGCATGCCACAACTAAGACCCAACACAACCAAATAGATAAATATTTTTTTAAAAGAGTGGGACTATTTACCAAAGTGTGGAGAAAGCATAGAGAGACCACAAAAATACCGTGGCACCCCATTCCCACCAGGGCAGGTAACAATGGGGACACCATTACCGCCTGTTTTAGTTTCCTGCAGTTACTGTAACAAATGACTACAAACCGGGGTTTAAAGCAACAGAAGTTTATTCTCTCAGGGTTCTGGGGGCTAGAAGTTGGGAACTCCCTCTGGAGGCTCTAGGGGAGAATCCGTTCTTTGCCTCTTTCAGCCTCTGGTGACTGTGGCGTTCCTTGACTTGTGGCCGTATCACTCCAGTTCTGCCTCCGTGGTCACACTGCCTCCTCTCTCCTACCCGTCAAATCTCCCTCTGCCTCTCTCTTATGAGGAAACTTGGCATTAGATTTAGGGCCCACATGGATAATCCAGAATTATCTCCTCTTCTCAAGATCCTTAATTACATCTGCAGAGACCTTTTTTCCAAATAAGGTCACATCTTCAACCCGGGGATGAAGACGTGGATGTCTTTTGGTAGCCACCATTCTGCCCACTGCACCACCCCAAGGCCTGCAGGGGTAGGGCAGGGAACACAAAGCCAGAGCTGTGTGGAGTGAGCCTTTTGAAGGAGTCAAGACCTCCTAAAGAGAGACACAGCCAGCCCACTGGGAGGAAGCCAGGGGAATCAATACCACAGCCACATGCTCCTGTCTCCCTTTGATCTCCTGCTGGTGTCCCCCACTAGCCAAACCCAACCAGAGCTTTTGATGTTGTCCATGAAGGTCAGCCTCCCAGGGCTCAAAGTGAGGAAGAGAGAAGTGGGTCTGGAAGGGCAAAGGGAAGATATGGAGCACGATGCACACAGCACTGAGGCTTCTGTAGGAAGGAAGAAGGGGGAATAGGTGCTCTGGGGCAACAAGCCGTGCCCACCAAGCCCCCAACTCACTGGCCCACAGCCCATGGACTCTTTGACATGGCGCACAGTTTACAGGAAACCTGTGCAACATTTACATAAACAGTTAATGTTCTCCCTGTTTACAAAAGCAAGGCACACTGGTTATAGAAAATATGGAATGTATAGAAAGATGTGAAGACAATAAACATTACCCACAAATGCTACTATGCAGAGCTAACCATTGTGGACACTTTGGCGACTTCCAGTTACCACATTTCCATGTGTGTATCTGTGTGTGCATTCAACAAAATGAGGGGAATCTGTATGTAGTATTTGTAAATACAAGCTTTTTTCACTTACAGATACATCATGAGCATTTCCCATCTACTTAAATAGTCTTAAAGAGCAGCATGGTTTAGTGGCTAGGTAGTATTCCACGATATGGCCATACTATCCTTATCTAGCGTTTCAGGTTTTGAAATCAGGTGCCTGGGCTGGGGCTGGGCTGACCACTCTGCTTTGAGCTTCACTGTCTTCCTTTCTCTCTTCTGCCCCCCACCTTCCCCGGAACTGCTTCCCAAGAGATTCTCCTGCACCCACATGACCTCCTGATTGAGGAGCACCCCTCCTGTTGGACCCCTTAACCAGGTGCGTAACAATGAACTTGGGGCCTCCTTGTTTACCTTCATACCTCTTCCCACCCTTGCCAACTTCCCTGTTAGCTGTACCTTGCAGAAGGCTTCCTATAGTAAAACATTCTCAGCTTAATATTACCCCCTCCCTAGGTTTTTGCTGCTGTCAGTAACAGTTTCTTAATATCCCAGAAGAGTCAGTTTTGGGACTTTGGGGGAGAGGCAAGAAACCCATGTCCCTCTGCTCTGGTGAAGTCCTAGGCTTTTTAGGCTGAGACCTGTCCCAAAGACGATTCCTTGAATTTAGGGACAGATCTCATGCCTGAAGCCTGGCCAGCAGGTCTCCCTGCAAGCAACCTCAGCCTCTGTCTCCCTCCCTTTATGGATATGGCCCAGGCCATGGTGCAGCCTCCACCAGGACCAGCAGCCCTTGCTCTGTCCCCAGAGGTGTCCACAGCCACCCTGTGAAGAGCTCAGGTTTCACAGCCTTTTCTTACCAGAAAGTTTGAACAAACTCAGGACCCCGCACAGCTGGGAGTCATTAACCAGGAATCAAAGGGCAGCATCAAGGGGAGGCGGGGCCTTAACACACTCAGCCCCCAGGAGCTGATGAATCAGCCTCCAGGCAGAGTTAAGGGGCCCCAGCTGGATGTCAACATGCCCTGAGCAGTGGGGGCAGGGCTGAGGGGTGTCCCAGCTGCTTCATCTTCAGGACGGTGGCTGAGGGGGCCCTGCAGGGATGGAGTGGTTTCCCCTTATCCCTTGGTTACCGGTCCCTCTGCTAGAGTCCATTCCATTGCCTTGGCTTAGAAACCTCACTGGGCCTCTCAAGAGGTCAAGAGAAAGCCAGGACAGACTCCTAGCAAAATCAGGGCTGGTCAGGTGGTCCCAGGCAGAATCAACGCTTCAGGCCGCCAGCCAAGCTGCACCTTCTGTTTCCCAGGGCTTGTAGGGGGGCCTATAAAGAATTCAGCTGACACATAAGGCTTCAGTTCTACCTATCTGGATTCTTAAGAAGACTAGGTGATTCTTTTTTTTTTTTTTTTTTTTTTTGCGGTACGCTGGCCTCTCACCGTCGTGGCCTCTCCCGTCGCGGAGCACAGGCTCCGGACGCGCAGGCTCAGCGGCCATGGCTCACGGGCCCAGCCGCCCGACGGCACGCGGGATCCCCCCGGACAGGGGCACAAACCTGCGTCCCCTGCATCAGCAGGCGGACTCGCAACCACTGCGCCACCAAGGAGGCCCGACTAGGTGATTCTTGACTCAACTGAAGTTACCTCGCTGCTGGACTGGAGGGCTTTTACGCTTCAAACTCCTCTTGGGAACAGCTCCACCAGAAGCCTCCTTGGGCAGGCAGGCCTCCCCTCTGCCACCCTCCCCAGCAACCCCCCCTCACTCCCCAAGTCTGCCCTGTCCCAGCGTCTTTCCAGCTAATGCTCTCAGCAGGCCCCTGCCTCTGGGCTACGCTTAGAGTCATGTGCTCTCCACAGAACCCGGCCTGGGAGGAGTCGAGCCGCCAGCCTCCCACTTCCTCCATCCCGGGGCCCTGTGAAGCCTGGAGCTCTGGAAGGGCTCGCAGCAGCGGCCTCTGTGCCCCTCAGGAGAGAGAAGCTGGAAGGACCAAGAATGTGCTGTTACAGACCAGACTTCCTGCCCCAGGTGCCCTCTGACCTTGGGTAATTACAGCTTCCGGAAGTGGTTGGCTCCCCATCTAGAAAATGGAGATAATGAGCCCCTACATCTCGGGGCCATTGAAGGTTTAATTGATTCATGGTGGCGACACGGTTCGGAATCCTGGCCTGGAATTCAGCGGAGGCTGCTCATCAACAAGGTCAACAAAGGTAAGGGGGTCTGATGCAGGCCCGGAGTGGGAGAGCTGGCTGGTGGCCGGGCTCTCTCAGCCCCAAGTTCTTCTCTGCCCCAGATTCTTCAAACTGTTCCTGAGTGTGCTGCTACCAGAACCCTCTGTCTGGCCAGGGCGGTCTGTTCCCGACCCCCTCACCTTGCCCCGCCCCCCGCCTAGAGTACCCGCCCCATGTTTCCCAGTCTAGTTGATTCAAATCATACCCTGCTGAAATCCCACCTTGCTTTTAGGCCTTACTGTTCCTACCATAAGCCCTATTTGATTTCATTTCTGTGATGTCCCATAGATCAAGTGCTTCTCACGCTCTAAGGTGCACGAGATCTTGTTGAAATGCAGGTCTTGACCCAGAAGGTCTATGGTGGGGCCTGAGATTCTGCATTTGTACCAAGCACTTGGGTGATGCTGATGCTGCTAGTCTGAACGACACACTTGCAGGGCCAAGCCACGTCTTATGCCCTGTACCAGTGGTTTTCAAAGGTCTTTTTCGTAGCACAGACCTTTATTTTTTTTCCAAATGAGATCAGTATGTCTTTCATTCAAATGTATAAGTTCAAACTTAATGACGTTTACTTCTAAAGTCAATCCTTTAGGCTGTTTGATAAATACAAAAATATAAAACCGTGTTGTGGATTACAGTTTGTAGTCTGTGTCAGCCTCAGCTTCCAAATGTGTTTCTGTATTTTGTTGAGAAAAACCTTGATACACACAAATAGTTAGAAATGGCTAAATTGTTTGAAAATAATGACTTATCTAGAAATTTTAGGATATTCTTCAAGGGGGTAATCTTGTTAAGAAATTGTTCTCCTTTACAATCACTACGCTAGGAAGATTTAGTCCAAGTTCTCCACAAAAGCATTTAAATTGGCAGCACAAGTTAATCCTTTGGTGAGTACAGTGTGTGAAAATTTAGTATGTAATAATTTTCAGCATATCTGTTGTTTTATTACTATTTTAAAATAAAGTGTAGGGCTTCCCTGCTGGCACAGTGGTTAAGAATCCACCTGCCAATGCAGGGGACACGAGTTCGAGCCCTGGTCTGGGAAGATCCCACATGCCGCGGAGCAACTAAGCCCGTGCGCCACAACTACTGAGCCTGAGCTCTAGAACCCACAAGCCACAACTACTGAGCCCACGTGCCACAACTGCTGAAGCCCACGCACCTAGAGCCCATGCTCCGCAACAAGAGAAGCCACCACAATGAGAAGCCCACACACCACAACAAAGAGTAGCCCCCGCTCGCCGCAACTAGAGAAAGCCCACGTGCAGCAATGAAGACCCAACGCAGCCAAAAGTAAATAAACAAACAAATTAATTAAATTAAACTAAAAAGTGTAAATTTAAAAATGAAATTCAAATCAAGGTAATTGTATTACCCTGGAGCAGGTTTCTCAACCTTGGCACCACTGTTGTTCTGGGCTGGAGAATTCTCTGCTGTGAGGGCTGTCCTGTGCCTTGTGGGATGACTATCAGCTCCCCTGCCCTCTACCCACCAGACGTCAGCGCCCTCCCCCAACAACGTTGCGAGAACCAGAAACATCTCCACTCTGTGCCACATGTCCCCCATTTTGCCAAAGGGCAAAATCATTCCACTCCTTGAGAGCCACTGTCCTAGAGGAGCTAGGACTCAGTTTGAAAACTAATGGTTTGTAGCCTCCATTTGGCACTTTGCCCGTCTGCCTTATGTTTTTATATGGCCCCCTGTAGCAACTGTCAACCCCTTGTGAGCAGGACCATGAAGGAAACTTCAGCAAACACCCTGTGAGCAGTGACTCGCTCAGTGGGGATACTTGGCCAGTGTTTGTTCATTGATTGATAGAGTTACAAGTATCGGCCCTGGCAGCCTCATGTAGATATTTTGTGAGAAATCTGAGATAAGGAATGGGAACATGTTTTGAAAGCGTGAACATAAAATAAGTGTAAGTGTCAAAGTGCATTTGTTCACCCAAATATCTCATCAGCCTATCCCTCCCCCCACCAAATATGAACAATGAAAAATTCTTACTTCTTACTTCTTTACTGAAATTTTCTTTATTCTCATGGAGTGGTTTCAGCTCTACCATTTATTAACTGTGAGTCTTTTAGCACGTTACTTAATCCTTTTGAATCTCACTTTGTTCATCTGTAAACTAGGAATGATGATATTCATTTCAAAAGACTCTTTTGAGGATCAAATGAGGTAATATAGGTGAAGTACTTAACCACCGGAAGAAGTCACAAAGGAAACACCTAGTAAATGTGAGTTGTTGGTTCTTCCTTTGGTGTGTCTTTAAATATTCCCTGTCTAAAGAGGAGAGGTGGCAAAGACAGTATAAAACAGCAGATAAGCTAAATATCTTGTCCATTTAGCTTTGGAAAGTGTCTTTCACTCAGTCCACTTCTTCTACTCATATACACACACATCCCCGTACCCACCCAGCCCCTCCTCTCCATCCTGCATCCAAAAAGGAAGTTATCTTCCCCACTTGTACACCCTCTGTCTCTTGAATCACCATCATCCCCTCAGTCACCCAAACCAGAACCAGGGAGTCTCTCTTCTCTTATGGATAAGCTCTCCAAGTTCTACTGATTTCACTTTCAGAAGGTGAATTTGCCATCCCCTGGAGTCCTGATTTAGCTCAGGCCTTCATCAGTCCTACTCAAACTATTGCTGGGGGTCTCATAATTTTCCCACTGTCCAGTCGTGGTCCCTTCGAAACCCTTCTCCACTGTGTTTCTAAGCCAACATTCCCCTGCTCAACACCATTCAGTGATTTATCACAGCTTAGAAAGATCAGGTTCAAGTACCCAGACAAGATACACAGCGTCCTAGCCTAGGCCCAGCTCTCAGCCTCATCTTCCTCTCCTTGCCCTTTACTCTACTGTTGGTGCATTCTGCACAAACCATGCTGTTCTGCATATTAGACTTCAAACACATTCTTCCCCTTGCTTGGTATGTCTGTCTCCTTCCTACTTGTCTACTTGGAAACTCCTCTTCCTCCCTTGGTGGAATCCACATCAAGGCATTTTTCTAACGTACATTTGCCACGTACTCAATGACGTGAAATATACTCAAATGACATGAAGCTCCCTGCCCTTTCCCCCACCATTCTTGAATATATGAAGTAGTGGATTAATACTCTTGTTTCACATTTACGTCAAGAAACTTAATCAATAGAAAATTCTGCACATAATGTAACAACAAATATGACAACAAATGCTAAGTGTGTGGACTGATGTCCTTTAGGGTGCAATCACAGCTCCCCCACTGTTGATTCTACATTATTTCCTGGGTTGACATGTGAAACTATGGGGTATGTATTCAGTCGTGGCCTCTCAGCTTCTCAGTTTTCTCGGAAATCCTGTAAATGTTCTCATTCTGGCTCCTGTGAGACCCTGGGCAATTCACCTCCTTTGGAATATATAACTCACTCCTTCCCCAGGGGAGAAGCCTCTCTCTTGGCCCACAGAGGCAAGTGGGGGACCCCACCACCCACCCCAGGGATCTGCCTCCTGCTTCTTCCCTCCTTTTTCCTCTTCCTGTCCCATCTTTTATCCTCTCCTCTTCCCTCCCCATCTCTTGGGGTTTGTTTTTCCTCTACTTTTATATCTACCTGGCAAGATGGAGAGATTTCCGTCACAGGAAGGATAAAAGCAGATGTTCTAAAATTGTCTACCAGCTAATGCGTATTGAACACTTAATACCTGCCTGGGACTGTGCTAAGAGCTTCACACGTGGTAACTCATTCAGTCCTTACAGTAAGCCTGCGAGACAGGAACTTTCGTTTCCCCCAGTTTTATAGATAAGGAATCCCTGACACAGAGAGGTTAAGTCACTTCCCCAAGGCCCCACAGCCGACAGGGAGCAGAGGCAGAGTTGGACCTCGATGTGTGACTCCAGGGCTCACACTGCCATGATCCTTTCAGTGAGTCCTGCAACAGTTTTATGAGCTGTATTTTAACATCCCACTCACCTGTCTACTCTGAGTCTTCGTGACCACCACTTCTTCAAAGGAAAAGCAAACAAAAAACCCAAAAAGAATAGAAAAAAAGAAAAAGGATAATTTGATTCTTCCCATGCAGTTTCTGTATGTGCTTTCATCATTACATGTGCCACACCTTAATGACAGGACTTTAGAATGGTGCTTTCTCAGCCATCTTTCTATCCTAAGTTAGCACATAGAAGTTTCTCAGGGTGGAGAGATTTTTCTAGAAGCAGCCTGATCACAAAGTGATATTCATCAGTTCGTTCCACCACGGCAGTGTTCTCGTTTCGTCTCTTCCGTGGACCAGGTGACTGAAGCCAGAGGACTGAACAAGATCGCTGGACCCTCCGACGGTAGAAAGGTGAAAGGACATGGCTAATGAGGTAAAGGTTCAGAAAAGTGTTCAAGAAAAATATCTGCGCTATGACAGAGCACAGTCCTCTGTCCTTCTGTTGGACCAGAAGGCTTCCTAAGCCTGAGGGTGGGCATGTTTGCTGGACTGCAGCCATCCTCATGGGGTAAAACCATTTCTAAATGAAAATGAACTAAGAGCTTTCTGGGCTGCCATAGAAAATGTCCCCTTTGGGGCTAATGTTGACCAGACCTGGGTGTGAGCTGGTGAAAGCAGCGTGGGTGTGTGTGAACGCATTGCCTGGGCTGCGCCACCAGGCACGCCTCGAGAGTGTGTGGTGGAGCTTCTCAGCATCACCACATCCTGGCTCTGTTAGTGCTAATAGGGGCAGAGTGGCGCTGCTGTTGGGCCAGCTTGATAAAGCCTTCTGAAAACATCCCCATCCCGGTGCTCAGGAAAGGAGTCAGAGAATGATGCCAGGAAGAGAAGAAAGGAGGGTCAGGACTGGGGACCCCACAGAGGGCTGAGCAGGGCTCCGCTGGGCTAGCGCTTATTCCTCTAACTGCCTGTTCCTGCCTTGAGATGCAAAACTGTCTGCTGGAGGAAAAGCACATTTGATAGCTCAGCCTTTGTAAGAGAGGAAAGGAGAGTCAGTTTATTAGGAAATTGATTGTGAGACCAACGGGATGCTGCATTGATGCATCTTATGGTAAACTGGCCCTTTAGTGACCTGAGGATTCTCAGGTGGCACAGAGAGCGTCCATCCTACAGACCAGTCCTTCCCTGTGTGCCAGGAAGCCAGGGACAGGCTGAAGTAAATACCTCCAGTCATCTCCTTCCATGCAGCAGTTGGCACTCACAACGCCCTACTTTCTGCCTGAGAGGAGAAAATTATGATACAAACCAAGTGGCAATCTCCTGCCACTGTTTCTGGGGCCTGGACAGTGAGCACTGAGTGGGGAGGGCATTGAGCAGGCTGACGGCAGGTGTCTTTGAACCTACCTGTGCTCCCTGGTTCCCTCTGTATGATTGACTGGTGGCAGGGAAGCAACAGCAGCAATCCTTCATTTGACCTTTTTTTTTTCATTCTTCGACTTGCCATTTGTCCTTACTCCAGTGTTAACCTTAAAACATGGAGACTTCTACATTTGGGGCTGTGGAAAATCTGGCTAAAACGTACACAGCCACTTTCTCACTTTGTGCTGGGCCCCCAAACCACAAGGGTTATCTTCTGGTTCATTCATTGTCTCTAACTCTGTTTCTGGTCTGCTCTAAATGTCTTTTTGGTGACTAATAGACTATAAAGTCACATTTAAAAAGTTGAAGAGAGTTGAAATATGAAGAAATGGTTTTGAGGTTGATAAAGCTTCCTTTTAGATGAGGCTACCTTTTACTGTACACTGCTAAAAATATATTTTAAAAGAAAGATGTTAAGCCATGTCCTACTTAGGAAATATCCCTTAGTTTCTCTTTGAGGAGACATTTAAGAGCAGGTGGAAGGAGCACTTTTATTTTCATTCCTGGCTGTAGTTACCTCTTGCGCTGATTGCTTAACAGGAGACCTCTCAAGGATGCCACAAAAGGCAGAATAATCAGCCCAAAAGAGTGATGTAGGATCCTCAGGCTTCAGGCTCTATGAGAAAAGTTGAGAGAGATGGAAAATGTCTGGGCCTGTGGAACGCCTGACTTCACTCCTGCTGCTGTTGCCCTAAAGAGCCAACCATTAGCAAGGATGCAAGGGGGTATTTCTGAGATTTCTCTGCTGTCTTTCAGCACTCCCTGCCCTCAGCTTCCCTTTGCCTCTCAAGGATGCAGTGGTTGGTATCCACAAAAAAGCCGGTGGAGCCAGCTTCTAAAATGTCCAATCACCAGGACTGTAAGTTGGGTTTCCTAGGCAACAGACTGGGTGATGAGGTTTTGTGTGCAGGTGATTGTTGGGGTGTGCTCTCACAAACAGCACCGTGACAGAGTAAGGGAAACAGGAGGATGGAGGGAGAAGTTCAACTGTGTTGTGGAGGCCTGAACTCTGAAGCTGGGAAGACCCTCCAGAGATGTCTCCAACTGAGGCAGGGAGACCAGGCCTTTGGACCCTCATGTCAGCTAGATCCTGGCTGACCAGCAAGGGGTATAACTTTGGGTGAGGTAGCTTCCTTCAGCCAAGGGCAGTTCTTGGGAAGAGACTCAACTGAAAGCCAAGCCACCAGCAAACAACACTTCCCCAGCAGCTGGAGAAATGAGTGCCTGAGTCCTGAAGAGGGATTCCAGGGCATGCACCACAGCATCCAGGACAGTCCACCCCTTGTGAGTTCAGTATACATTTTAGAATAATACATTTGTCTCATTGCAAACATGTCCTCCACTTTCCTCAGTTCCCTGGGAAACTTAAAGTAAGGTTAGTGACACAAACCATAGCCCCCACTGCTATAGCTGATCTTGATACAACTGATGCTCATCATCTACTAGCCATTCTCCACTTTCCTCAACCTCAGCGAGCGTCTCTGCTAGTCTACGTGGGTTTCCTGTTGGGGGAAATCAGGAATTCGTCCCTGAGGTTTCTGAGTCCCTGGACAGAGCTGCTGCCCTTTTTGATTTACCATCACAATTGGGCAGAGGACTACGAAACAGAGACAGACTCACAGACATAGAGAACAGCCCTGTGGTCCCCAAGCGGGGAGGCGAGGTGGGGGAAGGAAGTATTGGAGTTTGGGATTAGCAGATGCAAACGATTATATATAGGATGGATGAACAACAAGGTCCTACTGTATAGCACATGGAACTATATTCAATATCTTGTGATAAAGCATAATGGAAAAGAATATAAAAAAGAATGTATATATATAACTGAATCACTCTGCTGTATAGCAGAAATTAACCCAACATTGTATATCAACTATACTTCAATAAAATTTTTTTAAAATTGGGCAGAGGGCCATCCAGAGATACCCAGTGGATTACCTGGGTGCCAAACATAATCTACCTCGTCCATTGTATAAAAGTAGTCTACCTACTCCTGCTGATTGGAGCCAGTTACCCCTGCCAAGAGAGTAACCCGTCTGCTGCTCTGCTGGCCTCTTTGCTCAAGGAGCCCTAGTGAACAAGTAGCAGTCATAGATTAAAGCTGAATGGGGGACTTCCCTGGTGGCTTAGTGGTTAAGAATCTGCCTGCCGGTGCAGGGGACACGGGTTCGAGCCCTGGTCCGGGAAGATCCCACATGCTGCGGAGCAACTAAGCCCGTGCGCCGCAACTATGGAGCCTGCGTGCCACAACTACTGGAGCCCACGCGCCTAAAGCCTGTGCTCTGCAACAAGAGAAGCCACCCAGTGAGAAGCCCGCGAACCGCAACGAAGAGTAGCCTCCACTCGCCGCATCTAGAGAATGCCTGCACGCAGCAACAAAGACCTAAGGCAGCCAAAAAAAAAAAAAAAAAGCTGAATGGGACTTTTTCTGTGACTCCTGATAGAAGAGTTTCTCCCTCTGGGAACCAGGACCTCCAAACCTGCAGGCAGAGATTTGCAGGGGCTATAAGCATGCATTTCGCAAGTGGATCACTGGGGGTGATGATAAGCACAGCCGTCCTCTCCCACCCCTCCCCCCGCCCCTTGACTCCTGGACCCATGAATTCTACCTACTGGAGATACAGCCCTTCATAATGGTCGTTATTTTAGGGTGCATACTGCATCCTAGAAGATGGTATCCTTTCTAAGCTGGCACCTTGGCTTTGTCATCCTATTATTCAATCAGGTTGGCAAATTCTGGGTGGAATGGTATATAATAGAATCAGTGGATCCTATGGTCATGTGTCCACAGCATGCCTCCCTGGCTGTAAAATGAGTTCCCTCGTCTTTTGTGTTACTATGCAGGATTCTGTGTTGGTGTATGAAACATTCTGGAAGCCCTTGGACAGCAATGTTGGAAAGGCAAAAGAAAACCTGTGACGTGTCCATACCAGTCAAGAGGAAGCATTGACCCTTGCAGAATGGGAGGAGTCCAGTGTAATCAGCTTACCACCAACTGGTTGGTTGGTCCCCACTTTATGGGTAACTCAGCCCTGTTCCTGTTGCCAGTTGGTTGGACATTCAGCAGTGGCAGTAGCTAGACCAGCCCTGGTGAGTAAGAATATAGATTACCTATTGTATTTTTTATTGTTAACTAATAAGCTTTGGGGGTTGTTTATATTAATTTTACTGTTTTCAGTTCACTGATTTCTCCTTATATTTTTATTAATTCCTTTTTCTTGCTTTGCTTTATTTAGTATTTTGTTATTTTGTTATGGCAGTTGTTCTTTTTCTGATCTCCCTGGCCACTCTTCTTTTTCAATCAGCATATCTCTTGAACAGCTTGTCACAGAAAGCTCTTGGGTCAGGTATCAGCCCAAAACTGCAGAGTCTGCTGCTGCAAAGGCTCAGAATGACTTCCCTTCTTCCCTTTCCCTCCTAAGTGGATAGTCATTCCTGGCTGGATGTCTTCATCTTGCTCTAATTCAGGAGGCTAAACTGTTGTCAGGAAGGCATCAAGTTTCCTTGCTAGGACAAGAGACCTGTTGTACTTTTTGTGATTTGTGCGTGTGTGTTTGCTTGGCATCCTTGACTCTTCCCTTGACTTAAAAGGAAAGTAATAGAGAACATAATTTTGGATCTTAGGGCACAAGGCGTAGCTTCCTATGGATAGCAACAAATGGACAGGGGGCAGGTCTGGATTGTCCCAAATGCACTACAAGTATCTGCAGTTCAGCTGGGGAGGGCTTTCCTTTAACCTGCCTAAGCTTCAGTTCCCTGTTCTGTGAAATGTCCTTGCTGGGTCACTGTGTGACTTGGATGAAATACCTTCCAATTGCACTTGGCACTTAGTACTTGCTCAATAAATGTTTGTTGTAAGGACATTATTGTAGTAACGGGCTCTCTACATGGTTCTCAAGCCTTCCTGAGGGCGGTTAGTCATCTTAGTCACCTCATCATCCACCCGAACATTGAATACACTCAATAAATTCTTGTGCAGGCTAACTGACTAATTTCTATTGGGGGAATCTGGTATCCCTGAAAGAGCCCAGACCTGAATTTTGTAATGCAGCCCTGGGCGTGGGTGTAGTTAGAAAGTATCTTACTCAAACACATATACAGTAGCACTTAATTGGGAATTGCTGCATATTGGGAATCCCACCACAGTCTCATTTGGCCTGGCCAGCCCAGGTAGGTTTGTTTACAAGGCCAAAAGTGTGCAAGATGCAGTTTTTTGTTTTGTTAATTTTTATTTATTTATGGCTGCGTTGGGTCTTTGTTGCTGTGCGTGGGCTTTCTCTAATTGTGGCGAGCAGGGGTTACTCTTCGTTGCGGTGCGCGGGCTTCTCATTGTGGTGGCTTCTCGTTGTGGAGCATGGGCTCTAGGTGCTTGGGCTTCAGTAGTTGTGGCACGAGGGCTCCATAGTCGTGGCTCGTGGGCTCTAGAGAGAAGGCTCAGTAGTTGTGGTGCACGGGCTTAGTTGCTCTGCGGCATGTGGGATCTTCCCGCACCAGGGATCGAACCCGTGTCCTCTGCATTGGCAGGTGGATTCTTAACCACTGCGCCACCAGTGAAGTCCCAAGATGCAGTTTTATTCTTAACTGCCAAAACTTTGAAGCAACCAAGTGGTCCTTCAGTAGGTAAATGAATAAATAAACTGTACCTCCAGAATGGAATGTTATTCAGCACTAAAGCTATCAAGCCATGAGTAGACATGGAGGAACTTTAAATGTATATTTCTTAGTAAAGAAGCCAAATCGAAAAGGCTACGTATTGTATGATTCCAACTATATTGACATTCTGGAAAAGACAAAACTATAGAGACAGTAAAAAGATCAGTGACTGCCAGGGTTTAGTTGGGAGGGAAAAATGTATAGGCAGAGCACAGAGGATTTTAGGGCAGGGAATCTATCCTGTATGATACTACAATGGTGGATACACGTCGTTACACATTTGTCCAATCCATAGAATGTACAACACCAAGAGTGAACCCTAATGTAAACTATTGATTACATTGTGTCAATGTAGGTTCATCTACTGTAACACATCCCATGTGAAGTGGGACATTAATAGTGGGGGAGATTATGCAAGTATGGAGGCAGGATGTATATGAGAACTTTCTATACTTTCTGTTCAATTTTTCTGTGAACCTAAAATTGTGCTTAAAAATAAAGTCTATTTAGAAAAAAAAGTCAGCTGGATGAATGAGTGATGGATTTATGTGACGGGGATGCTGTGTGGTACCTGTGATAGGCAGTGCATCCAGGGAGTAAACAGGGAAAATGAAAACCTTTATGATGGGTCTGTCTTCCCCAATCTTTTCTTGCAAAGGATCAATTCAGAAAAAATAAAAATGATTACAGTCACGTCCTTTTTTAATCATTCAAAATGAAAATAGCTCCTTTTGACACTGATAAATAAGAAGCCTATTTTTACAACCAAGGTGACCTATTTTATTGAAAAGAAAAATGTCAATAAGAAAATTGGCACTAACTTTACTTTTTAAGTTTCAGTCTCTGATCATGTTTAGAAAGTAGCAACATGAAGCCAGGCATCTAATTTTTCATCCTGAAGTCAGAGAATTGGCTGCTGAAGCTCAGCTGATCACTGTTAGCTCAGTTGGCCTGTCCTGTGCTAGCCGTCCTTGCATTTTCACACAACTTGGGAAGGCCAAATCACAGGTTCAGTAGGGAGCTATGGCAGGTTGTGAGGAGGTGCTGGGGGGCTGTGTGGTTAAAGTGGTATTTTGTGAAGATTAATATGTCAGCTGCGACAAGAATAGATTCCACCAGGGGAGAAACAGAGGCAGAGAAACCTACTGCATGATGTTATCACAACAGATGGGAGGTGTCGACTGAAAAAAATGCACAACCTAAAGTTGATAATTATGTTTTATTCGGCTGACAATACTGAGGACTTAAGCCTGGGAGGCAGCGTCTCAGATAGCTCTGAGGGACTGCTCCGAACAGGCAAGGGAAGAGCCAGGATACATAGGAACAAAGACCAGGCTTTTTTGCAACAAAGACCGGGTAGTCAGAACATCAAAAGATTACTGTTCATTAAAGAAAACCAGACATCTCAAGTTAACAAATTTAGCACTTTTCTGTGTATGGGAAGATGCAAAAGTCTGAGTTCATTGAAATCATTCCTTTGATATGTGCTTCACTTATCCGGGGCCAGTATCCTGTGTTTTCTCACCCTGAGTCTCCTCAGGGTGCATAGTTGGGGTGGCTGTAATGCGATGGCTTAATGCAACATCCTTTGTTTACTGATGAGACAGGCAACATTTTTTCACTGACAGAGGTGATAAGGACCCAAACTCTGGTGAGAGCCACAGGACCCTAAGAAAGGCGTATGAGGTGTGAGAATACATGAAAAGTCAAGACAATTGAGGAGAGGAACAGAAGTTGGACACTGGGTGTAGATATGTGGGCTTCTTTCTTGGGAGGTATAGTGTAAGGCCTGAAATGAAGGCTCAAAATTGTGTGCTACCTTGACGGCTGGTAAAATCGGGAGAGCCTCAAATGGCCTAAATGCAAGTCCCCCTCCCCACTCAGCTTCCTCAGAGGAGATCCTCTAGCCAGACAGCCCTCCTTATCAAAGGGACCAGGCACAGCTCCTGCTTATCCCTGAGAAGTGGATTCCCATTTCCCAGCCAGCCCACGGAACATTTCAAACAAGCCAATCACATCTCTCCATGGGAAGCAGGGCTCGCCCCTACCCTCTTGGTACTACAAAACCTGCCTCCCACAGCCCCTGGTTGTTCACTCTGTTTCCTGTGGCTTCACATGGCATGAGTGTCTTCCTTCCCTGGTCTGTGAGCATGTGTGAGTATACATGGCTGTGAGTATTCCACACATAGAGACAGAGAAATTCAAAGCTGGATAAACCTGTCTCACCCTCTAAATAAGGAAACAGACCTGGAGGCCAGGGTTTCTGACTGTCCATGCCTTTTCCACATCTCAGCAAGAGGATCTGAAAGACAAGGGGAGAGGAGCTGTATAAAGATAAATATCATTGAATGATTGTATGAAAAAGTATAGAAGTTCTGGATGGTGTCATCTTCCTCCAGAGTAGATTTACTTTTGCTTCTGGAAAGCAGTTAGAATAGGGCTGTTTGCCTTAATCCAGACTTGGATTGATCTGATCTGAGGTTGGCTATCAGTCTTGCTGCTGACAGAGCTATTTCTGGTTCTTCTTTTCTCCTTGGTGCAGCCCTTCAGGTATCACAGCTGTGAGCCTGAGGTCCCTTCTCCCTGGTGAACCCCCAGCTCCAGTTTTTATTTTCTCAACCCTGTGAGACTTTGCTCATCTTCTCTGTCTCTTAATCATCCCTTTCTTTTTTCCTTAAAGCTCTAAGAGCATTTGTTTTTGTTTGTTTTTTTGCGGGCCTCTCACTGCTGTGGCCTCTCCCGTTGTGGAGCACAGGCTCCGGACGCGCAGGCTCAGCGGCCATGGCTCACGGGCCCAGCGGCTCCGCGGCATGTGGGATCTTCCCGGAGCGGAGCACGAACCCGTGTCCCCCGCACCGGCAGGCGGACTCTCAACCACTGTGCCACCCCGGAAGCCCTGAGCATTTGTTTTGATTTTTTTCCCCCCAGCTTTATTGAAATACAATTGATTAACAATCACTTTCTCTTTGTATCCTCAGCCTCTCACCCCATTCCTCCTATGAATCAGCAACTCCCTGGAGGGGAGAAATGGCCCAACCTTGGTCTCACCTCAATGCCTTTCCTCTCTCTCCAGGACCCTGCCCCTAAGTTCTGCTGCTGTGGTAACCCTCTGATGGCTTTAAACAGGTAGCTCTTTTTAAAAATCCAGATATTTTAGTTGGGTTCAGTGGAGAGCTGGTCCCACGTAAATTGACTGTTATAGCCAGAGTGAAAATCCAGTTAATAAAGCATTCACTGAACATCTACTCTCTGCTCAGCATTGCGGAGCTTCAGTGCATGAAAGAGAAGTAACAGACTTGTTCTCTGCCCTTCATTCACGTGGCGAGACAAGACAGCACATGCAGTTGCTGCTCACTACAAAAAGAGTACACTGTTAGGAGAAGGGACTCTCCTTGGTTCCTCACCTTCTGAACCAGCACAACACTGAAGTCTCCTTGTCAATCGGTAAACATGTGTGTGCAGGTGGATGTGTTTCTGTGCCCGGAAACCCACATGCTTTTAGGAAGAGACTAAGTCTGGATTGGGGAGCGGGTGGCCAGAGAGTGCCTGTGGTCTCAACCTTGATTTGGCCAATCCTACGCCTCTTAGTAAGTGGTGCCCTGTTGTCAAGTTCCAGGCAGAGAGATGCTTCAGTATTAATAACTACTTTCCTTTTCTCACTTTGATTGTTTCTAATTTTCCCTTCCTACCTTTGAATCAAAACTATACTGAGATACTTCTATTGAAATGGGCAGGAGAATTTGCCTACAAATGACCCGTCATTGTCATTCTGCATCATCTCACTTAATATTCACCCTTGAGGCAGGAATTATTTTCCTCATCTGGAAAGTTTAAAAAGCAAACATTGAGGTTCAAAAAGGTTAAGTCACAGAGTTGGTAAGAGGTAAATATTTGCCTTTTCCACCACACCCAGGTTATGCCCTTTGCCAAAAATCCTCTCAAACAAAAGGTGCTTTTCTTTTCATTTTTTCTTAGTCTCTCAAGTCTCCTAGTAATCACCTTTCTAGAAAGTCTAATACCCAGATGTATTAGGAGATGATTTTCAATAAGCTTTCCCGGTCTCTGTATGAACTCAGTTAGCTTACAAGTTTCCCTGAGGCAAAAGTACCTTTTATTTTGGCTGATGTCAGAGAATCAGAAGAACACAAAGGTTGTAAATGGTTTAGTTGAGAACAAAGTACTGGCTTTTCCACTGGGAAAACAAAGTCAAAAACAAAACACAGAGACACTTAAACCACCGCATAGCTTTGCAGCTTTGTTCCCTTAGGCCTGAGAGACAGTTAAGGGGTATGTTCTGTCCTGTAACAAGGAGGCCTAGAAACATCATGCGTGGGTTGGAAAAATCTACCAAAATTTCATCAGAGCTCCTCCATTTACTTTCTGTCTCATTCAACTCATTTCCCTGCCCCCTACCCCCCACAGATGTGGCATTTTCAGCTCGTCCCACTGACCCCTTTACTCACAGATAAGACTTTTCCTGATCTCCAGACTTAGAGGGACAAAGGGTTCCCTGCAGGAGGGCTCAGCATATCTGTTATTTGAGAAAGACACCTCAATAAGCTGCTTCCTTGGCTTTCTGCAAAGCAGCAGGTAGTGATTTAAGCCAGAGTAACTTCTGAGGAGGGTCAGAAGAAAATGTTAGGTGGGGTTATAGCTTGGGAGAAGAGGTGGGGAGTGGGGAGGGGTGAGGAGTGGTAGGAACAAGGGTGAGTAGAGTAGGGAGGGTTTTTGTTCTCCCATAGGGATGATGGACAGGTCCTTTGAAACCCGGTCACTATTTTCACTCTCTCCAGTAATGACTATTTCCTTTGAAATGATACCAAGTGAGTCCACTGTCATGTGAGCAAAAGGCAGAAAGAAACTGAGAGGATCTGCCCAATGTTTGGTCCAGTCTGCTGTTGAGGAAGAAAGACATAGCCAGTCCAGCCACGCACAGCTCAGAAAAAGTAATCCCCTGTTAAAGATTGAATTGTGTCCCCACAAAATTTGAAGTCTTAACCCCCCCCCAAAACTCAGAATGTAACCTTATTTAGTGATAGGGTTTTTACAGAGGTAGTCAGGTTAAAATGAGGTCATTAGAGAGGGCTCTAATCCAATATAACTGGTGTCCTTATAAAAAGGGGAAATTTGGAGACAGACACACACACAGGGAGAATGCTGTGTGAGGATGAAGGCAGAGATTGGGGTGATGCTTCTACAAGCCAAGGAACACCAAAGATTGCCAGTAAAGCACCAGAAACTGAAGAAAGGCATGAAACAGATTCTTCTTCACAGCACTTAGAAGGAACCAATCCTGCTGACACCTTGATCTTGGACTTCTAGCCTCCAGATCTGTGAAACAATAAATTTCTGTTGTTTAAGCCACCTAGTTTGTGGTACTTTGTTACAGCAACTCTAGCAAACTATTATATCCCCTCTAGTGTCCAACTCTAATTCTTAGATACATTTCCCTAGATGATTGCAATCATTTCCTCTCAGTAAAGAAGCTGAGAAACTGAAGAAATGTGAAAGGAGAGAAAGATCAAACTACGGACAAAGTAGTCAATCTTTATTTTATTTTATTTTATTTTTTTAGTCAATCTTTTATAAACAAAATCCCAGAAAAGATTTGAGTCAGGAAAATTAAGACAATATGGCTGGCACCTCATATGATTTTATTTTTCATAACTATTCCCTGACAGTTAAATATCAGTGGGGAGTGGAAGGGAAAGAGTTGGTTTGATCAATGGGTGTTTGAACACTTTGAAGATGCTGGAATGGTAAGAAGCTACTGCAAAATTACAAGAAGAAGGTGTAAAAAAATATGATAGAAGTTGATAAAGAGGCAATTTGCAGGTGAAATGGGATGAACTATAATAACAAGAATTAAACTTCAAAGAAAGAATGAGATGTTTGGATCTATGTATTTTTATATGTTATATAATATAGATGTGTATTTATATCTTATCTCCTCATTCTAGAAATCAGGTGCATTTAAAAATGTAATCAAGGGCTTCCCTGGTGGCGCAGTGGTTGAGAGTCTGCCTGCCGATGCAGGGGACACGGGTTCGTGCCCCGGTCTGGGAAGATCCCACATGCCGTAGAGCGGTTGGGCCCGTGAGCCATGGCCGTTGAGCCTGCGCGTCCGGAGCCTGTGCTCTGCAACGGGAGAGGCCACAACAGTGAGAGGCCCACATACTGCAAAAAAAAAAAAAAAAAATGTAATCAAGAACACAAAGTGAAGGTTTGGGTAAGAGCATTAGTGAGAGATGGACCCAGTGAGGAGACAAGAGCTGTAAAAAAGCTGTTTAATTGGTTCACAGATCCTTCTCCTACAGTTATGCCATCATATGGAAGTGAACCCTCCCGGCAATGTCCTGGTTTCCAGGTGGTATCATGGAACAGATCTATGTGTTGTCAGGGCTTCCGGAATTGAGGAACTTCCTGCTGCCTTTGTGTATATTCCTAGTGGTTGCTCTTTGTGTGTCTGCCTGAGAAACAGTGGATGCTTCCGTTAGAGCTAATATCTTCTTAGGTGAAACACTTCAGAACTCTAACTGCATTTGCAGTGGCTGATGCTGCAGCATGTGACCTCCTCCTAGAATATCCTACATAGAGCCTCACACCCCAGATATATAGATTAATGTCAAATAGTGGAGAGTTCTCTATCATACTGGTATTTGGTGAAGAGACTAGCATCCACCAAAGAGGCTGACAATATTAGAACATTTATTTTAGGCTTTGTGAAATAATTTGACCCCCAGTCTATCCAAATCTCTGTTATAAAATGTTGTAATGTGGTGGGATGCTCGTACGGTAAGAACACAACGCGATACATCTTGTATACTGTGTACCAAGACAGCACGATATGCTACCTAGGTTCTAGCATCACAGATTGTTCAAAGGAACTCCATTACAGAAGGTGACATTTGAATACAACTTGTAGACACACGTAAACATGCATAATATCCCTTGATCTTATGAATCTCATTCAATGCCTGAGAACTCAGTTCTACCATAGTCAGTCATATCAAAAAGGGAAGAATTTGTAAAAGGGCAAAGGTTTGACTCCAAGTAAGTAAATAAAGGAGATATTCTCACAGCAGAATTCAGTCATTGGCTACCAATGTTCATGGAATTCTTTTTTCTCCTATGGTGCCAGTGTTGTGTCTCATCCCCCGACTGAAGACACTCCCTGATCTCCCCTTCTGATCACAACTTGACCCTGGCAAGGAGGAGCCTCAGATGAAGGAGGGGAGGGTCCAAGGACCTCTACAGCTAGCGCAGAGATGGGCCCAGGGTTCTCTGGTTCATCTGTGGCAAAGAACTCATGCTACTCATTTGCTGCTGAGGAGATGGGTAGTAAAGTTCCACAGAGACAGGAACAGTGGAGCTAGCAGAGTTTCTATGTCTTCTTTTTCCAAGGAAGTAATATGGTACTATGTCACTCCATCATCACTTTTTTTTCATTTAATAAACATATATTTTATTGAGATGGGCCAGGCCGTATGAATATGACTTCAAGAAGCTTCCCAGTCATCATCATTAAGATCTTCAACACATGTTTATCGATTGTACACTATGATAGGTACTGGAAATAAAAGACTTGGCCCTTGTTCTCAAGAATCATAAAGAAAGATGTTCTATCTATTATGTACACTGAAATCTCAATAAATTTATCACTCAGACTTACATATGGATGATATTAATATAATACTATAATACACATATTTCAGAGCAGTGGTTCTCAACTTTGGCCCACAGGCAGATCACCTAGGAAGTTTCAAAAAAACTCTGATGTCCCCAGCCCCACCTCAACCAATTGAATCAGAATTTCTGGGAATGGGGTCCAAGCATTAGTATATATTTTGAAAGACTCCAGGTGATTCTACTGTACAGCCACTACTGAGAACCATTGCGTTAGAATTTCTGCCTTAGACACTTAGGGTCCAAAACAACACCTGCCACATAGTAGGTCACCTATGATATCTTTTATTATAGTATTTTGTCCACTGTTATTTCTCACCAACCTCCCAGCAGACTGCCTGGCACGGAATAGGGGCACAGTAATTGGCAGTTCCTTCCCACTCTTCCTCCTTGCTAGAAATACCTGGAGAAAACTAAAGCACATTAATATTCAGGGTTTGAGATGTGCTCATCAAAATGTCCTTATTAAGGAACATTTAAACTCAAATAAATGACTTTACTCTTATTCACATGGATATATCAAAGTCCATTATTACCTATAATTACAAGACAATGTTCTGACAATAACATCTTATTATTCCCCACAGCAAATGTTAAGAGGCTAGTTAAGAAAATTTTTGAATATGTTGATGAAATAAGACACAGAAAGAAAATGGTGGCAGTGTTGGAGCCTGGTGTATTTTGAGTTCAGAATGGAAACCTAGGGAGAAGGAATTTGAATATGCAAAATAAAACCTTTTCCTCTTGTATCTAAAGATTAGAGTGTGGCTCACTTAAAAAGACAGAAACTCCATGTGCAGCCACTGACTGTTTGTTTATTTTCTGGTTGGCTCATTTCATTTGGCCTTTTAAATAACCAATTTCTACTTAGTCACTGGCAATTTTTTAAATGCTTTTGATTTATTCTGTTGATAGGATGGCAGAAAACATTCTATCAAATGGCTTTTGGAAAGAATCCAGAGTTTCCAGAGGGGCTGAGAGGAGAAGGAGGCTTTGTAGGCTATTGCCCATGAAGGGAAATGATTTTATTCATTCATTCTTTCAATTAATACATATTGGGTATTGACTGAATGAATGAATAAAGGAAGGAACAGGGGCCTTGAGTTCAGTAAAGGAGTCCTCTGGGCTAATGCTTTCAGGGAAACTGTTTTCTCATAGAAATGCTCATGCCTTTTCCACATAAAAGATGACATTTCCTTTTCCATGTGAATAAATTCACCCATAAATATTTTCCTTTATATGAATCTTTATCACTTTACATGTTCAAGCTGAAGCTTGCAATTTTACAGTGGAGGACAGATGTGTTTCTGAGCCAGTGGGTACAGGGGCAGTGAGATGGTAGAGATGGTTGGAAGAAGGAAGAAAATGAGTATTATTTTAATATGATTCTTAGACTCAGTCAGCTGTTGGACCACAAGTCATGGCTTGGGGTTTTGATTTTAGTTTAAATTGATGTTTATTTTTTCCCCCTAAATAAAATACACCTTCCTAAGTCTTCTGTTTAATGTGGCATCCCTCAAAGACAGTGGAGGGGAAACACACGAATCTAATGTATTTAATCTATCAGGGACCTCTGGTCTCCTTGCTACCTGGCCTGGGCTATGTCCTTGAAGGACCATTTTTAGATAAGCAGTGGCTAAGGTAGGCTCCGGTGGTTAAAGCAGTTCTTCTCACACTTAATGTGCATATGAATCACCTGGGATCAGGAAAAAAAGCAGATTCAATTCAGCAGGGCTGCAGTTAGGACCTGAGAATCTGCATTTCTAACAAACTCCCTGGCCATGACGATGTTCACCAAATATACTTCGAATTGCAAGGCTTAGGGGACCTCTGGCTGGTCATAATAAAGGGAAGCATTTGTGTAATTTCTAAAATCTTTTCTCCTCTAAGAGGCTTTCCCAGACTACTCAAAATGAATCTGTTCCCTTATCTCCCAAACAAAATCCCCAACACCCACTAAAATATTTAAGAAAAAGATTATATCTGAAATCCCTCATGTGTGTTTCCAAGTATCAAGAGATCTGGTGCTTTTTACAAACATAAAGCTAATTAATCTTCAAGGTCCAGTGACTCCAACACAATTATCTTATTACTTACTTAAAAGCCATATATTGATAAATACTTAATATGATCTATTTTTGTGTTTAGAAATATGTATGATTATATGTTTTCTCCCCCCGTCACTCTTTTTTAATATGACAAAGAGTAATTGTCCTACAGAGAATTCCCTGTTCATGTCTGTCTTGACCCTTAGATTGTAAACTTTGGTGGACAGACTGTGCCCCTCTTAGAACCATAGAAACACCAAACATAGGAGCCAGGAAGACACCTAGGTATCAGCTAGTTCAGTGTTGTCCAAGGATGGCACAGCTACCACTGGGGGACAAGAGAGATGTTTTTTGGTGGAATGTGAGCAACATTTTACAATTTTTAATAGTTGTGTATATATTTTAATATGTTTTAAAGAAAGCTATAACTAGCATATCTTGCCCAGGACTCCACGGATATTATTATGAGGAGAAAGCTAGATTTACTTAAATCTTAAAAGTGAGTTACTGTAAAGACAAATGTAATATGAATGTCATTACTGTAGAATGTGCATAGAGCAAAAATTGTAAGAGTTGTATGCAAATGACTGAGGTTTGGAAATAGTGTTTAACCCACCAATGGGGCTCACAATTGAGGAAACTTGAGCTCAGAAGTATCACCATGTTTCAAAGAATTTAAGATGCTATGGATCATAGGCGGTATCCTAGTTTCAAAGGGCTAAAATGTAAGGAAATTTGATGAACAAATGAAATATGGAAGTGGCTTACCTCAAAGTTAAACATCTATGATTGAGAGTGTTTCAAAGGTCATTTTCTTCTCTGAGAGCATTTCTCCCTAAATAGTCATTAAGTGTCGACCCAAAGGAATAACATTCTCATGGTGGAATTTCAGGTCTTCCTTGTGGCAGGTATGTAGGTGAAATAGTTTCAGGTAGGAGCCCTTCTGTGGTTCCCTGAAGTAACCCTTATAGAAGATGACCTACTCCCCCCATCAATGTCCTTCATCCAAAGACCAATAGAAGAAACATATCTGTAGATGAACAGGTTGGGTGCGTTACTTGTTTCAGCAAGAGATGTTGGAAAGGACTTATGATGCGATTTGAGTTTGAGTTATGTGATTTTGAGGAGGGTCAAACAAGCAGGGCTTTGCTCTGGATTGGATGCTATCAGAAAGGACAGGCGATTCTAGGATTTGATATCTTAATACCTCTTATCTAGAAGGTGAGAGAAATGAAGGTAAGCTAATGCTAGGGCTGGTAAGGAAGCAGCACCCACTTCTATTAGCCAGGACAGGAGGATGTTTGGTCATTTTTGTGGTTTGGAAATATTCACGTGAGTCCCTATTCAGACGTAATAACAGAGTGGTCTGGTCTTTGTCTTGGTCCATCGTGGTCACAGAACGGCCTTGCCGTATGTTATTGTTCTCTACAATTGTTTATGTTCAACAGGAGAACAAGACTTAGCTGTGAGTGCCAGACCAACTCCTGGGTGTTGGGCTGCTTTTCTTTCTTACATCTTCCCATGTAGCTCTTTCCTGAACCACCTTGCTCCATTCCCAGACGAAAATTGTCAGCAAGAGTTTTGTATTATGTTAATGAATTTAAGACCCAGTCTTGGACTCTGTGACGGCAAATGCCTTTGCTTAACTCTGAAAGAAATTGCCCTGCTACTTTATCTCTTCAGGAGGATGTGGTCTTCAGCCATCCATGACAATCAATACTATACTTTAACAAAGGCAATAATCCATGTGCTCATCAGTTAATCTTTCCCCAGACAACACCCCCCCAACTCTTTTTTAATATGACAAAGAGTAATTGCCCTACAGAGAATTCCCTGTGATTTCTGTGCTCGGTCAATAGCATTTGCTGATGGTGGCAGGAAAAGAAAAGCATCCTTGGAAACAGAACTCTCTCAAGGCCTGTGATACTAATGGCCACCACTTCCCCAAGGCTAGAGGCACTGTTATCTAGAGGTAACTAAAAGGAAATGAATCTCAGGGCCCTGAACAGTAGGGGATTCCTTTTTGGGGATGATGGAAGTGTTCTGGAATTAGATGGTGCTGATGAGTGAATATACTAAAACCTACTGCATTGTACACTCAGAAGGGTGAATTTTATGGTATATGAATTATATCTCAATTTTTTAAGTCTTTTGAAGGAAGTGAAAAGCGAGAGGGGGCAGAGAGACTTCTCTTACTGGCGATTGTTAGATTTGCTTTTTATTTTTGTCCCCTAAATTATGAGGTTTTAATGCTCACTGGAAATGTAGTGTTTGATATTTACTTAGGAACATATTTGCTATCTGTATTCAAAACTTTCGTCTCTGGATGAAAGTAACTAGTAGAATTGGTAACTGTGGTTAATCCAGTATCCACGACACTAGCAGAGGTGTAAATTTTCTCTTTGAAATAGTGTCAACTGAACCAGGCTAGGAGGTTATATTCTGCCCTTGTCATAGGAAGGTTCATTTTTAAGAAGTCAGTCAGTTGTGTTTTCAGAGAGAATTTGTACTCGTCTTTTTAACTATTTTGTCACCAATTCCAGCAGAAGTAAATCAGACACACCTGTACCAGTAATTTCTAAAAGGATTTCTCTAAAGGCTAAAACCCAGTTAAGAGTGAGAAAGAGAAAATTATTAGAAAGCATGTCGCTCTGCACAGGTTTACAGAGTGAACATGGATGCTCATAGCATTCATTCATTCACTCATTCATTCATTCATTTGTGTCAGGTGTTCTGTCAGGCACTGGGGGATGCAAGGACAGAGGGGACACATAGCCTGCCATCAAGGAACTTCAAGGGCAGTGGCACAGCTGAGTATGTCTTTTTATGTCACCTGGGTGCATGGCTGAGCACTTTTTTTTTAAGGTAATGTCTACTCATGCTGATTCCACAATAATGGAAATTAAGACTCTGGAACTTGGAAACAAAAAAGACAAAGGAAACTCTTATTCCTTAATTAAGTAAAAAAGCTCCTCCTAGAGAAGGACCCCATCTTTCCTTGGGACCTCTTTGAACACAGGGGCAACTAGGGTGGTATTTATCAGTACAAAGGGAAAGGGCAGCTGGCAGGGCTGCCCCATCCCAGGCGTTGTTCTGCCATTTTCTCTGCATCATATTGGGTAGTTTTCTCATGTAGACAAGAGCTCAAATAATTACAGGCTTCCAGATATTTTACTGTGAGCATCTTTTTTTGAAAGAAACAAAATCAAAAACTTCTGCATGATAGTGGTTTAAGGAGCTGTTGCTTGAGAAAATGTGTAATGATAAATAGACAACTTAATGAAATAACATTTTGAAATGATTTTATATTTCAACAAGCACAGCAGCATCTATACACATTTGATTTGAAACATAGAATACCATCAACTCAGTTTACACACAATTTTTAACTTTTCAACCGTCAGATTTCCAAAGATTTAAAAGTTCTGTGATTCTCAGTGTTGGTGAGAATGTGGCAAAACTTTCATACTCCGTGGGTGGGATAGAAAATTGATACAGCCTTTCTGGAAAACAATTGGGCAGTATCTATCAAAAATTTAAATGTGCCTTCTCTTTGACTCAGCAATTCCATACCTATAAAAATTACCCTACACAAGTTTACAAAACGAAGAATGATATATACTGCAATGTTCCTCATGAGAGTGTGAAATCTGGAAACAACAAAAGTATTTTAATGAGGGACTAGCTAACCAGTCATATAACAAATACTTTATAGACATTGAAAAGAATGAGTTCTGTGGTGTATTACTGGGTAAAAATTCAAGTTACAGAACAGCATGTATGGGATGGTCTCATTAATATTAAATATATATATTTATTTACAGTCTAAAGCCTGCAACAGGAACAAGAAACATTTTTTTAGCCTTACGCTGGAATTTCTCAAATTTGAGTAATGTATCAATCCTCTAAAGGAAAATAGTTCTTTGGATGCTCACTATTAGTTTAAAATTTTTAATCCTAAAGTTTATTTAAATAGGTACAAGAATTGGAAATCAGTGCACTCTTGGTGCTTTTAGCATCAACTGGGGATCCCAGAAAGTTGGAGCATTAGTAAAAATATAAATGCAAAGGCAATTTATAAATTAAATGCCAAAAAATTATATAATAAAAACTCAAATTGGTAGATGATGTTGTTATGCTGAAATGAGATCTCTGATGAAGTTACAATTGTAGAGAGACCTCAGGTAGAAGTCTGTATTAAATCATTTTGCATTTGACTTTCATAATACTCTTTATATTGCTATCATGCTATAAAATATGAAAAACTTCAGGTCTATGTTTGAAATTCAAGATTATCAGACCACATTTAACCAAAACCCTGGATCAATTTTAATGATAAGATACTTGATAGCTCTAAATTGATTTTATTCCCTTAAAAGTAAGGTTATTATTATAACATTTTTAAAACATCAAATATCGTGGGGAACAGGAAAATATCTGAACTTGCTCTGTTTTTTGAAACAGAGCAGGTTCAGATGTTGAAAAAAATGCAGTTTCAACATAGAGTTCACAGTCAAAACTTAGAAAGAAAATGATAAAGATATGAATCATTCATATCATTTAGAAAATGACCATAATTCAAGTTTTCTTATCATTGTTTCTATTTTGTCTGCAAATGAAATGTTCAAATGACCAACAGTACGATGTCCTGTGGCTTTCAGATAGCCCAAATGCACCATCTTCATATTAAGTCTGCTTCTGGTCTTTTCTCACTACTCCTCATTAATTAAAGTAGTCCATTACTCATTTTAATTATGTTCATTTTCAGGATGTCAGCTTGAATTCTCAATTTATTAAATACTTTTTTAAACTTAAGTCTTCATATATGAAAATACTACTCAAGTGCAAATTAGAAAATAATTCAACATAAGGGTGACAGTTATCATTTTGACATTGGGACCTGCCAACATTATGGCAGTTAGATCTGCTTTTCAGCTCATGAAAAGTTAAAAACCAGAAAAAGTCATGTTTATGGCACGAGGAGTAGGATTTTGAGTGATTTTTACTTTTTCCTTGCCCTTTCATGCATTATTGGAATGTTTTTCAATGATTGTGATTATTGACACAACATTAAAAGTAAATAATAAGGCTGGTTTCATTGTGGGGAAAAAAGAAAAAGATAATATGCTGTCACTTTGTCACTTGACTCCTGAAGTTATAAGCATAAATTAAAACAAAGGTAATAAAATTGAAGTCTAGCTTTAAGTCATCTGGAATCTGGATGACAGTGTTTTTTCACACTTAATCATCAAGAAGGCTATGCAAATGAATAGACACAGTTACAAATAATTTTGTATAAAGAGCCCACAGTTTTCAGACAGTATATCTGGAATCCCTAAGGGTCCTTAGACCTGGTTGAAGAAACACTTTATATCCTTGTGTTGTTTAAAGTTTTTATAATGATCGAGATAAAAATAAAGTGGTGCCATCTTATAGTCACCCACCTTCTCACCGCCCCACCCTACGCTCCCCGTCTCCTTTTTAGGGTTTTCCCTCCCGCTGTGTGTCTACTAGACATGCTCTTTCTCACAGGTAGGTGCTTTGATACACTGATAGGACTGCTGCAAAACAGCCCGCTATGGAGTGTGACCGTGACAGAAAATAAGAGCAGACCAAAGATCTGGTACCAAGTCCGAAGCCCAGTACAGCAGAGTCCAGGCTGGGATGGAGAGGTTTTAAAGGTTTTTAAAGCCTAAAACCACTGGTAGCGGCTCCACATTAGAAAAGCAAAGTCTCTGAGCACTGCTGACTGGCTGCCAAGGTCTGGGTTTATGGTAGGGGGAGCACAGGGGCCCCTGGAGGGGCTCTGCTGAACCCTGGGCACCCACCTGAGATGACAGGTCTAGCTCCTCTGCTGTGTGGGTAGAGTCTGGATTTTGGAGCCCAGCCAAGTCTGTGGGATCAATGGCCCGATCAAGACTGGTCAACATCTAGAAGATGGGTTCAATCACCCACTTCACAAAGAGACTCAGAAGGTTAGAGGAAACCTTAAAAACTGGCTGATCTAGTTCTTTTTCAAGCAGAGGAAAAGGAGTCTTATAGAGATTGCTACTTGCCCGGTGGATCGATTAGAGTTAGAATCCAATTCTCTTGACTCCACCCAGAGCTCTTTAAAATTACAATGCATTGCAAATTCATCTTCAGTAAGAAAAACTACCTTCCTCCTTTCTGAAAACCACCAACAGCAGCATGCAAAGAGTCCGCACTCAGCAAGAGAGGTTGGTGGCACCCACTAAAGCCAGAATTCTGTTTTAAAAAGTTGTCTTTTATGAACTTCTCCCCCCTTCCCCACCCCGCTCCCACTCTCGGTGTCTGGGTTCCCAAGAAGACAACTCTGAGACTAGGATTCATGTGTCCTCAAGTGTTAAGGAAGTGCTCTGAGAGGGAATGGGGCAGGTGGACGGAGAGGGGAGAGAAATTAAGCAGGTGTATGATTCTGGCAAAGCCCAGAGGAGGGGAACATGGCCTGACCCCACAGAGTACCTCTGCAGCTGGAGGTTACCATTCAGAGTTTTGTACTCATGACTTGAGGCAAGAGGATTAGCATTTAATACCCTTGCATCTTGGCCAAGGTCCTGCCTGCAGGAGCTGAAACTCCTAGGCACTGCTAGGTGGGCAGAGCTACTCCAGAGGCCCAAGGGCAGGACTGTGCAGAAAGCTGCAGGTCTGGGCTGTTAGAAAGCACAGATGCCAGAGGAGGGTCACACAGAAGAGCATGGGGATCCCAGCGGCATGGGGGGTAGTGGCAGTGTCCACGACACTCCCCAAATATCATATTCCAATCCTGTCAGATTGTTGCCCTATTTCTTCTACAAACCAAATTGCACAGATTTAGACTTGAAAAACAGGCATCAAGAAAGTCTTCTAGATCGTGGGTCAGTAACCTTTTCCCACAATGATAGCAAATATTTTAGGCTTTATGGGCCATAAAGTGTCTGTTGCAACTGCTACTCAACTCTTGGAAAAGCAGCCAGAGACAATATGTAAACAAATAAGTATGGTTTCGTTCCAATAATATTTACTTTATGGACAATAGGAAATATGGACTTTCACATGATTTTCACATGTCATGATATATACTTCTTTTAAAGCCATTCTTAGCTTGCAGTCCATACAGACAATAAGCAACAAGTTGGTCTTTGAACCATAGTTTGCCAACTTCTGGCTTAGATCAATGGCTTTCAACCTCTTTTGACCATAACTATAAGAAAAGCATTTAATATTAAATCATAACCTACAACATACATAAACACACGTATATGTAATTAAGACTTGTTTCACAATAGCAAAGATCAATAAAACTAAAAGCTGGTTCTTTGAGAAGATACACAAAATTGATAAACCATTAGCCAGACTCATCAGGAAAAAAAGGGAGAAGACTCAAATCAACAGCATTAGAAATGAAAAAGGAGAAGTAACAACTGACACTGCAGAAATGCAAAGGATCATGAGAGACTACTACAAGAAACTGTATGCCAATAAAATGGACAACCTAGGAGACATGAACAAATTCTTAGAAAAGTACAACCTTCCAAGACTGGACAGGGAAGAAATAGAAAACATGAACAGACCAATCACAAGCACTGAAATTGAAACTGTGCTTAAAAATCTTCCAACAGGGGCTTCCCTGGTGGCGCAGTGGTTGAGAGTCCGCCTGCCGATGCAGGGGACACGGGTTCGTGCCCCGGTCCAGGAAGGTCCCACATGCCGCAGAGTGGCTAGGCCAGTGAGCCATGGCCGCTGGGCCTGCGCGTCTGGAGCCTGTGCTTCGCAACGGGAGAGGCCACAACAGTGAGAGACCCGCGTACCACACACACACACACACACACACACACAAATCTTCCAACAAACAAAAGCCCAGGGCCAGATGGCTTCACCAGAGAATTCTATCAAACATTTAGAGAAGAGCTAACACCTATCCTTCTCAAATTCTTTCAAAATATAGCAGAAGGAAGAACACTCCCAAACTCATTCTATGAGGCCATCATCACCCTGATACCAAAACCAGACAAAGATGTCACAAAAAAGAAAACTACAGGCCAATATCACTGATGAACATAGATGCAAAAATTCTCAACAAAATACTAGCAAACAGAATCCAACAGCACATTAAAAGGATCATGCACCATGATCAAGTGGGGTTTATCCCAGGAAGGCAAGGATTCTCAATATATGCAAATCAATCAATGTGATACATCATATTACCAAACTGAAGGATAAAAACCATATGATCATCTCAATAGATGCAGAAAAAGCTTTTGACAAAATTCAACACCCATTTATGATAAAAACTCTCCAGAAAGTAGGCATAGAGGGAACCTACCTCAACATAATAAAAGCCATATATGACAAACCCACAGCCAACATCATTCTTAATGGTGAAAAACTGAAAGCATTTCCTCTAAGATCAGGAACAAGATAAGGGTGCCCACTCACCGGTATTATTCAACATAGTTTTGGAAGTTTTAGCCATGGCAATCAGAGAAGAAAAAGACATTAAAGGAATCCAAATTGGAAAAGAAGAATAAAATTGTCACTGTTTGCCGATGACATGATACTATACATAGAAAATCCTAAATATGCTACCAGAAAACTACTAGAGCTAATCAATGAATTTGGTAGAGTAGCAGGATACAAAAGTAATGCACAGAAATCTCTTGCATTCCTATACACTAACAACAAAAAATCAGAAAGGGAAATCAAGAAAACACTCCCATTTACCATTGCAACAAAAAGAATAAAATACCTAGGAATAAACCTACCTAAGGAAGCAAAAGACCTGTATGCAGAAAACTATAAGACACTGATGAAAGAAATCAAAGAAAATGCAAAGAGATGGAGAGATATAGCATGTTCTTGGACTGGAAGAATCAACATTGCAATAATGGCTATACGACCCAAAGCAATCTACAGATTCAATGCAATCCCTATCAAATTACCAATGGCATTTTTCACAAAACTAGAACAAAAAATTTTACAATTTGTATGGAAACACAAAAGACCCCAAATAGCCAAAGAAATCTTGAGAAATAAAACGGAGCCAGAGGAATCAGGCTCCCTGACTTCAGACTATACTACAAAGCTACAGTAATCAAGACAGTATGGTACTGGCACAAAAACAGAAACATAGATCAATGGAACAGTATAGAAAGCCCAGAGATAATCCCAGGCACATATGGTCACCTTATCTTTGACAAAGAAGGCAAGAACATGCAATGGAGAAAAGACACCCTCTTCAATAAGTGGTGCTGGGAAAACTGGACAGCTATATGTAAAATAATGAAATTAGAACACCCCCTAACACCATACACAAAAATAAACTCAAAATGGATTAAAGACCTAAATGTAAGGCCAGACACTACAAAACTCTTAGAGGAAAACATAGGCAGAACACTCTTTGAAATAAATCACAGCAAGATCTTTTTTGACCCACCTCCTAGAATAATGGAAATAAAAACAAAAATAAACAAATGGGACTTAATGAAACTTCAAAGCTTTTGCACAACAAAGGAAACCATAAACAAGACGAAAAGACAACTCTCAGAATGGGAGAAAATATTTTCAAAGGAAGCAACTGACACACGATTAATCTCCAAAATATACAAGCAGATCATGCAGCTCAATATCAAAAAAACAAACAACCCAATCCAGAAATGGGCAGAAGACCAAAATAGACATTTCTCCAAAGGAGACATACAGACAGCCAACAAACACATGAAAAGATGCTCAACATTGCTCATCATTAGAGAAATGCAAATCAAAACCACAATGAGGTATCACCTCACACCAGTCAGAATGGCCATCATCAAAAAATCTACAAACAATAAATGCTGGAGAGGGTGTGGGGAAAAGGGAACCCTCCTACGCTGTTGGTGGGAATGTAAATTGATACAGCTACTATGGAGAACTTAAAAAACTAAAAATAGAACTACCATATGACCCAGCAATCCCACTACTGGGCATATACCCTGATAAAACCATAATTCAAAAAGATACATGTACGACAATATTTATTGCAGCACTATTTGCAGTTGTCAGGACGTGGAAGTAATCTAAATGTCCATTGACAGATGAATGGATAAAGAAGATGTGACATATATATACAATGGAATATTACTCAGCCATGAAAAGGAACAAAATTGAGTTATTTGTAAGGGTGTGGATGGACCTAGAGTCTGTCATACAGAGTGAAGTAAGTCAGAAAGAGAAAAACAAATACAATATGCTAACGCACATATATGGAATCTAAAAAAATTGTACTGATGAACCTAGTGGCAGGGCAGGAATAAAGACGCAGATATAGAGAAAGGACTTGAGGACCTGGGGTGGGGGGGAAGGGGAAGCTGGGATGAAGTGAGAGAGTAGCACTGACATATATACACTACTAAATGTAAAATGGATGGCTAGTGGGAAGCTACTGCATAGCACAGGGAGATCAGCTCAACGCTTTATGACGACCTAGAAGGGTGGGATATGGAGGATGGGAGGGAGGCTTAAGAGGGAGGGGATATGGGGATATATGTATACGTATAACTGATTCACTTTGTTGTACAACAGAAACTAACATAACATTGTAAAGCAATTATACTGCAATAAAATATATAAAAAATACTTGTTTCATAAAACAATTCTCACATTTTCTGTGAACTATAAACTGATATTTTTTCATTTTATCCTATTTGGTTTTATTTTTAAACACCGTCATGATCCGCTGAATTGTTTTTGTAACCCACCAATGGGTCACACCACCTGCAGTCTGCAAAACTCTGCTCTAGATCAATCGAAGTCTGTGCTCTGGGGAGTGGTGATAGCGCTGTCACAGTAGCTGTTTTGCATTCATCAGTACTGACGTTACATGGAATTTGCCAGTAAATAACATGAAGGCCAAAAAAAGATGCTATCACAAACCTGTCAAGGGCAGCATGACAGGTTTGCCTGCCTCAACCTGCCTGGTACCAGGTGTTTCAGGAAATTTCAGATGGCTCCCTGTCTTTCTTGATGTAGGAAGCATGAATTTTATTTGAACTGAGCAGAATTCAGAGCAAAGAGAGAATTTAAAGCAACTGCAAGACTCAACCTGAAACCTCAAGTTTGGCAGTTTCAAAGGAGACTTTAGACCATTTGCATTATAGCCATGCTCACCACCAGCTGAGGTATTTGAAAAGCGTGATAATTTCAAATAGTAACCTCCTGATATAGCTCAGCTAAATATCAAAGAGAGACCAGACCATGGTTGGCTTAAAAAAACCAAAAAACAAAACAAAGCAACAACAAAAACCAACAAACAAATTCACTATGACTGGAGGACAAACAATGAAATGCCTGGTACTTTTATCTGATTGAGGCTAGCCTTATACTCTTTGCCTGTAGTTCAGGGAACATGACTGGCTTCTGGAAAACAGGACCTAGGAGAAACTTGCCTTTGTCGTTTCCCATTGTCCATTTCCCTCTTGTCACTTTCCTCTGGAGTTCCTGTCTTGCCTTCTTAACTAGATCTTAAAAATCAGCTGGGTGCTTTGTGGCCGCCTGGAGGGGTGGGATGGGGAGGGTGGGAGGGAGGGAGACACAGGAGGGAGGGGATGTGGGAACAGATGTATATGTATGACTGATTCACTTTGTTGTAAAGCAGAAACTAATAAAAAAAAATGAGATGGGAGATGGGGGAGAAATTTGAAATCCTATTAAATGGCTTCAGGGTGATTCCTATTTTAATGTTCTCCTCTTCACCCCTACTTACCCCCTAATGCATGTGGATAATTGGGATCCTTTTGCTTCTTTCTCTCCCCAACTTCAGTTCAGTTTAGAAAACACCTACTTGTGCACATTGCCTGAGCCAGATCTCAGGGACACAGTGGTTAATGAGACAGGAACCTGATCTTAAGGAACCTAGAATAGCATTAGGCCCCTCAAGGAGGTTCAAGGAGGTGAGATGCGCTGAGTTCTTTGTCAGCTGTGAAGTTATTGATAATCGGAGTAATGTTAGCAGTTAATCATTCCTCACAGGCACAGCCATCCTCTATGTAGCAGGATTATGGTCCACAAGCAGAAGCTTCTTACTTCCAAAGTCCCAGCTCTTTTATGTTTCAGGTAGAAAAAGATAAAAACTCTTAGTAACTGTGTGAGAGGCGGGGGGAAATATATTAACTGATGATAAAACACATGTAAAGAAATACTTCAGAAAAAAGGATTCCAGGATATCCTAGATTCTAAGAAATTTTATTTTCTTATCTAAAATGGTCTTTTTAAAATACCTTGAAATATACCATAATGTATTCATATTATATTTTGAGCTTTCAAGATATTTACTAATTTTTACAGTGATTAGTTTTTCTGATTATAGAAGATTTAAGCATGCTTATTTTTAGAGAGAATCTTTTTTTAAAATTAATTAATTTATTTATTTTTGGCTGCATTGGGTCTTCATTGCTGCACGCGGGCTTTCTCCAGTTGTGGCGAGCAGGGGCTACTCTTTGCTGCGGTGTGTGGGCTTCTCATTGTGGTGGCTTCTCTTGTTGTGGAGCACGGGCTCTAGGCGTGTGGGCTTAGTAGTTGCGGCACGCAGCCTCAGTAGCTGTGGCACGCAGGCTCTAGAGCGCCGGCTCAGTAGTTGTGGTACACGAGCTTAGTTGCTCCGCGGCATGTGGGATCTTCCCGGACCAGAGATCAAACCCATGTCCCCTACATTGACAGGCGGATTCTTAACCACTGCTCCACCAGGGAGGTCCCAACTTTATTCAAAACTTTAAGTAATAATGATAGATAGAAGGTAAAATTTCCCCCAAATCTCATCTTCCTTCATCCCCAACAACCGTTATTAACATTTCAGTGTATGCTTCTCTAGTCTTTATGCTACAAATTAACATGCAAGCATACATACACTTTGGACAAAAATGGGATGTATTTTATGTATAATGTATATATGTTTAAGTATAAGGTATATAAGTGTATATGTGATGTAACATTTTAAAAGATTATAGCTGATATATATATATAATATATACACATATATGTATATATGATAACTTTTTAAAAAACATTTCAGTATATTATGGGCATCTTTCCATATAAGCCTACTTTATTGTTTTAGCAGTAGCTTAACATTCCATTCATTGTGTGGCTATACAATTAAATGGTTTCCAGTTTTTAACTCTTAATAACAATGCTACAGCTAACAGCTTTAAACATTACTTATTTGTACAAATATAAGCATAGAGTAAATTCTTGGAATTGAGTTTATTTACTCGAAGAGTACGAGCACAATATGCCAGATTACTCTTCCTCCAACAGGCTATACGCGTTTCTCTACAACCATGAAACGCTATGTGTGTTATAGATTTTATTCTATTAAAAAACTTTCTTTTTTAAAAAATTATTTTTTTAATTAATTTATTTTTGGCTGCATTGGGTCTTCATTGCTGCGCGCGGGCTTTCTCTAGTTGCGGCGAGCGGGGGCTACTCTTAGTTGCTGTACGTGGGCTTCTCATTGTGGTGGCTTCTCTTGTTGTGGAGCACGTGCTCTAGGCATGCGGGCTTCAGTAGTTGTGGCTCACAGACTCTAGAGCGCAGGCTCAGTAGTTGTGGCGCACGGGCTTAGTTGCTCTGCAGCATGTGGGATCTTCCTGGACCACGGCTTGAACCCGTGTTCCCTGCATTGGCAGGCGGATTCTTAACCACTGCGCCACCAGGGAAGCCCGTGTTATAGATTTTAAATCTTTACCAATCTAATGACGGGAAAAGTGAATCCTGATTGTTAAATTAAAACAATTGAATATTCAAGATTGCTATTGAGTTTGATCATCTATTCCCATGTGTATTAGCCACTTGCTTTTTTTTTCATTTTTTTGTTGAGATATAATTCACATACCATAAAATTCACCATTTTAAAGTATATATTTCAGTGCTGTTTAGTATATTCACAAGATAGTACAACCACCACCTCTGTCTAGTTCCAAGACATTCTGGATATTTCCTATAAATGGAATCAAGTAATATGTGGACTTTTGTGACTAGTTTCTTTCACTTAGCATAGTGTTTTCAAGGTTCATCCATGTTGTAGCAGGTATCAGGGCTTTCTTTTTATGGTTGAATAATATTCCATAGTATGGCTATACCAAATTTTGTTTATCCATTCATCAATTGATGAACATTTGGGTTGTTTCCACTTTTTGCCTATTATGAATAATGTTGCTATATACATTTGTGTACAAGTTTTTGTATGAACATATATTTTCAATTATCTTGAGTATATACCTAGGAATAGAATTGCTGGGTCATATGGTAACTCTATATTTAACTTTTTGAGGAACTGCCAGGCTGTTTCCCACAGTGGCTGTACCATTTGCATTCTAATCAGTAGTGTACAAGGGTTCTAGTTCTACACATCTTTACCAATATTTTTTATCATCCTTTTTTTCCCCAAATTATAACCATCCTAGTACATGTGAAGAGGTAGCTCATCATAGTTTTGATTTGCATTTCCCTAGTGACTACTGAGATTGAACAGCTTTTCATGTGCTTATTGACCATTTGTATATCTTCTTTGAAGAAATATCTATTCAAATGCTTTGCCCATTTAAAATTTATTTGTTCATTTTTAAATTTTTAAACTTTTAATCGTTAACTTGTAAGTTTTCTTTACATATTCTAGGTACTACTAATCCCTTATTATATGATTTGCAAATATTTTCTCCCATTCTGTGACTTGTCTCTTCACTTTCTTGATAGTGTCCTTTGATGCAAAGGAGTTTCCAATTTTGAAAAAGTCCTCTTTATTTTTTCTTTGGTTGCTGTGCTTTTGGCATCACATCTAAGGAAATTTTGCCTAATCCAAGGTCACAAGGATTTACATTTATGTTTTCTTCTAGGAGTTTTATAGTTTTAGCTCTTACACTGAGAGCTTTGATCTATTGTGAGTTAACATTTGTATATGTTGTGAAGTAAGGGACCAAACTTATTCTTTTGTATGTCAAAATCCAGTTATCTCGGCACCCACTTGCCTTTTTTTTTAACCCTATAAATTTTCTATTTATACCTTTTCCCCATTTTTTCCTTACTGGGTTGTTGTGGGGCATTTTCATGAATTTGTAAGGGTCATCTGTATAGTAAGAAAATTAGCATTTGCCATATTAATTATGAATATTTTTCTCAATTGATGATTTATCTGTTAAGTTTGCTTATGGTAGGTTTGGTTTGTTGGTTGTTTTTAAACTCCTTTGTTGGATTTTTAGCCATGCAGATGTTTTAAATTTTGGGTCATCGAATTTACCAGTGTCTGTGTTTAGGGCTTCTGGTTTCCCTGTCAAGCTTTCCTCTGTGGAATTTCTTCCGAAGTGGTAGTAAAACACTGAAGTGATAGACATCAACATCATTAGAAATATGCAAGTGACAACCGAAGCTGTGAGGGTGAGTGAGTTCTCTGGGAGAAGGTGCACAGAGACAGAAGGGATGAGGGCCGAGTACTGGGCCTTTGGGAATATCCAGACCAGAGGTGGAGGGAGAAGATGAGAAAGCAAAGAAAATCCAGAAGAAACAAAAGAATGAGGCGGAGGGGAAAGGAGATGATATGGACCACTAACCAACAGAGGCAAGCAGGGATTTACTGAGTGCCGGCTACAGCAGTAGTCCCAGGAGAGCTGTGGGATATCAGATGGCCAGGTCTATGGACAAGTGTACATGGAGATAAAGGAGACAGCTTGTTTAGGAAGTGTGGCAATGAAAAGACAGATAATTAGAGGGGGCAAAAGGGTCTAACAAAGGTTTATTTTCTCTCCAAAAAGAGAAAAATGGGGGAATTTTGCCATGATTTAAGGTTAAGAACAAGAGAGTTTTGCTGATAAAAATAAGGATTTAGGAAGCTTAGTTAATTCCCATGATGCTGGGGTTTTAGATCCTAAGAAATTTTGAAAGCTGTATGAACAGAAGCTGGAAGGGAAAAAAAGCCAAGCATTTAAGTGAGTTAATATAGGTAAATTGCTTCTAACAGTACATGTGTAAGTTTTGGTCTCTGGGAAGCAGACACTAAGGTGGGATTAGGAATGCAAAAGATTATTGGGTGTAATGCCTTTAAAAGATAAAAGGAAAAGGAGGCAAGATTAGGCAGGGAAAGCCTTGAGACCAATATGCAGATCTGACAGCACCTCTGCCAACCCATAGGGGAACTCTGGGGTAAGACTGCCCATTAAAGGAGTCCTGGGCTAGGGAGCAAGGGCCTGACCCCAAACAATATGTCAGGGGGTGATAAGTGCTAAGGATGTAGGGAGGGCTGTGGAGGGTGGAGGGGCTTGCAAATTTAAATAGAGGCAAAGAGGTGAGTGTGGAGTGTTGGGGGAGATGGGAGAGGGGACAGGGAGTGTAGATTAATAATTGATGAGATCTGAGAGGATGGGAATGGGAAGGGAACAACATGTAGAGTCACTGTAAGAATTTGGCTTTTATATAAGGGAAATGAGAAAACAGTTGCAGGGGTTTGAGCAGGGGAGTGACATGATCTAACTAATGTCTTGCAAGGATTGTGGATGCTCCTTTAAGAACAGACTGAGGTAGTGCAGGCATGAAAGCAGTGAGATGATGGGCCAGGATGGTGGCAGTGGAGATGGTGCGAGGTGGTCAGATTCTAGATACGAGTAGAGCCAATAAGATTTTATGATGGCTTAGACATGGAATGTGAGCAAAAAAGAGGCATTAGGGATAAATCTATGTGTATTAGTTCTCTACTGCTCTGTAACACATTACATCCAAACTTACAGAACTGTGAGGTAGTATGTGAGGGTTGTTTTAAGCTGCTAAATTTGTGATGATTTTTTATGGCAGCCATGGAAAATGAATAAACCTTCCCAAGAAGCTTATCTTTGAATAGCCCTCGTAAGGAAATGTCTCCTTATTTATTGCACTAAAATCTGTCACTCCATTCCTTCCACCATTAGACCTAACTTTATTTCTTGGAGCCATGTAGACAGCCCATCCTATCTTAGAATACAGCCCATTTGAACCTTTCCTTCTTTGGACCAAAGGTTCCCTGTGCATCCTCCACCCTGGTTACTTTTCTTTAATGTAGTGTTTTGTTTAGGTCCCTGGATTTACATTCTAGATCAAAGGGACTTTACTATAACAACAATATGTTTGAAAAGCCTTTGCCAATTTGGAGTATCTTATTGTTCCATTATAAAAGAGAATGTTTCCATCTGTATTTCCAAAAATAAACATTATTTTCTGGACCATCGACAATTTTATTGTCCATAATAGAAAAGCATCATTTAGAATGACCTGGAATCGAGGAAAATGAAGTAGAAATTTGTCAGGAAGCTTTTAGAAGTATGAATTTGCATGAACATTATGGATTGTGATACTTAATTAGGATTAAAATTCAATGCTTAGGTAGTTAACAGAAATTTCCCCAAGTGAAGTAAGCTCAGTGAAGAGCTGCAGCATCTGGGAATTAAGATGTATTTAATCTATCCAGCTGGGCATCTGACAGGAAGAAGTCTCCTTCCTCGGTTCTTGCAACACAGGGCAGTACCAAGAGCTTCGCCAACACATCAGGGAAGGCAGGTGGGGCTGATTATTGTTATGATCTTCAGCCGAGAGCTATTAAAATCTCCCGGCAGCATGATTCATGGCCAACCAGAACAAAAATGGATAAAATGAGAGGGAAAAAAAAACCCCTTAAGATTGAAAAAACAGAAACCTACAAGGGAGAACAACATCTGAATGATCATTAAAATGATTAACTATCCCATAAAAATGTGACTTTAAAGATAAAATGATATGAGGGAAGCAAGGCCATTGGGAATACTTTGGAAAGTGACCAAGAAAAACGAGATCCGATAACTAATAAGAGTGGGTTCTTGTTTGGTTTGTATTACAGTTGCAGTTTCCAGTTTCATACGTATATGGGCATTTTCCTCAATTAAATTTTTAGCTCTTTTGGAAGAATGGCTATGTCTTATGTTGCTTTGAATAAGATAAATAGCAAGTACTTCAAAAATACTCAATTAATTGAACTGAATCAAGTTGCCTGTTTGTTGACTGGCTGAATAACAAATGAAGACATTGTTGTTCTAATTAGAATACAGGTCTCTTGGGAGAAAGCTAGATTGAGTCAAAAGAAACCATATGTTCCTGATTCTTCCATCCTTCCTCCTTAAATAATCCACTACTCGGTGGTGTTTTTAAAATTGTGGTCCAAGGATTTCTGCATTAGAATTGCCTGGAGATGCTTGTTAACAATGAAAAATGCCACATCCTACTGCCCAGGTTAGACCCACTGAATCAGAATCTGGAAGGTAGAGGTGCTTGTGTTTTTCTAAAACTGAAGTATAAGTTACATACAATAAATGCATATATTTTAAGTATATCATTCAATGGGATTTGAAAAATATGTATACCCTATGTAACCACCACCCCAACCAAGACTTCTCTCATTCCAGAAAGTTTCCTTAGGCCCCTTTCCAGTCAATTACCCCACCGCTCTGAAGTAACCACGGTTCTCATTTCTATCACACCACATATACTTTTTTTTAAATAGATCTTTATTGGAGTATAATTGCTTCACAATACTGTATTAGTTTCTGTTACACAACAAAGCGAATCAGCCATATGCATACACATGTCCCCATATCCCCTCCCTCTGGAGCCTCCCTCCCACCCTCCCTATCCCACCCCTCTAGGTCATCTCAAAGCACTGAGCTGATCTCCCTGTGCTATGCTGCTGCTTCCCACCAGCCAACTATTTTACATTCGGTAGTGTATATATGTCGATGCTACTCTCACTTCGCCCCAGCTTTGCTCTCCCACCCCATGTCATCAAGTCCATTCTCTATGTCTACCTCTTTATTCCTGCCCTGCAACTAGGTTCATCCAACTCCATTTTTCTTTCTCAAGATTGCTTTGGCTATTCGGGATCTTTTGTGTTTCCACACAAATTGTAAGATTTTTTGTTCTAATTCTGTGAAGAATGCCATTGGTAGTTTGATAAGGATTGCATTGAATCTGTAGATTGCTTTGGGCACTATAGTCATTTTCACAATATTGATTCTTCCGATCCAAGAACATGGTATATTTCTCCACCTGTTTATGTCATCTTTGATTTTTTTCATCTGTGTTTTATAGTTTTCTGAGTACAAGTCTTTCGCTTCCTTAGGCAAGTTTATCCCTAGGTTTTTAATTCTTTTTGTTGCAGTGGCAAATGGGAGTGTTTCCTTAATTTCTCTTTCTGATTTTTCGTTGTTGTTGTATAAGAATGCCAGAGATTTCTGTGCATTAATTTTGTATACTGCAACCTTACCAAATTCATTGATTAGTCCTAGTAGTTTTCTGGTGGCATCTTTAGGATTTTCTATGCATAGTGTCATGTCATTGGCAAACTCTGACAGTTTTACTTCTTCTTTTCCAATTTGTATTCCTTATATTTCTTTTTCTTCTCTGATTGCTGTGGCTAGGACTTCCAAAACTATGTTGAATACAAATAGCGAGAGTGGACATCCTTGTCTTGTTCCTGATTTAGTGGAAATGCTTAGCCAGACTCATCAAGAAGAAAAGGGAGAGGATGCAAATCAATAAAATTAGAAATGGAAAAGGACAAATCACAACTGACACTGCAGAAATACAAAGCATTATAAGAGACTACTACAAACAACTATATGCCAGTAAAATGGACAACCATGAAGAAATTGACAAATTCTTGGAAAGGTACAATTTTCCAAGACTGAAACAGGAAGAATTAGAAAATATAAACAGACCTATCACAAGTAATGAAATTGAAACCGTAATTAAAAATCTTCCAGCAAACAAAAGTCCAGGACCAGATGGCTTCACAGGCGAATTCTACCAAACATTTAGAGAAGAGCTAACACCAATCCTTCTCAAACTCCCAAATTCATTCTATGAAGCCACCATCACCCTGATACCAAAACCAGAAAAAGATATCACAAAAAAAGAAAATTATAGACCAGTATCTCTGATGAACAGAGATGCAAAAATCCTGAACAAAATACTAGCAAACAGAATCCAACAGCACATTAAAAGTATCCTACACCATGATCAATTGGGATTTACCCCAGGGATTCAAGGATTCTTCAATATACGCAAATCAATCAATGTGATACACCACATTAACAAATTAAGGAATAAAAACCATATGATCATCTCAATAGGTGCAGAAAAAGCTTTTGAAAAAATTCAGGACCAATTTATGATAAAAGCTCTCCAGAAAATGGGCATAGAGGGAACCTACCTCAACATACTACAGGCCATATATGACAAACCCACATATACTCTTTTGAGTCAGGCTTCTTTCACTCAACGTGTTTTTTGATATTTATCCATGTTTTTACATGTATCAATAATTAGTTCTTGGACTTCCCTGGTGGCACAGTGGTTGAGAGTCTGCCTGCCAATGCAGGGGACATGGGTTCGTGCCCCGGTCCGGGAAGATCCCACATGCCGCGGAGCGGCTGGGCCTGTGAGCCATGGCCGCTGAGACTGCGCATCCAGAGCCTGTGCTCTGCAACGGGAGAGGCCACAACAGTGAGAGGCCTGTGTACCGCCAAAAAAAAAAAAAAAAAAATTAGTTCTTTTTATTGCTAAGTAATATCCCATTGCAGGAATGTGCTACAGTTGGTTTATACATTCACCTGTTGATGGACATTTGAGTTGTGTATTCCTTTTCTAGGTAGTATAACAAATTACCACAAATGTAGCAGTTTAAAACAACACACATTTATTATCTCACAACTTCCATGGGTCAGGAGTCTAGACACGGCTTAGCTGGATCCTCTGCTCAGAGTCTCACAAAACTGCATGCATGGTGTAAGCCAGGCTGCACTCCTGTCTAGAGCTCAGGGACCTCCTCCAAGCTCAGAATCCAGATCCTTGCAGTTGTGGGACTGAGGAGCTCGGCTTTTTACTAGCCATCAGCTGCCCTCTGCAGTTCTCTGCCATGTGGCCCTGTCCATATACGGTTAACAACATGGCTGTCTGCTCTTCCAAGGCCAGCAGGAGAGGCTCCCCCTTCAGTCTACTAAAACGGAATCTTATAAAATATAACATAATTGTGGGGGTGACATTCCCTTGCCTTTGCTATATTGGATAGAACAAGTCACAGATTTCACCCAGACGCTAGGAGAGGAGATTATACAAGGCTGTGGATTATCAGGAGTCACCTTAGAGTGTGTCCACCGGAAGTTGTTTCTAGTTTTTAGCTATTATGTATACTAGTACCAAGTCTTTATTTTTTTTTAATTTTTATTGGAGTATAGTTGATTTACAATGTTGTGTTGCTTTCTGCTGTACAGCAAAGTGAATCAGTTATACATATACATACATCTTTTCTTTTTTAGATTCTTTTCCCATATAGGTCATTACAGAGTATTGAGTAGAGTTTCCTGTGCTATACAATAGGTCCTTATTAGTTATCTATTTTATATATAGTAGTGTGTATATGTCAGTCCCAATCTCCCAATTTATCCCTACCGCTCTTTCCCCCGGTAACCATAAAATTGTTTTCTACATCTGTAACTCTGTTTTGTAAATTAGTTCATTTGTACCATTTTTTAAGATTCCACATATAAGCAATATCATACAATATCCATTCCTCTGTTGATGGACATTTAGGTTGCTTCCATGTCCTGGCTATTGTAAGTAGAGCTGCAGTCAACATTGGGGTGCATGTATCTTTTTGAATTATGGCTTTCTCCAAGTATATGCCCAGGAGTGGGATTACTGGATCATACAGTAGCTCTATTTTTAGTTTTTTAATGAACCTCTATACTGTTCTCCATAGTGGCTGTACCAATTTACATTCCCACCAACAGTGCAGAAGGGTTCCCTTTTCTCCACACCCTCTCCAGCATTTATTGTTTGTAGCTTTTTAATTATGGCCATTCTGACTGCTGTGAGGTTATACCTTGTAGTTTTGATTTGCTTTTCTCTAATAATTAGCGATGTTGAGCATCTTTTCATGTGTTTGTTGGCCATCTGTATGTCTTCTTTGGAGAAATGTCTATTTAGGTCTTCTGCCCATTTTTGGATTGGGTTGTTTGTTTTTTTGATATTGAACTGCATGAGCTTCTTGTATATTTTGGAGATTAATCCTTTGTCCGTTGCTTCATTGGCAAATATCTTCTCCCATTCTGAGGGTTGTCTTTTTGTCTTATTTATGGTTTCCTTTGCTGTGCAAAAGCTTTGAGATTTCATTAGGTCCCATTTGTTTATTTTTGTTTTTATTTCCATTTCTCTAGGAGATGGGTCAAAAAAAGATCTTGCTGCAATTTATGTCAGAGAGTGTTCTATGTTTTCCCCCAAGAGTTTTATAATATCCAGCCTTACATTTAGGTGTTTAATCCATTTTGAGTTGATTTTTGTGTATGGTGTTAGGGAGTGTTCTAATTTTATTCTTTTACATGTAGCTGTCCAGTTTTCCCAGCACCACTCATTGAAGAGGCTGTCTTTTCTCCAACTAGTACACAAGTCTTTATGTGAACATATGCTTTCACTTCTCTTGGGTAAATTCCTAAGACTGGACTTGCTTGATCACAGAGTAGGTGTATGTTTAACCTTATAAGAGAATGCCAAACAGCTTTTCAAAAAGACTACAGTTTTATACTCCCATCAACAATGTAATGAGAGTTCCAGCTGCTCCCCTTTTTCGCCTATATTTGCTGTTGTCTCTCTTTGTCATTTTAGCCACTTTCTACTGGATGTGAAATCTGCATTTTTAATGAGTTCTGTGGGTGATTCTTACACATACTCATCCACTGCTTTAAAGACGTGAGTCATGGAGAATCAGTTCAAGCCTAGTCAGTTACAGTTTCCTCAGAAGTCAGTCCCCAGTCCTAACTGATCAACTGAATCATGGGCAACATTTGTTAAAAACAGATTCCAAGCCCTACTTCAGACCTCTGGAATCAGCATCTACAGGACTATAATTTGGGAAACTGTATTTTCCAAAAACCTTCTAAGTGGTCCTTTGCCCTGCTGGGATTGGGAACCACTTCCCTCACTGTTTCCAGGCACAAAGTTGTCTTTGGTATGCTACTCACACAGAGAAACAAATGTGAAGTGGATCTAGGACTCTAAGAGGACACCTTAGCACTCCTTGCTTCTCAATGCTTATCCTTGCATTAATAAAATCCGCTAGCACACCAACGGTCTTATTTGCTTCCTGAGTATCTTCTTATGTTAATTTCACAGGAGAAAAGAATTTGGGAAGTTGTAGCTCAGATGTTTGGCTTTACTAACAAGGCATTTCTTACTTGAATAACTTTATTTATTTATTTTGGGGGGGCTGCATTGGGTCTTTGTTGCTGTCCACGGGCTTTCTCTAGTTGCGGCGAGCAGGGACTACTCTTCGTTGCAGTGCGCGGGCTTCTCACTGTGGTGGCTTCTCTTGTTGCAGAGCATGGGCTCTAGGCACATTGGCTTCAGTAGAAGTGGCTCACGGGCTCTAGAGCACAGGCTCAGTAGTTGTGGCGCACAGGTTTAGTTGCTCTGCAGCATGTGGGATCTTCCCGGACCAGGGCTTGAACCCGTGTCCCCTGCATTGGCAGGTTCTTAACCACGGCACCACCAGGGAAGCCCTTGAGTAACTTTTGTCTCCAAGTGTAACTCTGTACTCTCAAGTAGCAACATTTTCAGGAAGACCTTAGTTTCTTTAAGAAGTAATTATTTGAAAGATACTTTCTGTGCTGGTGAACACTGGATGTGAGCCAGGGAGGAAGACAGAACACCCAGAAAGCAGTTGCCATCTGGGTGCAAAGAGCTGAGAGAAGGAAAGGGCAGGGCCCTCTGGGGGCACGCAGCAGGGGCACCCCACCTGAGGAGGGGATGACAAAGACTCCTCCAAGCTTCTTCTTCTCTAACCATCATTTTTTAAAAACCATGTTCATATGAATAGATGCAACTGAACTCTTCTCTGACCAGCAGTCTTTTCTCCTCAGACCAAACCTAGGGTAGTCATCTGTCAGGAGTGAGAGCATGGAGGAGGGCTGCTAGCTGCCTCCATGCCACTGGAGTTGAGAGCAACAGAGGGAGGGACAGAGGACAGGGCATGTGGCCAGCCGCACATGCCAATGTGGCGGTAAACAGTTGATAGAATGTAGCCCAGGAATGAGGGGACCTCTTTTTGTGCTGCTGACTGCTGTCTTTGGGAGTCACATACCTCTGCTTCTTACACAAGGAAAAAAGCAAAATAAAGACCTAAATAGACATTTCTCCAAAGATATACAGATTGCCAACAAACACATGAAAAGATGCTCAATATCCCTCATCATTAGAGAAAGGCAAACCAAAACTACAATGAGGTATCACCTCACACCAGTCAGAATGGCCATCATCAAAAAATCTACAACCAATAAATGCTGGAGATGGGGTGGAGAAAAGGGAACCCTCTTGCACTGTTCGTGGGAATGTAAATTGGTACAGCCACTATGGAGAACAGTATGGAGGTTCCTTAAAATCTAAAAAGAGAACTACCATATGACCCAGCAATCCCACTACTGGGCATATACCCTGAGAAAACCATAATTCAAAAAGAGTCATGTACCACAATGTTCGTTGCAGCTCTATTTACAATAGCCAGGACATGGAAGCAACATAGGTGTCCATTGACAGATGAATGGATAAAGAAGATGTGGCACATATATACAATGGAATATTACTCAACCATAAAAAGAAACGAAATTGAGTTATTTGTAGTGAGGTGGATGGACCTAGAGACTGTCATACAGAGTGAAGTAAGTCAGAAAGAGAAAAACAAATACCATATGCTAACACATATATATGGAATCTAAAAAAAAAAAATGGTTCTGATGAAACTAGGGGCAGGACAGGAATAAAGACACTGATGTAGAGAATGGACTTAAGGACATGGGGAGGGGGAAGGGTAAGCTGGGATGAAGTGAGAGAGTAGCATGGACATATATACACTACCAAATGTAAAATAGATAGCTAGTGGGAAGCAGCCGCATAGCACAGGGATATCAGCTCCGTGCTTTGTGACCACCTAGAGGGGTGGGATAGGGAGGGTGGGAGGGAGGCTCAAGAGGGAGGGGATATGGGAATATACGTATGCATATAGCTGATTCACTTTGTTATACAGCAGAAACTAACACAACATTGTAAAGCAATTATACTCTGATAAAGATGTTAAAAATAAATAAATAAATAAATAATCGGTGCCCTGTCGCCCAGCTTTTCAAACACACTGCACCCTATCCCATTTAAATCTCAAAGCAAGGGAGGACCTGGGTTCAGAGAGGTAACCCAACTTACCCAAGGTCCCCCAAAGCTCAGGGGCAGAGCCAGGATTTAAAGCTCACCCGTTTGAGGCCCAAGCCCACCTGTTTCTCCTTCAGGGCATCACCTCTGAGCTCTGACCCCCATACAGGGTTGTTTTGAGACCATGTGCTTTCCTGCTACCTTGAGTGCAGCCTTATTCTATTACATCATCAGCCCAGCTCTTAACATCTTGGGCTTCAGGAAGGAACTTTTTGACACACCAGTGAAAGTGATGGACTCTTTCCCCAAACAACTGAAATTTTGCATTCAAGTTCAAGGCATGTGCAAGACCCCTGAAGGCCATCCCTGGACTCTCTTAGGGATCATGGTCACAGGTAAAGAACCACTTCTTTTATCTGTAAAATTCTTAATGTCAGAGATCAAGGCCTCTGTTTTTCTACCTCCATCTAGCTACAGGGCTGGTACTCAGTGGAGCTCTGGAATGTTTGTTCTCATGTGAAACTGTTTTAGAAACTGTTGGAGGAAATGTAAGGAGTAAGTGAAGCAGAGAATAAAGAGGAAAAAAACTCTTCCAATAACAGTGATATTATAGATATTATAAGGCTCAAGGAATGATGGTTCCCTTCCCTTTCAACAGAGTCCACATAACTATAAAGGCACACTCACGAGGCAGTAGCTGTCCGTCATCTGCTTCCCATCTGCACTGCAGCCAGTGTGCCCGCAGATGTGTGCCCATGCACGCACTCCAACCCTAACTGTCCCTTGGGGTGAAGGCACGGGGCAGGACAGGGACATGGGCAGAAGGTCTCTTCCATGGGCTACCCAGGAGACTTGACCTCTTCATTTCCTACCTCCTGTACAAGTAGACACTGATCCTTCTTTGAGGGGCTGGTCTATTTTTTATTGCTGAGAGTCAGAAAGATCTACTATTTCCGATTTCCCAGAAAAAGGTGCGATATTAAAGCAACCTTCAAAGCCCTTTGAATACAGAATGTTTACTCCCTCCAAGCTCAGAAAATACGTTGAGAATGAATCAATATCCTTCAGATTTTCCTCCTGACTGCTCCTTGTCCCCATATCCCTCCCACCATCGCCCCAGCATCCTCTGCCATGCCACTCACACCCCATCCTGATGGCTTTATTGTCCCTCTGGTGAGCATTTCTCACAAACAAAAACAAGCAAAGCACTCACCTCACACACAGACATCTTGCATCCTTGTGAGAGGTGCTCATTCACTAATGATATGCCTCCCTGGGGCTTCAGGGACAGGGAAGGCAAATGCAGGACTAGGGACCAAGAAATGCAATTATTGATCTCTAGGGCACAAGCAGCTTAATGAAGTGAGAATGAGCCAGCGACTAGCCTGACTCTTGGAAAGTCTTTTCCAAGCTGCATTGTTTATATCTTTGATAAATATGTTCTGCGTGGCCTCGTACCAGGTCAACTTGACAGCTGCCCCCATGAAGAGATTTCATGCGACTCAAGGAGTACATTCACTCATGCATGCAATAAACATTTTGGAGTACTCACTATGTGCTGGGTACTGTGCAAAGTCTGGTGGATGCCAGGAGCTTGTGGTCTAATGGAGACACTCCTGAGCATCTGTACTAGAGGGAAACACAGGTGGCTCGGAAGCAGGTAGGAGGAGCATTGCCTCCCACCCCCAGGCAAGGTGACTATGGCTGGGCCACCAGTTGAAGCTCTGCAGGAATTAGGCTGGAATTGTGTGGGGAGAAGTGGAAGAACTTGCAGAAGGTGGTTCTAAGCAGAAAGAACAGACTGTGTGAAGAACCAGAGGAAGTGGTGGGCTGAATCCTGTTCATACCTATTGGAAGAGCTGACTGTGTGCCTCTCCTTGCAACCCTACATTTACCAACTGGATGCCGACAGCCTGAACTCAGTTGCAGTGGGAGGATTTACACCACAGAAATGGGTAAACACCACTTATCAGGGCTTTTTGCCCCAGAAAACCCAGTTGATGAACATTCACCAACACACCCTTGCCCAGAGGTGATAAAGAGCATGTTGGTCTGTTGGAAACTGCCAGAAGGGCTGCCTTTCCGTGTTAATAGTGAGATTGGTTAGTTGTGACAGCTGTGGCTGGGTGGATCTTCAGAAATCAGGTCATGAAATGCCTCACCACCATGAAAAGGAGTTTGGGAGTGACGCTATCTTACCAAGGTATTTGTAGTGGAAATCTGTTGTTTATGCTTGCCTAGCATCCATTTCTTTCTTCTGGTAAAAGCAGCGCATGCTCTAATTGGGGACAGTGAACTAGTTGATAGGACATAGCTCATGACAGCCCTGATGACAAAGGGGACAAGCTCTGATCTTCCAACTTCTGGCCCCTGTAATCTCACATCTGTTCTTGTATTGATTGGGTGGGGAATTTCAAGTCAAAGGTCTTGCAGGTTCAACTACATCAGTGTATATCAAAATGTGGTCCTTGCACACTCACATCAGAATCACTGAGTGGTTGTTTACAATGGTGGGCTCTAACCCAAAAAAGCTCAATCAGGATATCTGTAAAGAATCTGCATTTTTACAAGAACCAAGTGATTTTTATATACACTAAAGCTAGAGCTCTAAAGACTACAAGTACCTTTTCTCTTATATATTCATCATCAACTCCATTTTATTTATTAATTCATTTATTTAACTCATATTTATTTGTGTCAGTCACTGTCTCAGGTGCTGGAGAATAAAATGGTAAACAAGATCAACCAAGTCCCTGCCCTCAAGAAGCTTACAGTCTCAGGGGGAGGGAAAGAGAGGCAATAAATTATCTTTTAATGTAATTTCAGATAATAGGAGCTAAGGAGGAAATAAAGTGATGAGGAGCTGGGGGCAAGTGGCTCAGTGGTTCCTCTTTATTTGATGGTGAAAAAAGGCCATGAGGAGGCAACATTTCAATTGAGATCCATATTCTATGGCATTTGTCTCTTCACTCAGAATTCTTATTCAGGATAAAACACACACACACAAACTTTAGTCCTGTTAGACAAATCAATTTTTTTAACCCTCAATATAAATTTAAATTAAGAGGATATTTTAACTGTATACTTACACATTTATATTAGACATGTCAATCGTGGTACCCACCATTGTTAATAGGACTATTAACAATCTCCTATTATCTGCCCCATGCACTGCACCCAAGCAAGAGACCTCCAAGACTTCCCCATTTTGAGTCACATGACCCTATTCATAACTTACAACTGGCTGTATCTAAGGGCAATCAATCCTCAGGACAGCCAGCTGTATAGGAAGCAGTGAACTGAGCCATCAAACCCTCTCCCAGAGCCCAGAATGAGGAAACACTTGGCCAGTGAGGCAGGGAGAAGCAAGTTCAGGGGCTGAGAGGGTGTATTGAGAGAAATTGGGAGGTACAGTTAGATCCACACATGGTCAGAGAAGTTAAGGGGAAACAGAAACTGTGAGTAAGATGAGGAAGCAAAAACTCTTGAGAAAGCAGAAATAGTGAAATGGAGGCACAGGAGGGCGGAAGAGCTGAGGAAGAGCAGGTGACGGGCCACCTGTGTGAAGCTGGGCAAATTCCTCCTCCCCCTTTCACCCAACGCTACTCCAATTCCTGATCTCCCTATGGCAGGGTATTTGGCTTTGGGGGGGGGTGTCCCATTTTTTAAAAATTGGCAGCAGTAGCAGCAGAAGCATGGCTCCCAACACACATTTTTTTTTGCGGTACGCGGGCCTCTCACTGTCGTGGCCTCTCCCGTTGCGGAGCACAGGCTCTGGACGCGCAGGCTCAGCGGCCATGGCTCACGGGCCCACAGGCACATGCCCGCGGCATGTGGGCTCTTCCCAGACCGGGGCACGAACCCGTGTCCCCTGCATCGGCAGGCGGACTCTCAACCACTGCGCCACCAGGGAAGCCCCCAACACACATTTTTAAACGGAACTTGATTCTGTCTCTGTCACTGAAACTATTTATAGTCTTATTTTGAATGATGTAATCATAGCATGATTATAACTTACAGACACACACACAGCTTTTTTGTGCCTGCTTCCTGGATGAGGGAGAAGTGGGGTGGTTGTACACTCACTCAGACATCACTTCTGGAATATTCCACTCACACCCCCAAGTAAAGGCCATGACTCCTGAGTGCCCCTGACACATCCTTGCTTACTTTTCTACGTGGGGAACAGGCTTCTTTTGTGGGTCTATGGCAGCTTTAAGAGATTTGGAGTTCATTGATCCCAAATAACAAGAACACTTTGCAGTAACTCCCCTGCTTCCTGAAGTTGATTTTATCCTGATGAACTCTTATCAGTGAGCAGTTGTTCCTTAAAAATAGTTTCCGAAAAGCCCTAAGCATTGGCTATTTCTTTAAAGAGAGAGAAACAGAATGTATAAATGGAAAATGCATCTGATGTCAGACCCCATCACCAGTTTCTTTGACTAATATAAAAAGATATGTTTTGCAACAGCTGAGATATTTAGCTCTGAAAATTAGGCAGTAAGGAACTACTTGATAATGTTGGATTTTTTTTTTTTTTTACAAACCCCCCTTTGAAATAAACGAGACAGAGATTCCTTTCACTTCCATGGGAGTTTTCAGCAAAAGGAGAAAGGAGGACTTGATAAGCTCTAAACAGCCTCAGAGGCCATTCATGGACTTCCTAGCATTCTCTGTCATTTCCCAGTGCTAAAGGCCCTGAATGTGGCTTCTCACTATTGGCATTGTTCCTCTTCAGCACTTGCCTGCCAGCTGAGCTCTCTGAAGCTTATAGCCTTTGGGGTGTACGAGGAAGCTGCCATCAGACATGGTCACAGACACTGCAGAGAAAGAGATTAGCTGGGAACTGTGGCCGTGGGAGATGAAGCATATAGGCCTGTTTGCATACCCTCCTGAATCACACTTCCTGTCTCCTGAGCCCGGAGCTCCTCTAGCAGTCTGGAAAAACCCCTGCTGTAGAGCATGGAGGGAAACCATACCATCCAGCAGAGAGGTCTCTGCCTCTGCCTCCAGAAACAAGATCTACACTGCCGACTTCATTGAAATGTCCTCCTCCCTGCTCCATGGCTGTTGGCAGTCCCCTGACTTGGCTGCAAAATTCGTGTCATTTGGAGGGGTCATAAGCAGATTCTGACACCTGGCCAGTACCTCATGTGCGAGTTCACTATTTCCTCCGCTAGAAAAGCCTCATCGTCTTTGGGTTCTTATTTTGTCACATGTATGATGACACATTCTTCTCAAGTTTTGTTTGAAAGGGTAATAGGTACAGCATCTAGAGAGCCCTACCGCCTCCTCCAGCACTGAAAACCTCTTTCTCTGTATCTTTGAGTCTGCTTCTTTTTTGTTATATTCACTGGTTTGTTGTAGTTTTTAGATTCCACAGGGGTTACCAGTGGGGAGAGGCAATATCAGGGTAGGGGAGTAAGAGGTACAAACTATTAGGTATAAAATAAGCTATAAGGATATATTGTACAACATGGGGGAATATAGCCAGTATTTTATAATAACTATAAATGGAGTACAACCACAATTGTGAATCACTATATTGTACACCTGTAACTTATATAATATTGTATAGCAACTATACTTCAAAAAAAAAAACCTCTTTCATTTATTTGCCAGCTGTGTATGAATTTCCCAGATATCCTTTCTGGTAAGCATTCAAAATAAGTCTGGATAAAGTAATCCTAAGAAGATTCTAATGAAATTGTGCCTAGAGGAATACCCTATAAGTTCCTTTAAGAACTTCAAAGTGATGTCCATCTTTGCTTGATTCAATTATAATAGTTGACTGAATCCACATAGGTCCAGAGGGGAGTTCCCAGACCCATTAATATCTCCCCTCCCATTCCATACCTATCTTCTCACCATAATATGGTCCCCTCTCACTCTGAGCCCTTTGCCCTTTGAGATTAGAGCCAGGGTGGGCTTTATAAGTAGGTGTTAACTACAAAATGTAATCTAGGGAACTTTGAAAAGACAGCCGCGCTTGTAATGTATTGCCTTCCTGTATTAGATAGGAATTCTTTGGGCTATAAGTAATAGAAAAATATAATTGTGGTTTAAACCATTTTTTATTAGTGAGAGCCATTTTCAATGGCTCAATAATGCTGTCACAGAAATAGACACTCTCCACTCAGACCTCCTCAGGAAGTTGGCTTTTCTCCCGCCTGCCTGTTGTCTTATGGTCACATGGCATCCCATCCCCATACCAAAGTGAATGGGCAGAAAAAGACTCAAAGGCTTTCTTCTAACAAGGGTCTGCTTTTTTTTTTTTTTGAAGTATTGTTGATTTACAATGTTGTACTAGTTTCTGGTGTACAGCAAAGTACCAGTGTGTGTGTATGTGTGTTCTATATATATATATATATATATATATATATATATACATGTTCTTTTTCATAGTCTTTCAAATTATGGTTTATTATAGGATATTGAATATAGTTTCCTGTGCTATATAGTAAGACCCTGTTGTTTATCTATTTCATATATAGTAGTTTGTATCTGCTAATCCCAAACTCCTAATTTACCCCTCCCCAACCCCTTCCCCTCTGGTAACCATAAGTTTGTTTTCTATGTCTGTGAAAATGTTTCTGTTTTGTAAATAAGTTCATTTGTATCATATTTTAGATCCCACATATAAATGATATCATATGGTATTTGTCTTTCTCTTTCTGACTTACTTCACTTGGTATGATAATCTCTAGGTCCATCCATGTTACTGCAAATTGCATTATTTCGTTCTTTTTTATGGCTGAGTAGTATTCCGTTGTGCGTGTGTGTGTGTGTGTGTGTGTGTGTGTGTGTGTGTGTGTATATATACCACATCTTCTTTATCCATTCAGCTGTCAATGGACGTTTAGGTTGCTTCCATGTCTTGGCTATTGTAAATAGTGCTGCTATGAACATGGGGGTGCATGTATCTTTTCATATTAGAGTTTTTTCCAGATACATGTCCAGGAGTATGGTAACTCCATTTTTAGTTTTTTTAAGGAAGCTCCATACTGTTTTCCAAAGTGGCTGCACCAATGTTACATTCCCAACAACAGTGTAGGAGGGTTCCCTTTTCTCCACACTCTCTCTAGCATTTGATATTTGTAGACTTTTTGATGATGGCCATTCTGACTAGTGTAAGGTGATACCTCACTGTAGTTTTAATTTGCATTTCTCTAATAATTAGTGAAATTGAGCATCCTTTCATGTGCCTATTGACCATCTGTACATCTTCTCTGGAGAAATGTCTGTTTAGGTCTTCTGCCCATTTTTTTGATTGGGTTGTATTTTTTTTGTTATTTAGTTGTATGAGCTGTATTTTGGAAATTAAGGCTTTGTCAGTCACATGGTTTGCAAATATTTTCATTTTGCTGATGGTTTCCTTTGCTGTGCAAAAGCTTATAAGTTTGATTAGGTCCCATTTGTTTATTTTTGCTTTTATTTCTGTTGCCTTGGGAGACTGACCTATGAAAACATTGGTACAATTTATGTCAGGGCCTATGTTATATCAGAGCCTATGTTATGCCTGCATTCTCTCCTAGGAGTTTTATGTTGTCATGTTTTATTACATTTAAGTCTTTAAGCTGTTTTGAGTTTATTTTTGTGTATGGTGTGAGGGAGTGTTCTCTCTTCATTGATCTATATGCAAGCTGTCCAGCTTTCCCAACACCACTGGCTGAAGGGACTGCCTTTTCTCCATTGTATATTCTTGCCTTCTTTGTTGAAGATTAATTGACCATAGGTGTGTGGGTTTATTTCTGGGCGGGTTCTCTATTCTTTTCCATTGATCCATACATCTGTTTTTGTGCCACTACCATGCTGTTTTGATTACGGTAGCTTTGTAGTATTTTCTGAAGTCTGGGAAGGTTACGCCTCCAGCTTTGTTCTTTTTCCTCAGGATTGCTGTGGTAATTCTGGGTCTTTTATGGTTCCATGTAAATTTTAGGATTATTTGTTCTAGTTCTGTGAAAAATGTCATGGGTAATTTGATAGAGATCACATTAATTCTGTAGATTGCTTTGAGTCATATGGAACAAGGGTCTGCTTTTTTATCCGAGAAGGGAAGCCAGAAATCAGTTATATGAGTGCTGCTAGACCAATCAATGGTGAGGGAGAATCACACTGCCATGACTGACTAGAGCAATCGTGATCCATCTCTGGGGCTGTAAATTTGGATCGGAGCCTACCTTCCTTGAAATCAAGGAATCTAGTTTGGTGATGAGGGAAGAAAGGAAGGGTGGGGGGCAGTGGTTGTTGGAGAGGCAGCCAACAGTGTCTGTTATAGCCACTAAGCTTGCTGATTCCTGGAATCCCACAATTGCTCATTGGCGCTTTAAATCAACAGAGGCTCTGCCCCAGTGAAAGAAAATTCATCACATCTGCAAGACATTTATACCCAAAAAATATTTAGTTCATCCTATTTTTTAGCACAATATTGAATAGGAGAAAAGAGAAAAACATATTTATTAAGAGCAGTAGGGACTTCCCTGGTGGTGCAGTGGTTAAGAATCCACCTGCCAATGCAGGGGACATGGGTTCAAGCCCTGGTCCGGGAAGATCCCACATGCCACGGAGCAACTAAGCCCGTGTGCCACAACTACTGAGCCTGCGCTCTAGAGCCTGTGAGCCACAACTACTGAAGCCCGTGCGCTTAGAGCCCATGCTCCGCAACAAAGAGAAGCCACTGCAATGAGAAGCCGCACACCTCAACGAAGAGTAGCCCCCGCTCGCTGCAACTAGAGAAAGCCGGTGTGCAGCAACGAAGACGCAAAGCAGCCATAAATAAATAAATAAATTCAAAAAAAAAAAAAGAGCAGTAGTTGTGCATTTGTAAATTTTTAGAGACTGGGTGGGGAGGAGCCCTGATTTATAGTTTGCTAATTTCTGTTGTGTGAATACTCTTAGCATGATAGGTCTCAGGCTACCAGTGGTTTAGCAGCTGGCTAGCAAAGTTCAGGAAAGTATAACAATCAGCTTTTGTGAGCTCATACAAATCAACTCCAGCACACTATCGAATGAGTTTACTCGACACTATAGTGCCAGGCAGTTGTGCTGTACACATTTACCTGTGTTGTGTCTCCTTTACTCCAGCACTTGTAAAGTAGATATTGCCATCGCATTTCACAGACGTGAAGCCTGGTCTCCAAGAAGTTGAATCTTTTCCCAATTCTTCTGACACTAGGTGCCAACAGGAGGCCCATGGGAGCTTAAGGATGAGAAAGTCCTGATACTGGCGATTTTACCCGGGTACCAAACAAACGCTTATTACTGGAATTGTGTGCACTGTCAAGTCTTAATGCCCTTGGAGTGATAGAGACTAAGGCAAACTGAAAGTCACTGGATGCCTTTATTCTTGTTTTGAAGAAAAGAAAAATGTAACGATCTCATCAGAAACCTCCAAAACAGAATACCTTCTGTTCTCATTGTGAATGTTCTTCGTTTGAGAGAAAGGTCAGGTCCTTCTTGTTTTTTGTGACATCAAAAAGAAATGTTTCTAAAAGCACTCACCTTGGCATTCATTTCTACTTTTAGTTTTACACCGAGGAGCAGCCTTGTGGCTCGAATGTACGGGCAGCTCTTTCAAGCCATATACTTCCTTATTCTAGAAATATTCCCCAGCATTCTGTGAGTTGTGACGCTCTCTTTTCCCTTTGCCCACCTCATTTGGTTGTAGTGAGCTGCAGCTGTGGTGACATGGAGTGTGGAAATGCCCCACGACAGTGTTGTACTTCTGAAAATGTAAGGCACCCTTGTTTTTGTTGCCATGGGCAGCCTTGGCTCAGGCTGAGTTTTCTCCCGTCAATGAGCCTTTCCTCAGGAGAAGAAAAACATTCTGGTTCCCTTTCCCCTTCTCCTGGTTCATATTTCATAATCTTTTCCCTCCTGCCTATTGACACAGCAGGTTGGGAAAAATTCTCTTGATTGCAATTCATCAGTCAGGGGCTATAGCAGAGTCCGTGCCATCCACTCTAGGGGTGGGGACAGGAAGCAGTGGCTGATCCACTTCTGGGATTCCACCGCTGTGTGTACCCCCATACCCTACCTCCACAGTCTCAGGGTAAGGCTGCTGGTCAGCAACCTCTCTCAGTGCTTCTGGCTCACTGGCCTGGTGCTAGAGTGAGGTTTTGGTACAAGCCTAATCCCCAGGCGTGGAATGGGTTCTGCCCAGGAGAACTCTGCCTGCACCGTTCAGAGCCAGTGAAGAGGCCAAGAAGACAGAAGGTTTTGTTTTCTCTGACGACAGTCAAACTGCACCAATGTGACAAATGTGGCCTGTTCTCCTCCCTCTTTCCCCCCTCATCCAGATCCTACCTGGATTGCTCCCTCTTGGAGGTCCCTTCCCCTAGGGCCGCTGTGCAAACACAGCATCCCAGGTTGTTCAACATTACACAAAGGGACTTAAGAGCTGGGTTCCCCTGCTCACTGCTCCTTGACTGTGAACACAATGCATTTGCTCCACGCGGAGAACAGCTCTATGGCTGCCACATGCTTTAAAGGAACCACTGTGCTCTGCATTTTAAAAATAAAGTCTGCCCCCCCAAATAAATATCTTACTCACAAAGTTGTCCTCTCACAGATGTCATCAGGCATTTATGAATTAGCTACTAAACACTAACAGAAAAGCACCCTGGAAAGAGACTGTAGATGAAGTGAAATTAGCCAGAGGTGAGAACTCAAATCCAACTGGTATGAAGCAACTGAATTTGTGCTGAAAGGCAAATTCTGGTTACAGGTAAATGGACCTCCTCTCTGAATTCCTGTTACCTTTCCCCCTCAAAAGCAAATTCATATTTCTAGAGTTTGCATTCTGAGAAATAGGAATTAGAAGAAGCCAGCAAGAGACCGTGACCCTTGCGACTGTTCTCGAAGCATGTTGTGGGCAAAGAAAAGCAGATTTTAGAATCAGTGCCACGATAATCTGTTTGTATCCAAATATTGTAACAAAAATTGCTAATCTCATCTATAACTGAGTCTCTCTTCTCACACATTCTCTTTTCTCTCATGGTTTTTGAACCATTTTCCAGTTTCAGGCTTACACTGTTTTACCAGTGTATTGCCTGGTCACATTATGCTGGAAGATAATGCCACACCTTTGCTGAAGCCTTTTGGAAAGTTTCACAGCAGATAGACGGACACAGCCATTCTCAAAGAGTGGTCTACAGATTCCTGGAAGTCTGTAAGACCTTTTCAGGGGATTAGAAAGGTCAAAGCTATTTTCATTAAGATACTAAGATGTTATTTGCCTTGCTGCTGTGTTGACATTTGCACTGGTGTGAAAGCAATGGTGGGCAAACCTGCTGGTGCCTTTGCACGAGTCAAGACACCAGGCAGTAAAATTACTAATTTTGGAAATTTCGTATCCGCCACTATCAACTTGACAACTTCCCAGTACTTGAAGATTCCTGACAATGTTAGTAGTGATATTAATGAATGTTATTTTTTGATATTGTATGACAAAATGCACAAACTTTTGGAAGATGTGCATAACTCAGTGAACCAATATTTGGTCTAACTGACCAAATACGTGATACTACAAAATCACGCATGGGTCAATCCAAATCATGCAAGATAGGGGAATGGATTGTAATGTAACAAAGTACAAAAATTTCATTGACATGGTTTCTTATTTCATATTGAACTAATCTTTAAGAAACTACCAAATGTTAAGTTTGGTTATAATATCAAAGAATTCCACAATTATCTGAAAAGGCTATTAAAACACTTTTCCTTTTCTAACCACATACGTGGGTGACGCTGGATTTTTTTTTTCCAAAACAACATAGCAAAAGAAATGTAATTTTTAAGCGATCTAATAAATCAATGATCTTTAAATTCCTCAGTTTTCATTTTTAGTATGGTGAGTATTGATAGACATAATCCTTATTCCAAAAGCTCTTTGAGGATCTTCAATACTTTTTAAGAATACAAAAGTCCAAAATGTTTGAGGACACTAGACTAAATGAGGCACAATGGAAATCTAATTAGAAAGCAGTAAAGTTAATCTTGAACAGATGTGCTAGAATGTATGTGACCAGTTGAGTTGTTCCCTGTAGATTGTACACTGGTGAGGAACACGGCCATCGGGCAACCATTAGAACCCCTCTTCTGCAGTGTCCATAGGACATACACACACAGCCTTACTATTTTATAATCACAAGGCACTTTTGAACCAAAGTTAGGTTACCTAGTTGTGACAAACTTGCTCCTTGCAAATTTGATCTCAAAAGGCTTTTATCTACCTCTAAAAATAAAATCTACCTTCAAAGGATGAATGTGTGCTTTCTCAGCAGTAAGCACACAGCAAAAAGCATTTGCCACAGACCCAGCAATTTAGGTACTGCATGGAATTTTGAAAGGTTCTGCAGTGAGGAGAATGCCAGAAAGAAGTCTATTCATTTGTTCCTTTATTCAAAAAATATTGACCACTATGGGTCAGTTGCTGAGCTGAATGTGAGGGACATGGTACAGAGCAAAACAGACCCCGTCCCTTACAGAGCAAGGTAAGACATTCGACAAGTAAACACGCAAAGGAATGTTTGTTGGGATAAATTTTTTTTTAATTCCAATTTTTTTATTAGTTTCTGCTTTATAAGGGATAAATTTAACAGAGGAGAAAGTCAGGATGCATGAGAGAATATAAGCAGGGGAGACTATCTTTAGCCAGGTGAACAGGGAGGTTTCTCTGAGGAGGAAACATGTAAACTGAGATGTGAAGAAGGATCTCACTGTGTACAGAGTGAGGGACGGTGTTCTAAACCGGAAGGAAGGCAAGGTCTTGGGTCATCCCCTTTCCGGAAGGTTGGAAATGTTCTAAAATGCGTGGGTGAAAGCATAGGCTCAGCAGTCTGGCTGCCTGGGTTCCAATGCCAGCTTTACCACCAGCTGGCTTTCTGATCTTAGACAAGTTACTCAACCTTTCTATGTTTTAGTATTTTCATCTGTAAAATAGGAAAGGCAGTATTCTCTTACATACATGTATTTCCTGTGGATTACAAGAGAGAATTCATGCAAAGTTCTAGGCTTATAGGGAAAAAAACAATAAATATTAGTGATATAATATTGGTTTGCAGGAATTGAGGTAGTTGGCCAAGCTGGAGTATCTTGAGGATAGTGGCACGAACTTGGTTTAACATCAGACCCCAACTGGTCCTGGTTATGAGGTAAGAATAGTGTATATCAGTATTTCAAGCCAAGACAGTGTCAAGAATCCCAAACAAAATTGGAAGAAATACAGTGCTGAGAAAATCAGCTATCAAAACTTGGAATTCAAATGCATGCTAGGGCTAGAGTTTGCAGAAGGGGTTCATCAACGGCACACACAGGTGGAGGCTGAGTCTGTGAACAGGAAAGAGTGCCAAGTAATGAGCAGGACAGATGGGAGCATGGGTGACAAGCCCAGGTCAGGACTCAAGAGATGGGACAGACAGAAGCCCAAGCTTGGTCTCAGCAACTGGAATCACCCCAGTAGGCTTCATCATCCCAAGATGGGGTCTGTCTAGTAGGTGTGGCCGCCAACCCATTTGTTAATGTTTGCACCTATTAGTGTGTTGAGCTAGGCTGTACTTTCTCCATGTTGCCCTTGGTGAAAGTGCTCTCTCTTCCTGGAAAATGTAGGTGAGGTTAGGGAAGAGTTCACCCAGGCATCATGTTGTTGCTGGCATCTCTGAGTTCCCATGCTCTTTGGATTTTCCTTCTGGCTCTAGGGCCCTTGTCCAGATGACCATCTGTTCTTTGCTCCTATAGCCTATAGAAGGCTGAGATGACTTGGGGTCTCTTTCTGAACAGCTTCATATTTAAATTGGGAAGTAATTTCAATCTTTATTTAGGTCTCTCAGAAAATTCCAAGGGGAGAGATGTATTATTGCATGACAAACAGGCAAACATCCTAACATTTCTTTTTAGCCACCTATTGCCCCAGCATCCCTCTCATCCCAAAAGCTGCTTATTTCTCTTTCTGTTTCTCTCTCTCCCACCCTCTCTCCCTCCCTCTAAACTTCTTCAAAGGACCATGATGACTCTTCTCACGTCTGCTGCTCCTACATCCTTCGTAGGGAAAGTTAAGAAGGCTCTACTATGTGATCCTATCACACCCCTAAAGGAGAGAGGCAGAAGTGGGTTAAGTTTTGTGCCTCTGTCATGCAGCCATGTTCAAGAGTGTAACAGGGGACTTGGAAGCTGGCGCTAGACTAGTTCTTAGTCTGAGTCACTACAGTGACTATGGAAATTATCAAGTCTCTGAGATAGCCATGCAGGATTTCCTATGTTGTGTCTGCTTTCAAAATATGCACACAGTTGAAATATTCTCTATCTCCCAGTAAAAGAGTGATATCACAAAATCAATGTTATTTTACAAAACGTTGTGTCAATTCCAAAATAACATTATTGTCCACCATCTGGAAATGGTGTGTAATGAAACAGTGTGCTGGATATTTTCTGCTGCCCCTCCGCATTCTCTTTGTACCCTTCTCCTTCCTGTCCTGGGCCCTGGAGACTCACCTTTGTGAACTGAATCAGCAGGTAACCTTGCCTGCTGGATTGCTACCACTAAGGAGCAAAAGCAGATGAGAGGGAGGTGGAGACGGGAAGCAGAGCAAAGCTGGGTATAGATTTATTTTCTGTGCTCCCTCCCTGCCTGGTCACTACAAGCCGGCTGCATTCTCTTCTGTATTCTCTACCTATGTAACTCTCTCTCTGTTCCTGTAACCACTCCCCTTTCCTTTACCCCCTCAGGCTTAGAGGTGACAAGAGTGCCTCACTCTTAGACCCTAGGTATAGCACCATCCTTGTGGTTTCTCAACACATCCTGTAAACAATCCCTTTATTGTGTCCGTCTTTTTCCTGCCAAGACCCCGACTCCAACACCCCTCTAATAAACAAACATCAAACAAATCAAAATGGAAAGTTTAGAGTAAGAAAAGGTGAGAACAATTTAAGAGCCCTTATTTGGAAAAGACGTTGACAGCAGATAAATAGTTTAGTTCCTATTTTGCTTACATCTTCACAAAGGAAAATGATCTGTTGTTCATTCAGTAAAGGAAATTTTAAAATGTTTACTTTGTTTTGAATTTAGCCATGGATACAGTATGTATCAGAAACTGGAAGTGGATGATTCCATGCACCCCTACCTTCCTCCTGTCCTGGGTTCCCTTAAGGGCTACAGGGCTGCTGCTTTCTGTGCAGGTCGAGTCCTGCCATCTAAAGATGGTATCGTAAAATTTTTCCTGTAGTCCATTACGTGAGCCTCAGTTCCTGGGCTAATGTTAGCCTCCACAGCACTGTTCTTGCAGATGACTCCACGTCTGTATGTACCCATCCTCTCACACCCCCATAGTGTCTCATCAGAGACCTTCCTGAGACATTAATTTCATAGCTGCTCTCCACTGTCTTTCAAGTATATGGAAAGAATACTACTTACAAGTTCCCATCTCCCATGAACTACATTGCTTCTTAGATGCCTCTGGCCAATGGTTCATATCTATGTTTCCTCTGAAAGTTTTTGAATTTTGCTATTGAGGGCATCTTTGATCTCTCCATTCCCGTTCTCTCTTTTACACAGCGTTTGTTTACGGTGGTACCTAATATGAACTAGGAACTGTGCTAAGGCATACGACAGGGAGAAAAGTAGACCCAGTTTCTATTTTCATGGATCTTATAGACTAGGAAAAAATAATAAGCAAATAGCCATGCTAATAAATATATAGTTGCCACACTTGATACATATTCTGAAGAAATGATGTACAGTGTTATAAGAACATGTAACGGGGCATTTGATCCATTCTGAGGGGTTAAGGAAAGCTTCCAAGAGGTGGTGACCCATTAGCTAAAATACGAAGGGTGAGCAGGAATCATTTATGTCAATGACTCTCAAGCAGGGTTGATTTTGCCTTCCAGGGGACGTTTCTCAATACCTTGAGACATTTTTGGTTGTCTCAGTTGGGGCAGGGGTGTTTCTGGCATCGAGTGGGTAGAGGCAAGGGATGCTGCTAAACATCCCAGGGTGCACTGGAAAGCCCCACAGCGAAGAATTATCTGGTCCAAAATATCCATTGCACCAATGTTGAGAAACCTGAACTAAATAAATTATTCCAGATAGAGGGAAGAATATGTGTGAAGGCCTAGCTCACACCCCAGCTGGCACAGAGAAGCCATGCAATATTGAACTGAATTTACAGTTTAAATTGGTTGGTATATCACCTTTAGTTTTCTTTTCTGTCATTACTCAGTTGGGTAAAATTCTATTTTACAAGACTTGGGTAGAAATGAATATGACAAAACTATTTCTCTCCAAAGTGTAACCGAAAGATTGATTCAGGCAAGAGAGTACAATAGAGTTGATGGATGTGAGAATTTTTTCTTTCACTCTAGTCTGCGTGAAAATAGAAAATGGCCTCTTCATCATGACTGGCAAGATGACTCCCTCCAAGTGGACATCTGTGGTTGGGGTCCCCATATGGTGACCTGGGTCGAGCTGAAATGGAAATTAAGGTTGTTAGACACCGAAGAGAATAGGGGACAGGAAAATGGGTGAAAGGGAACTAAGATTTGTAGAGCACTTTCTAAAGTCAAGGTTTGTGGGTACATTATTCATTCATTTAACAACTATTTATTGGGCTCAACTGTGCTGGATACCCAGGCTTGAAAAAATAAAAGGCTCAGCATCGAGTGTGGCAACAAGTGAGCAAACAAATAGTGATAATGAAATACGAATAGTGCCCCAATAGAGTTAATTTTGCACGAAGTGCCGAGAGAAAGCCTGAATCCATGATGTCCCGGGTGGGGATGGGGAAGATGGGCGGGCATCCCCATCAGGGTGTCTTCACCAAGGAGGGATTGATAGATACGAGACTTGAAGGTGGACTCTGAGGATACTGAGTGGAAACTCCAGGGGATAGCACATGGAAAAGCCAACTGTGGAAGAGAACAGCAGGCTTGGAGTGCCGTGGGTGTGGGGTGTGGCTGAAAGGGCATGACACCGGGGTGGGGTGGTGAGGGGTGGTGTGGAATGGGGAGAAGTGGCAGAGGGGGAAGTCATGGAGGGCTGTAGGCAGTGCTGAGGAAGCAAAGGAAAGGCGCAAACAGATGTACCTGTTCAGAACGACCATTCTGGCACCGTTGTGGAGACTGGACGGGAAGAAGGTAAGACTGGGCAGGAGCATCTAGTTAGGAGACCAGTGGAGTTAGGAGACCAGTAGGAGTCCAGGCAAAAGTATCTGATTACAGAGAAATGGTGCTGCATTTGGGAGCAGTTAGTGGGTGGGCAGCAGGAAAGAGGAATTCACTTTACCTTTATTCTGAATGGTTTTAATTTTGCAAATAATCCATGGTTAATAACAATCAAAAAGTTAAGTATAAAATAAAAACCAGCACAAATTTCAAAACGATGACAGTTTAACTTCTACTGCAGGTCCTTTGAGACGTTGTCACCAATGAGTATACTCACCCTTAATGAATTTAAATTGTTTTCATCTATGTGAAGCAGGAACTACCTTCAATGTGAGGTGAGCAGTGCATTCCAAACCTCAGACAAGGACTGAGTCTGATTCTTCAGGAATCAGTGGAGCTGGGAGGAATGTCCTAGTGTGGGCTTGAGAAGGGGAGTTGTGAAAACAAGAAATTTGAAATGGTGGCCCCAACGTCCAGGCCAGAGGACAAACCTGTCAATCTATAGAAGAGGAAAACAGAGAAACCTGGGAGGTTGTGCTTAAAATTTTGAAACTGTAGCAAGTTAATTTAACAAAGTGAGTTACAGGTGTGTAACCTATACCAGTTACCAAATGTGTATACAGCTGGTGTACCAGATTACATCACATTGTGTAGAAGAGGTAACTGGACTTTCCCTGGGTAGCAATGGGAACTCTTGGTGAAGGACCTCTGGGTCTGATGCAGGTGGCTTGTGCAAATCCCTCAGTCTGATGTTCAAGGCCTTCCATCATTGGGCCCCAACCCACCGATAAAAACTTCTTATGCTTGTATAGCTTTTTGTGGTTTAGATAGTATTTTCACATACTTTGCTATATTTTATATTCACAATAACCCTTGTGGGGTTGGCAGGTAGATATTTTGCCATCTGCAACAACAAAAACTGAGAATGAGAGAAACTGAGTACTTTGAACAAATAGTCATTAAAAGGCAGGACCAGTACTGGAATTGTTGTGGACTGTTTCTTAGATCTTTCCACGCACCATGCTTCATCCGTCAGGTTCCTGATCCTGGAAGGCATCCTCTCCTTTCCTCCTTTGTGTCTTTGTTCACACATTTCTTTCTGCCAAGAATGAACTTCTTGCCCCATTTCTACATGTTCATATATTTTTCAAGGATCAGAGAATATTTCCCCCTAAAGCTTTCTCTGACGTACTCCCAAGCCTATCAGCCAGAAGTAATCTCTCCATAGTTTCTCTCCCCATAGCATTTTTGTGTGGGCTTCTTAAGATACCTATCACTTTCTATGTTGCATCATAGTTAACTGTGTATATGTCTTGTCTCCTCTACTAGGCAATAGGCACTGAAGGCATGTACTTTCTCATCTTTGAATCATTATAGCACTTAGTAGAAAGCATTACTAACTTGGTAGAAAGTGGATAGTGTAGCAGGCATTACTGACTGTTTGAATGAATGATGTGAAAAAGGTGAAAGTCCCAAGGACATGGTCTTTGGAAAAGAAACTATTTCTAAAACTTTCCTGTCTCCCCAGCATCCCCTCTTATTCCAGGGTTGCAAGCAGAAACACTCTAGAAAAGTTCAACGATTCCCAAGCAGTGTACCTTCTGTTTAATTTTAATGAGTCCCCTAATTTTACAGTCCCCTAATTTCTTACACAATGTCAACCAGGGAAGAGCATCAAATTTGAGTTAAGATATATGGAAAACCAGTATTATGTTTGGGAGTCTTGGACCTTTAACTTAAATCATATCTGATTAAGAACAAGGATCCTAGGGCCATGATGGGAAACGTCTTTGACTGAATATCCCAGGGTTCCTTTCCACTGCTTCCTTGTCTCACCTCCCTCAGAATGCAGGAGGAAGGCCGAGGGATGTCTATCTCATAGTTTGGAAAAGAGTCTTGTTGACAATAGATTCCTGGATCTGATATCTGGAAAAAGAAAATGTATATAGTGCAATGGGTCATGGAAATTGGGATTAGGTCCACAAGCCACCAGGAAATTTATCTCAAACTCACAGCTTGGTTTTCTTGTCTATGATTTTTTAAGTTTTTAAACCACGCCACACAGCTTGTGGGATCTTAGTTCCCTGACCAGGCCCACAGCAGTGAAAGTGCCAAGTTCTAACCAATGGACAACCAGGGAATTCCCATCTTGTCTATGATTTTTAATGAGCGGTCCAGAAATTCATTCTGTGCTTTTTCCATTGATTACATATACTAAATATTTTTAAATGTTCAAACAAAAACAATATAGAACTCAACTCACGAACTCTTGGTCCTGCCTATTAATGGCTATTTGGTCAAAGTACTCAGTTTCTCTCATTCTCAATTTTTGTTATTGTAGATGGCAAAATACCTACCTGTCAATTTGACAGGGTTACTGTGAATATAAAATACAGTAAAGTATGTGAAAATGCTACATAAACCACAAAATGCCACACAATCAAGTTACTTATTTTTAATCAAATAACCTGATTTAAAAATGGGCAAAGAACTTGAATAGACATTTCTCCAAAGAAGATATACAAATGGCCCAAAAGCATGTGAAAGATGCTCAACATCACTAATCATTAAGGAAATGCAAATCAAAACCACAATGAGGTATCCTCTCACACCAGTCAGGATGGCTATTATTAAAAAAAAAAAAGAAGAAGAAGAAGAAGAAGAAAATAAAAAGGGTTAGCAAGGATAGGGAGAAATTGAAACCCTTGTGTACTGTTGGTAGGAATGTAAAATGGTATAGCCCCTATGGAAAACAGTACAGAGGTTCCTCAAAAATATTAAAAATAGAATTACTATATGATCTAGCAATTCCTCTTCTGAGTATGTACTCAAAAGAATCGAAAGCAGGGTCTCAAAGAGATATTTACACACCCATGTTCATAGCAGCATTATTCACAATAGCCAAGATGTAGGAGTGACCCAAGTGCGCTTATTGATGGATGAATGGATAAACAAAATGTGGTACACACATATAATGGAATATTAGTCAGCCTTAAATTTAAAAAAGGAGATTCTGACACATGCTACAACATGGATGAACCTTGATGACATTATGCTAAGTGAAATAAGTCAGTCACAAAAAGACAAACACTGTATGATTCCACTTATAAGAGGTACCTAGAGTAGTCAAGTTCATAGAAACGGAAAGTAGAATGCTGGCTGCCAGAGACTGGGGGAAGGGGAAACCGCAGTTGTTAGTTAATGGGCATAGAGTTTCAGTTTTTAAGATGAAAAGTTCTGGAGACTGGTTGCACAACAATGTGAATATACTTAGTGATACTGAACTGTACAGTTAAAAATTAATTTTAGGGCTTCCCTGGTGGCGCAGTGGTTGAGAGTCTGCCTGCCGATGCAGGGGACATGGGTTTGTGCCTGGGTCCGGGAGGATCCCACATGCCACGGAGCGGCTGGGCCCGTGAGCCATGGCCTCTGAGCCTGTGCGTCCGGAGCCTGTGCTCCGCAACGGGAGAGGCCACAACAGTGAGAGGCCTGCGTACTGCAAAAATAATAATAATAATAATTTTAATTTAATTTTAAACTTTAACTAAAGTAAGTTTAATTTTTAAAAATTAAAAATCAAAACAAAAAATATAGAACTGTATGAGATCCAAGGAAATTTCAGGCTGTTGTTAATTTTCCTGATTGACTTCTCTGTCTGGGAAGATGGTAAAAGTTGTATGCTAATATTCTTATTAATTTTGTTAATTGAGTAAAAGGAGGTAATACTTACTTTACAGATCCTGTATAGTTCTCTACTCAGTAGCACTTAATTCATGACCAACACTAGGTATAGGATAGAAAAGGAAAGGTAAGTTTATGTCCTGTGGGTGGGGGTGGGGTGGGAGGAAACACTGTAAACTTTATGAATTGCAGTAAAATGCAAGGTGAGCTGTGCAAAGAACATGGGTCAATAATATGGACTTTTAAAGATGGACTTTTATGAGATTAAATGTAGGCAAAGGCCATGCCTTCCTTCCTTGACACTCCATAATCAGCTCTTAGATTAGGCACAGAAGATATTCAGTGATCAGGTACTAAATGAATTCAAAGTGCCTCGTACAGTGCCTGGTAAACGACACAGTGCCTGATAAATGGCGTTGTTCCATAAGTGTTAGTTTTGTCCTTCCCCTTCCTCCCTCCCTGCAGCTCCTGTACCCTTCTTCCTTCCTTCTGTGGAATATCACCATAAAGGCTGATACTTTTTGTCCAAGGAGAAAGATTTCTGTCCTAAGAACTCATATGCCTTATTTCTATATCCTATTCTCATCTTGTTTATAAGTGTTCAGAAAAGATGTTTAAATATTTTTTCCCCACGCTACTCAGGGGGATCCTAAATATGATTTGTGATAATAATAAAGCCAATGTTTTAATCCACTCAAACTGTTTAATTTTAAAAAAGCATTCTTGTAGTTTCCTTAAATGATAATCATGATAAAAATAATATATCCTTAATAATCAGGACATTTAAGAAACTAGTAGTTTAATTCAAAACATTAACCTCTTTTTAAGTTTATATTTTACCATTCAGACTACCTTTGATTATGAGCTAACAAATACAGTAAGAAATCTGGCAGCCATTTAATCCTGACTCTAGACAAGATACTGCTAGTTTTAATTTTTTTAAGGACAAAAAAAAAAATCACTTATTCTGGATGCTAAAAACTTTGTTATAATTTATGCCTAGCCTTATTTATCTTAAGCATTATAGGAGAGGAATATGACTTCTTTTTATTCTATATAATTTTAGAACTAAAATGAGCATTGCAGATAACCCCCTTAATTTACAGTGAGGACAATAAGACTGGAGAGGTTGCAGGACTTCTCCAGGTTCACAGGGTAGCTAATGCCAGGGCCAGATGGGGATGCAGACCTCCTGACTCCTAAATTAGGGTTCTTCAAACTATATTACCTCACTGTGTTCAATGAAACAGTCAGGGGAGAAGCAAACAAAACCAGATGACTGGGACTTCCCTGGTGGTCCAGTGGTTAATACTCCATGCTCCCAATGCAGGGGGCCCAGGCTCCATCCCTGGTCAGGGAACTGGAGCCCGCATGCTGCAACTAAGAGCCCGCATGCAGCAACTACGACCCAGAGCAGCCAAATAAATAAATATATAAAAAAAAACCAAAACCAAAAAAAACAACAGATGACCAGTAAATAGATGGAGAATCAGGGTAGAAAGCAGAGGAAAGGGATGACCATGAATACTGGATCCTCCTTATTTACAAAGACCATTAGTGGGAACTTAAGACGATAGTTGTTCCAATCCTGGGTTTGCTGTAAGTACTTTAAATGCAGCATTTTTTAGTTGGTGGAAACAAACTTGGACGATTGCAGGCTCAGTCCAAGATCTCTGCCTGTCTTCTCTTGACTCCTGGTGACCTCCCTCTATTAACCATGACTGTAGAAACTTAAGTGGCATGATCTGTGTGCTACAATTAAAGGGGCACAGGGACTACAGTGAGACCTCACACTGTTTTGGAACATGACTTGAGGCTTATGAAATTGACAGCATTTTCTTTCTTCTCTTTTCCTTATGGCCCTTCACCCAATCTCCCCATTCCTGCCCATACCTAGAGAAAAAACAAAAAATTACGGGAGGAAGATAGAGCCAAGGGAAAAAAGATGAGAGAATGGGAGAGGAGACAGAGGGAAAGCAAGAGGAAGGTGAAAATTAGAGAAAAGAAAAGAGGAAGGAGAAAAGAAAACCAATGGGATGAAGCTGTATATAATACTCTGATGCAGAATCACCTGGTGTATCTGTTAAATGTGCATTTCTGGGCCACATTCCAGATCAGCCAAATTGGAATCTATGGGAGTAACATCATTTAAAAGTAAATGAAAAGTTCTTTGATAAAATAATTACTCTCCTTTTTGTTAATTTGATTTCAAATTTTATTTTTATTTCAAATTTGCAAATCCATTTGTTTCTTTAAAGCTGGCAAAAAAAAAGTATTCCATTTATTTGCTTAAAAAGCTTTTCTTTTTTATTCTACACAACTGTTGATAACGTTACTTTACACAAAGAAGTTGGTGTATTTTCACACACATCAAAGCAGCTCAGAGACACAGCACCTTCCATCAAAAGGATGTGCTCTAATGAGAGTAACAGGATAATGTCAAAGCCATCCTCTTCTGCCAGGGGCACTGGAGGTGTGGGTGCAGGAAAATCCACACTCCACGGAAGGCAGTGAACTCCTTGTCTTTTCTTTTGGGGCCATTTGTTGCAGCGTTTTCTAAATTACAGGTCTTTTGTTCATCATTAGGCTTTTGCTTATTTACACTTGGCTAAAGTCAGAATATTGCCTGCCATGTTAGCAGTCCATTGGAAGGTCCCATCACATGTTGTCTGCAGGATCAAATCTGTTTCCACTGTATCCATGGTCAAAGTTTTGTAGGGCAGAACCTGCTGTGCTAAACGACCTTGTGCAGGGTATCTACACCTGAGTGCACATGTGGAGTTGGGTATTTTATGACACGTCCCCATCAAGGTGTTCCTGCAGGGATGGTGGTTGCAGTCCAGAAGCATGCCAGTTGCCTGGTATATTAGTCACGGCCATGTTAGGAATACATATTTAAAGGACCTGCTGTGTTGTGATCATGTTGTGTAATCATATCGAACGGTGCCTACTGGGTAAGTGATCATGTTGTGCGTCCGTATCTAGCTGGGCCTGCTGTGATAGTGATCACATTGTGTATAATTGCACAGCCGCCCTGGGAATTTATTGCTATAGATCAAGCAACAGGGCAGAGGAGAAGTCAATAATTGTGCCTGCTCTGGGCTGTTAGCTGTACTATTGAGAGCAAGCACAACTTCTAGGGTGGGAAAGGAATCTTCGGTTTGCAGATGGAAACGAGTTGATATTCTCTATTCTAAGTATTTTGGGGGCTATTCCCACTCTTCTTACTATTTCATATAATGGCAAATTATTTCTAATTAGAATAAGGTGACTCTGAAAGTGGTGAATTCTGTACAGACTGCAGGCTATATTAAAAGTAACAAAGTCAAGCTTGAATATTCTCCATCTTATTCAAAGAAAATGCCTTCAGAGCTGCTCATAAATGTGTAAAAATAATGAAGAAGAAATATCTTGTCAGAGAACACAGTGCCGAGAAGGATATTATTGTTCTTTTTGGCTAAACTCTCATCTGAAGAATTTTCTCATTGCTCAGGAGTCAGGAAAGGTGGGTAAAATTAAGGTTACCTGTCTTATGTTCCAATATTTTCCTCTTAATTAAGTTATACCAATGGATCATAAAGACAAGAGAAGGTGAGTAAGCGATGGGACTGGCTTAAAAGCACATAGTAAGCAGTATACATACCCGCAAATCAGTGTGATCCTTCAAAGTGGAGACTTGGACAAGTTGACTGCATTTATGGAACTCTTCTTTTGGAAAAAGGCCTTCAGAGATAGTTTACGAATCACGCAAGCAAACCAGTATCATTACCTCCTTCCTCTGTGACCAAAACAAAAACAAACTACTCTAATGGCTTGCTCACTTTTAGTCACCAGGTTTGACTCTGAGGAATGTCTGGCTCTTTACAAAGCCAAGGCAGGGCATACATTAGGGTGGATGTGTTCCAACAGATTTGTTGAAAACAATCAGACAAACTTTATTTTCAAACATCGTTTGCAAATTCTTTTGGAAGTCCTCCCAGTATGTTAGAACCCCTGCTGATATCCTTTATAATCTCAGGTGGTAGCATTCATTTTCCAGGGGAACATAAACTCAGCCACAAGCGAGCTCATGATTATGATATGAGAATTTTCACAGGTAAGTAGCCTATCTCTGTCTGATTTTGAACAGGAAATAACTGTGTTGCTGTTTAGACAGACACTTGAACTTTTAAAAATTAGCTTTAGAATTTCCTAAAATAAGAAGCAAATGGAAGCAGGGAAAAGGAGGAGGGAAGGAGGGTAAGAAAAAAGAAGGAAGGAAGAGCAGATCCTTCCTCTCAAATCTGGGTCTTAAGGCCACATGATAAATAGTTATTGAAGAGAACTTCTGGAAAATGAAAAATAAACTGAACTTTTCAGAGGGTTTGATTAAGTATGTAGCTATAAATATGTCCATTCTTAATAAATATAAGATCTTCTCACTTTGAAGGATCTAATGTTATGTCTTTGGCAGGGCCCTATGGCTGTGATGATTTGAATAATAGTTCTACATGCCTGGGACCCAAACAGGGCCAGGGAATGAGGTGTTTTGGGGGGTGGGAGGAATGTTCTGTTTAGTTTAGTTTTAAATTAAAGAGTTTAAAGTAAAACATAAGCCAGAGTAGAAATGAAGGGTTTCATCTTATATATGCTACAGTTCTAATTGTATCTAATTTTAGCCACCTCAAGCCATGGAAATAAAAAGGCAGAGGGCAGAGAAAAGAAATAGTAGTTTTAATGTTGATTGGGCCTCTCCTATTTGCCAGGCACTGTGTTAGCCAGTTTGTACCACGTTGTCTCATTTAGTTCTCATGATAAGCACATTAGATCAATTTCACAAGTAAACTCACAGAGGTTAAGCGATATAACAAGAGTTGTAGAATACATGGAGACCAGCTTGGTCTCTCTCCCAAGCCCAAGTGCTTCCTTATCTGACTTTAATTTTTTAGAAGGAGTTTTAAAATTCATCTATCTAGAATTACTATTATTATTATTTACTCAGTACAGAGGAGTTTATGAAGTGAGAAGTAAGAATTTTTCTCTACCACCACCCCTTTCCCTGCAATCTCATTTCCCTCACTAGGGGGAATATTTCGGTAGAATAGTCCAGGCTTGTCTCTGCCTAAAATAGGTTTCAAATGTTTTCTTTGGTTAAGCACTCAGGCACGTTTTAAACAGCTGGAGCTATTGCATATATGGGTTGAAACAAACTATTCAGGCCATTTCATCCCCATGAAATAGAGAAGTAGTAGGAGAAAGGACCAAGAAGGTCAGTAGAGTCTTCAAGCAGCAAACTCTGGACCAAGCTATAGCTGCCCCCAAACTTAGTGGAGGGCATCCACATGGTGGGGGAAATTGGCCTTCAAACTGATGTCCATTTCCACAGTCCCTTTGTCCATGGAGTCCCATTAAGTTATCCTAAAGTGCCAGGGTCATCTGTAGGCACGGGCCTGTGTACCAGCCCTAGAGGGGAATGACCACTGCTGCGAAGGTCTGTGGGAGTGGGTAAGTGTGGAAGATGGGGAACTTGGTACAAAAGCGTCTACACCCAAAGCTAGAAAACAAAGCTGGCAAACAACAGCTATTGCCACCAACTAGAGGACAACCATCATGTGGATGCAACGTGCAGAAGCACCCTTTCTCCACCCCACCTCCCCATGCCATCTAACCTGAGACAGCAATGCACATCTTGTTTATGCAGAGGCAAAATTACTTCTAGGCTCAGCTAGTGGATGCACCCTTAGCTCACTGCAAGAGCAGGAGGGACAGCTTTCTGTTCAGGCACTGGTCCTTGTTAATCTCCTTTCTTTCCAGAAAAGGACGTTAACTCAGTCCTCCACAGCACAGTCATTTAAGGCTGCCTTTTTTTTTTTTTTTTTTTTTTTGCGGTACGCGGGGCTCTCACTGTTGTGGCCTCTCCCGTTGTGGAGCACAGCCTCTGGACGTGCAGGCTCAGCGGTCATGGCTCACGGGCCCAGCTGCTCCGCAGCATGTGGGATCTTCCCGGACCGAGTCCCCTACATCAGCAGGCAGACTCTCAGCCACTGTGCCACCAGGGAAGGAAGCCCTAAGGCTGTCTTTAATTGGGCACTTAGAAGAGCCACACTTCAGGCAATTGCAATAGAGCCACAATTTTGAGCTCTCAGTCACAGAGTTTATCAGGACACAGCTGAGAGAAAAACACTATTCAGGGAGAATTGCTTGGAGGCTGAAGAGTCCATTCACACTCCAGAATCTGCATGGGGTGTGGCTCTTGGCCTCAGACATCCAGGTCCATTTTAACCCTTGCAGGATTGTTTATGCTGGATTGCATATGATGCCATCAGCTTATATAGAAAGTTACTATAAGAAATAGCCAGAGGATGCTCTTTTTTGTGTTTATTATAAGGATACCGTTAAGGTGTCTTTCATACCACCTAGTTGCTCTATTTACTCTTGGATATTCTGATTAGGACCAGGAATAATTGTAAATCTTCTGAGCAATCATTTTATCTAATGGACATTGTGATCTGTGAAGCTGACAAAGTTTCCTAGTTTCACACAGCTACGAAACGCCACATTACTAGGAAACTTACAGCCCAAATGTTATCCTAGCATTTTAGCTATTCTCAAAACCCACCTGAAATCCCTTCTGAAAAAAAGGTGAGGGGTGTAGGTGAGCCAGTAAATATCTAGGTAACTAGTGTATTTTATTTCAATGGTTTCTGTTTCTTTCTCTGCCAAAGTCACCATTAGTAGCTGATGAAAGACAAGCAGACCTGTTTTCTAATTTGGAGACAAAGTTGTTTTCCTTTCTGCCTCCTAACAAGTCACTCTGGAGTTCAGAGGTCTCTCAATATGCTGATACCAGGCCCTTTTCTTAGGAAACAGGCCATTTTGTTCTTGGGAACACAAAGATGAGGTCAAGAAAGTGTGGCTATTACTAAATCAATTACCAATTTTCTTTAATTCAGGATTCCAACTGCATATTCCATTCACAAATCTGTGTTTATAAACATTAGTCCTTTTTTTTTTAAAGAAGATGTTGGGGGTAGGAGTTTATTAATTAATTTATTTATTTTTGCTGTGTTGGGTCTTCGTTTCTGTGCAAGGACTTTCTCCAGTTGCGGCGAGCCGGGGCCACTCTTCATCGCGGTACGCGGGCCTCTCACTATCGCGGCCTCTCTTGTTGTGGAGCACAGGCTCCAGACGCGCAGGCTCAGTAATTGTGGCTCACGGGCCCAGTTGCTCCACAGCATGTGGGATCCTCCCAGACCAGGGCTCGAACCCGTGTCCCCTGCATTGGCAGGCAGATTCTCAACCACTGTGCCACCAGGGAAGCCCAACATTAGTCTTTTGGTGGTGGGAGAGAGAAAAAAATAGGTAAAGGAAGCCACATTTAGAATAGCAACCCAAGGCTCCTAACAATGGACTCCTCTCATCTAACACTTGGGACCCCAGAGAGCTCGATGCTCTGAGCCTGGTTTACTTGTCTGAGATGTGCCAGCACATCAGTGAAACTGAACTGCCCTCACAGGGAGAGAGAAACCACCTTCCAAGTTACTTTTCAGAGATGCTTGAGGAGAAAAGGATGCGCTGGTGGAGGAGGCCAGGGAAGGCAACTGAGAAGAATGGATGTTACGGGAGACCTAAACCAACAGGAGATGTGCAACTGCAGCCCCAAAGCCCCAGATTCTCCACTCCAACTCTCTACTGAAAATAACATGAAAGGTCCAGCCAGTTCCATGAATGTAACATGGCTTCAGCTGAATGGCAGCTGTGCTGAATTTAAAGTGTGGAATTTCCCAAGGGCAAGGTAGGTGGATTGGAAAGGAGCCTATGTTACCTCCTGTGGACTTGCTCCAACAATTATTTCTCTGTTTCAAACTCAGCACTTGATTAAAATAAGTAGGATCATAATCATCACCTCCATGGAACCTAGTGCCTCTCAGAAATCCAGAGTCCTGAAGTTAAATCTACATAGCTTACTTGCTGTTTGGACACAGATAACTGTCCTCGTCAGATTCATTAGCTCTGTCACAAGAGCTTTACTGATTTCTGGTATCTCCATCCAGAAGCTTGAGTGAGCAGCGTCAATCTGTTCCATGTGTGGGGTATTGGGTGTGTTTTCCGGTCAGGATGGGGCAACAAATGAGACAGGCTGTCGGCGTGATTCAAAATTGAGTGTTGTGCACCCACTGGAGCTATGTGTTTCCAAATCTGTTTCCTCCAATTACATGTGTCTCATTTTTCCTTGGTTAATAAAATACAAAGCTTATGGGCTGATTATTTTTGAGTCTGTCTGGACCCTTTGTGGAACTTGGGAAGTAAATCGTCAACTTATACACAAGGTGGCACCCTGTGATTCCAGCCAGGTCTGAGAGGAGCGTTGCTGCTAAGAAACAGAAGAACAGCCGTCAATTTTTATTTAGCATCTGGTTTTCCCACTGTGGGGAATATAAAGGTGGAAGTAGATGTTTGGCATATCACCTCTGAGCACAGCCTCTGTCCCCATGTCTCAAAGATTCAGAGTTGCCTCAGTAAAAGGGCACTGGAACCAGGGGGCTGATTCCAGTGATGGTAATGAATGCAGACCCCACATTCAGATTACATATGGAAAACAAGGAAGCTTTATTGGTACTGGGCTCATTCCTGGGAACATAAGGGGGAGGGGTGGGGATGTAGTTCACATACCAACCCAATTAACTTTCAATTGGGTTTTCCGAAATAAGGAGCCAATTAGAAAGAACGTGACATTTACAAAACTCTGGAGTAGTTGAATAGCAACTGTGTTTACTAGTTTTAAGGTTCCTTTCAAAAAGTAATTTGTTCATTATTTCGAAGTTGCCTGCCCTGATCGTAGTACGGGGAAGTAGAAACTGGAATATAATTTCAATTCTTACAGTTACTTGACCTTCTTTCTAATTTAGAGTACATTTAAAAGTAGTTTTATTTTGATATAGCTTTAAAACCATTTCTAATTCTTGGGTGTTTATACATTACACTTGCTTGGCCAAATGCATGTCCTTTGGAATTGGTCCAGGGAATATTTGAAGTGGACTGATTTTAGAATGACTATATTCAGTGCATTGTATGTGGAAACTAAAATAGACTATTAGGCTGCACAATCATTTGAAACAGGTTTTGATAAAGACATTTTATAACAGGCTCTACTTCAAAAGTTGAAGAATATTTTCTGTTTTTAGCACTAACAAGTGTATGGGTATTCAACAAATAGATTAGAAATAAACTTTATGAAAAATAATATTTGTATACAAATAAAAGCTACTTTCCAAATGTGAAATAGAGGCATTCTGGTTTAGGCACTGAATTTGAAGCCAAGAAAACACAGGCTGTGTCTCACTTAAAAAGTGTATTGTGTCATTTGCCTCAAAATGTTTTATTCCCAGCTCTATAATCATTGCCTACAGGGCAAGAGGAAAATGGAGATTTGGGGGAAAAAATCTGCTACATGGTCAAAGAAAAAGAACAAAACAACAACTACTACAGCAAAAACCCATTCCTGTAATTGAATTTCAGGTTTCACAAAAGTTTCTTTGAATGGCTTTAATTGGTTCTAAAATTCCTAGGCCCAAAAGGAGGAAGCTGAAGAGCCAGTTAGGCCATAAGAGCAGATATTGGCAGCAATGGCTAGGTCAGGTGACAGGCTAATAAGATATGTGAATTCCAAGTGGGAGTGGAACGGGGTCAGTATCACTGAATTTTTTCAGGGAATATCAGTCAACAACTATATAGTAGGTGCCAGCTATGCATGAGGCATAGAACTGGGGATACAGTGATTAACAGAGCAGACGTTGGTCCTACCCTCCTTGAGGCTATTGTATCTTTAGGCTCTGGGTTATGCACTCTATTAGCCATTGGTTGGAAGGTCTCAGCAGTTTGGATCAGCAAGTTTAGAATGTTGAATGGTCAATAAACTGAAGAGCTTGGATAACAGGGTGGCATTGCTGAGAAAACAAGAGTTTTGGAGTCAGGCTAGACCTGGATTTGAACCTACTTCTTCAAGTTTATTATTGTTGAAACTTGGCAAACTCTGTCTGAGCCTCAGTTTCCTTATTAGTAAAATTGTAATTTCTTCACAGGGCTATAATGAGAATTAAGTGGGATTCTATTAAAATACAATTAATTGAGATAATAGACACATAGTACCCCTAGAGTGGCTGGTATATTATAGATACTCAGTATTTTCTCTCTTGAGAGAGGGTAGCAATAAATACAGGGAACAGAAGAAAGCTATCATTTCTGAACTTGAGAAGTGCCAGATAAAAGCCCTGGATGACTCATTTCTTCAACCATTGCTTCCCCCCACTCCTCTCAGGCTTGAATCCAGGGCTGACCCCCTCCCAACAACATCTTCTTCTTCCTTGCAGAGAATTGGAACTGTTCCAGAGGGTAGCACTCGGATCAGGACATGCCCATAAGCTTGAGGAAGGTATTGCTTACAAGAAGTGAGTCACTGCACCTCCATTCTTTAGATGGAAAACACTCAAGCCCCACTAAACAATGCCTGAATTTCTTTCTGGGCCAAAGGGGTTAGACTCTGTCATACAGTCTATACCCACCATTTTGCCCTCAAAGGGGGAGGTGGAGAGAAAAGGGATGAGGACAGGGAGGAAAAAGATAGGGAAGAAGTAGATGAGGAAGTGGAGGAAGAGATGGGGCTTTGATGTCCCATAGAAATGACAGTAGGAAAAGTTTTTTTCTATTCTGGAGGTCAGCAAACCATCTACTTTTCTCTGAGCTAGGCAAAATACTTATCAATTATTAGAAAATGGAAAAATGTGTTACACTCTTCCTAGGGATTTTGTAGGAAAACTGTAATGCTTAAAGTCTAACCAAGGAACTCAGCTAAACGAGGTTGATGTCAACAATAGGTGGTACTTATTTGAGTTAACTGGATTTTCTCTCCTCTTTAGAACTTTCTCTAACCGGTTCAGGCTAAAGAAGTCTCCTTTCTCTGAACTCTCGCGGCAGTTATGGCCTGTACGACTCATTTGGTAATTAATCATGTTCTACTGCCTTGTGTTATCGCCTATATAGTTTTCTTCAAGTGATAAATTTTTTTTTTTTTTTTGCCGTCATTTATCTTTACGGCTGCCCTGTTCTTCAACTATTTAAATCTCTTGCTGTTAATCATCTGTCCAACCTTTCTGTCATCCCATCAATGTGAAAGCTGCACAGGGCAGGAACTATGTATCTCAAACTTCTTTGTGTCTTCCACAGCACCAATATTTTACACAGATCGGCCACGTTGGAAATGTGTGCTGCCTTGGTTAAATGTTATAAGCTTAATTTTTAAGAACTCTAATATTTTTGAAATCAGAAGTATCTATCATCCACTAAAGAATTCTATGAAGTTTGGGTGACAGGTTCAAGCGCACTTGTTGCATCTGGCAGCCTCAAACGTTTTTCCTCATTGCCGTTAGCATCCTCCCGGCGAAAGCGAGGATGCCTTACCTTGGAGAGCTCTTTCGGTCAGGTACTAAAGAGAGGATGCGGGGAAGAGGGCTGGGGCTGCGTAAGCGTTTTCCCGGCAGGAGAGACCCGGCAGGTCTGCGCGCCTCGGAGTGGGCAGAAGGAATGGACCTTTCGCACCTCTCAGGGATGTGCGAATTGGAGGATGCGAATTAGCCGGCGCTCGGGGAGCCTTGGAGATAAGCTCTTTATAAGTAGAGGCTCGGTGGGGCAGTTGTGGCTCCGGTTGACATTTTCCTTTCGCGCTCACAGACTTCTGCACGCCCGCGCTGCTCAGCGCGGCTGTGTTTTGCCCGGCACCGTCCTCCGGGGCACCCAGCGAGCAGGGTGTCGGGGCCGCGGAGGCAGAGGCGCACGCTCGGGGGCGCGGGTTAACTTGCGCACCTGGCACCTGCCACACGGCGAGAGCGCGGGCTGCCGAGCGGAGCGCCGCCACCGCCCCCTCACCCGGAGCGGCCCAAGGCTGAGCACGCTCCCGCGGGCCGGCCGCGCCGCGGAGAGAGTGGGTGGGCAGGCGAGGGAGGGGAAGGGAGAGGAAGGAGGGAGGGAGGGAGGGAGAGGGCGAAGCGCGTCCCCGCGGCGGGGGCGCGCTCTCGCGCGGGCTGCCGGGATCGCTCGCCGCCGCTGTGGTAATGTCCGCCATGTTGGCCATGGCGCAGGGAGCGGATCGGGCGGGCGAGCGGCGGATCTAGTGTGTGAAAGCGGCCGCGGGCGGCGGGGGGCTGTTTTCGGGCGGGGTGGGCGCCCATGCTGTGGCCGGGGGCAGTGAGGAGGAGGAGGAGGAGCGGGCCGGCCGCGCTGCACTGAGGAAGGAGGTGGAGGAGGCGGCGGGAGTCCTCCCCCCCTCCCCTCCCGCCCCGCCGCCGCCGCCCGGGCTGTTCCTGTAAGGCGGAGAGACAATGAGTAAACTCTCCTTCCGAGCGCGGGCGCTGGACGCCGCCAAACCGCTGCCTATCTACCGCGGCAAGGACATGCCTGATCTCAACGACTGCGTCTCCATCAACCGGGCCGTGCCCCAGATGCCCACCGGGATGGAGAAGGAGGAGGAATCGGTAGGGACTCGAGTGTTTATTACCCCCCCTTCCCTCCTCCCCCCTCCCCTTTGTCAGTCGGGCTTCGCCATTCACAGAGCGCTTTACGCTCGCTGGAGGGCGCCGCAGCCGCTCTAACGCATGGGACCCTACGCCGGCGGAGTAGCGTAAACCCTCTCGGCCGGCGCAGCGCCCGCCCGCGGCCGCCATGTTGTTGCGTCCCAGTGTTGTGATTAGCTCGCAGCGCCGCTTACGCTGCCGTAAGGGGGCCTTGCCGTAAGCGGCGGCCCGGAATGGCGCAGGGGATGTTCTGGCCGCACTTGGCGTACGGCCTCTGTTTACCTTTTTTTTTCTTCCCCCGGCGCGGGATGCGAGGGATCCTTTAGCTAGGGAAGATTTCCCCCCCACTTTTAGATTTAGTTTTGCATTGGGTTCTCTTTGAAATGACTTAACGGAAAGTAAAGCGTTTTCAAAACAAACATCATCTTCCTTCTAGCAAGGTAATCCTCGCTCCCCGGCCCGCGTTGGTGCAGCGGGATGGAGGTGGTGCAGCACTGCGGCGGGGGAGGGCGGGGGCCGCCACTACCAGCAGGATGTAGCGCTAGAAAGCCGCTGATCGGCTAGCTCCGCGGAGCGGAGCGAGTTCGTTCCGCCTGCCTAGCCGGGACGGCGCCCGCTCAGTGCGCGGCGTTAGAAAGGGACCGGGGATGTTCAGCTGCGAGCCGCCGGCGCTGCGCTGTCCTCGCGCCGCGTTCCGGAGAATTGTCATGTGTGTTTGGGGGTGTCTTTTAGAAGTTGAGGACCTACTGCATCGAAATTGACAGCTGCATTTTTTTTAATAACAACAGCAGTTTAGGGCAAAAATGCTTTTTCCCCCTGATGGGTTAAATTTTGGATACGGTTGAATTTCACCCGGCTTGACAATGTTTATGACTCTGGAGTGGTGTTACTTGCGTGCGAAGTTCATAGTAACTGCAACCTCAAGAATTTCTTCAATGAACCTGTGGTCCCGCCTTATTGTCAACCCCGGGTGTGCGTGGATTGGTTCTCTTGCTTCTGTGACTGTCAAAAGAAGGCCTGAGGTTTCTGTGATTGGTTTTCTCTTTTGACTATTAATATTGCAGGAAATGCTTTTATGCTTTTGATTGGCTGCTCAAGTTGTGACCTCATTATATTACCCTGTTATTATTACTTTCTGCTGTGATTGAATCACGTTTCTCGGTGTTTGTTTTTGAAAGCCTTGCACTTGCCGTAGAAAAAGTATGTCCTTAATATCAGATGAACATTCAACTTTTTAAAAAGTAAGCAAGATGAAAACCCAACATTTATGCTGAAGGTTTAGAGCTAAGTCAAATGTGAAAATTCTTTCTGTTTTTAAATAAAATTTATTTCTAGCTTAGCTCAATTTTCCATGGGAAAGATAATTCAAATAAGGAATAGTAGGGCTTCCCTGGTGGCGCAGTGGTTGAGAGTCCGTCTGCCGATGCAGGGGACACGGGTTCGTGCCCCGGTCCGGGAAGATCCCACATGCCACGGAGCGGCTGGGCCCGTGAGCCATGGCCGCTGAGCCTGTGCTCCGCAACGGGAGAGGCCACAACAGTGAGAGGCCCAAGTACCGCAAAAAAAAAAAAAAAAAAAAAAAGGAATACTATGTACAAGAATTAATTTAATTGAGCTTTAAAAAACACAACTTGGGATTCCACAAAGTTACATTTCTATTAATGTTATTTCCCGAAAAGAAAGGTGGCTAATGAGTCTTTTTTTAAAAATTATTTTATTTATTTATTTTTGGCTTATTTAATTAATTTATTTGTTGGGTCTTCGTTGCTGCACGGGGGCTTTCTGTAGTTGCCGCGAGCGGGGGCTACTCTTCGTTGCTGTGCGCGGGGCTCTCATCGCAATGGCTTCTCTTGTTGAGGAGCACGGGCTCTAGGCGCGTGGGCTTCAGTAGTTTTGGCTCGCGGGCTTAGTTGCTCCGCGGCATGTGGGATCTTCCTGGACCAGCGATCAAACCCGTGTCCCCTGCATTGGCAGGCATATTCTTATCCACTGCGCCACCAGGGAATCTCATGAGTCTTAAAGTATCAATATTGTATGTAATTAGTTGGACCCTATTATTTTGGTTTGGGAAGAACTTGAATCAAGAAACTTGTTCTAGAATGAATAGTTAACCCCTGGAAGATATATTACTTTTTGCAAACAGTGATTAGCAATGTACTTATTTATTGCTTTAGGTCCTTGGTCACATAGGTCTTGGTATTTTATCTTAATTTAGAAGAAAACTTGCAATTTAGTTCCTGTTTTAATGATGCATTAAAAATAAATGCTTAACCCCCTTACAGTTTTTTACTATAATACTAACCTTTTCAGTAAAATTTGTGATTTTCAATCTAGAGCATGGGTGCTAATTTTTATTATTTTCACTAGCCTGCTTCAACTGCCCAATTTTAGGTAAGAAGAAATCCAAATTCTGATAGAACTAGAGTTGAAACTCAGGACTTCTCTTTGTCCTGTCTTTTCTGCTTCTTTAATGTTACAAGTGAAGGTTCTTAAAATCAAAACTAAACAAACTCTGACAGTTAAGATTTATAGTCTAGGGTCTTTTGCTTTCCATAATGTCCAGTTGGGGTGTTTTTTTTCTTTTTTAGTAGTGCATTGCCTTAACCACTCGGCCACCTCGTCCCATTCGTTTTCTTTTTTAAAGTAACATATAGGTCAGAGGACTTGTGCTTTAATGAGTAACAGCCAATTCAGTTGTTCTGGTCTTATTTATAGGACCTACTAAACATAATTATTTGTTCTCTCTATATTCTGCCTTGATAAACAGTTCTAAGCAGCAATAAAATATAAATTTCATGAATGTGTCACTTGAGTTGTGTTTCAATTTAACTTCCATTATCAAAATATTCTAATTAGTTCCTTTTATAAGTATATTCTTTTTAATCACACAACTTGTTAAAAAACAACAACAAAAACCTTGGCTTATGGGTTTATAGTTGTTGCTTGGCATTTCTAAATCATCCACAGTAGGTCCTCTTCCTGCTTGGTTGGCAGAATAATTTGACTTCACTTTATGGGCTTCATGGATCCAGCGCCCCCATCTCCCTATCCCCACACCCCGGCCATAAAATGAAGGACTGTCTCTGTGTAGCTATTGGACTATTATTAGACTTTGTTTATGTAGTCATTAACTCAGTTTTGAGTTACATTTTGATAATACCTAGGTGAGGTGGTCTAGGTGTCCTTTGGCACTGGAGCACTCTGTCATTGCTGGCCATATCATTCTCTTAGTTCTTCTCTTTTGGACACGAAAGCATACTTCTTTTCTTTCCTTTCCATATTTTCATTGTATTTGCCTAAGGTCTGCCAGTTGGCATCCTCTTATAACTCAGTGTCTCTGGTGCTCCTCATGGCACTTGGTCTGGGTCAGATACTTTAGAGTTACCTAGAATCTAAACAACCAGAAAGATCAGGTGATTGGTATTCTGCTATCTCCCCAGGAGTGTTGTATAGTGATAGCTGATGATTTTAATAATATCTACCATTTTTTGAACACTTGTTGAGCTGCAGGTACTGTGCTAAGAACTTTACATATATTATTCCATTTAATCCTCTTTCAAATCAACTTTTTGAGGTATCATCTGTATAAAATAAAACAGACCCATTTAAAGCATAGGGTTTAAAGAGTTCTGACAAATGTGTACACCCGTGGAAACATCATCACAATCAAGATATAGGAACATATCAAATACCCTAAAAGTTCCCTTTTGCTTCTTTGCAAGTCTGTCCCTCCAGTAGTTCTAAGCCTTCTTTCACTACAGATTAGTTTTGGTTTTTTTTAGAATTAAATATAAATGGAATCATACATACTTTTTTATGTCTGGCTTCTTTTGCTTAGTGTGACGCATTAAAGATTCATTCCTGTTAGGTATATTAGTCTATATACTGAATGCTGAATAACATTTCAGTGAATTGATATACTATAATATATTCATCCATCCGTCTGTTGTTGGATGTTTGAGTTATTTCTAGTTTTTGGTTTTCATTTAATCTTTGTAACAGCCCTAAATTTCTCACTGCTGGTAACTGACAGGGCTAGAGCTCAAACTCTTGCCCTTTAATGTAACAAAAACCCATTCTCATAACCACGGTGCTTCGTATTGACTTCTTACAGAACTCCGAATTATCTTCTGAACTCTTATTAAGTTCATTATAGTTTCTGTGAGTAATTTTAACCTTTTATAATTATGGGAACTTTAAAAAGTGATATTGATTTTATTGGAATATTGAATTATTAAGAAGTGTAGTTTTTATCACTTAACTGTGTCTGACTTTTGCTCTAGGCCTTTCAGATTTTTTTTTGCTTAGAAGTCTGTCAACTTTGCTTCTCCGTATATTGGCATCATTATGTTTGAGTGTTTATGGTATCTTAAGTATGTAAGAAATTTGTGGTAAACTATCCTATTTTATTTTTTAGATTTTCTCCTAATAGAATGTAATCTCTGTAAGGGCAAGGATCTTTGCACGTTTTGTTCATTAATATACTCCAGTTGCCCAGAACTGTGCCTTAACACGTAACATATGCTTGATAAATGTTTGTTGAGTGTTGGATGAGCTTCTACTTCTATACCAAGAGCTATGTTTTTGTGAAACTCTAGCTCTGTGTGTATGTGTATAATTCATTAGCAGAATTTGGTAAATTATTCTTCCAGATACTCTTTTTGGTTTCTTACTTTGGAACTATGTATACTTAAATACTAAATCTTTTTATTTCCTCTTGAGTCAGAGGCCTCTTTTAATGCAGAATTTCTTACTCAGAGTATGGCTGCAGTATTGGTCTTTATCTTGCGTTAATTATTCCTCTCATAGCTGTATGTAGCTTTGCGTAAAATACCTCCTCACATTAGAGTGAGCCAAAATCTACATGAAGTATGTGATTCCGCTTGTTTTTAAAGTAAAAGACCATGATTGATTTGGATTGCCATTTCTCTGCTCATGTTAGTTGCCTGATTTTTGTCGTTATCTTAATATTTTAAGTGATATTTTGAATGATAGGGTCAGAATATATTCAGTCTTTCTACCATTTCAAAGTTATATTTGGTACTAATATATTTCATGTTTCATAATAGAAGGGTTCTAGGATATAAAATACAGTTTTGTAGATTGATATTGTAAAAACATTACACATTTATTATTTCATCAAAAGCAAATATTGGCCAGGTATCGTATAAGTGCCAGGCTTTATCCGAATAAGATATTGGAAAACTCTTTAAAGGGGTTTGAATATCAAAAGTATTGTAAAGCTGTGTGCTGAAGTGTTGTTAGGATTAAAAGAAGCATACGATACAGATCTTGGCTTCAGGGAACATAAATGAGTCATTGGGGACTTAAATGAGTCATTGGGGTCAAAAACATATCTTGAAAGTTAGCAAAAAACTACCAGGTTAAGTCAACCTGACAGACATTTAAAAGAGCATTAGAAAAAGTTAGATGTCAATATAGTTGATAGGAATAAGAGTAAACTGTTGCTGGAATGTATAGAGAAGTCTTCTTGGAAAGAAATTTAGTAATTTGGGCTTTCAGGTTTCATTTTATAGTGTATGTTGAAGCAAATACTTAAGTACAGGAATATTTAAAGCAAGTTCTATGGATGTTAAGTAGACTAAAGGAAGGTTCTTCCGTGTTATATTTTTAATCTATCTTTGTTTATTCTTTTTCCCACGCTGATAGAAACTTCAGGACGGTAACACTCTGTTATTTCTGAGCACAGTATTCTCTTAGCTCTTTCTCCTTTATTTGGACATGCAGATGGCTTCACTTCTTTTCTTCCCCTTCCTTTGTTCCCTGCTATATCTTCAGCACTAGAAACTGTTTAGAACATAGACAGCACTATGTAAATATTTGGTGAATGAATGAATAAAACTTGGGATGGAGATTAGAATTTTGAAAGAGGAGAATTATACCAGATTTTAGATAGTTTTAAATGTTAGGTCCAGGAGTTTGTAGAAAGGTGTAGAACAAAGTATTGAGGTGTAAGTATGAAGTCTGTTTCTAGTTTTGGTTCTGTCCTTAAGTGGCCATATGATCGGGGAAAGTTTGCCTACCTTCTCTGAGCCTCACGTCGATCATCACTACCATCACAGCTACCATTTATTGAGTGTATGTTAGTGAGTGTGTTGAGCATGTGCCAGGCACTTTATTAAACTCAGTAGGTGATTTAGAGCTCATTATAATGGTAGGATGTGTAGGTGCTATTATCTCTTTTCCAGAAGAAGAAACTGAAGCTTTAGAGATTAAGCAACTTGCCCAAGGTCACCCCTACCTATACCAGAACATGGGAGAGCCAGTATTTTAACTCATGCCCTGTGGGTGATTGACTCCAGTGCTCTCATCTTCACCATTGCTTCATCTGTAAAATGAGTGGGTTGAGAACTAGATGATATCTAAAGTTCATTACATCTCTTCTGTCCAATCATTTATCAGCCCATGGGCACGGAGGAGTCTTTTTGTCTCAGGGAATGATGTTATGAAAGAAACTTTGTGGAGAATGCCTTTTGTAAACATGTTCCTTTTTTAAAAAATGTAAAGGAATGGTTTATCTGTGGTCTTAAGTTTAGATTTCTTATGCATCAGTTCTTTAAAAATGAGGGCTAGGGCTTCCCTGGTGGCGCAGTGGTTGAGAATCTGCCTGCCAATGCAGGGGACACGGGTTCGAGCCCTGGTCTGGGAAGGTCCCACATGCCGTGGAGCAACTGGGCCCGTGAGCCACAATTACTGAGCCTGCGCGTCTGGAGCCTGTGCTCCGCAACAAGAGAAGCCGCGATAGTGAGAGGCCTGCGCACCGCGATGAAGAGTGGCCTCCACTTGCCACAACTAGAGAAAGCCCTCGCACAGAAACGAAGACCCAACACAGCCATAAATAAATAAATTTAAAACTCTTTAAAAAAAAATGAGGCCTAAAGATATTTGACATGTGGGACCATTAGGTTGGTTTCAAGTAACAGAAACCAAATTTGATTTCTTTAAAGTTCCTGGGGGTTGTCTCACAGACACCAAGGAAGGGTTGAACAGTCAAGGCTTGGCTAGCCAGGAACCAGGGCAGCTGTGGGCCCTTCAGCAGCAACTGACATTAATATCACTCAATTCTAGTAATTCTCGACTTTTGAGAAGTAGTATAGGGTAGTGGTTAAGTGCATGTATTCTGGAGCCAGACTCTATGGGTTTGAGTCCTCGGGAGGATTAATTTCATCTGTAAAATTTCATGGGGATTGTTGGGAAGATGAATTGTAGTGTGCTTGGAATAGTTTGTGACATGCAGCAAGCATTCAATAAATATTAGCTATTATCATCACTGTTGTATTTCTTTTAGCTTCAAACTCCAGATTCCTTGCATAGCTCTAATCCAGAGGGCAGACTTTGGGGGAAATACCAAGAAGTAAGGGATGGAGACAGTGATCAGTTCTCTGATGACGCATTCTGAAGATGGGCATTAGGATAATCTCCTAAATCTCTGTTTGTTGAGATGTGGTTATCTTATATCAGAGTTTTAAACAAGTATCAAGATCAATGTCAGACACTTCTGAAGGCAAGAATTTTATAAAGTTACACTAAGGAATCCATTGAAATAATGCCCAGTTCATCTGTCAGAAGATGACTTTCATGTGCTTGAATGTTGTGTTTAACCACATTGTATTAAAGTTTCACACTATATCATGCAAAACAAACAAACAAACAAAGAAACAAAAACAAAGCCCTCCAGATTCCTGAGATAGAGGACATTATTGATTTAGCTTGTATCAGGTGTCTATCTACTTCTAAGTCAAGGAACAGGGGAAGTTACTATACAAGTGCTGTTAAGGGCTACCCTCCTGGGAATGGGGCTTAGCTAGGGAGCTGCCCTGAGAGACCTACTACTGGTGGATATATAGCATCATTATTAGAAGTTACGAAGTTAGATTGGTTTAATCCGTGGTTTGACCCAAGGTGAATGTGTATACTTAGTTGTGTTTTTGCAAACCTCAAATTTGTAAGGTGTTCTAAGGAGATTAGAATTTTTTTTCCCCCCGGTACGCGGGCCTCTCACTGTCGTGGCCTCTCCCGTTGCGGAGCACAGGCTCCAGACTCGCAGGCTCAGCGGCCATGGCTTACGGGCCCAGCCGCTCCGCAGCATGTGGGATCCTTCCGGACCGGGGCACGAACCCGCATCCCCTGCATCAGCAGGCGGACCCTCAACCACTGCGCCACCAGGGAAGTCCGTGTATTATGTTTTTTAATGAAACTTGAATTAAGGACTATAGAAGAAGTCTCCAAAATCCTTTTAAAGAAAGCAAATGTTCCACACTTACTAATATTCAGAGCAGTAAGGGATGAAATTTTCTGTGACTTCAAATAAATTATTTAACCTTCCTGGCCTTTAGTTTCGTCATTTGTGAAATAGAATTGGACTGAGAATTGGACTGAGTGATCTTTAAAGTACCTTTGGCTCTAAAAATTACTTTCTTCTTTGAATTCACATGTCTACTTACTGGGCATATTGTACAGAATGTAAATCAGATGAAAAGAACTAATAAATGAGAGACTGAACATTAGGAAGATATTAATAGGTAAAATTTAACTCTTTAACACTATTGGAATGCTGTCTATTTGGTTTAGGGTTCTTTTTTTATGAGGATCAGTTACATTTATCCAGTATCTTGTACTGTTTTTGCCTAGAGATCAAGAGAGCAATCCACTCTGTGTGTTTTGGGTATGATCAGTTCCCTTGCTTTCATGAAATTTTCTTTCACTACTATTACTCATTGCTATAAATGTTTTGAATTTTGGTATACTTATAGCTCATAACATGAGTTTATTTTAATTTTCTAATATCTCATGTTTTTCACTTGAGGGGTGTGTGTGTATGGGTATGGATATAGCATGACAGAGTAAGTACATGTGAGAGAATAGACATTTATTTTCTCATGTAGACCAGATGCCTTAAGGATTCTTTCATGTCTTTGTTTTATTCAGCACAGGCTGGATACCTACCCAGGCACTTATGTGATAGAAAGTTTGTAATACAGACATTGACCATGATCCTGGCACTGGAATTGAGTTTGATTGTATTACTAAATATACAGCTGGGCATCTTATTTCATTTTAAGTAGAGGTGAAGTAGAGAAACAGTAATGGAAGCATAGGGGACAGCATGAGGAGGAAAGGATGATAGGTAGGAATGAGCCATGAAGCAGACCCATGTAGATAGCAGAAGGTCCATTATAATTATTTGATTTTTATCTTAAAACTGATTTTTTGCCTTGTCTACACTTAAATGGAACAGAACTTCAGATTTGCCTATTTCATTATGCAGTACTGTTCTTTGTGGGATTAATACTGGAGGAAGAGGGCAGTCACTTCCAGATTCTCCCTACCACCATTTCCTTATATCTGCTTTTAGGTTTCTTTTTTCTCGTCAGCTAGTTTTACTGTGCAGAGGAATGCAGAGTGGAAGAGTCTGCCTGTCTGTTAGCTCTCTAACTCACATCCGTATCTTTGCTTTTCGCTTTCTTACCTCCTTTTTTGTCGTGGTTGGCAGAAGAGCATGAGATTGTTGGTTGAGGAGTTGACAAGCAGCCCTAAATTGTACAGCTAATTTGATGAAGTTGTTGGAACTTTGAAATTGTGACATAGGTTTCAATTTTGGCTTCTATCACTTTCCCTCTGGGCAAGATACATTACTTTATCTCTTTAAGTCACATTTCTTCATACGTTTAATGGGAAGTATCTCAAAAGTTAATTTTAAAGATTAACTTTTTTGTAAAGACTTAAGTCAGTGCCTTATACAGATGACTGCTATTTTTTAATTATTAAAGACGATTTTCAGTTATACAGGATAATAAATGTGAAGGAATATAGAAGAGTAAAATATACAGAGTATCTTCATACATTACTCTGTGGTGTGGTTTCACGTTTTTTCTCCTGCCAGTTAAATATATTTTTACACTTTCAAAAATTAGCAAATCAGTATGTATATTTTGCTCCTTCCATCTTTGTTTCCTGGCAGAGCAGTTAACAATCAAATTGATTAAAAAAATGAAAGTCTTTAAGAATTAGCAGCCAAGAGGACTAAATCTTCAGCTAATTCTCAGAGTAATAATTGAATCCTGAATAATTGCTAGTTAAATATTGTATTTGTTTTTAGAAGTTACTATTTTTTTTAGACAGATTAGTCATGGCGGAAACTCATGGAGATTTTAGTGATGAAAATCTGTTCAGTGGGAGGTGTACACTAGAGAATGAATGATGAGAGATATTCTAATATACCAACAAACCCTGGGATGAACACCTAAGTTTGGGAACTTTGGAAAGCAGGCTACTGAAGAGGGTAATCTTGCCATTTGTTTGATCCTTGAGATGTTTCTAAACTGGGACATTTTTGACATTCAGTTCGTAGCTGGTTGAACGGACTGTCACAGGCATACCAGGATGTTTGTTACATCAGTCTTCTGCCCATTAATTCCTGGTAGCATTCCAATTGGAATAACCTCCAAATGTTCCCTCCCTCAAGTTTTCCCAGTGTGGACTATTGCAGTTGATTTGAGAACCATTATTCAAGGCTTCTTAAATTTTTTTGTGACTTGGACTCCTTTGGCAGTCCGTTGAAACTCCTCAGAATGATGTTTTAAATGCATAAAATCAACTAAACTAGTTATATTGAAATAAGTTATCAAAGTATTAAGACAACTTTTAATTTACGTGCTTTATTAACCCATTAATAATAGGATCTAGAGTTGGGTCTGATTATCTTTTCGAAGTAATGGTAAGTATAAATATTTTGACAAGTGCAACTATGTAACATGACAATGAAAAGGTTTGTGATTTCTGTTGCATTGCTAGGTCACAAGTATTGCTAATACTACTGTGGTCTGTTGCCTATGTTAATAATTGAAGGAAATGGTAAATTTGTTAGAAGTTAGTGAAATTAGAGAAATGATTATTTTCTCACCCAAGTTCATGGGCCCCTCAATGCTTTCTGTGGATGTTTTGGGGAATATGACCAGAGGTTCAGAACCCCTCAAGAGTTTCTGTCGCCTAAATGGCAGTTCTATTTCTGTGTCATCCTCGTCCCCAAAATATAGTCAGGCTACGGATTTTATCCCCATCATTATAAAGGAAATGCTACTATAAACAGAATTTTTTTCATGTTTAAGACATTTTCTAGCTTTTTAAAATTGAAAAATAATAGGCCCACATGATTTAAAAATAACCTTATAGCAGAAACTAACATACATAAAAAGTAAGTGTCCTTCCCTACGTCCCCAGACACTCTACAGAGGCAGCTATTGGTAGCATTGTGTGCATGTGCGTGCGTTAGAAAATTTCTAAACAAATGCTTTTTACTTGGTAAAGTGGACACATTTTTCTCTTGTTGTATTCATTTTATAAGTGAGTAATATGTGACCTTAGAGTTAATTTCTTAATCTAGAGTCACAAAGTCAGGTAATTTTGATTTTTAATTTCTTCTCCTTAAAATCTCTCAGGAATTGAGAATTGGCATATTGTAGTTTTCTGTTGGATTGTTTGGAGTTTGGTTATCAAACCTTAACTTGTTATTCCCATGTGGGAATTTGGTTGTTAGTAAGCCTTGCATTGTACATAGTAAGGCTTTTATTTGTTTTCCTATATACAAAGTATGTTAAAGTCAGATTAACTATTGATTAAGTAACTTGTCATTGTGTGTTTTCTCTAACAATTATTTACAGTTTTGAATAGCATCCTAGGTCAGAAGAGCAACAATAGGATACCCTTTTGAAGAAAGCTGTCTCATTTCAGGTATCACTTCGGTAAGGTGGATCTTTCGTACAGATTGCACCCTGTCAGACTTTCACTATAGTCGTCTGTGATGTTTATTCACTTAGTAAATAGCTCCATGGACACAGGAACTGTGTGTGTGTTACCTTTGTGTTGATCATCCAATACAGTGAATGACATATGGCAGTTGCTCACTAAATATTTGCCGACAGAATGAACAACGTCTGCTTTGTACTTGAGATACAGAAAGGGATAAGATGTGCTACCTGTCTTCAGCTTGTAGTTCCACTGAAAAGAGTACACAGATAACTCCATGTGAGGTTTAGTGTGTTATGCGGAAGATAAAAATGATATTGTGGAAATTTGTGTCACAAGGGACATGATTTGAATTGGAGTAGTATATATGAATTTAAGTAGTAGCTAATTGAGTATAATACATTATTTAAGTAATTTTTACAAGTTAGTTTTGAAATTATTTCCATATGCCAGAATGCCATGAGTTTTTAAAGATTCATGTCATTACTTTTCATATTGAGAAGTGTGTGACATCCAGGAGAGTTGTTAGAGGGTTGAAAGAATTTTTGTGGTCTCATGTAAGTTCACCTCTTAGGACAGGCAAACTCGTATTAAGAATAGTGCCTGTTTAAAGAGTTCTGGGGAAAAGGAAACTTTGTGTTATGGAGAATGGCCTAAAGAAACAGTGCTGCTTGATTATTACACAGACAGTGTACAGATTTACTTATTTTGGTTTAAAGCACAGGGGCCACTTTCCATAAAGAAAGTACTATACTAGGAAGAAGATTGTCTATACATTATAGGTGCTTTGATAAATAGTAGTTACCCTTCAGCCTTATTTGAAATAGCTCAACCATCTTAGCAGAATTCATCAGGGCTTTCAAAATACCTCAAGAAAAAAAAATACAAAAGGTTTAGGTCAGTGATTTTCAAATTTCGGCATGCCTCAGAATCACCTGGGACACTGATCAACTGGGCTCCATTCCCAGAGTGTAGGGTTCAGGAGGTGGAAAATGGGGCCCACGGAATTTGCATTATTAACAATTCCCAGGTGATCCTAATGCTGCTTGTCCAGTGACCCCACTTTGAGAACCACCAATTTAAGAGGGAGAATAGTTGTTCTCATTTTGGCCACACATCACATTATCTGGGATGCTTTTGTAAAGCACAGGTGTAGGCTTTCCCCTAGGTTTACCAATCAAATCACAATTTATGGGTGATTCTGATTCTAGATAGGAAAAAAGGATTAGTATCTGTGCCTATGATCCCTGCCTGTCTGCCTTGCCATTTTACCACTCCTTTCAGGGTTTCTTCTCTTGTGCTCTCATTCATTGACTTTCAGACTTTTTTGACTGTAACTGTGTGTGTCTGTGTGTCTGTGTGTGTGTGTACCCCAACTAAAGTACAGCTTGACACACACATACTAATACACAGTCAGTTTTTATTTTTTGTAGTAGTTATGTTCTATAAAGTTGCCATGTACAATGAAGTAGCGAATATTGAACCATTGCTCCTCGACGCCTTTTAGCCTCTGGTCACAATATTTCATCAAGCAATCAATGCATAACCTTGCATTATATATGTTTCTGTTAAAGATACTTTTATGTGTTGTTGATTTATTGACATTGAACTCAGAGCCAGCAGCACTATAGCTCATGCCTGAATGAAGCTTGTCTAACACATATTTTCTCTGTGAGGAACATTACAGCCTTCTCCTGCTTAGAAACATTAGACAGCACCTCACTGTATTTGGGGGAGAGGCACGTAAACAATGATATCATCAAAAACCCCCCCACAAAAATGTGAAAAGCATGGCACTAAACAGAATGTTAAAAGGACACGTGTTTACAGTATGAGAGCTGAAGCAGGAAGTCAGAGCATTGCCTTGTTTGACCTCAGTTGGGAGCCTGTGGACCAGTGGGGCGACTCAAATTCTTTGCCACTCTGCACATTTTGTGAATGACTGTGAAATCAAAGTATTGATTTTGGGGTCACAGATAAACTTTAACTAGTAGGTGAATTTGCAAGCATGGAATTTGTGAGCCAGTGAGGATTGGCTGTACATATTTTTTCCCTTTTCATTTCTGTTTTGTTAAATGAGCTACTCTGTTGATTTCATTTCATGATTCACTAGTGGTTCAACCCACAGTTTGAAAAACACTGCTCTAACTCATCAACAGAGATTATGTATTATTTACTCCTTATGTAATGATAAAATAGTAAGTGATATTAAACTCTCCATGTGTACACACACACTCTCTTCGTTCATTTAGAGACCATAGGGTTTAATCTTGATAATAGGGAGCTAGGCTTTTGGAGGTACATCATCAGGTTTGTCTTTGTAAAAGGTCAGTATTGTCAGATGGATCGTGGAGGGCGGCACATGGGTGGTAGCAGCAGTGGCAGAAGACTAGAGACAAAGCTAGCTATGAGGCCAGTGCACTGGAAATGGGATTTCTAGCTGTGTGTTTTCAACAGATTTGTGATAGAGTAAAAACAATTTCGATGCCTCGTGAATTAAGAGATTTCAGTTGTCTTAATTTTTATCAGGGTTTCTTAACTAATGTCTCTGGTACCTAGATAGACTTAATGGGGTCTGAGAACTTATTGAATTTTTTTTTTAACCACAGTTTTATATGTGTGTCTCCTCCTTCTCTCCAGTCACCAGGTTATAATAGACTAAATGACTCAGAGGAGGTTAAGAATCTCTTTTTAGTAGATAATACAGATTTTTTTTCATTGTTAAGCCTCATTTTATATGAATCACAAAGTTCTAAATATTCTGAGATGTCTAAGGAGGTATTTAAAAAGCCCTATATTGAGTTTATACTGTTGTGAAATGCAGAATTTTATGCACGGTTTCTTAGAGTTTTTACGTGGAAACCCGTCATTGAAGAATATAAATGTATTGATTACAAAGGAAGAATCTTTGTTTTAAGCACTAAAGCAAAATGTATTGTTTGCCTGTATTGCAGTGGAATTGTGTTTAGAAACAATGACATAATTAAGAGTTGCCTAACTTGTTCACTTTCTACTGTTAGGACATTAATACAGCACAGTAAGGTACTCATTCTGTAGATCCAATTTTTTCATCCAAATGGATATCTAATTGTACAAACACCATTTTTTAAGAAATTATTTCTCCCTGGTTTGAGATGCGACTTTCCTCATATTTGAATTTTCTTAGGCATTTGGGTTTATTTCTTAACTTTTTATTTTGTTTCATTGTGCACAAAGTTTATTGTCTTAATCGTTAATCATTTCATTATCTTTATATTTTTATCATTTAAAAAAAATCTGATAGGGCTAGTCACTTCTCCCATTCTTTTTTTTTTTTTTGCGGTATGTGGGCCTCTCACTGTTGTGGCCTCTCCCGTTGCGGAGCACAGGCTCTGGACGCGCAGGCCCAATGGCCATGGCTCACGGGCCCAGCCGCTCCGTGGCATGTGGGATCTTCCCGGACCGGGGCACGAACCTGTGTCCCCTGCATCGGCAGGCGGACTCTCAACCACTGCGCCACCCGGGAAGCCCACTTCTCCCATTCTTATTGCTCTCCTTTTGCAGAGTGTTTCTTATCATTGTTGCTTATTTTTCTGTATGAATTTATAATTATTTTGTCTAACTCCAGAAAAAAAATGTTGGTGTTTTTATTGGAATTCGCCATACATTTATAAATTAGCTTGTAGGGAACTGACATCTTTGTGATGTTGACTTCCTATCCAGGAACATGGTTTGTCGCTTCATTTGTTGAAGTCTACTTGATTATCATTCAGGAGCATCTTTCTTATATTGGTTTTGTGCATTTTTGGTTAAGCTTATTCCTAGGAATTTTATCTCTTTGGTTGCTGTTGTAAATCTAATCTCCTTTTCCATTATACCATATAACTTGTTATTGCTTGTGTTTTAAAAAGCTGTTGACTTCTATATGTTAATTTTATATCCTGTGACTTTATTATTTAATTGTTGGTACTTGTTTTTGAATTGCTTCTCTTGGGTTATTGAAATATAGATATCATATCACTTGCTTATAGAAGTAGTTTACCTCTGCTTTTCCAAATAGTATACCTCTAATTGCCAGATAGAAGGAGATGCATAGGGCAAGGTGTGGGGAGAGGGACAGGGAGTGTCCATGTCTTTGCTGAGAGTGCCATTCTCCCAGCACCTCCATGTGTTCACCAACCTGGAAGATCTCTGAACCCAGTCCTTTTGGGTTTTTTTATGGAGGCTTCATTACATAGACACGATTGATTAAATCATTGGCCATTGGTAATTGATCTACATTCTGCTGCTCCTCTCCCTTGCCCAGAGGTCAGGGGAGTGGGTCTGAAAGTTCCAACCCTCTAATGATGTGATTGGTCCTCCTGGCAACCAGCTCCCATCCTTAGGTGCTTTCCAAATATCACTTCATTAACATAAACTCAGTGGTTTTAAAAGGGATTTGCTAGGAATATCAAGACACTTTTATTAGTCTTATCACTAAGGAAATTCCAAGGGCGTTAGGAGCTCTGTGCCATGAATGGGACAAAGACCAGATATATATTTCTTGTTTTAAATCTCAATATTACAGTATTACGTGTAATTTTCAAAGAATTAGAATTTATCTATGTTACATATAGTGACATTATTTTAGCCAGAATTTTGTATTTGGCAGATATTTTTGTAAAATAGATTTATTGAGGTATGATTGACACATAAACTGCACATACTTAACGTGTACAGTTTGGAAAGTGTTTACATCTGTATACACCTGTGAAGCTATTACTACTGTCAAGATAATAAACATATTCATCACCTCCAATAGTTGTTTCCTCATGTCCCTTTATAAGCTCCCTCCCACTTCAGGCAAACACTGATCTGATTTCTATCACTGTAGATTAGTGGTTGCGTTTTCTAGACTTTTATGTGAATGAGATCATACAGTGTGTTTTCTTTTTTGGTCTGGCCTCTTTTACTCAGCATAGTTGTTTTGAGATTCATACATATTTTAGCATGTATCAATATTCATTCCTTTTTATTGCTGAATAGTGTTCCAGTTTATGGACATACCGCAGTTTATCCATTCACCTGTTCATTGAATTTTGGCTATAACGGATAAGGCTGCTATGAACATTTGTGTATGTACATCTGCTTTCATTTGTTTTGGGTAAATACCTGGCGGGTGAAATGGCTTGAATGTATGGTTGGTAAATTTAAAACGTTTCATTAAAAAAAAAATGCTGTCAAACTGTTTTCCAGAGTGGTTATACCATAGCAGTACCTTTTGTGAGATGTTTACATAGTTTAGGACCTGCTACTCAAAGTTTGGTCTGTGGATTTGGTGTTACCTGGGAGCTCCTTAAGATTGCAGAATTTCATACTCCATCCTACAGCCTGTTGAATCAGAATGTGCATTTTAAGTAGATCCTTAGGTGGTTCAGATGCACATTAGAATTTGAGAGCTCTGGTTTAGAGCTATAGTTCTCAACCTGCTCCACTCTCCCCCCGCCCCCCTTTTTTTTTGCTGTAACCATTTGAGGGCTTTGACACTTCTATGAAATTCTGAAATGTGGCTGGGAGATGGAGGAAGGTTTTTAAAAGTCTTGACAGATAATATTAATAAATTTGAAATGTTTTGTCCCTCTCAGATGATTGCTTTCTGGTGATTTGCTTATGGCAATAAAGTGTTTTTGCCTTTTGTCCATTTCAGATTTGGTAGTTTCAGGAGGAATTTCTTCCCAGGCATTCTTCTAGTGTAGAGCTCTCTAGTTTGGCACAATTTCTTGTGGGTAAGAGATACTCACTTTCTTTCTGTGTAATTTATCTGGTGAATGGGTCCATTTGCTAGCATTTTTTCCCCCTAATGTTCTTACTTTTCTTTTCATAACCAGTGGTCTAATTTTTGGTTATTTTCATATATAGGTATCTTGAAATTTTCAGTATGGGTTATCTGTCTACTCTTAGTATTCAAGGGATGCAAAATAATATCAGAAGTTGACTGTTAATCAATAGATAAATTAACTGAATATCAAATAATGCCTTTTAAAGCCAAATATCCATCATTTATTTTGCCTGCTGTTTCGAATTTTTTTCTACTACTACTCATCCTCATTTATTGTGTGAATATTTAAGACCAAGCCACATTGATGTTAGTGTCACCTTCCTAAATTAGTGTTGATGTTGAAGGTCATGGTCTTAATGAGCATTAGAAAATTCTCAATTTAAAACAAGGTTTCCAGACTTCCCTGGTGGTCCAGTGGTAAGACTCCATGCTTCCAGTGCAGGGGGCACGGGTTTGATCCCTGGTCGGGGAACTAAGATCCCACATGCTGCATCACAGGGCCAAAAAATAAAAATTCTAAAAATAAATACATAAAATGAGGTTTCAAAACCCACAATTAGATAACAAGAGAGTAAACATTTACTTTATCAAGTGGAACAAGTTAGTGAGTATAACTCTAAATTGTTTTCCAAAAGTTGATTTGTTAGACATTCTAGAATTATGTAATGCTTGTGATCAAATATTTCTACACAATAAGATTGCTTTCACTTTTTCACTTCTGTTTAAGATATGAGTTACTCAGGCCAGTAAAGCCCTTTACCCCCATTTCTTCTTTACATCCCCACAGGCAGTTAAGGGAGAAAGAGAAGCAATGAGTGATTCAGTTCTTAATCATTTAAAATTTAACACAGCTGTTTTTCGGAAGAGAAAAATCTTTACCCTGTTATTAAATTCTAAAAGGAATTTATTGCAAATGGGCACTTATCTGTTTAGTTGATAAATGCCTTTATTTTTTTATAAATGTACTTTATTTTTGGCTGCGGGGCGGGGGTGGGGGTCTTCCTTGCTACGCGCGGGCTTTCTCCAGTTGCAGCGGGTGCTGCTCTTCATTGCGGTGGCTCCTCTTGTCGCAGAGCACAGGCTCTAGGCACGCGGGCTTCAGTAGTTGCAGCACGCAGGCTCAGTATTTGTGACTCACGGGCTTAGTTGCTCCGCGTCATGTGGGACCTTCCTGGACCAGGGGTCGGACCCATGTCCCCTGCATTGGCAGGCAACCACTGCGCCACCAGGGAAGTCCCAATAAATGCCTTTAAATACAGTTTTACAGGAAAAAAAGAACAGAAACATGAATAATGTGACTGTTTATTTTATTGATTTTTTAGCTAAAGCTGATTATTTCTTTGGGAGGCAAAGTTAATGAAGTACCTGCAAGTTTACCTACCAAGGCAGTATTTAGAATACTAGAGGAGCGTGGATGATTAGTATGTGTTTTAGGCCCGCGATTTTCAAAATTTCTGTGGTGAAAGACCAGTTTTTTTTTAATTTAATTTTAATTCATTGCTTGCTAATACTTTTCTCAAGTATAAGGAAAATGAGTTACTAGAAAAGCTAAATAAAAGAAAAATGTGGAAAATACAAGGACTCTTTTTTTTAATTATTAATTTTAACAGACAAACTTACTGTCAAAATGCTTCAGAACTTCCTAAATGCTTATTCTAAATTTCTGTACCACAATCTGAGTACCACTGCTTTAGACTGGTGGTTCCCAGAGATGTATTATCACATTGGAACTTGTTAGAAATGTAAGTTGTCTGGTTCTATCCCAGACCTACTGAATCAGAAAATTCTGGTAATTTTGCTAAGCAATCTGTTTTGAAACAAGACCAACAGATGATTCTGAAACACACTGAAGTTTGAGAGCCACTGCCTTGGCCTTTTTCCTAAAATGCTGATTAACTGGGCTTTTTTAGGTGGAACTGGATAGAGTTTAAACTCTTGAGTGCCAACTATTAAGTAAAAGAATGAAATACAGGGTTGGTTACAAAATTAAATCTGTCGTGGATTCTTACAAAGTAACACATGTAATTAAAGTAAAGATTGAAATGTTTGATGTGCTAAATGAATAAAGAGAAGATTCTGGTGTTTTGATACCAGGATTATGGATCACATAATTAAAATTATTTTGATAGAGTTGAAAAGCTTGACACTGGTCTCACCTAGATGAAGACTTTGTTGGTCAAAACTCTTCATGCTTGTTAAGACCTCAGGGTTGCATAGCAACTGATTCAAACAGCTGTAAGTTGGATGTGTGGCAGGTTGTTTCAGTATATATTCATAGGAACTAGAACATTGTTATATTTCAGTGTTTGAAATGGGGTCTTTGTCTTGATTAATCTGTTTTATCTTCATTGTCCCGTTGTTTGTAACTAGGAGATAGAAATACAGTTGATTTTTGTATATTGATTTTGTATCTTGCAATATTGCTAAACTCACTAATTTTAGAAGGTTTGTTTATAGATTCCTTTGGGTTTCCTACTTAGAAGATCAAATGGGTCTGTGAATAAAGGCAGTTTTACATCTTCTTTTCTCAGTCTGGGTGCTTGCTCACTCCATCTTTCTGCCTGCCTGCCTGCCTCCTGTCTGGTGATTACACTGACTAGAACCTCCAGTACAATATTGAATAGAAGTGTTGAGAGCAGATATCCCTGTCTTATTCCTACTTTTAGGGAAGAAGTATTCAGTATTCAATTAATTATGATGATGTAGTTTTTTTGTAGATGCCTTTGATCAGGTTGAAGAAACTCCCTTTTATTTTTAGTTTTCTGAGAATTTTTGGAGTGGATGTTGGATTTTGTAAGTGCTTTTTCTATGTACAGAGATGACCATACAGCTTTTCCTTTTTTGATTTATTATTATGGTGATTACATTGATTTTCAGTGTAAACCAGAGCTGCATTCCTGGGATAAACCTCATTTGGTCATGTATTGTCCTTTTAATAAATCATTGGATTTAATTTGCTGAATTTTTGTTTAGAATGATTACATGTATGTTCACAAGGGATATTTGTAGTTTTCTTTTCTTGTAATGTCTTTTTCTGATTTTGGTATCAGAGTAATACTGGCTTCATAGAATGAGTTCGGAAGTATTCCTTCCACTTCAGTATCTCAGAAAATTTTTATGTAGGGTTGGTATTATTTCCTCTTCAAATATCTGGTAGAATTCACCAGTGAAGCCATCTGTCTCTAGGTTTTTCTATGTATGAAGGTTTTTAACTACAGTTGAATTTCTTTAATAGACATAAGATTATTCAGGTTACCTATTTCTTCCTGAATGAGCTTCCGTAGTTGGTTTCTTTCAAGCAGTTTGTCCTTTTCATCTAATTGACAAGTTTGTTGGCATGGATCTGTTCATAATATTCTCTAGGATGATGTCTCTCTTGTTTCTGACATTGGTAAATTGTGTCTTCTCACTTTTTCCCTCATTGATCTGGCTAGAAGTTTACCAATTTTATTGATTTTGTTAAAGAATCAACTTTTGGTTTCATTGATTTTTCTCTGTTGATTGTGTTTGTATTTCATTGATTTTCACTTTGATCTTATTTCCTTCAGAGTTTATGGCTTTTTTTTTTTCTAGTTTTTTAAAGTGGAAGCTAATGTCATTGGTATGAGACATTGCTTTTACAATGTTTAGAAGCTATAAATTTGTTCCAGAGTGCTTCTTCAGCAGCATCTCACAACCTGTTTTTTTTTATTATTCAGTTTAAGATACTTTCTAATTGCCATTTGATTTCTTCTTTGATTCTTGAGTTATTTAGAACTCTGTTATTTAGTTTCCAAATACTTAGTGGTTTCACAGAGATCATTCTGTTAGCAATTTCTAACTTAATTCCACTGTGAGAACATAGTTTGCGTGATTTGAATTCTTGTAAATTTTTTGTAATGTAGTTTAGAATATATCCTGTCTTGGTAAACGTTCACTGTAATTGTGAAAAGTAGATATTTGCTGCCTTTGATGGATGGAGCATTCTGTAAAAAGTCAGGTCAAGTTAGCTGGTAGTGTTGTTCTTTTGTTTTATTTATTATTAAGAGTGTGGTATTGAAATCTCTAACGTGAATTTATCTATTTATCCTTGAAGTTGTATTTGTTTTACTTTATTTTACTTTTTAACATTTTAAAATTTTTTATTCATTTATTTTTGGCTGTGTTGGGTCTTTGTTGCTGCACATGGGCTTTCTCTAGTTGTGGTGAGCGGGGGCTATTCTTCATTGCGGTGCGCAGGCTTCTCATTGCGGTGGCTTCTCTTGTTGCGGAGCATGGGCTCTAGGAGCACGGGCTACAGTAGTTGTGGCTCGCAGGCTGTAGACTAGAGCACAAGCTCAGTAGTTCTGGGGTACAGGCTTAGTTGCTCGGCAGCATGTGGGATCTTCCCGGACCAGGGCTTGAACCCGTGTCCCCTGCATTGGCAGGTGCATTCTTAACCACTGTGCCACCAGGGAAGCCCTATATTCGTTTTAGTTTCATGTATCTTGAGGCTTTGTTATTAGATGCATAGATGGGTCAGGTTTTAATGTTCTCTTGACTAATTGATCCATTTAAGCATTATGGAATAAACTTCTTAATCCCTGGTGACAGTCTTTGCTCTTAAATTTATGTTGGATGTTAATATGGTCATAATAAGTCTCTTTGATTAGTGTTAGTATGGTGTATCTTTCTCCATTTAAAAAATTTTAACTTGTTTATGTCTTTATATCTAAAGTACATTTCTTTTAGGCAGCCTATAAATTGGGTCTTAATTTTTTTAATCCAGTCTGGCAATTTCTGTTTCTTAATTATCTTGTTGAGACCGTTTGCATTTAATATGATTTTTTTAAGTTAAGGCTTTATTATTTTTTTCTTTTTTTAACATCTTTATTGGAGTATAATTGCTTTACAGTGTTTTGTTAGTTTTTGCTGTGTAACAAAATGAATCAGCTATACGTATCCATATATCCCTACATCCCCTCCCTCTTGCGTCTCCCTATCCCACCCTTCTAGGTGGTCATTTTTAGAGCAGTTTTATGTTCACAGCAAAATTGAGGGAAAGATACAGAGATTTCCCATATACTCCCTGTCCCCACAAGTGCAAAGCCTCCCCCATTATCAACATCTCCCACCAGAATGGTACAGTTTGTTACAACGTTACATTTTTTTTACTATTAATGAACCTACATTGACAAATGATAAATGTCCAAAGCCCGTAGTTTACATTACAGTTCACTCTTGGTGAATTCTGTCGATTTGACAAAGTGTATGATGTGTATCAATCATTATGGTATCGTAAGAGTGTTTTCACTACCGTAAAAATCCTCTGTGTTTTAATTGCTTCCCTCCATCCTCCTTCAACCACTGATCTTTTTACCGTCTCCGTTGTTTTGCACTTTTCAGAGTGTCATATTGTTGGAACCATTTTCAGAGGGGTGGCTATGGGGCTTGAGCATCCATGGATATTGATATATGCAGGGGCTCCTGGAACCAATCCCTCTTGGATACCGAGGGATGATGACTCTTTCATGGGTGGTGCCTTTGGTGTTGTATCTAAAACATCATTGTCATACTCAAGGTCATCTAGGTTTTCTCCTGTGTTATCTTATAGGAGTTTTATAGTTTTGAATTTTACATTTAGGTCTGTGATCCATTTTGTGTTAATTTTTCTGAAGGATGTAAAGTCTGTGTCTACATTAATTTTTTGCGTGTTGATGTCCAATTTGTTCAAGTACCGTTTATTGAAAACTGTCTTCACTCCATTATGTTGCCTTTGCTGCTCTGTCAAAGACCTGTTGACTGATTATGTGAGTCTCTTGCTGGGCTCTCTGTCTTCTTCCATCGATCTGTTTGTCTGTTCTTTCCCCAGTACCACTCTGTCTTGATTACTGTAGCTTTATAGTCTTGAAGTCAGGTAGTATCAGTTCTCTAATTTTGTTCATCTCCTTCAATGTTTTTTTTTTTTGCTAATCTAGATGTTTTACCTCTCATATAAACTTTAGAATCAGTTTGTCAATACCCACAAAATAACTTGCTGGTTTTGATTGGAATTACATTGAATCTGTGATATTGATCAAGTTGGGAACAGTTGACATCTTGATGATATTGAGTCTCCCTATGCATGAACATGGGCTGTCTCTCCATTTAGTTAGCTCTTCTTTGATTTTGGTCATCAGAATTTTGTGGTTTTCCCTCAGAGATAGTGTATACATTTTGCTAGGTTTACAACTATTTCATTTTTAGGGTAAATGATATTGTGGTTTTAATTTCAAATTCCACTTGTTAATTGCTGGTATATAGGAAAGCAGTTTACTTTATGTTTACCTTGAATCATGCAACCTTGCTATAATTATTTTATTAGTTCCAGTTTTTTTCAATTCTTTCAGATTTTCTACATAGACTATCATGTCATCTGCGAACAAAGACAATTTTATGTCGTTTTTCCCAATGTGTATATCTTTTATTTCCTTTTTTTGGTCTTGTTGCATTCACTAGAACTTCCAGTATGATGTTGAAACAAAATAATGATAGGGGACATCCTTGCCTTATATCTGACCTTAGTGGGGAAGCTTCAAGTTTCTCACCATTAACTATAATGTTAGCTGTAGATTTTTATCAAGTTCAGGAAGTTCTCTATTACTAGCTTATTGAGACTTAATATGACTTTTTTTTTTTTTTTTTTTGCGGTACGCGGGCCTCTCACTGCTGTGGCCTCTCCCATTGTGGAGCACAGGCTCCGGACGCGCAGGCTCAGTGGCCATGGCTCCCAGGCCTAGCCGCTCCGCGGCATGTGGGATCTTCCCAGACTGGGGCATGAACCCGTGTCCCCTCTAGTTTATTTTTTACAACTAGAGGGTGCTACTGACATCTCTTTAGTAGAGGTCAGGGATCCTGGTAAATATCCTACAAAGCACAAGGCAGAATTCCCACAACAAAGAATTACCTTGCCCAGAATGTCAATAGTGCCAAAGTTGAGAAACTCTGATTTTGGGTATACATCTTTATTCCAGTTTACCTCCAAGTGACATACCACTTATGTACAGTGTAAGAACCTTACAATAACGTACTTCCGCTTCTCCCTGTCCAACCCTTATGCTGTTGTTTTCATGCATTTTACATATGTATAAACCCTATAAATACATTCTTATTTTTTTATTTAAAGAACCAATTATTTTCAAATACTTCTAAATAATAAGAAAAAGATGTGTATATTTACCATTGTAGTTATCATTACTCCTGCTTTTCATAAATATGTCTTATATCTAGACTTTCATCTGGTATCATTTTTCTTCTTCGCGAAGGACTTCTGTTAACATATCTTGTAATGCAGGTCTGCTAGTGATGAATACTTTCTACTTTTGTACATCTAAAAATGTCTTTATTTCACCTTTTTTTGTGTGTGGTAAAGCACATAAGTTTATCTTCTTAGCAATTTATGAATGTGCATTACAGACTGCTAGCTGTGTGAATTGTACAACAGATCTCTAACTTTGTTTTTTTTTGTTTTTTTTTGTTTTTTTTTTTTTCTGTACGCGGGCCTCTCACTGCTGTGGCCTCTCCCGTTGCGGAGCACAGGCTCTGGACGCGCAGGCTCAGTGGCCATAGCTCACGGGCCTAGCCGCTCTGCGGCATGTGGGATCTTCCCAGACCGGGGCACGAACCCATGTCCCCTGCATCGGCAGTCGGACTCTCAACCACTGCGCCACCAGGGAAGCCCTCTAACTTTCTTTTTGAAAGACATTTTTGCTAGATATAGAATTGTAGGTTGACAATTTTTCCTTCTAGTATTTAAAAAAAATGGTGCTCTAGTCTTCTCACTTGGATTATTTCTGATGAGAAATCAGATGTCATCCTTATCTTTGTTCCTCTGTGTTAGCATATCTTTTTTCCAGTCTGGTTAATGGAAGCAGATGTTCTTTCTGGCCCTGAGTGACAGGCACTGTTCCCGCTAATCCTTTGTTATAGTTCATTCTCCACTGTTACGTAGTTTCTTCACACACAAGTGCTGATGAATATTTTGCTGAATACTCTAGGGAACCCTCTGCAGATCTCCTGGGTTCTGTCTCTGTGTAGTTCTTTCCTCCTTGGTACTCTTCCCTATGGACTTTAGGTGCCTTAGTCTTCCTGGACTATTATTTCTGTCTCCTCAGCTCAGGAGGTCTTCTAGCCTCTGCCTCCGTTTCATTCTCCTGCTCCACAACGTGGAATATTCTTTGAAGGTAGTAAGATAAGGCAGTCGTGGGGCTCACTGGTTTTAATCATTGTCCTTTATTGCCTGATGTCTGGTGTTTAGAAAACCATTGTTTCAACTCTTTTGCCAGATTTTTGTTGTTGTTGCTTCAGGTATAAGGGTAAATTCATTCCCTCTCCCTTTTTTTTTTTTTGCAATTTTTTATTGTGATAAAAATTCACATAATATTTAATTCACCATATTAAAGTGTACAGTTCAGTGGTTTTTAGTACATTCAAAATGTTGTGCTGTGTCACAGCTGTCTTATTCCAGAACACTTCCATCACCCTAAAAAGAAACCCCATACCCATTAATCACTCTCCATCCTACTTGTTCACCAACCCCCTCCTTAATAACCACTAATACAGTTTCTTTATGCATTTGCCTATTTCTGAACATTTCCTATAAATGGAATCATACAATATGTGACCTTTTGTATCTGACTTCTTTCACATAGTATAATGTTTTAAAGGTTCACCCATGTTGTGGCATACATCAGTATTTCACTCCTTCTTATAGGTGAATAATATCCACTGTATGTATTTCATCTTTGTTAGAGTGGAAGTTAGCTGCTGAAGCCTTTTAACTGGTTTCTGCTGCTGCTTTTATCTCCCAGAGTCCATATTTGACCTCGGCAGGTGATTTTAATATGCTGTCAGGACTGAGAATCAGATTTAGAAAGTTAGTTCCAGAAGAGAAGCAGGTTTAGCTAGAATACAATAAGGACTTATAAAGATTGGCACTGGTTGCTTTTTTGTAGTACGTATTCTTTGAGAAAATTGTAGAAAATGTAGAGAAGAAAATAGAGACCGGCTACAGTTTCACTACCTAATACTTTGACACATTTCTTTCCAGCTTTGTTTTTTTACTTTTTAATTCTGCATTTATGCATGCTATCACCTGTTTATTCTATTTATTTCACTATAATTGAGATTATCTTCAATGTGTGATTTTGTTGCATGCTTTTTCTACTTAATGTGTAAGTATTTTCATGTCATTAAACTGTTTTGCAAAAAGTTTTAAATGGCAGTGTGTAAGTTTATCATGGATATACTAAACTATAATTACTCCAGTATTGGAGATAATAAGGTTTTTTCCAGTTTTACTTATTATAATTATTATGTAAATAATAGATTGACTGTTAGAAAGATTTTGAAGGCTTAGAAACATATTACCAAACTGTTCTCCAGAACATACCAATTTACACTTTTAACACATTCACTAGCACTCATTCTTGAAAGTGTCTGTTTTACTCACCACAATTTCACCAGCATTGTGAATAATGATTGCCTCACCAGCATGTTTTGTTTACATTAAATTTTTGTTTACATCAAAGGTTATTTTTTCTAGATTTTTAAAATCAATTTTATTGAAGCATCATTTACATACAGTATAAAGTATTTATTTATTTTTTATAACATGTTAATTTTTTGGCTGCGTTGGGCTTCCGTTGCTGCGCGCGGGCTTTCTCTAGTTGGGGCGAGTGGGGGCTACTCTTCCTTGCGATGCGCGTGCTTCTCACTGCAGTGGCTTCTCTTGTTGTGGAGCACGGGCTCTGAGTGTGCGAGCTTCAGTAGTTGTGACACGTGGGCTCAGTAGTTGTGACACGTGGGCTCAGTAGTTGTGACTCGTGGGCTCTAGAGCTCAGGCTCAGTAGTTGTGGCACTTGGGCTTAGTTGCTCCACGTCATGTGGGATCTTCCTGGACCAGGGCTCAAAACCGTGTCCCCTGCATTGGCAGGCAGATTGTTAACCACTGCGCCACCAGGGAAGCCCAAGCATTTATTTAATTTTTAATTTAATTTTATTTGACTGTGCCATGTGGCATGCAGGATCTTAGTTCCCCAACCAGGGATCGAACCTATGTCCCCCACCATGGAAGTGCGGAATCCTAACCACTGGACCGCCAGGGAATTACCATAAAGAATTTATTTTGTTTATGGTTTTGTGTTTTAATAAACAAATATACCTGTGTAACCACCATCCCAAACAAGGAATAGAATGTTTTCATTCCCCACAGGAGTTCCATTTAACCTATTTGCAGTCGTATCTTCCACCCCCTTTTCAGGCAGCTACTGATCTGATTTCAGTCACTATAGATTAGTTTTGCCTGTTCTCAAACTTCATATAAAGGGGACCATACAGAATGTAGCTGCTTGTATCTCGTTGTTGCTTGTTGTACTTTTGAGATTCATCTATGTAGTATATATGATTAGTTTGTCTCCCCCACCTCCCTCCTCTTTTTTTCTTTTAACTGAGTAGCATTCCTTTGAATTAATGTATTTACTTTAGTCACCTGTTAATGTGCGTTTTTATTGTTTCCAGTTTTTGGCTATTTTGAGTAAAATTGCAGTTAACGTTCATGTGCAGGTTGTTTGTGGACATGCATTTCACTTCTCAGGTACACACTTAGCAGTAGGATTGCTGGGTCATGTGATAAGTGTATATTTATAAGAACCTGCCCAACAGTTTACAAAGTGGTGATACCTTTTGACCCTTCCACCAGCAGTTGATGTTGTCAGTTTCTTAATTTTAGTCATTTTGTGGGTGTGTAGTCAAAACTGCGATTTTATTTTGCGTTTTCCTGATACAAAGATGTTGAACATTTTTTCAAGTGTTTATTGGTCATTCCTGCATCTTCTTTTGTGAAATATGTTTAAATCATTGGCTCATTTTCTTTTAAAATTGGGTTGTTTGGGGGACTTCTCTGGTGGTCCAGTGGTTAAGACTCTGTGCTCTCAGTGCAGGGGGCACAGTTTCGATCCCTGGTCGGAAAACTAAGATCCCGCATGCTGCAATTTGCGGCCAAAAAAAAAAAAAAAAAGGGTTGTTTTGTTATTATTGAGTTATAAGAGTTATTTATATATTCTCCATACAAGGTCTCTCACATCTTTATTGTGAATATTTTTCCCCCAGTCTGGCTTGTCTTATTACTTCCTTAAGAATGTATTTTGAATAGCACAATATTTGCATTTTGAAGAAGTCCAGCTTATCAGTTCTTTCATTTATAATGTGTTTTGTTTTATGTTCTAGGAAATCTTACCCAAACCCAGGGTCACTAAGATTTTTCTCCTATGTTTTCTTGTAGATGTTTTACAAGTTTAGGCTTCGTGTTTCGGTCTGTGACCTTTTTTTTTTTTTTAAAACACAGATTCCTAGAATCTTCTCCCAGAGATCCCGGTTTAATAGGTCTGGGGTGGAGTCAAAGAATCTAGTTATTTGTTTTGTTTTTTTAAATTTATTTATTTGGTTGTGGCAGGTGAGTTCCTTAGTTGTGGCTTGCAGGCTTCTTAGTTGCAGCACATGTGCTCCTTAGTTGTGGCCGGTGGGCTGCTTAGTTGTGGCATGCGAACTGTTAGTTGCAGCATGCATGTGGGATCTAGTTCCCTGACCAGGGATTGAACCTGGGCCCCCTGCATTGGGAGCTTAGAGTCTTAACCACTGCGCCACCACTGCGCCAGCAGAGAAGTCTCTGTGACCTATTTTTGAGTTAATTTTTGTGTATAATTTGAGTTAGGAGTATAGGCTTATTTTTTTCCAAACTGAAGTCCAGACAATTTGTTGACAAGACTATGCTTACCCCCATTCGTTTCCCCCATTAATTGGCACCTTTCTCTAAAATTCATTATGTGTATGTATGTATGTGGGTCTATGTTTAGACTTCTTTTCCATTGCTTATATGTACATTCTTATGCTGGTAACACACTGTTTTGAAAAATTTAGCTTTATATTTTGTGATGTAGCTTGTAATCAGATTGTGTATGTTCTTCAAATTTCTTTTCTTTCAAGATTATTTTGGCTCTTTTGCCTTTCCATATGAATTTTAGAATCAACTGGTCCATTTCTGTAAAAAAAAAAAAAAAAAAAAAGCCTGTTGGGGTTTTGATTGATTAGGATTGTGTTGAGTCTCTAGATGAATTTTGGGGGAAATTTTACACAAGTACATTTTTTGAACAGTATTGAACCTTCCAATTCTTGAGCGTACCACATCTCTCCATTTATGTTGATGTGCAAGTTTTACACATATTTTGTTAAACCTATCTGTAAATATTTAGTGGTTTAACACTGTTGTAAATGGTAATTGCTTTTTATTTTTATTTTTTAGTTGGTAGTATACAGAGATACAATTGAGTTATTAACATTGACTTGCAGTCTTGTTAAGTTCACTTTTTAGTTCTAGTAGCTCTGTTGAGATTCCCTAGGATTTTATCCCTACATGATCATATTATGTGCAGTTTTACTTCTTTTTTTCCAGTCTGCCTGCCCTTGTTGCTTTTTCTTTTCCTCACTGCAGTGGCTAGAGACTCAGGGAAAATGTGGCCTAGAAGTGGTGAGAATAGACGTTTTAGGTTTGTTTTTGCTCTTAGGGGAAAAGAATTCAGTCTTTGACCATTAAGTATGATGGTCTGTAGGTTTTCCTTTGTGCTGCCTGCCCTTTATCAGATTGAGGACATCTTTTTCTTGCTTTCAGTGAATTTTTTTCTTATGAATGGGTGTTGAAAAAAGATTTTGAATTGTCAAATTTTCTAATTTTTTTTGCTTTTGTTCTCAAAAATTTTGCTACTATTAATATTGCACTTTAATATGTTTTAATAAAAACGAGAAACTTTTATCCTTGACAATGTGCCGTGGACTATTCTGAGCACCTTATTAACTTATATAATCATCACAACAATCCTTTGAAGTGTATATGGTCTAAATTTTACAGATAAGCTTCAAATCATTATTTTCGAAAGGAATGTAAATTTCTTTCCCAATCCCCTTCATTGTAGACATGAATATTCATTTCTAATAAATGAGGTTTGTTTTTTCTCTTTGTGTTATAATTTGGGTTCTCTTCACACTGTCATTAATTTTGATTATCTTTAGAGCATGTGAAACAAACAGGGTTTTAAAATTCAGAACTGTTAAAGGGTATAAGCTCAGAGAATTGTCACTCCCTCCTTATCCTTTCTACTCCATTCGTAATACGCTATTCTTTGTGATTCTTAGCCAATTTATGATCAATTTTGTGAAAGTTCCATGAGTACTTGAGAAGAAGGGGGATTGTGTGTGAAGTTTGATAAATAACTATAAGATCTACCTTATTAAGTTGCTTATTAGGTCCTTGCTTGTTATTTGTCCACTTGATTTGTCTTGTGCTGAGAGTGGTCTTTTTTTTATATATATATATTTATTTTATTTAGTTAGTTAGTTAGTTTTCAACTACGTTGGGTCTTCTGTGGCTGTGCACGGGCTTTCTCTAGCTGCCGAGGGCTTCTCATTGCGGTGGCTTCTCTTGTTGCAGAGCACAGGCTCCAGGCGCACAAGCTTCCGTAGTTGTGGCTGGCGGGCTCTAGAATGCAGGCTCAGTAGTTGTGGCACACGGGCTTAGTTGCTCCACGGCATGTGGGATCTTCCCGGACCAGGGCTCAAACCCATGTCCCCTGCATTGGCAGGTGGATTCTTAACCACTGCGCCACCAGGGAAGCCCCCTGAGAGTGGTCTTTTAAAATTATTTTTAGTGTATCTTTGTCTGTCTTTGCATCTCTGTAGCTTTTTCTTCATGAAATGATTATTTGATCATAAATTATTGTTGATATATAGATATTCATAAATGTGTATAGAAATTCAAAATCTTTGTAATGAATTGTGGGTTTTGGGTCATGCTTAATGCTCTTTGGCTTGAATTCTACTTGTCTGATATTAGGATCTGCTTGTCTTTCTTACTGTATTCCATTACCTGATACACTTTTCTGTTCTTTTTACTCTTTTTCACTCACTCTTTGTGGTGATGATGGTGGTGGGGGGTATTTCTTGCATAAAGCATATAGTTGAGTCTTTGGTTATGAGACAAGTTGAAAATCTTTTTGTTTTCATAGGTGAGATAAGTCCACTCACATTTATTGATATGACTGAACATGTTTGATCTCAACTCTTTCGTAATATTTAATTTTTTTGTATTATGTTATATTTGCTAGTTTCTTTTTTTATTTTGCTCTTATCTTGTTTTCCTTCTCCCATTTTTAGTTGCATTATTTACACTTTTCTGTGCAGATGTTTGTACATTAGTGCTCCAGCCTTTTCCCCATCTTTGACATATATGTATATATGTGTGTATGTGTGTGTGTGTGTGTATATATATATGTGTGTGTGTGTGTGTAGTTGAAGTTTTCCATTCATATCATGGTTGGATGAATCCAAGATGATGATGGGCTACACTATAGTCATTTGTGGCTGTTGAGCATTTGAAATATGGCTAGTCTGAATTGAGATGTTCTATATGTGTAAAACGTGTTACATACAGGTTTTATAGACTTGATGTGGAAGAAAAAAATGTAAAATATCTCCATACCTTTTTATATTGATTACATGTTGAAATGATGTTTGGATATTTATATTGGCTTAAATAAGATATATTATTAAAATTAATTTCATCCTTTTTCTTTTTACTTTTTTTTGGTGTGGCTACTAGAAAATTTAAATGTGTGGGTCACATTTGTGGCTTCCATTACATTTCTTCTGAACAGTACTATTCTAGTAGATTCCTCAAAAGTCCTCTACAGAATTCGCTGAGTACTTTGTGTAGCCTTGATACTTAAAGCATAACTTAGCTGGATGTAAAAAGTCTAATGTTCATCTGATTCTTTTGGCCTTTCAAGTTATTATTATATGTTATTGTTACTATTATTGTTTGCTTGGAGGCTTTGAGGATTTTTTTCATTATTTTTGAAATAAGTTTTATTCAAATATATATCACAGTCTGTTCTGGGTTACTTTTGCCAGGTACTTGATGAGCCTTTTTTATTGTGGTAAAAAATGCAGAGCCTAAAATTTAGTATCTTAATCATATTTAGGTGTACAGTAGTATTAACTGTATGCACAGTGTTATACAACAGATATCTAGCACTTTTCTCATCTTGGAAAACTGAAGCTGTATACCCATTGAACAACAACTTCCCTTCTTCTCCTCCCCCAGCCGCTGGCAACCACCACAATTTCTAAGAATTTGACTACTTTAGACCTTATATAAACAATGCAGTATTTGTCCTTTTGTGATTAGCTTATTTCACTTAGCATAATATTCTCAAGGTTCATGCATGTTGTAGCATGTGTCAGAATGTTCTTCCTTTTTAAGGCTAATATTCCATCATATGTACATACCACATTTTGTTTGAGATCCATTTATCTGTCAATAAACTCTTGGGTTTCTTCTACCACTTGGCTATTGTATTATAAATAACACTGTAATAAACATGGGTGTGCAAATATCTCTACAAGATCCTATTTTCAGTTCTTTTGGATATATTCCCAGAAATGTGATTACTGGATAATACGGTAGTTCTGTTTTCTAATATTAAGCCTTCTAGTCCATGAACACAGGACATCATTCATTTACTTATGTCTTTCTTAATTTCTTTCGGCAGTGTTTTGTGTTTTTCAGTGTACAAGCCTTTCACGTCCTTGGTTACGTTTTGTTCATCATCAAAAAGTATTTTGATGATACCTCAAAAAGTATTTTGTTCTTTTTGATGCTATTAAGATGAGATTGTTTTCATAATTTCCATTACAGATTGTTCACTGTATAGAAATGCAACTGACTTTTGTGTGTTGATCTTCTGTCTTATAACTTTGTTGGATGCGTTTACTAGGTCTAACTTTTTTTTTTAATATGTGAAATCTTTAGGGTTTTCTACATAAAAGGTCATGTCATTTGTGGGCAGAGACATTTTTACTTCTTCCTTTCCAATTTGGTGTTTCTTTTTCTTGATAATTGCTCTCCCTAGGAGTTCCAGTATTGTGTCGAATAGAAGTGGCAAAAGCAGGCATTCTTGCTTTGTTCCTGATCGTAAAGGAACAGCTTTCAATTTTCCACCATTGAGTATATTGTTAGCTGTGGGCTTTTCATATATGGCCTTTATTGTATTGAGATGATTTTGTTCTGTTCCTAGTTTGTTGAGTGTTTTTATCATGAAAGAGTGTTGAATTTTTTTCAGCATGTCAATTGAAATAATCATGTGGTTTTTGTCCTTCATTCTCTTATTATGGTGTATTACATTAACCAGTTTTCATATGTTGAGCATTCTTGCATTGCAGAAATAAATCCCACTTGGTCATGATGTGTAATCATCTTCATGTGTTCAATTTGGTTTGCTAGTATTTTGTTGAGGACTTTTGCATTGATATTTATCAGCAATATTGGTCTGTAGTTTGTTTTTTTGTATTTTTTTTTTACGTGTAGTATCCTTCTGCCTCCCCCCTTCCAGTTTTATTGAGTTATAATTGATACATAACATTGTATTAGTTTAAAGTGTACAACATAATGATTTGATATATGTATATGTTGTGAAATGATTACCACAATAAGTTTAGTTAATATCTATCACCTCATGTAGTTACTTTTCTTTTTTTCTTGTGAGGAGGACTTTTAAGATGTACTGTCCTAGCAACTTTCAAATATACAATACTGTATTAACTGTAGTCATCATGCTGTACATTAAACCGCCAGGACTTATTAATCTTATAACTGGAATTTTGTACCTTTTGACCACCTTTACCCATTTCCCTATTTCTCACCCTCCTTATAGTATCTTTCTCTGATTTTAGTATCAAGTTAATACTGGCCTCATAAAATGAGTTTGGAAGTTTTCCCTTTTCTTCAGTTTTTTTTTTTTTTTTTTTAAGATTTTGAGAAGGATTGTAGATGAGTCTTTTAAATGTTGGTGGAATTCTCTAGTGAAGCCATCTGTTGATGAGCTTTTCTTTGTTGAGAGGTGTTTGATACTGACTGAATAGATTCAATATCCTTCCTGTAGTTCACGGTTTTAATTTTTTCATGATTTAGTCTTGGTAAGCTGTATATTTCTAGAAATGTATGTGTTTCTTCTGAATTATCCAGTTTGTTGTTATATAATTGTAGTAATCTCTTATGATCTGCACCGCACCCCCCACCCCCCCACCACCCTCGTGGCATCAGTTTTAATGTCTCTCTTTCAGTTCTGATTTTTGGTATTTGAGTGTTTCTTAGTTCGTGTAGGTAAGGGTTTGTCAATTTTGTTGATCTTTTCAAAACAACTTATAGTTTTTTTGGTGTTTTTAAAAATTTTCTATTCTTAATTTCATTTATTTCTGGTCTAATCTTTATTATTTCCTTTCTTATACTAACTTTGGGTTTTGTTTGTTCTGTTTCTCGTTCCTTGAGGTGTAAAGTTGGGTTGTTGATTTGAGATCTCTTTTAATGTAGGTAGAAATTTATTGCTATAAACTTCCCTCTTAGTATTGCTTTTGCTGCATCCCTTAAGTTTTGTTATGTTGTGTTTTCATCTTCATTTGTCTGTTTTCTAAATTCCTTTGTAATTTCTTTCTTGACCCATTGATTGTTTAAAAGTATGTTGTTCAGTTTCTAAATATTTGTGAATTTTCCAGTTTTCCCTTTGTTCTTGATTTCTACTTTAATTCCATTGTGGTTGGAAAAGATACTTGATGTAATTTCAGCCTTCTTAAATTTGGTAAAACTTGTTTTGTGGCCTAACATGTGATCTGTCCTGGAGAATGTTCTGTGTGAGCTTGAGAAGAATGTGTACTCTGCTGCTGTATGAAGTGTTCTGTTTATGTCTGTTAGGTTCAGCTGGTCTTTGTGTTGTTCAAGCCATCTGTTTCCTTATTGATATTCTTTCTGGTTGATGTATTCATTATTGAAAGTGGAGTATTGAAATTCCCCTGACTCAATAATTTCAAATGAACTCTCCTTGAGTTCACTAATTCTTTCTTCTGCTTGATTGATTCTGCTGTTGAACCCCTCTGGGTGGATTTTTTTTTCCCCCCAATTCAGTTACTGTAATTTTCAGGTCCAGATTTTCCATTTGGTTTTTTTAATGTTTTCTGTGTCTTTCTTGATATTTGCATTTTGTTTATGCATCATTTTCCTTGATTTTGTTTAGTTGTCTATTTGTGTTCTCTTTTAGTGCATTGAACTTTATTAAGATGATTATTTTAAACTTTTATTGTCAGAAAATTCACAGATCTCCGTTTCTTTAGGGTCAGTTTCTGGAGATTTATTTTGTTCTTTTGATTGACCCATTTTTTTTCCTGTTTTTTTCATGTGCCTTTAATTTTTGTTGTAATTTGTGCATTTGAAAAAGTAGCCACCACTCCCAGTCTTTATGAATTGGCTTTGTACAGGGTAAGGCCCTTACCAATCAACTCAGGTAAGGAGTCTGGAAGCCCCTCAAACCTTTTCTGGAGATACATCTTCTCTGGGCATCTGCACATAATTTCCCAGTTAGAGAGGTTTACTGGTTTCTTTATCTGGATCTTGTTGTAATCTTTTGCTCCCTCTGGTGTTTGTCAGTAGTACTGCAAGTTTTCTGGTGTTGCAACAAGACTCTAAGTTCTTTTTTGTTCTCCACAGCCCTCAGGCATCCAAAGAATGCTGGTTCAGTCAGCCTTCTGAGTTAAGTGGGACAGAAGATAGTCCCTTGGGCAACTTCCCAAAAAGCTGAATGTTAGACACACGTTCCACTCTTCTCTTTCCTTCCCAAGGGAGAAGCTGTGAGCAGAATGTTTTCTCCTGATTGCTCCAAGCAGTATCAGATCTTGTCTGGTTATGCAAGTTCTCGTGTGCCATTTTGCTCCCTGTTGGGCTTTTTTTTTGGATAAGTAGTTTCATATCTTTTATCTTAAATACTAGTTCTATTGCATTTTTTGTTCTTTCTTCAAGGACTCCAATTATATTAATGTCATTTGTTCTTTGCCTGTTTTTATATCCTATCATTTTCTTTCTTACTCATTTTAGCTCTTTTTTCATCTTATTTTTATTCTCTTGATTATTTGACAGCCTTTATACAACACACTTATGTCTTTGTTTGAGTACATTTTGCATTGGGCTTCTACCAATTTTAGTTTTCATCTCCGAGGTAATTGTCTTTTTCTTTCTTTCCTGAGTTCAGTCAACTCTTGCCATTTTTTTTCCCTGAGTTTTTTGCCCCCTTCTCTGATTTTAGTTTTTAAGTTTCTTATTCAGGTGATTTTTTTTTTCCATATCCCTAAGTGTTTCTTTCAAGGATATTTAAGTTTGGGACATTCTTAAAGTCTTCTTCTCTACCTCCACTTTGGAGTAGAGAGAGTTCATTATTAGATGTATAGTTGAATCTCATTTTTTGGGTTTTAATAATAGTAATAGACTTACTAGGTTTTCTTCTGTTCATTTTTTTGTTTGTTTGTTTGTTTTTTTGCAGTAAGCGGGCCTCTCACTGTTGTGGCCTCTCCTGTTGCGGAGCACAGGCTCCAGATGTGCAGGCTCAGCAGCCATGGCTCACGGGCCCAGCCGCTCTGCGGCACGTGGGATCTTCCCGGACCGGGGCACGAACCCGTGTCCCCTGCATCGGCAGGCAGACTTTCAACCACTGTGCCACCAGGGAATCCCTCTTCTGTTCGTTTTTTGTAGATTTGGGGTGGTTCACAACATTCCTAGTTCAATGGTGCTCTCTTCTGTCTGTGTAGACTGTGTAGCATGATCTGCTTTTGAGGAGTAGGCAGAGAATAGCTTGTCTCATTCTGGCTCTTTCTAGCTAGTGTTTCAAAATCCCCATCATTTGGTTTTCTGCAGGATAGGTGAGGTGGTCTCAGTTTTTATCTTTTTCTTCTCTGCAAGGATTTGAAACTTCCTCTTTTGATCTTGATCTCCCAGAATTTTGCAGTATTCTGTTTTGTGCCAATGGCTCATTTCTAATTCAGTTTGTTATAGTGGCTTTTTAAGTTTCTTAGTCCTTTACTAGTAAGTTTACTATTATAGTGAGGTAGAGTAGGTAAATGTAGTTATTCAGTCAGGTATCTTTAATTGGAAATTTTGGATGTAAATTTTTAAAACATCAATGAATAATGTTTGACTTTGTATGCAGCCTAACCCAATACATTCTGAAACCCTACAAATTGGGGCATGAGCTTGGCAAGATGGAAAAGAGACATACAAATAATGATTCAAATTTCAGTCCTGCTGATTTCCATCATAGAAATCATAGAGTCTTAGTGTACTCATCTCCAAAAGAAAAAATATTTCTACTCTGTCCCTGTAGGATTGTGCCTAATACTTGTTATACATGACTAGAAGTCATTAATTATTTAGCGTCTTTCAGTTTGCATTTAACTGCTTTTCATGTAATTTCATGTGTTACTAGGAAAAGTATAAAGTACAGAGAAAGTATAATATTTCTAGGGAAACACAAAAAATGTTTAGGTACAATATGGTAGGTTTCAAAAGGATATTTCAGAATATCAAAGCAACCATGAGAAGTGATTTTTGTGTATTTTGGTGGAGTCCTTTCATTTAGGATGTTAAACTTTTATAGCATTTTTCTTTTTTTTTCTTCTTTTTTTTTAGTTTATGGAAGAAATGTTGATTTACTATTTACTGTAGAAAATTTCTGAAACTGCAAAAGGGGACACAGAAGAAATACTTATAGCATTTTGTGGAATGTTCTATTCTGTATTCTTCCAGGCTTTTTTCGTGTCAGTAGACGTCTAAATTATATTGTTTTTTACTACTACCTAAGAGTTCCATTTTATGGATACGACATAATGGATATACTAAGTCTGTATTTATTGCTGTTTAGACTTTTGTTTTTTTTGGTGCTATAAACAGTGCCATGTTGAGCATTTTCATTTAGTCAGCGTTGCCCATTTGTTTGTTGCCTTTTGATGAATTCCATTAGTGGAGTTAGTGGGTCAAAGGCATGCTTTTTTAAAGGAAAGGAAATTAGGTAGCGCTTGGTTTTTAGTTATTTTTAAAAATTAGGTAACCTCACCAGTGTATGATGCAGCATGTAACAAGGAATCAACATTACTCCTGTCAACATCTTCCCCCAATAAAATGACAAATCAAAACTGTGGTACCTACTTTGAGCCTTTTGCATGTTTGCCACTGATTAGTCTGTAGATTAAAATGGGGGAGGTGTCATGATCTGGCCTCTTAATTTCTGGCTGCATCTGTCATCTGTAGGCTGCGTTAAGAAGGGAGTCATCCATGATCTGTTTTTAAGGTTTTTTATTCGTAAAATTAATGCTAAATCTTTATTAAAGATGTATTTCAGAAATTGGATAATACCTAAAAATGTTTTATATTTAGGGCAAAGTCAAATATATATCAAAAGAATCTCTTCAAATTAAAAATGTGCTCAGTTTCCTTTTTTTACCTGTGTCTGTAGATTATTAGCATTACAAGAACATAGTTTTTTATCTGTCAGACTTTTCTAATAAGGATGGAATAGTCAGGGAACACTGGAATCAGAGTCCTGAAATTTGGCTCTCTTATATATCATTCCTCTTTGCTAAGAGCAAGTCACTTGTTTCTTGAGTCTCATTTACAAAATGGGATAATATCTACGCCTGTGTCCCAAGATTATAAGGAGCTAATAGACATGTGATTGTGGGTGTACTTCGAGAGCTGTAAAACAATATATAAATACAGGGTGGCATTGCATATTGCATCACTTTCTTTAACTAGGAGGGGTGAAATATCATGAAGGTAATAGGAAAGTATAGGCTTAAATAATGCTAGAAATTGCCAACCTCAGTCAAGGCTTGGTTTCCTAGTTTCTTGATGCTGTTTGTTTGCGTGTTTGATCCCATCACAACTTCTTAGACGACTCAAAAATTTTAGTACTAATAGATTTTAACTAAATCAACAGTAGTTTTTATATGGGGAAGTGTATTTAGTGCTCCAACTTGGGATTCTACCCTATGAAGAAAAACATATTTCTTCCTTGCACTGAAGGTGAAGAAACTCTCAGATCTAAACCAACACCCACCCTCATGTCCCTTTGTTCAATATTTGCCTTTTATTGAATGTCTCTGGGCTTTTGTCCATTTTGGATATTCTGTTTTCTCTGCCTGAGTTGTTTTCTTCTTTTCCTCTTTTGCCTTGCTAAAAATCCCTGTTGATCCTAAAACTCTTAGTTTACATTTTACTTTCTTTGGACATCTTTATCTATCCTCCCAAAACGAGTGGTTTGACTAATTGAAAATAGATATGCTTGTCAAGCTCAGATCACATACTCAGGTATCTCTCTTCCACTACCTAAGTTCCTTAATGGCAAAGTCTGTCTCTCATTCACTCATAATTCTCAGGGACAGGAGTAGTATCTCGTGTCTGCCATGTACTCTGAAATGTGTTGAAAGGATGGCTGCTGATAAATAAATCTTAATTTATGCATTGCAGCATAGCCAGTACTCTCTCTCTTTTTTTTTAATTGGGGTATAGTTGTTTTACAATGTTGTGTTAGTTTCTACTGCACAACGAAGTGAAGTAGCATTCCCTGTGCTATATAGCAGGTTCTCATTAGTTATCTATTTTATACATATTAGTTAGTGTATATATGTCAGTCGCAATCTCCCAATTCATCCCACCACCACCCCTTCCCCCCTTGGTGTCCATACATTTGTTCTCTGTGCCTGTGCCTGTATTTCTGCCTTGCAGACAGATTCATCTGTACCATTTTTTTAGATTCCACATATATGCATTAATATATGATATTTGTTTTTCTCTTTCTGACTAACTTCACTCTGTTTGACAGTCCCTAGGTCCATCCACATCTCTACAAATGACCCAATTTTGTCCCTTTTTATGACTGAGTAATATTCCATTGTATATATGTACCTCATCTTCTTTATCCATTTGTCTGTCAATGGGCATTTAGTTTGCTTCCATGACCTGGCTATTGTAAATAGTGCTGCACTGAACATTGGGGTGCATGTGTCTTTTTGAGTTATGGTTTTCTCTGGGTATATGCCAGTACTCTTTTAGGTAAGGAAATAACAGAAGGCCTCTCTGATGAGATGAGGCTTGAAGGAATTTCAGAAACAATCCATTTGGATATTTAGGAACCTTAAAGGAGAGGAGAAGTGTGGCTAGAATAAAGTTTGGGAGGAGAAAAGTAGGAAATAAGGTCAGAGATGTATAAAACCTTGTAAGCGTTGAGTGATTTTAATCTTTAATCTAAATATGAAGGGGATCCTTTGGGGAATGACATGACCTAATTTACTACCTTCCACAAGGTAAAGGTGCTTTGTTGGGAATGGTCCATAGTGGGTCAAAGGAGAAAGTGTCCATTAAGTGGTGGAGGTAATGAAAAGTTACTAGAATCTGGGTGTATTTTATAAGAACTTTTTGTTTCACCTTTGTTAAAAAATATTTCCTGCCGTGATAGTAATATAGTCTGTTGAATATAATTTTATCTTTTCTTTGAGTTATTCAGAATTTTGTACTGTTGAAGTTTGAGGTATATAAATGCAGAAGATACTTAAAATCTGTGATACAAATTCTTTTCCTGTTACTTGCATGTTTTTCTGTAATCTTGTTATTGGTGATAAACACCTCAATTAATTTAGCAAACAGGATCGATTTTCTTGTAATGTTAAATTCTTGAGATGTTAAATTCTAGTTTGTGAATATTTCATCTTTTTTAAAAAAAATCCTACTTATTAAAATTGTAATCATCTAACGTGGTATCAGTATGAGTACAGTATTAAGGGAGAATGATAGCAATGTTTTCTGAAGGTCTGTGGCAAAGGAACTGTTTAGAATTGATTCTTAAAGCACTGTGTAATTATTAAACAAAGTAAATTGTAAATAGAATTTTGCATTGAATTGACATTATTAAAACAACTCATGTTGCCTACTTTACATTTTCCAGGAACATCATTTACAGCGAGCTATTTCAGCACAGCAAGTGTTCAGAGAAAAAAAAGAGAGCATGGTCATTCCAGTTCCTGAGGCAGAGAGCAATGTCAACTATTACAATCGCTTGTACAAAGGAGAGTTTAAACAGCCAAAGCAGTTCATTCATATTCAGCGTAAGTTTGTTAATTCATTGTTTTCTGTTTGTAACTTAAATTTATCAGCCAGTGAAAAATCCTTTCTTTTTGCCCAAAGAGATTTTAATTTTTCATTTCATACGCACTGATTTATAGAAATGTTAAACATGAAAGAATAATATCCCTCTATGCTTACATCTCAACTTCAAGATCATTTGGAGTGTGAGTTGCATTTGGAACATTTGATAGTTATGTAGTATCGGATTTTCTGTAGCACTTACACTTTATTATACAGCTAAAAGGTGGTAGATTACCATACCCAAATAAAAATTTATTTTTCAAGGCCTAGTGGCAGTTATGCTGATTAGGGGCAAGTCTTCTAAATTTTTAGAATTAGATCCTACACTTATACCTTCATGTAGTTTTTATGGAATTCTAATTCTACCTCCTTTGATCCTCTTATTTTTCTCCCCATTGTTACTATTTAAATGATCACCATCTCTTGCCTTAAAATTATTTCACTGATCTCCTGACTGTTCTATTTACTATCCACCATATCCTATCCTTACCCTCTTCTAACCTGTCTTCTCCACAAGGTCCACTGGCACCAGAGTGGTCTTCCTAAAGTGTCCGTCTGGTCAAATCATGATGTGGCTTAAAATCCTACTGTTGTTCTTTATTCTACAATAGGAATTTTCAGCTAATTTTGCAGACAGAATGCTGGTGTCTTGGTATCTTGTCTGGCTGTGTTTAAAAAAAAACAACCTTTAGTAGTTTGTTAAAATAGAGATTCCAGGGCTGTGCTTCAGGCCTGCCTGTATGAGAATCTCTGGTTTGAAGCCTGGTAATAAGTATTTTTAAAAAGTTCTCCAGGTGATTCTGAAACATCTCCAGATTCAAGGCTGACTAAGATCTACTATTTTTCATCGATTCTAAGATGTGCCTTTGTCATATTTGAAATGAGATTACATCTTTAATTGCTTTTCTCGTGGATTAAAGTCTGGTTTGTCTAAAGAGAATTTCTACTTGTTTTTGCCAGGCATCTGGGGACCAACCTGAGACCACCTTAAAGTCTCTACTTGTTTATTTTGTTTTATTTGTTTGTTTTTGGGCCACACTGGTAGCTTTAGTTTTATTTGTTTGTTTTTTTAGACCACACAAGTAGGCTGTAGACCTGCTTGGAATTCAGTTCTGAGAGATTCTTCCCCCCCTCCTTTCACCTAAGGGCAAGTTGAGAAATACAGTTTCATGCTGTTCCTTTCTACATGGCTGTTTTATTTCTTTATCTTACGCTGAGGCTATTGCCCTTTGGTAGTATAGCTTTATGCAGGAGTACTCTATTACATTTATTGATAGACCCCAATATAAAGCTTTTTTTTTCTTTCTTGCAGTACATAAAGTAATGGTGCATCTTATATAGATTTGACAAAATTTAGTAATAGCCAGATTCTCTAATTCGAATACAAGGCCCTTGGTGATTTGTTACCTGCTACCCCTTTAACCTCATTTCCTGTTGCTCTTTCCCTCACTCTTTGCGTCATAGGGAATAACTTAAAATTATCCACATTTGCCTTGTTGTTTCACATTTCACATTTCCTTGCATATGCTATTCAAGTCTTCTTTCCCTTTCTGTAGCTTATTTAAGACCTAACTCCCTTTTGAAGCTTACCCTGATTTCTCATTCTACCTCTCTTCTTTGCTTATCTTAGTACCTTGTACATACCTCTAACAGAGGACTCAGCGTACTTGATTGCAATTGTTTGTAGCCATTCTTTCTCTCCTTTTAGACTGTGAGCTCCTTGAGGGCAGGGACTATGTTTTATTTTCCCTTTGTATCTTTAGTGTTAAATGCATGGCTTATAGATGCTCAATAAATGGCATGTTTGTTGACTGGTTCAATTGTTTTTAAATGGCTTAAAAGCCCTTAGGTGTCAAAACCATTTTCCAGAGACTTTTCCCCTAAGGATTCAAGAGAAATACACTTGCAAAAATTGTGTGATTTGTTTCCACTATGTCTTTGACTTTGAGTCCCTTTAGCATGTTGAATTTTCCTTGTCTTTGTATCAGGAATGAGATAGCTGTTCTTAATATGAATTTTAAGGATTTTTCAAGCCAACGTATCCCCTCCCCCCTTTTTCTGTATTTTAATAACAATGTAGCTGGACAATAGGACCATATGTAAAAGCCATTGTAGGAAACTGGAACCAGAAATTGGATGTAACCCATCTGGGTGGAGCCCATTAGATACAATAAACATTAATCTTGTGTTGTTTTTTTCATTTCATTTTATTCTATTGTTGTAATAAATGGAATAAAAATAATAGAAAATTATTTTAACTTTCATTTTTTCTCTTTTAGTCTGTCAGCATATATATTTTATATACTATACTAAATTGTAGTACACATACAATTTTTTTCCTGCCTTTTCTATATATATTTTAAGTTCCTCAGGTTTTTAGTCTCCTATTGTCATTTTCAATGTGTATATAATTTTCTATCAAATTTATATTCCATTATTTGCTTACCTCTATGCCTATTATTAACCTTAAGTTTATCTGTACTAAAATTTAAACTCGTTACTGTTGACTCTTTTTTCAAGGAAGCTTGATATAACTTCTTTCTAAGCCCTTGAATACAAGGAATTTCAGAAAATATTGCTCTGGATTTTTCTTTTTCTTCTTTTAAAGATAGATTTGAAAAAATCGCCTCCCATTTCCCTGGCTAGAAAAGCACAGTTGCCACAGTAGGGTGGCTTAGCTCAGGCCCATCACATTGCTTGCCTGGGCTTTGGCAGACACCTTTGTATTGGTCTGCCAAAGTATTGTATTGTATTGCTCTGCTCTAGTCTTTGTACCTTCCAGTCATCCACACTGCCACTATTGTGATTGATACCCATTTAGAATTTTTCAAAGACTCACTGTTGCCTGTGGGATAAAATTTTAACCTATTTGTATGGTGTTTAAGGCCCTCCTTTGTGCCTGTCCAGTCACAATTTGCTGTGTGTTCTTCCACCATGACATCAGCCTCATTGAAATGAACTGTTGGAGGTCTGTTTCCTCCACTAGACTGTAAGTTCCTCAGGAACAGAAGCTGCATCTCATTCTCCATACAGTCCTACACTACAGTCTCAGTACACCGCACCCCACCCCCCATTCCTCTAACCCTTCACACTTCCAGCTACAATAATAATGAGCTCCTTTTAGATCTCTGACTTATCTCTTATTTTTTCATGCCTCCAGGCCTTTACATAGCCCTTTACTTCTCTTCTCCTCTTTTTAAAATACAACTTGTTCTTCAAGGCTCGTCTTCAGGACTACCTTTAGGAGCCTTTTCCTGACCCCTCTAAGCAGAGTTCTTGGCACTGTTTACCTCAAGCCCTCCTGTGTTGTGTGCATCAACCACCTGCAGTTGTGATTGTTTGCCCTCTGTTGCTTCACTAGGTCATAAGGCTCACTGAGAGGAGGGACTTCTTCTTTCCCTTTTAATTTTACTGCTTACTGTAGTACCTAGCATATGATTAGGTATGCAGTTAAATATTTGCCAAATAAATAAATCAGTGAATGAATGGTGACGATATAAGCGTACACATCATGACTTTTTTGAGACATCGATCTCGTAGGACTCAAAATTATATACAGAATTAAATACAAGAATAAAATTATTGGTGTGTACAGTGAAATTGAGAGACCTGCTCTGTGGATCAGGTTAAAAATTGAGCTCACTTATTCGCCAACAGTGTCATTTTAGGACAAAAAGTATCTGCTAAGAAGGAGTTAGGAGTGGAATGACTCCAGTCTTGGTGTGGATGTGAGATAAACCTGCCTATTCTTTCCTGTCCCTTTTGGTACCAGTTCGCCATAGTAACCCATATTGGTATTCTGGGGAACTTATTTAATCACAACACATTGTGGTATTCTGACCAGGTCGAAAGCATCTTGGTGACCTGTAGTCATTGATGACCCAAGATACTCAAACTGTTCCTCATTTAAGCTAATTCTACACATTGGTCAGTTGTGTGACATACAGAAAATGCTACTTCTGTTTTACTTACTGTTATAACAAATTTACTTTGGGTACCTCAACCTAGATGTTAAAATTCTTTCATTCCTTTTGGAGTTTAAGAACTTCATTAAATTCAAGATCCAAACCTTTTTTTTTTTAAGGAAATGACTTTGTTTACATGGCAATAAATTCTTTATTTTGACCTCCCATTACCCCTTTTACTTCATACCATATTTTACAGTATCTCAGAATTTTAGAAAGTGAAGGAACTTAAGATATTGTTTCATAAGTATTCTGTAGATAATTTATGTCCAGTTTTGAACTCAATTAAATGCTTCTTTGAAACAGGACTCCTTTGCTTGTTTTGAAATGAAGGTTCACTTCCCCTTCTCGGTGCATTACTCCTACAAACACAGATCAGTAGAATGTCTAACCTGTTTCTTGGCTGAAAGAAAGAGTTCAGGAGAAAGAATTGGTGGGGTAGCACCCCTTGTTATCTGTCAGGCAGGGAGAGGAACCCACTCAAAGGAAACTGAATTCTGCTGTTTGTGTCTGCAGCCAACATCTTAAGCTCTGGGGAGGTGCCTGTCCATGTGTGTACACTGCTGTACACCTCAGTACACTTGAAACTGACTCCTCAGTTCAGTGAAGCTGGCCATTGTCACGTCTACAATTGGAAAAGAAGAAAAATTCCGCTTATTTAGTGTAAGGTGGACGTATGTATTCTACTAGGTTTTCAGCAAGAGTGAGACAGATGCTGATCTAACATCCAACTTTAATTTCATTATCCTTGGAATTTTTTTGCTGTTCTCCCTATTAAACAAAAATGATGATAACTGACCTTTTGCTTTGGCAGGGCAAATATGTTTTGATTGGAAAGAGTTGGAGAAGATACCAAATGAAGAGCATTGTTTTGTTTATACAGTAAAACTTTTTGGTGGAAAGGATGCATTCTAGGAACATCATTTCTTGTAAAAATGTCACTGGATATCTATTAAGAAATCAAATTGAGGGCTTCCCTGGTGGTGCAGTGGTTGAGAGTCTGCCTGCCAATGCAGGGGACATGGGTTCGAGCCCTGGTCTGGGAAGATCCCGCATGCCGCGGAGCGGCTAGCCCCGTCAGCCACAATTACTGAGCCTGCGCGTCTGGAGCCTGTGCTCCGCAACAAGAGAGGCCGCGATAATGAGAGGCCTGCGCACTGCGATGAGGAGTGGCCCCCACTTGCCGCAACTAGAGAAAGCCCTCGCACAGAAACGAAGACCCAACACAGCCATAAATAAATAAATAAAATTTAAAAAAAAAAGCAAAAGAAATCTGAATGAAGTATGGTCTTAAAAAAAAAAAAGAATAAATAGCCTTTAAAAAAAAAATCAAATTGAGCAGAAATGACATCACACATTTAAATAAATACCAGAAAAGCCATGCCACAAGTAAAGGAGTGGATTGTATCAGATTTGTGGACAACACATTCCAGGTGAAGCTAGATTCCAGGTTGAGGTGGTTAGAGGAGTGATAACAGGGGCAGTGAGCAAGGTCAGGCCCTGAGGGCAACCTGCATTCAGATTAGCTGGCTTTAAGGGTCTTCCTCTCTTCTCAAGATTGTGCTGAGCCTCCTGTCCTTGGATAAAGCTGTGAGTGTGGGCAGTAGTGCTAAAATGGTAGAGCAGTATCTGGGTAACTACTAATCCAGGAAAGGATGAGGAGCCCTAAAACTTAGAAAATTACATATTAAGTAAGTCCAGGTATTTGGGAAAACGAAATAATCATTTGACAGTCTGGGATAGAGACGTGAAAGAGAAGTCTGAGTACAAGGAGCATGCCCCTTGGGCCTATATGCATTTACTTATGTCCACTATTTTAAAAAAATTACCAAGGGCATTTTTCACAGAACTAGAACAAATACTTTTAAAATGTGTGTGGAAACAGAAAAGACCCTGAATAGCCAAAACAATCTTGAGAAAGAAGAACAGAGCCAGAGGAATCATGCTCCCTGAGTTGAGACTATACTACAAAGCTACATTAATCAAAACAGTATGGTACTGGCACAAAAACAGACATGTAGATCAATGAAACAGGATAGAGAGCCCAGAAATAAACCCACTTGCTTATGGTCAATTAATCTACAACAAAAGAGGCAAGAATATACAATAGAGAAAAGACAGTCTCTTCAATAAGTGGTGTTTGGAAAACTGGACAGCTACTTGTAAAAGAATGAAATTAGAACATTCTCTAACACCATATACAAAAATAAACTAAGAATGGATTAAATGTAAGACTGGATACTATAAAACTCCTAGAGGAAAAAATAGTTAGAACACTCTGACCTAAATTGCAGCCATATATTTTTGGATGCGTCTCCTAAAGTAAAGGAAATAAAAGCAAAAATAAACAAATGGGACCTAATTAGACTTAAAAGCTTTTACACAAGAAAGGAAACTACTGACAAGATGAAAAGACAACCTACTGAATGGGAGAAAATATTTGCAAATGATATGATCAATAAGGGATTGATATCCAAATATATAAACAGCTCATACAACTCAGCATCAAAAAAACAACCTGATTTATAAATGGGTAGAAGGGGACTTCCCTGGTGGTCCAGTGGTTAAGACTCAGCACTCCAATGCAGGGGACGCGGGTTCAGTCCCTGGCAGGGAAACTAAGATCCCACCTGCTGCCTGGTGCGGCCAAAAAAACGGGGGGCGGGCAGAAGAACTGAATAGACATTTTTCCAAAGAGGACATGCAGATGGGCAACAGGCACATGAAAAGATGATCAACATCACTAATCATCATGGAAATGCAAATCAAAACCACAATGAGGTGTCACCTCACACCTGTCAGAATGGCTGTCGTCAAAAAGAAAACAAATAACAAACGTTGGTGAGGATGTAGAGAAAAGGGAACCCTCCTACACTGTTGTTGGGAATGTAAATTGGTGCAGCCACTGCGGAGAACAGTATGGAGGTTTCTTAAAAAGCTAAAAATAGAACTACCATATGACCCAGCAATACCAATCCTGGGTGTATATCTGAAAAAAACCAAAACACTAATTCGGAAAGATACATGCACCTCAATGTTCATAGCAGCATTATTTACAGTTGCCAAGATATGGAAGCAACCTAAGTGTCCATAAACAGATGAATGGATAAAGAAGATGTGGTATATATACACAATGTAATACTGCTGAGCCATAAAAAAAAGTTTTAGGAGCATGCTCCCAAGACCTTGTAATTAAGGGAGCCAGAATTTGAACCAGGCAGTCAGATTCCAGAATCCATGCTTTTTTTTTTCTTATAGTTTTATTGAGATATAACTGACATACAGGACTGTATAAGTGTAACGTGTACAGCATAATGATTTGCCTTACACGTATTTTGAAATGATTACCAGAATAAGTTTAGTTAATATCCTTCACTTCATATACAGGAAAAGAAAAAAGAATAAAAATATTTTTCCCCCTGTAATGTGAACTCTTAGGATTTACTCTCTTAACAGCTTTCATATGTAACATAGAGCCATGTTAACTACAGTCATCATGTTGTACATTACATCCCCAGAACTTACTTATCTTATAACTGGAAGTTTGTACCTTTTGACCACCTTCATCCAGTTCTCCCTCCCCCAGCCTCCCACCTCTGGTAATCACAAATCTGATCTCTCTTTCTATGAGTTTGGGGTGGGGGCTTGGAAATGTTTTTTTTTATATCTACTTCTAAGTGAGATCATACAGTATTTGCTACCTTTCTCTGTCTGACTCAATTCACTTAGCATAATGCCCTCAAGGTCCATCCATAATGCCCGTAAATGGGCAGGATTTCCTGCTTTTTAATGGCTGAATAATATTCCATTGTACCACAACTTTCATTTGTCGATGGGCACTTAGGTTGTTTCTATGTCTTGGTTATTGTAAATAAGGCTGCTGCAAACATGGGGGTGCATATATCTCTTCAACACAGTGTTTTCATTTCCTTTGGCTTATTCCCAGAAGTGGGGTTGCTGAATCATATTGTAGTTCTATCTTTAACTTTTTGAGGAACCTCCATACCGTTTTCCATAGTGGTTGTATCAATTTGCATTCCTACTGACAGTGCACAAGGGTTCCCTTTTCTCCACATACTTACCAGCATTTGTTATCTCTTGTCTTTCTGGTGCTGGTCATTCTAACAGGCATGCGGTGATATCTTGTGATTGTGATTTGCGTTTCCCTAATAATTAGTGAGGCCGAGCATCTTTCCATGTACCTGTTAGCCATTCATGTATCTTCGTTGGACAAATGCCTGTTCAGGTCCTTTACGTATTTTTAAGTGGATTAATGGGTTTTTTAAAAAACATTTTTAGATTTACAAAAAATTGAGCAGATAGTACAGCGAATTCCCATATACTACCTCCTGCACACACGCATGCACACACACAATTTCCACTATTATTATCTTGCATTAATGTGGTACATTTGTTACAGTTAATGTAGTCAGTACCTTATTAACTGAAGTCCATACTCTTTGGTGTTTGTGTTGTACAGTTTTATGGATTTTTAAAAATCCATGTCATAGATCCACCATTACATTATCCTATAGAATAGTTCAATTACGATAAAAACTCCGTGTATTTTCACCTATTCATTCCTTCAAATCCCTGGCAACCACTGATCTTTTTGCTCTCTCTGTAGTTTTGCCTTTTCCAAAATGTAATACAGCTGAAATTATACAGTACATAGGCTTTTCAGACTGGCTTCCTTAACTTATCAGTTTGCATTTAAGATTCTTCTAATTTTTTTTTGGCTTGATAGTTTTTTTTTAATCATTGAATAATATTCCATTATATGGATAATTCAGAGTCTGTTTATTCATTTACCTATTGAAGGACACCTTGGTTGCTTCCGGTTTTGGGCAATTAATGAAAAATGTACTCTAAGTAATAGCATGATTTTATGTGGACGTAAGTTTTTATCTCTTTTGGGTAAATACCTAGGAGTGCAATTGTTGGTTTGTACAGTAAGGCAGTGTTTAGCTTTGTAAGAAACTGCCAAACTGACTTCCAAAGTGGCTATTCCATTTTGCATTTCTGCCAGCAGTGAACGAGAGCTCATGTTGCTCTGTATCCTCATCAGCTTTTGGTATTGTCAATTTTAGAATTTTAGCTATTCTAATAGGTATGTAATGGTATCTCATTATTTTAACTTGTAATTCCCTAATAACCTAGGATGTTGAGTACCTTTTCATATCATTAATTGCAGTTTGTATATCTTCCTTGGGGAGGTGTCTGTTGGATCTTTTACCCATTTTTTAATTGGGATCTTTGTTTTCTTACTGTTGAATTTTAAGTGTTCTGTGTGTATTTTGGAGTCCTTTATCAGATACGAGTTTTTTAAATATTTTCTCCCAGTCTGTGGCTTTCTTTTCATTCTTTTAATAGTGTCCTTCATAGAGGAGAAGTTCTTAATTTTAAAGAGGTCCAACTTAATTTTTTTCTTTCATGGATCTTGCTTTTGGTGGTATTTCTGAAATTTCATCACCAAACAAAAGAGCGTCTAGATTTACTCCTATGTTACTTTCTAGTAGATTTATAGGTCTGTTTTACATTTAGGTCTGTGATTCATTTTGAGTAAATTTTTGTGAAGGGTGTAAGGTCTGTGCCTAGATTCATCTTTTTTAATATGGATGTCCAGTTGTCCCAGCACTGTTTGTTGAAAAGACTATTCTTTTTCCATTGAATTGTCTTTGCTCCTTTGTCAAAGATCAGTTGCGTGTATTTGTATGGGTCTATTTCTGGACCCTCTATTCTCTTCCACTGATCTTTTTGTCTGTTTTTTGGTCAATAGCACACTGTCTGAATTCCTGTAGCTTCATAGTAAGTCTTGAAGTCAGTCCTCTGACTTTATTCTTCTTCAGTATTCTGTTGACTATTCTGGATTTTTTTGCTTCTTCATATAAACTTGAGAATCACTTTGTCAATACTGATTGATACACAAAATGACTTGCTGGGATTTCGATTGAGATTGTGTTGAATCTTTAGATCAAGTTGGAAAAAGCTGATGTGTTAACCAAATTGAGTCTTCCTACCCATAAACATGACTGTCCTTCCATTTATTTAATTCTTTGATATGTTTCTTTTTTTTTTTTTTTTTTGCGGTACATGGGCCTCTCACTGTTGTGGTCTCTCCCGTTGCGGAGCACAGGCTCCGGATGTGCAGGCTCAGCGGCCATGGCTCACGGGCCCAGCCGCTCCGTGGCATATGGGATCCTCCCAGACCGGGGCACGAACCCGTATCCCCTGCATCGGCAGGCGGACTCTCAACCACTGCGCCACCGGGGAGGCCCTTTTGATATGTTTCACCAGAGTTTTGTTGTTTTCCTCATGTAGAACTTTTACATATCTTGTTAGATTTGTACCTTAATGTTTCATTTTTTTGGATGCTAAGGTAAATGGTTTTGTGTTTTTAGTTTCAAATTCCACTTTCTCATTGCAGTATATAGGAAAGTGTTTGACTTTTGTATATTAACTTTGTATTCTGCAACCTTGCTATAATCACTTAGTTCCAGGAGTTTTTGGTCAGTTCTTTAATAGAATGTATATACATATGTACATAGACAAGCTTATCATCTGTGAACAAAGACAGTTTAATTTCTCCTTTCCCAGTCTTTATAGCTTTCGTTTCCTTTTTTTTTTTTTTGTCTTACTGCATTAGCTGGGACTTCTGGTACAACGTTGAAAAGCAGTGGTGAGAGGGGACATCCTTGCATTGTTTCTGATATTGGTAGGAAAGCTCTTAGATTCACACCACTAAGTATGATGTTTGCTGTAAGTTTTTTGTAGATGTTCTTTATCAAGTTGAGATTTCCCTCTATTCCTAGTTTGCTGTCAGTTTTTATCATGAATGGATGTTGGATTTTGTTAAATGCTTTTTAACAGAAAAGCATTTTTTTGTTAAATGCTTTTTCTGCATTATTTCTGCATCAATAATCTAATCTTCCACCTGTGGGAACTGTAAAAGGAAGAGCAAATTAAATCCAAAGTAAACAGAAGAAAAGAAATAGGATAAGAAATAGAGCAGAAATCTACTGATACCAATAGAGTTTTGATTTTTGGTTTGACCGGAAACCAAAATAGAGCAGAAATAATTATATCTATTGATATAATTTTGATTTTTTTCTTTGTTGATGTGGTGGATTACATTCATTGATTTTTTCCCAGCTTTGCATACCTGTGATAAATCTCACTTGGTTATGGAGTATAATTCTTTTTATACATTTTTAGATTCGATTTTATTGAGGATTTTTGCTTCTGTGTTCGTGAGAGATATTGGTCTGTAGTTTTCTTGTAATGTCTTTATCTGATTTTGGTATTAGGATAATGCTGGCCTCATAGAATGAGTTAGGAAGAATTCCCTCTGCTTCTATCCTCTGAAAGACATTGTAGAGAATTGATACGATTTCTTCCTTAAATGTTAGGTAAAATTCACCAGTGAGCCCATCTGTGCCTGGTACTTAAAGTTTTGGAAGATTATTAATTATTGATTCAATCTCTTTAATAGAGACAGGCCTATTCAGATTGTATATTTTTTCTTGTGTGAGTTTTGGCAGATTGTGTCTTTCAAGGAATTAGTTCATTTCATAAAGGTTATCAAATTTGTGGGCATAGAATTGTTCACAGTATTCTTTGACCATCCTTTTAATGTCCTTGGATTCGGTAGTGATGCTCCCTGTTTTTAAATTTCTGATATTAGTAATTATGTTCTGTCTCCTTTTTCCTGAGTTAGCTTGGCTAGAGCCTTATTGATTTTACTGATCTTTTCCAAAAACCAGCTTTTGGTTTTGTTGATATTTTTCTCTATTGATTTCCTGTTTCCACTTTCACTGATTTCTGCTCTATTTCTTACTCTATTTCTTTTCTTCTGCTTACTTTGGATTTAATTTGCTCTTCCTTTTCCAGTTCCCACAGGTGGAAGATTAGATTATTGATTTTAGATCTTTCTTCTTTTCTAATATGTGCATTCAATGCTTAAATTTTCTTCTAAGCACTGCTTTTTTACATCCCACAAATTTTGATGAGTTACATTTTCATTTAGTTCAAAATCTTTTAAAATTTCTCTTGATATTTCATCTTTGACCATATTTATAAGTGTATTGTTTAATCTCTAAGTATTTGGGGATTTTCCAGCTTTGCTTCTCTTATTGATTGCTAGTTTAATTCCATTGTGATGTGAGAGCAGATATTGTATGATTTTTATTCTTTTAAATTTATTAAGGTGTTTTTTTATGTCCCAGGATGTGGTATCTTGGTCAGTGTTCCCTGTGAGCTTGAAAAGAATGTGTAATCTGTGTTGTTGGATGATGTGGTCTATGGATGTCCATTATATCCATAATATGATTGATAGTGGTGTTGAGTTCAGCCATGTCCTTACTTCCACGTTATCTTTTTTTCCACGTTATTTTTTTGTTTTGAACCCTTTTAGAGTAAGTTACAGAGGTCATGCTCTTTGTCTATGAATACTTAAGTGTGTGTTTCTTAAAAACATATTCTTTTACATAACCAAAGCACAGTTATCAAAATCAGTAATTGCCACTGCAATTACCTAATCTGTTCACCTCATTTGTATTTTAATAATTGCCCCAGTGATATTCTTTATAGTGAAGGAAAACTTCAGATGATACGTTGCATCCAGCCATCACATGATGGCTTTGGGCTATTCCTAAATCTTTTTGTGCATCATGCCACTGACATTTTTGAGTACAGGCCAATTATTTTGTGCAGTGTTCCTCAATTTGGGTTTGCCTGTTTCCTGGGATTTGATTCAGGTTAAAATGGGTGTTTTTGTTTTGTTTTTTAAATATTTATTTATTTGGCTTCTCTGGCATCTTTGGTGCAGCATGCGGTATCTTCATTGCGGTGTGCAGGATCTTTAGTTGCGGCATGTGGGCTCTTAGTTGCAGCATGTGGGATCCCTGACCAGGGATCGAACCCAGGCCCCCTGCATAGGGAGCTCAGAGTCTTAACTGCTGGACCACCAGGGAAGTCCCTAAAATGGGGTTTTTATTGTTGTTTTTTTGTGGTAAAAAACACATAACAAATTTTCTCTATTAACACTTTTTAAGTATACATTACAGTATTGTTAACTATGTACACATCATTGTACAACAGATCTCTAGAATTTTTTTTAATTTATTTATTTTATTTATTCATTTTTGGCTGTGTTGGGTCTTTGTTGCTGCGTGCGGGCTTTCTTTGTTGCAGCGAGCGGGGGCTACTCTGTTGTGGTGTGCAGGCTTCTCATTGTGGTGGCTTCTCTTGTTGCGGAGCACTGGCTCTAGGCATGCGGGCTTCAGCAGTTGTGGCATGCAGGCCTAGTACTTGCGGCTCACGGGCTCCAGAGTGCAGGCTCAGTAGTTGTGGCACATGGGCTTAGTTGCTCCATGGCATGTGGGATCTTCCTGGACCAGGGATCGAACCTGTGACCCCTGCATTGGCAGGCAGATTCCTAACCACTGTGCCACCAGAGAAGTTCTAGAATTTTTTATTTTGTATAACTGAAACTAAACAATTCCCTGTTAACACCCTCCCCGCAGTACCTGACAACCACCATTCTTGTATCTGTGAATTTGTCTACTTTAAGTGGAATCCTGTGGTATTTGTCTTTTTGTGACTGGCTTATTTCACTTAGCATAATGTCCTTGAAGTTCATCCATGTTGTAGCATATGACAAGATTTCCTTCTTTTTTAAGGTTGAATGATATTCCATTGTATGTATATACCACATTTAGTTTATACATTCATCTGTTGATGGACATTTTGGTTGCTTCCATATCTTGGCAGTTGTAAATAACATTGCAGTGAACATGGGTGTTCACATATCTCTTTGAGATCCTATTTTCAGTTCTTTTGGATATAGGCACAGAAGTGTGATTGCTGGGTCACATGGTAATTCTACTTTTAATATTTGAGGAAACTTCATATTTTTTCCACAGTGGCAGCACCTATTTTATCATCCTACCAACAATGCACAGGGTTCCAATTTCTCCACTTTCACCCCAAGTGTAATTTTTTGTGTTGTGTTTTATTTTAGAAGTGACCGTCCTAATGAGGGTGAGATGACATCTCATTGTAGCCTTGTGTTTCCCTAATGTTTAATGATGTTGAGCATCTTTTCATATGCTTGTTGGCTATTTGTATATCTTCTTTGGCAAATTGTCTATTCATATCCTTTAAATCGGTTATTTGGTTTTTTGTTCTTGAGTTGTAGGAGTTCTTTATATATTCTTACATAAAGATATATGTTATACCCTTATCAGATATATGTTTTGCAAATATTTTCTCCCACTCCATATTTTCACTCTTTAGATTGTTTCCTTTGCTGTGCAGAAGTTTTTAAGTTTGATGCAGTCCCATTTGTCTATTTTTGCTTTTGTAGCCTATGCTATTGCTGTCATATTCAAGTAATCATAGACAAATCCAGTGTCACAAAGTTTTCTGCCTTTTTTTCTTCTAGGAGCTTCAAGTTGATGTTTGTTTATGATGTAAGATAAGTGTCCATCTTCATATTTTGCATGTGGATTTCCAGTTTTCCCAACACCATTTGTTGAAGAGACTATCCTTTCTCCACTGTTTAGCCTTGACACCCTTTTTGATCATTTGGTCGTATACATAATGGTTTATTTCTTTGCTGTCTGTTCCATTGGTCTGTATGTCTGTCTTTATGGCAGCCACACTGATTTGATTATTGTGTCATTGCAATATGTTTTGAAGTCTAAAATGTGTATTTTAAAATGAGATATATCTACCATAGGGCTGATTTTTGAAAAGAATATTTGGTGAAATCTTCTTTAGTTAAAGAGTCTCTTTTTGTAAAGGAAATTATTCATTGTTCTCTAATTCATGTTTTATACGTTTGGATTTTTTCAGATGTATTAAGATTTCTATTTTAAATCTTTCTGATATCTTCTGTATACTGAGTTTACTTCCTTGTCCATTTAATACTTTGCTAACATTAAAACAAGTCTCTTTATAAGAATACTGCTGTTTAGGGCTTCCCTGGTGGCGCAGTGGTTGAGAGGCCGCCTGCCGATGCAGGGGACACGGGTTCGTGCCCTGGTCCAGGAAGATCCCACATGCCGCGGAGCGGCTAGGCCCGTGAGCCATGGCCGCTGAGCCTGTGCGTCCGGAGCCTGTGCTCCGCAACAGGAGAGGCCACGACAGTGAGAGGCCTGTGTACCACAAAAAAAAAGAATACTGCTGTTTAATTTCTCAAGTTCCTGACCATTTAGTGGGCTAGAGAGATATGTTCTCTTTCTGTGACTTATTTATTATTTTACACTATAGATATTAATAGAATGTGTGTTCTTACTGATATAAAATATATAATTGTAGAATTAGTTTGTACTAATTAAGCCAAGATAATGAGTGAACCCAGATGTCTGAGTGAGGCTTTTTGTCCTCCTACTGTACTTGTTGAAAGATTGGTTGAGAGTGAATGAGAAAGATAAGAGGTTTGAACAGGAGAATCTGAGGATCACAGTACATAGGGATCACAGACCCAGAATATTTTCTTAAAACACAAAATTGTTTTTAGAGTCGCAAAGTGACATGATTTTACTTTATCTTTAAATAGATAATGCATTTAGAATATTCCAAAATAAAAATATACAAAAACAACTTCATCCCTCTCTACCCTCTACTCCAGTCACCCTCCCCTTATAAGTAACCACTTTTATTAGTCTATCTATTCCTTTAGGGTTTTGTTACACAAATTGAAGTACATAGGAAATTATATTCTTATACCCCTTCTTACAGAAAAATTAGCACACTGTATGTACTTTTTAGCATATTTTGTGTGTGTGTGTGTGTAAGAGTATAGTCTAGAAATTATCCTGTATCAGCATGTAGAGTGTGTCCTCACGCCTTTTTACTGCTGCATGAGTAGTCCTTTGTGTTTGGGATGTGCCAGTTTATTATCCAGTTTCCTATGGAAGGAAACTTGGATTGTTTCCAGTCTTTTGTTATTACAAATAGTGCTTCAGTGAATAATTTTGAATATAAAGAATTTCATAAAGGTACGATTATATCTTTTTCTTACAGAAGTTATCAAATTGCCCTCTGTAAGGGTTATACCAGTTTGTATGTCCACTAGCGAAGTATGAGAGAGCTTGTTTCCCCATATCCTGGTCAAAAGATTGCTTTTGAATTTTTTGATTTTTGCCAGTTTGGTAGGTAAGAAATGATACACCTCAGTGTATCAGTAGTAATTTTTTAAAAATAAACTTTTGATTTTGGAAAAATTTTAGATTTACAGGAAAGTTATGAAGGTAATACAGAGTGTTCCTGTATACCTCTCATCCAGTTTCAGTTTCCTCTAATATTATCATCATGCATTACTGTGGCACATGTTTGAATCTAAGAAATCATATTGGTACGTTATTATCATTGCCTGAAACCCAGACTTTACTCTGATTTCTCAGTATAGTTTTAATTTGGATTTCTTATTATGAATGAGGTTGAAGGTCTTTTCATGTGTTTAGAATCCATTAGCATTTTTATGTCCTGAACTGTTACTTGCCCAGCTGTCTATTGAGTTGTTACAAAACACAGGAGGAAGAATCTGAAGGAGGAGAAAAGAGAAGACTAATAAGAAAAAGCATAATTTGAGGGAGAATAAAGGGATCATTATCTTTATACACCTTTTTTTTTTTTAAATCAGTATCACACCCCCTGGGTCCTATCTAATATCATTAGGCTCTTTCCCCTCTCTAACTATGAAAATCTCTACCTGAAAATTCAGAGTATCCACTTACCGATTCTCATGGTCTGCGGTTCCCATAGTTGTAGTCATTGCTACTGATTTTGACCAGTAATACTTTTTTTATATATAAAAAGTGAATTCTTCAAAGTGGGAGAGGAATGTAGTTTGTTGGCTAGTCAGCAGAAAGACTACGAGAATAATCCTGATTATAGTATAAACCTGGACCTCCTTATAGAATAAATTAGTTGGTAGACGGCCTTGGGTCACTATATAGTCTTGTAAAAAGTGGCCTTGAACTCTTCTGCACTTCACTTTCTTTTTCTGTACATTGGGAAGAAAGTGTAAGTAAGGTCTCTACTCAAGTCTTATAACAGTAGGAAATCTTGGAGAATCAAAGTCAAGAATTCTGACTTTATCAGGATTCATATGATCTCTTGGTACAACATTTAGAACAGCTAGATTTGGAGGTTATCAGAACCTTGGAGAGCTCCAAGCAGAGGAGGAGATGGTGCTTGGGTTGTTTCTGAACTTTGAGATATACTAGTTCATCATTAAGTATCTTTGAAATTTATTTGAAGCCTGAGGATCTTAACAATACAAGAATTTTTAAAATTCATTGTATTTCACATTAGGAATAAGTAAAGTTTATAATCTTTTAAGAGTGAAGACTTGGGTTTAGGTTAGAGGTCTTCAAAATGTTGTCCAGCATCACTTGGGAACTTGTTAGAAATACAAATTCACAAGGCACACTCCAGATCTACTGGGTCAGAAACTGGTCATCAAGCTCAGCAATCTGTTTGATTCAATCAGATGATTCTGGGAATGCTTAATTTTGAGAAACACTGTTTTAAAGGCTTTGATGCTACTTATGTCAAGGAGAGACTTATGAGCCTTTGTCAGATCCCTGGACTTCCTTAGAGTTAAGTATATGGGATCTTAGGAAGATGTCTTATTCCAACTGCTTCCTAGTTCATAGGTCTGCCTGGTCAGAGCCCACTTTAGTGTACACTGGGTTCCATTTAACTGAGATTTAGATATGCAATAGCATTGCTGATGCTAGATTTGTAAAACTCTTCAACTCTACTTTAAAAATATATATATATATTTTATATATGTGCATACAGCTTCTGTGGACATATGGTTTTGAATTTTTGTCCTACTATTTGAAGGTACATTGGAATCATACAGCCTCCTACCCAAACTCATTATTGATAATTTATGTCTTTTGTAGTTAAGCATATTCTCTTTTTTCCTGCTACCCTCTCTGTCTGGAATTACCTTTCACCACTTTCTCTATGCTTTATGGTGTTGTTATCTATTTTAATTTAGCAGGGAGCCTGTTACACATGTTGTACATGTTGTATAGTCAGTGTTTGTTGTTACTGGGTTCAAAGGATTAATAAACATAATTTTGGAAAGTTGTATAAGAAAGGAAATGCAGAGCTGGAAGAAGAGGTAGACTAGAGCGTTTTTAAGTGAATGACCCTCTTATAAGTGTTACTGTTAATACTTTAAAAGAAGAACCTTTACAAAACAAGGTGCACTAGTGCCTCTGTCTTATTTTGTTGCTTGCATCAAAGGGATTGGGGGAAAAAAGAAAGAAAGAAAAAAAAAAGAAACAAAAAGGGGTTGGATGTTGGCAAATAGTGTCCAGAAGTAAGCATTTTTGAAATTTGAAGGTGCATGAAAGGAGCTTTGTATAATGTTGCTTCTTTTTATGTTAAAAAAATTATCATTGATGATTCATAAGTAAATGTTGGACATTTGCTAGATGTAAAATAACTTTAAGTGGGAAAGTCCTATTAGAGTTCATTCTCATTTTAATTTTTATTGTTTGTTTTTAACAAATCCTTGAGTGCGTGGTGCACTGGGTTCGCAGTATCTTCTTTTACATGCACTGTAGTCAACTGGCATTTGTTTTATTTGTAAATTAATCTTTTTTATCTTTGGTTATTAAATGTATGTAATTTATTATCTTAATCATTTAAGTCCATGGCTGAACAAAAACAGTCTTTTAATTTATTTCCCGTTGACAGTCAAAGAACTTTTTATTACAGCTATTATGATTAGAAGGGTTTAATTTAGCATCTGTGTGGTGTAGTGGGAGAAGCACTGAGCTCTGAGTCAAGACCCTGAAACCTGTGCTCAACTCACCAAAGTTCATAACCTCAGTTTTCTGATCTGTAAGATAAGATGTTTCCAACTCTAGGTCATGCAACTTTTTATTATTTGTAAACTTTTTTGTTTTGTCTTGCTTTTTAATATGACCCTAGTGTACTAGAAAAAGAAAAAAGGTAACAAGGAGATTTGAAAGAGAAAATTCAAAATGGATTCCAGGAATAAGAAAAAAAATTTTTTTAATGAAAATTATCCAAAGTTTACTTTATGACAGTGAGATTTTTACTGTATTAAATATTGTTGAGTAAACATTTTTTAGTTATGTAATTTTCCTCCACACCTGTTGTTTTTCCACCAACACAAGGAAAGGGAATTACATGATTAATTGAACATTGGGGTTCTGGTCTGCAACTACCCTTAGGAACTATTACTTTTTGTTTTTTTTGGCTGCGGTGGGTCTGTGTTGCTGCATGCAGGCTTTCTCTAGTTGCGGCGAGCGAGGGCTACTCTTCTTTGCGGTGCACGGACTTCTCATTACAGTGGCTTCTCTTGTTGTGGAGCACAGGCTCTGGGCACGTGGGCTCAGTAGTTGCAGCACATGGGCCCTAGAGCACACAGGGTTCAGTAGTTTTGGCGCATGGGCTCAGTAGTTGTGGCTCACGAGATCTAGAGCACAGGCTCAGTAGTTGTGGCACACAGTGTTAGTTGCTCCGTGGCACATGGGATCTTCCCGGACCAGGGATCAAACCCATGTCCCCTGCATTGGCAGGCGGATTCTTAACCACTGCACCACCAGGGAAGTCCCAGAACTATTACTCTTTAAGATTTTTACCCTCTGTTTACTAGAGAAGAGTAACTACTATATAATTTGGGTAAAGGTAATTGGAGTCTAGATCTCCCAGCATATTTTGTTTATTCTAGTTTTCCTCTTGACAGGTTGCACATAGATTTAAAAAATTTTTTTACAATCTTGAGTATTCCCGTTCTTCCTGTTGTTAGAACCTAGCACATTATAGACCCTTAATGATATATGTTGATCTTCAGAGAAAATAAACTCATAAGGAAAGGAATCTGAAAGCATAGTAATAAATATTGTCTCCATTCTCATGGCCTTTAGTGTCTGCAGCCTTTTTTTTTTGATTCCTGTTCAGAAGACAAGCAACTTTAGGTTTAAAAAAATGTTCCCTAATAAAAATGGAGTAATTTTTTTTGTTTTTTTTTTGTGGTACGCGGGCCTCTCACTGTTGTGGCCTTTCCCGCTGCGGAGCACAGGCCCCGGACGTGCAGGCTCAGCGGCCATGGCTCACGGGCCCAGCCGCTCCGTGGCATGTGGGATCTTCCCAGACCGGGGCACGAACCCATGTCCCCTGCATCGGCAGGCGGACTCCCAACCACTGCGCCACCAGGGAAGCCCCAAAATGGAGTAATTTTGATAATAAAAAAACATTTAAAATCAGGAATTGCTGTTCTCTTGTTTATATCACTTTATCTACATGTGAAACTGTTTTAAATGTCAAGAGTATTGTTTATGGTTTGTTCCTGTTTCAAATTGAAGAAAAAAAACGTGTGGATGAGTGAATTTTTAGGTGAAAATTTTTTCTTTAATATGAAAGTAAACTTAATTGTTAGAGGTGTGGAAGAAGAAATATACAAGATACTGACTCAGTGTAAGAAGCAGCTGTCAAACAATACATCTGTCTGCCCCTTCACTGGAAGTATTCAAGGTGGATTGGACAGCCCTTTTTTTTCTCCTTCTTAGTAACTTTATTGTGATTTTAGACAATTACTTTTTATCATAATAACTGTCTGTTGGGGTTTGTTTGGTTTTTGAACTAAGATGGGAGGGAGAAGGGTCTGCCTCTGTGGGCCCTGATCTTCCTTAGATGGAACTCCAGTTTCTCACTCTTGAGCACATAAAGCAATCTGCTTAGCCACTAGACTACATTGGCCAGACCTTGAAGCGAAGCTCTCAGGAAGCTTTGTCTGCTGTGGAGGAGGAACTCCTTCAGAAATTTTCCTTCTTAATCATATTTGTTTTAAATTTTTTGGCTGCTTTTGCTTAAATTTTCTTCTTAGGAGTCAGCTTTGCCCCTTGTGACTCAGGGACAGTGCATAGTGGGACTTGTACCTTTGCTAGGTATTGTATGCTATTGATGAGTACAATTCAGTTTCTCATTAGGGTCTTGGTGCAGACCAGCTTATTATTAGATGCATTGTAGACCACACAGATGACCCTAGTTTGCCCATTGTTTTACAAGATCTGCCTATTACTCTATGGTGTGTGGAAGGAAGAAATGCAAAGCCTTCTGGTCTTCAGATTTGTAAACTGCTCTCCTGTCCCTCTGCAAGTTGAAAGTGAGGATATGTACATAGGTAACCAGTGTATAGAGCTTCTTCAGCAAATCTTCATGTTAATGATGTTTTCTGAATAAACAAGCCCAAATATGGTTGGGTGCATTCCTAATCTTTTAGTCCAGACAGCTTTGTTGAGCTTGTTAGCAGTATACACATGAGGTGTTTCCATCTCCTTCATGGTGAGTTTTCAGATTTCTCGATATATGAGGTGTATGTTCCATGGATGTGATTGTGAATATTGGTAGTGTATTCTCTGGTCACTCTCTTTTTGATGGCAGGATGGCCTTTTTTCTCTTTATTTCCTAGAGCCACGTTGCCTGGGACCTGGTAGGAAAGGAAGAACATGAGGGATATTGCCAGGCTTGTTTTAAAAGGGTTTACTCATTTGGAATGGAAATTGAATCGTTCTCATCAGTAGCACACAGTATCCATCAGGGGTGCAATTCCCTTCCAAAGAACTAGAATTCAGAAATATGTACCCAAGTTAACCTCTTTACTGCCAGTATCCAAAAGGAGCATGATATATAGCCATACCGCTCCTCTAAATCAGAGGACAGAAAAGATATAAACTGGGATATCGTCATGTAATTCAAAGGATATACTATAATACTTTGTTAAGACGAACAAACAGTATTCTAAGCCCCACCTGAGCCAGGTGCTTGACAGATGTGGAGCTGAGTGGTACTGGGAGGACTGCTTTCCACACTTCCATCTCTGGACACAGCCCACGCCTTACAACACCTTGGCAGGTATCTGACAATTCCCAGGCTCAGCTGCAAGCAGCTGCATTGCTGGACCGGTTCTGGAGTTGAATAGTTTTGGAACTAACCAGATGTAGGAGAGACTTGGGATGCACTGCGGGAGAAATAAAATAAGTAATGATTTTTAAACACACACACACACACACAAAATGTTCTAAGCCCAGTGACCACCAGGTATGTGTGTTTAAAATCTTGAGAGACGGAAAGTTCTTTAAAATCTTGAGAGACGGAAAGTTCTTTTCCTATACAGGAGTGTTTACAAGTATAAGTCAATACTGTCATACTCCAAATGAGGAACTACAGACAGGGATTCATCTCTTCATCTACTATACCTAGCTTTCTACCTAACGTATTAAGTAAGCACTTAATAAATTGAATTAGTACTAAACCAGGATTTTGTATGTTTTACAAACATCTTTTGATTTACTCTGTAAACTGTTTCTGTGATACATGTAGGAGGTAGGTATTATTTCTAGACAGTACTAAGTATATCCATATTTTTGGTAGCATAAGCAAGAAATGGTAGTAGGAAATTATAAAATCCTTCTTGCGCTTTCTAGAGATGGATGGTGGTGATGATTGCACAGCATTGTGAGTGTACCTAATATCACTAAGCTGTACACTTAAAAATGGTTAAGATAATAAATTTTGTTACTTGTATTTTACCACATTAAAAAAATAAAACACTTTCTCTTGACACCCCCATCCAAAAAAAAGCCCTTTGAATGCAAATTGAATGTGAGTAGTAACATAGATGCTTATATAATTATTTAGTTGATTGCCTGTGAAATATTTTTATATACATTTCTCTCATTTATTTATCAATTGGTAGATTTATAAACAATATCTCATTCATTACAAAAAAGAGCTATGACATGGGGAATCTATCATTTAGGATTTTATAAGAAAAATAATATCAGGACAGGTGATCTAGATAAAATTATTACTTTTGTCCTTCGTAATACAGATTTGCTGTACAGACTACTCTGCACAAGTGTTTATGATACATTGGTATAGCTCAACAACAATCAATAAAAGGGGGGAATGAGGTCAATACTGCATGGAAGTTGTCCTGGTTCTTCTCTGATTTTTCTTTGCCAAAGGGGGCTGGAATAGCAACAGAAGGATTACAATCTTCAGTAGAGAGGAGCAAAGGCTTTTCCTGGACTGCTTGACATGGAAAGAGTCCTTTCAACTCTATATTAAAAAAATTAAAAATGAGTGCCTGCACCTAAGATTCCTTTCCCAGAAAGGTATACCCCCTAGCCTTGCACAGCTCTCATATAACGGCAGGTTGCATTTCCTGCTGGAGCCCCAGCGCGCCAAGTTCCCTTACCGTCTGTGTTCTGTCAGTATCCACAAGCCAGCAATTCCATTCTGTTATTTTTGTGCATTTTTAGTATCGCTTGAGGTAGTAGCCAGCTATTCTGAGTGGCTTACGTGGCCATCTACTGTAATGTTTATGGTTTGCTTGGACTCTGATAACAGAAAGTTACATAGATTTTACATAAGCCTGTTATTTTGGTGTACAATTTTGCATATAGAGGATTTTTTTTTTGAGGAACTCATATCATGTTATAGCAGGAATGTCTATACTTTTTATAGTACTAATGTAAATCAAATTATAGTGGTCCATTCTAAATATTAGTGAGTACCTCATGCTGATTTTTGTCAGTTCATAAAAAGAATCAGTTGACTTCAGGGGCCCAGAAATAAATTTCTGGGCAGATTCAGAATTCAACTTCTCAGAGCTAGGCAATCCTTAAAGAAGATTTCATTTTAAATAGCAGATTTCTTGCTGTTAGCTCACATCCCTAAGAATATTCCAAGCAGTATCTCTTGATAACGTGACATATTGGTTGTTCTCTTTGTTAATGGATGATAAAGCCTGAGAGATAGCCAAGAGAAGAAACTGTACCCCAAAAAAGTGAAATTTTGAAAATTATACTTTCCTATCAATTTTTGCTTATCTTTCGTACTCATCCTCCTCCACCTTCCTCTATTTCCCCTTCCTCCCACCCTCTGCCTCTGGTAACCACAAGTCTGATCTCTTTCTATTAGTTTGGGTTGTTTTTTAGGTTCCACATAGAAGTGAGATCATACATTATTTGTCTCTCTCTGACTTACTTCATTTAGCATAACGCCCTCAGGTCCATCTATAATGTTGCCAATGTTAATTTTATTTATTTATTTATTTTTAAAGAAAACTAGTCTGTCAGGCCAGCACCTCTTTTTTGTTTGTTTGTTTAAATCTGTTTTATCTCCAGTGATTTGAAATGCCATTCCCATCATATATTTTATACTTGAGTTTATTTCCGGACTGTTCATTTTGTTCCATACCTTCTCTTTATGCTCCCAACTACCATGTGAATAAATATCTTTTTTTATAATTGCTACTTTATATTTTAATATATGTATTTGTGACCCTTTATTTTTAAAATAAAAAATTCTAGTTGCTGTTTTTACTGTTCTGTGAAACTTTAAATCATATGTGAATTAAAATTTATTTTTTCTTCAACTGAGTCTCTAAAACCAATTTTTTGATGTCTGCTTGTGAACTCCTCTTTGGTCAATGCCTTATACTTTGGGAGTATTCTGTGGTTGAATATAAACACTATATAACTCCATGATTTCTCCTGAGTTTGAAGAATTTCTTTTTCTTTTCTAGCCTTTAATCTAGACAACGAACAACCAGATTATGATATGGATTCAGAAGATGAGACCTTATTAAATAGACTTAACAGAAAGATGGAAATTAAGCCTTTGCAATTTGAAATTATGATTGACAGACTTGAAAAAGCCAGTTCTAATCAGGTACTGTACCTTGTAAAAATGTCTCTTGTATTAACAGTTAATCTAATTAGCAGCTTTATTTTGTATTTTCTTTAGACCTGAGTATATTACATTTTACTGTCTCTTGAATTTCTTTTCCTGAGATCCTAGAATTTCTATTTACAATATTCCTTGACAGTTCAATATTCCTTAAGGAATACTTAAGCCTACTTTCTTTGAATAGGAGCATGAAGGGTACAGTTCCGACTTTTTTCTTATTTGGATATAAAACTAATACTAGTTACATTCTTATAATATCTTCTTGATCCTTTTCATGGAGCTGTCTTTCTGGTGCTTCAGTAACTGACTTTGCTTGGCTGGGTGTCTTAGGTAGACACCTCATACCAATTCAGTTGCTCAGATTTATATTAAGGTACTCTTATCATTTAAAATGTATTTTAGTTTTACTTATTTATATATTATTTAAAATTTTAAGTGAAGGAAAAATTATTCATAAAGTAATAAAGAATTTTCTTTAATGGGACATTCTATATATGGTATAGAGAATTTAAAATGGTATGTTCCTTCTGGAAAGCAATTAGGCAGCATATGTCAGGATCCTTAAAATGTTTATACCTTTTGATTTCGTGGTCCTACCTCTAGGAATCATTCCCAAGAAAAATAATTAGTGAAGGTGTCAAAGATTTCTGAACAGGGTTGTTAAGAATAACTTATGAGTTCTCTGTAGGATGGAATATCATACAACCATTAAAAATTGTTATTTTGAAGAGTATCTAGTGGCACAGGAAGTTGATCATTATATAATGTGAGATTTCAAAAACAGGACACGGAATTATTGAAGGTTTGTTTAAAGCATTTCTATATGTGCATAGAAGAACAAGAATGTACAACAAAATGCCAGCAATGGTTATATTTAGGTGCTGGAATTATGGGTGATTTTATGTTCTTTATTCTATTTTTCTATATTTTCCAAATTTACTATAATGAGCATGTGTTGATATTACAATTAGATTTTAAAACTTTTTAAAAATAATTGTTGGGGGCTTCCCTGGTGGCGCAGTGGTTGCGAGTCCGCCTGCCGATGCAGGGGACGCGGGTTCGTGCCCCGGTCTGGGAAGATCCCACATGCCGCGCAGCGGCTGGGCCCGTGAGCCATGGCCGCTGAGCCTGCGCGTCCGGAGCCTGTGCTCCGCAACGGGAGAGGCCACAACAGTGAGAAGCCCGCGTACCGCAAAAAAAAAAAAAAAAAAAAAATAATTGTTGGTATACCTGTGTGGTATATTAGTATGCTAATTTTTATTTATGTAGTAAGAAGTTACCACTATAAATAAATAAGTTTTTTACACTAGACTGTTAAAAGTTTTCACTTGTTTACCTATACAAATTCATTATTTCCCCTCCAACTTCCAAGTAAGTCCTTTAAATCCCTGAGGCATTACCAACTCTTCAGAACATTTCCCAAACTTTTCCATTGTAAAGTGACTTTCTTGCATATTTAGCCTTTCTACCAGCCTCCCCTGACCCCATTTTTTTAAATTAAAATAAATTTTCTATTGAAGTATGGTTGATTTACAATGTTGTGTTAATTTCTGCTGTACAGCAAAGTGATTCAGTTATACACCGAGCTGAGCTACTTGTGCCATACAACAGGTTCCCACCAGCTATCTGTTTTACACATGGTAGTGTATTTATGTCAAACCTAATCTCCCAATTCATCCCAACCTCCCCTTCCTGCACTGTGTCCACTCGTCCATTCTCTACGTTTGCGTTTCTATTCCTGCCCTGCAAATAGGTTCATCTCTACCATTTTTCTAGATTCCACATATATGCGTTAATAGACGATACTTGTTTTTCTCTTTCTGACTTACTTCACTCTGTATGACAGATTCTAGGTTTATCCACATCTCTACAAATGACCCAATTTCATTTCTTTTTATGGCTGAGTAATATTCCATTATATATATGTACCACATCTTCTTTATCCATTCATCTGTTGATGGACATTTAGGTTGTTTCCATGTTCTGGTTATTGTAAATACAGCTGCAATGAACATTGGGGTACATGTGTCTCTTTGAATTACGGTTTTCTCATGGTATGCCCAGGAGTGGGATTCCTGGGTCCATGTGGTAGTTCTATTTTTAGTTTTTTAAGGAACCTCCATACTGTTTTTCACAGTAGCTGTATCAATTTACATTCCCGCCAACAGTGCAAGAGGGTTTCCTTTTCTCTGCACCCACTCCAGCATTTATTGTTTGTAAATTTTTTGATTATGGCCATTCTGACCGGTGTGAGGTGATAACCTCATTGTAGTTTTGATTTGCATTTCTCTAATAATTAGTGATCTTAAGCATCTTTTCATGTGCCTCTTGGCCATGTGTATGTCTTCTTCTTTTCTATGTATAGTGTCATGTCATCTGCAAATGTCTATTTAGGTCTTCTGCCCATTTTTTGATTCAGTGGTTTGTTTTTTTGATATTGAGCTGCATGAGCTGTTTGTATGTTTTGGAGATTAATCCGTTGTCTGTTGCTTCATTTGCAAATATTTTCTCCCATTCCGTGATTGTCTTTTCATCTTATTTATGGCTTCCTTTGCTGTGCAAAAGCTTTTAAGTTTAATTAGGTCCCATTTGCTTATTTTTGTTTTTATTTTCATTACTCTAGGAGGTGGTCATAAAAGATCTTGCTGTGATTTATGTGAAAGAGTGTTTTTCCTGTGTTTTCCTCTAAGAGTTTATAGTGTCTGGTCTTACATTTAGGGCTTTAATCCATTTGGAGTTTATTTTTGTGTATGGTGTTAGGTAGTGTTCTAACTTCATTCTTTTTCATGTAGTTGTCCAGTTTTCCCAGCACCATTTATTGAAGAGGCTGTCTTTTCTCCGTTGTATATTCTTGCCTCCTTTGTCATAGATTAGGTGACCATAGATGTGTGGGTTTATCTCTTGGCTTTCTATCCTGTTCCATTGATCTATATTTCTGTTTTTGTGCCAGTACCATACTGTCTTGATTACTGTAGCTTTGTAGTATAGTCTGAAGTCAGGGAGCCTGATTCCTCCAGCTCTGTTTTTCTTTCTCAAGATTGCTTTGGCTATTCGGGGTCTTTTGTGTTTCCATACAAATTGTAAAATTTTTTGTTCTAGTTCTGTGAAAAATATCATTGGTAATTTGATAGGGATTGCGTTTAACCTGTAGATTGCTTTGGGTAGGATAGTCATTTTTACAATATTGATTCTTCCAATCCAGGAGCATGTTATATTTCTCCACCTGTTTGCATTGTCTTTGATTTCTTTCATCGGTGTCTTATAGTTTTCTGCATACAGGTCTTTCGTCTCCCTAGGTAGGTTTATTCCTAGGTATTTTATTCTTTTTACTGCAGTGGTAAATGGGATTGTTTCCTTAATTCCTCTTTCTGGTCTTTCATTGTTAGTGTATAGGAATGACAGAGATTTCCGTGCCTTAATTTTGTATCCTGCCTGCAACCTTCCCAAATTCATTGATTAGTTCTAGTAGTTTTCTGGTGGCATCTTTAGGATTTTCTATGTATAGTATCATATCATCAGCAAACAGTGACAGTTTTACTTCTTCTTTTATAATTTGTATTCCTTTTGTTTCTTTTTCTTCTCTGATTGCCATGGCTAGGGCTTCCTAAACTATGTTGAATAATAGTAGCGAGAGTAGACACCTTGTCTTGTTCCTGAGCTTAAAGAAAATGCTTTCAGTTTTTCAACATTGAGAATGATGTTTGCTATTGGTTTGTTGTATATGGCCTTTATTATGTTGAGGTGGTTTCCCTCTATACCCACTTTCTGGAGAGTTTTTATCATAAGTGGGTGTTGAATTTTGTCAAAAGCTTCTTCTGCATCTATTGAGATGATCCTATGGTTTTTATTCTTTAATTTGTTAATATGGTGTATTGCATTGTTTGATTTGCATATATTGAAGAATCCTTGCATCTCTGGGATAAATCCCACTTTATCATGGTGTATGCTCTTTTTAATGTGCTGTTGGATTCTGTTTGCTACTATTTTGTTGAGGGTTTTTGCGTCTGTGTTCATCAGTGATAGATATATTGGTCTGTAATTTTCTTTTTTGTGATGTCTTTGTCTGGTTTTGGTATCAGGGTGATGGTGGCCTTGTAGAACAGGTTTGGGAGTGTTCCTTCCTCTGCAGTTTTTTGGAAGAGTTTGAGAAGGATAGGTGTTAACTCTTCTCTAACTGTTTGATAAAATTCACCTGTGAAGCCATCTTGTCCTGGATTTTCGTTTGCTGGAAGATTTTTAATTACAGTTTCAACTTCCTTACTTGAGATTGGTCTGTTCATATTTTCTTTTCTTCCTGGTTTAGTCTTGGAAGGTTATACCTTTCTAAGAATTTGTCCATTTCTTCCAGGTTGTCCATTTTATTGGCATAGAGTTGCTTGTAGTAGTCTCTTAGCATGCTTTGTATTTCTGTGGTGTCTGTTGTAATTTCTCCTTTTTCATTTCTAATTTTATTGATTTGAGTTCCTCTCCCTTTTTTTCTTGATGAGTCTGGCTAAAGGTTTATCAATTTTGTTTATCTTCTCAAAATCAAATTTTAGTTTTATTGATCTTTACTATTGTTTTCTTCATTTCTATTTCATTTATTTCTGCTCTGATCTTTATGATTTCTTTCCTTCTACTAACTTTGGTTTTCTTTGTTCTTCTTTTTCTAGTTGCTTTAGGTGTAAGGTTAGATTGTTTATTTGATACTTCCTTGTTTCTTGAGTTGAGATTGAATTGCTATAAACTTCCCTCTTAGAACTGCTTTTGTTGCATCCCATAGGTTTTGGGCCATCGTGTTTTCATTGTCATTTGTTTCTAGAAATGTTTTCATTTCTTTGATTTCTTCAGTGATCTCTTGGTTATTTAGCAGTGCACTGTTTAGCATCCATGTGTTTATGTTTTTTTACAGTTTTTTTCCTGCAATTGATTTCTAATCTCATAACGTTGTGGTTGGAAAAGTTGCTTGATATGATTTCAATTTTCTTAAATTTACTGAGGCTTGATATTTGACCCAAGATGTGATCTATCCTGGAGAATGTTCCATGCGCACTTGAGAAGAAAGTGTAATCTGCTGTTTTTGGATGGAGTGTCCTATAAATATCATTTAAATCTATCTGGTCTATTATGTCATTTAAAGCTTGTGTTTCCTTATTAATTTTCTGTTTGGATGATCTGTCCATTGGTGTAAGTGAGGTGTTAACGTCCCCCACTATTATTGTGTTACTGTCAATTTCCTCTTTTATAGCTGTTAGCAGTTGCCTTATGTATTGAGGTGCTCTTATGTTGGGTGCATATATATTTATAATTGTTATATCTTCTTCTTGGATTGATCCATTGATCATTATGTAGTGTCCTTCCTTGTCTCTTGTAACATTCTTTATTTTAAAGTCTATTTTATCTGAAATGAGTATTGCTACTCACCTTTCTTTTGATTTCCATTTGCAAGGAATATCTTTTTCCATCCCCTCACTTTCAGTCTGTATGTGTCCCTAAGTCTGAAGTGGGTCTCTTCTAGACAGCATGTATGCAGGTCTTGTTTTTGTATCCATTCACCCAGTCTTTGTCTTTTGGTTGCAGCATTTAATCCATTTACATTCAAGGTGATTATCGATATGTATGTTCCTATTACCATTTTCTTAATTGATTTGGGTTTGCTTTTGTGTGTCTTTTTCTTCTCTTGTGTTTCCCACCTAGAGAAATTCCTTTAGCATTTGCTGTAAAGCTGGTTTGGGGTGCTGAATTCTCTTAGCTTTTGCTTGTTTTTAAAGCTTTTAATTTCTCCATCAAATCTAAATGAGATCCTTGCTGGGTAGAGTAATCTTGGTTGTAGGTTTTTCCCTTTCATCACTTTAAATATATCCTGCCACTCCTTTGTGGCCTGCAGAGTTTCTGCTGAAAAATCAGTTGGTAACCTTAGGGGGATTCCTTTGTATGTTATTTGTTGTTTTCCCTTGCCACTTTTAATATTTTTTCTTTGAATTTAATTTTTGTTAGTTTGATTAATATGTGTCTCACTGTGTTCTGCTAGGGTTTATCCTGTATGGGACACTCTGTGCTTCCTGGACATGGGTGGCTCTTTCTTTTCTCATGTTAGGGCAGTTTTCGACTATAATCTCTTCAGATATTTTCTCAGACCCTTTCTCTTTCTCTTCTTCTTCTGAGACCCCTATAATTCGAATGTTGGTGCATTTAATGTTGTCCCAGAGGTCTCTGAAGCTGTCCTCAATTCTCTTTTCATTCTTTTTTCTTTATTCTGCTCCTCCTCAGTTATTTCTACCATTCTATCTTCCAGCTCACTTATTCGCTCTTCTGTCTCAGTTATTCTACTATTGATTCCTTCTAGTGTGTTTTTCATTTCAGTTCTTGTGTTGTTCATCCCCTTTTGTTTGTTGTTTATAGTTCTTCTAGGTCTTTGTTAAAGATTTCTTGTATTTTCTCAATCCATGCCTCCACTCTATTTCTGAGATTTTGGATCATCTTTGCTATCATTACTCTGAATTCTTTTTCAGGTAGGTTTCCTATTTCCTCTTCATTTATTTGGTCTTGTAGGTTTTTACCTTGCTCCTTCATCCGTAACATATTTTTTTTGTCATCTCATTTTTTTGGATGGGACCCGTCCCCCGTTTTGATGGAAAGTAATATCTAGTGTACTGTCCAAAAAAGTACATTAAAACTGAACTTTGTAAAATTCAACTTAATTTGTTTTTTGAGGGATTGTCTTTTTTTATTGGAAATTTGTTTAATTATCAAATTGATCCTCATTATAATTAGTGCTCACAGTTTTCCTAGGATTTTGATCACTGGCATCAGATATAATTTCAGTTTTTCTTCTTTATGTATAAATTTTCCTAGCAAACCTAGGCTTGATCAGACTTTTGGCATTTCTTCTGTTTTCTATGATTGCTCTGAAATTCTCATGGTGGTTGAAATTATATCATCAGAAGCTTTCTGCTGTGTGTTTTGTAATTTGCTTTTTTTCATTCAGTTAGTAATATTTATTTAGCACTCAGGTGAGCAAGACAAGTGACAGAAGTTCTGCCCTTGTGGAGCTTATCATCTAAGTGGGTACAAGATAAACAAAAAGCATGTAAACAGTAAATTAACTATGCACTATAATCAGCACCATCCTATTTTAGTTCTCTTTGCTCAGTGGCAAGCTTCCAGACTCTAAAACAACTGGCTAGGTTCTCAGAGCTTGATAGCATCTGCTTTCTGCAGAAGAGATTAAGGTGAAGCCTTTGTTATAGGAACAAGGAAATTGTCTTATTAATAGAACCAAGTATTAAAGATAGCAAAAGCCTCCCGTCATTCCAAGTGTCTGATCTGGGGGATTCATGGAGTTCTTTATTTTCTCTTTTTGGGGGCTAGGATAATACCAGATCACAGGGCAAGGAATCAAGTGTGTGGTTAAACCAATATTTATTAAGTTGGTAGAGAAAGACGTAAAAGATGGACTGGGGGCTTCCCTGGTGGCGCAGTGGTTGAGAGTCTGCCTGCCGATGCAGGGGACACGGGTTCGTGTCCCGGCCCGGGAAGATCCCACATGCCGCAGAGCGGCTGGGCCCGTGAGCCATGGCCTCTGAGCCTGCGCGTCCGGAGCCTGTGCTCCACAACGGGAGAGGCCACAGCAATGAGAGGCCCGCGTACTGCAAAAAAAAAAAAAAAAGAAGAAGATGGACTTGGGCAGAAGCTTCTGCTGGCATTATTCTGTGGAGACTATTGCAATGCAGTCATTATTGAAAACTCTTGTTGCCAAAGTCTGTGATTATTTTCAGTTCCCATCCTTTGTCTTATTTGAGTTCTTATTTCTTCAAATTGTCCTCACCTTTGTTCTTTTGAATACAATTCCCTTTTGGTTTTCTTATGATTTTTTTATGACCATTCCTTCTAATTTTCTTTTACTGACTCCGTTTCATTCAACTCTTGCAAACATCCGGGTTTCTTGAAATTCTGTTCTTGGTATTCTTGTCCTGATTATTTTGGGGGATAATATCACCTCATCAAGCATTTTTGTGGTTATAGTAATACCTATGCCTTTAGCCTTGACCACTTTCTTAAGCCCCAGGATTTTCTTTTTTCTCTTTTTGTGCTGACTGTTGGCATCGCCATCTAGATGGTCCACAGACCTCTCAAGTTTAACCTTTTCAAAACTTAACTTACTCTCTTAACTCCAGATGATCCTATACTGTATTCATTCCCTCTCCAGTGACTCCCAAAACTCAGGATCTTGTGGGTTTTTAAAATCCTTTTCCTTTAGTCCCTAAATTTTCAATAAACTACTAACTACCCTACATCTCTCCTTTTTTATTAAGTCACAGTTAAATTTTCAAAAGATAAACCATATTGTTTACCTTTTAGTCCATTTTAGTTTACTGATATTGCACTGTTTAAGGTCACTGATGGCCTCCTAATTATCATCAGGAGCCTCTTTTTAGTCTGCGTCCTACTTAATATCCCTGTAGTATTGGATTTGTTGACCTCCATCTTTCCTGATTCTTCTTGTTTCTTCATCTCCTCTTCCTTTGCTCCTCTACCTCTTGTTCTGTTCCTTTGGTATGTATCCTCAGAATTTATTCTTGTACCGTAAGCTGCCAACACAGGCACTCTCAGATGGAGTTTTTTGTGACTGTGTCCTCTATCTTACTGCACTAATACTCAGTTGCAAAGTTCTTACATTGTTCTCTTATTGTTTAATTTGTATTTGTCTAACCTTAATTCCCATACTGTAAGTTTGTTTAAATACTGGATTTGTCTTAAAGTTTTTTTTGTTATCTTCCCCACAACCTATAGCACAAATGATGGCCTGATAGTAGTTATTAACTACTTACTGCTTAATTGGCTATTTTATATGTAAAAGCATTAATTTTTACATGTAATTTATTCATTTGTGTATTAAATTTGTGCATTTATTGAAATTGCTAGACCATGAGTTTTATATATAAGCAAACTAAATGATCTTTGTCCTCATGGAGCTTGTTGCAGTCTAGAAGAAGAAGAATTTTTATCTCCCATCCCTAAGCCCCCAAAATAAGTAAATCAAGTAAGTCAGAGCTGTCTTGGAAATAATAACTTTATCACAGACCCCTTTGCCACTTGAATACGGGTTTCTACTGTTTTCTAGTAGATGAAATGCTAAATGGCAGAACTTTTTCCTTAGGTATAAAAGTAGTAGGATTCTGATTTTTGTGGATTTTTAATCATGTCACATAATTTGTGACTACTTTATCTGTAAATAGTTCTTGTCCACTCAAATTGATGCTCTCACCATGATAGTAGAGAGGCACTGATACTAGTTGCCCTAGAATAGCTAAAGATAAGTTTTACAGAATGACTAAAACCAAAATTATCCAATAAAATAAAAATTGGCCATATGACAATATAAAAACAGCAGTTGTTGACTTACAGCTAACATAGGAAAGTAATGTCAGGATGTTTAAACTGTGTATTGAATTCTTATTACCTCAGATATAAAGAGGGTACTTAAGCACCAGGCAGAAGGACATTTCTGAAAGCAGGGGCAAGAAGCACCAGAGAAGAAAATCTGAGGCCGTGTTTTAATCTCCTGACACCTCCTGCAGGAAGATAGGAAGCAGTGTTATTTTGATAATGTTGTTATATAAGAAACTCACCACTGCTCTGCTGGTTGAAGGAAAGAGATTATCTTCCACCCCACTCAAAGGTTAGATTAAGTTCTTGATTTAATTAGTGAAGGTTATAAAATTTTATCAGAAGCAGAATGACCAAACAGCTGAAGCACGTATAGCATATCACAGCATTGTTTCCCTTTGGTCCCCAGAGCACATGAGAGCTACCAGTTATGCTATGCTCTAAGCATTTGGTGGAATTTTGTTAGATCCAGAAAGCTCTATTTTTATTCTGCCACCGTCCTTGTAGACTTTGGAGGTTTACATCACCATTCCAGAGAACTTCAGCTAACAGTGGGAGAGTGTCCATTTAAAGTTGATGTTTGGAAATATTGGTTCTTTTGGTTTGATCTCGTTTCAGGCTCCGGCTCTCCACTTTAAAGGTCAAGTAACTCGGCGTCTCAGATGCAGTTAAGCTGACTCCACTGAGACTTTGAATAAACCAAAGAATGGCCACTTATAACTTTATTGTCATGTGGACTAGAATACTTGAGTTGATACTGTCTGTATTCTCTTCCTGTGGTCAAACCATCTTGGCAGCCAAATTATAATAAGAAACCAACTAATTAGCTTTAGTAAGCACCATCATAGGACTGGAAGTCCAAATGATTATTACATTTATTCTATGAAGTTATACCAATATGAGAAGTCAGATCATAGCAAAAATTTATTTGCTAAGTCATGCTTTCTTCAAATGAATTCATACAACCTGCAAATTGATTAGTATGTTGATCTTAAAATTTCAGTGATAAAAATTTTCCCCTCATTTCCAAGTTTTTAGGAGATATCTCAATTTGTTTTGAAAATGAATCTTCATCTCTAGAATGATAAAAGTAAAAAGATTGGGATAGCATCACTTCAGTAAGGGTTCACAGCCCTAAAACTCCATAATCTTTTTCTAAGCTTCACTATAAATGGATATGTGTAACCCCTAATCCATCTTACTAAAGCTGATTAGCCTCTCTGATCTTCACAAGGAGCAAGGAAACAGATGTGACCAAGCAAATTTCTACAAACTTTACTTTGAGATAATGTCAGCATATATTGGCTGCACTGATAAAGGAGAAATAGATCCCTGAGATGCCACTGTCCCAGACATGACAATGTCATTAACAAAATGAGTGTTTAGAACAAGGATTCTCTAGTATTTAATCAGCTTTGTTAGAGGAATTGTTTATATATGTAATTGATACAAGAAATTCAAGATTGCATAGTGTTGAGACTTCTGGAAACATGCTAAGTTTGTTCTTTTCAATTTCAAAGGAGGCATGTGTATATTTAGTTGCAATACGTTGGAAAATATTCATAGTTTATTTTGGAGGGAGGTAAAAACCACCTATAAATTCTAGTTTCCGTTGAAAAACAAAAACACTGAAAGAAGCTAGTAGACTGTTGAAAACTAGTAGATCCTCCAATGTGTGGAATCCCAGAATATCAGAATTTTGAAGGACCCTGGATGTCTTCCAGTTCAAGACTTTCCTGAGTCATAAATCTGTTGTAGTCTTATCATTAATCCAGGCTTCTTAAATATTTTAAGTGGTGGAACTCACTACCTCTTAGGGTAAATTTCTAATTTTGGTAAATCTTAATAAAGTCTTTGTTAGATTGAATTGAATTGTGTTTTCTGCCATCATGATATCTGATCGTAATTGTTAGACTGATCACATTTTTTCCTGTAGGTATAGTTTAATTTTAATTTTTTTAAGCATTGTAGTTGATGACATTTTTTATTTTTTATTTAGCTTGTAACACTTCAAGAAGCAAAACTGCTGCTAAACGAAGACGATTACCTTATTAAAGCTGTATATGACTACTGGGTGAGAAAACGTAAAAACTGCAGGGGACCATCCCTCATTCCTCAGATAAAACAGGAGAAAAGAGATGGCTCTACCAACAATGACCCTTATGTTGCCTTTCGGAGGAGAACAGAGAAAATGCAAACTCGAAAGGTAATATGCTCTAGTAGGTCTGTGTCTTACTAGAGCATGGACTTGAGGATATGGGGAGGGGGAAGGGTAAGCTGTGACAAAGTGAGAGAGTGGCATGGACATATATACACTACCAAACGTAAAATAGATAGTTAGTGGGAAGTAGCCACATAGCACAGGGAGATCAGCTAGGTGGTTTGTGACCACCTAGAGGGGTGGGATAGGGAGAGTGGGAGGGAGGGAGACGCAAGAAGGAAGAGATATGGGAACATATGTATATGTATAACTGATTCACTTTGTTATAAAGCAGAAACTAACATACCATTGTAAAGCAATTATACTCCAATAAAGATGTTTTTAAAAAAAAAGGTAATATGCAAATTAGATTTAACTGAATGTACCTTGATAGTATTTAAGACCAATATTTTTTTTTTGCTGATAGCTTGAGTAATTTTCAGTAATTTGAATATAAAGAGAAGCTAAGGACATTGTTGAACTTTATATTAGAAAGCCTGCTTTTCAGTAGCTTCTATCCCCCAGTTGTTTGCAGTGTTTATTTAATACCTATAGGCTTTATAAATCTATTGGTTATACCATTTTAGGCTTGCAGTTGAAGTGATGTGAGAAAATTCGTGTTAGGAGGAAAACTCTGAAGTTTTGAATTCTTCAGTAAACTGTACATTCTATACATATCCTCTCTTTGGGAAGCTTAAGAGTTCCTTTGAAACCATATTCTAAATCATGCATGTGAAAATGGACTTTACTCCCTCTAACTACTGTGGGGTCATGGGAAGTTGGGAAAGGTTCATTTTCAAGCCTGTTCTGCTAACAGTCGCAAGTAACACAATGGAACCTTTTTCTTCTTTTCTGAGTTTTCGGTTGTGTCAGATTTCGAATTGACAAACTTGTCCTAATCTGGCTTTCAGAAGCAAGATGAGCCAGAATTTTAAGAGAAATGGGGTCTCAGGCTGTGAAATGATACGGTATAGAAGAAAGCATTATTTCAGACTGGTAGTCACTGCCTTCCATTTCTCATAATTAAGGGTAAACATCAGACACGGTAACACATTCTCTAACATTGCAGAATATTAGGAACATATAAATGTAAAAACCATGAGGAATTATAATTGGAGGCAAAGCATTTTCTGTGGATTCCTGTTTCTCCTAACATTGAATGCTTGTCCTTGTCAGCTGTTAATATAACAGCTGTGAAGCATAACAGCTGCCAGGGATAGTACATTTTAGGGGAAACTTCCCTACTGGTTAACAACCAGAGTTTTTGTAACTCTTTCTTGGATTTCCCAAATGTATATGACATTCCCTAACCCAGACTGAATTTTCAATTTGGTGTTTTGGTTCTTAGCTAAGGAAATATTAGATATTTCTTGAAGATTTAGTGCCTTGTTTAGAAAAGACTATAATGAGATAAGTTTGTAAATACAGTAAAGCTTGATAAATATGGACATGAGGAAGGAGAGGTTTATCTGAATTATTGAAAAAATCTGAACTTCCAGTTACTTTTTAAAAGAAATGTAATTGATTCAGATGTATTGCAAAACATAGACTTAGAGCAATGTCTTTTGAAGGAAAAGTACTGTTGGGCTTCTTTTAGTGAATGGGTATGAAGTACTTAAAATTATCAGTATTTATTGACATATAAACAATATTCCTAATGTTTAAATATGTTTTATTCTTAAATAGGTTAAAGCACTATTTTCTAACCAGTGTGTTTTGAGAATTGCTAGAAATAGGTTCCTGTGTTTAGGCATTTCTCCACTGTGTAATAACTAGGCCAGCATTTTCCTGACACTCTGATTCCTACCCTTTCTCTTACCTGTTATTTTCATCTTCCTCTCCAAGGTGGTATATTTTCTTTCCCAATGGTCTTTTTATTCCTCTCTGTTTTCAGTTATGGGACCAAAGACTATTCCCCTTCATGTACACTCTTGCTGCTTAGAAATGTCTATGAGTTTTAAAATGAGAAAGTTAGGAAAGCAATTAAGAGTGGACACCCTAGGTGTTCAGGAGGTGGTCAGGCACTGGGATATGCAAAAATGAATACCAGCTCACAGAGGTCCTCTGCTTCCTGTTCTATTCCCACATACGTAAAAACATTTATATAGCTGATGCAAAGGCTGGAGTAAAGGACTTCTGAAATATTTGCTTGGAAGTCTATAATTTAATTTTAATCATTAAACTGATGTTTAGTTTGGGAGTGCTTAAGTGCTTTAGGACATTCTCAAATGACATGGTGTTAAGGTACCAGCATGTCTGAGTGCACTGACTGGGAAGTCTTGAATCAGCATATACATTTATATGTTTAACCCCATAGGTAAAACTGTTAGCGTTTGTGCCTTCTCTCCTCCCTCTGTGTGGCAAGATAGTTAGGAGAGGAAACTTCCAGGATAGGGGTTCTCAGTCTGGCTGCACATAACAATCACTTGTGAATTAGCCTTGGTTTAAAAAGATCTATAGTTAACTCTAAATTACAGCAGTTTGAAAACCACTTCCCTATATATTTGGCAGTTGGTCAGAACTATAATATGTAACTGGAACAAGGAGACAGGAATTTGCTCCAAGCAGAGACAGTTGTGAAGAAGGGTAAAGGGAATTGAGTAGATTTGAATATAAGGAGTAGGGCCATCTTAAAAGCACAGAAAAGATGTCAGGATGAACTTACAGTTTTTAATATTGATATAGCTAGAAATAGATATAGATCTATGCATGGGTATGTACATCAATATATTACAGGCTTATTTCCTAGCTCTGTTTGCTGAGCGGGTATAGATGCAATTACAGTAGCATGTAAATCTTGATTTTAAATACCATTTTCCATTAAAGGGAACCAGAGCTCCTTAGAAAAATGGTTGATTTTAGGTCTGGTGCTAGGAAAGCATAAAGATAAGCTTGGAACATTCTGCTTTGCCAGAATATAAGAATGTGATTGAAGAATGTTGGAGCCATGTCAGAAGGCCTCAGGAGCCAGCTTAAAGGGTGACCCTGCTGATCAGATCTGGGGAAGTTTGTATGTCAAAATAAGGAGAGTAATGGATGATAACCCATAAAGTAACCTATGAGTCTATACTGATATAAATGGATGGATGGATAGATGGATAAGTAGATGATTGATTGATTGATAGATTGATAGATAGATGAAAGAGAACACTTTTCCTTACCATAGATTTCCAACTTATAAATGTCAGTGGAATGATGGAGTTCAAAAATCACCATTTGGCAACCACCATAGTAGCAGTTGTTTCTGGCAAAAGTTAGAATTAATGGAAGCTAAACTGATGGGAGAAATTTGATGAGAAACAAGATGCTTATATAAGTCCCACCGCATACTTTTTAATTAAAAAAGGAAAAATACTATTTTGACTAGAGAAGCCTGGCAAACACCATCTTAAGTGATCAAAGCATCAGCAGTAATGGGACAAATAGGTATCATTTAGCTCCTGATATGCTGAGTGAGAGACACAGTATCTCTTCTGTGATGCTCCTACCAAAAGTTTACAACATGAATTTAATTGTGGAGAAACATCAAAGAAACCCAAGTTGAGGAACATTCTACAAAAATAAGTGGCTTCTACTCTTTAAAACTATCAAGGTCATGATCACCATAGAAAGACAGAGGAACTATTCCAAATTATCGGAGAGTAAAGAGACATGACAGCTAAATGCAATTTGAATCCTGAATCAGGTCCTAGACCAGGAAAAAGAATTTATTATTATTAATGAATTTTAATAATAAAAGTTATTATTGTCCCATTAATGTCCTTCGTAGCAATATTATATAAATATATAAAATATGTATATAACTATTTCTTGCTGTGAAGGACATTAATGGGACAATTGGCGAAATATGAATAAAGTCTGTAAATTAAGTAATAGTTTTTATATCAATGTTAATTTTCTGATTTTGATGATGGTATTGTGATTGTATAAGAGATTATCATTTTTTTTAGAAAATATATATTAAAGTGTTTAGGGGATAAAGGAGCATTATATCTTCAACTTTTCTCAAAAAGTAAAACACCATTGCTAATAGTTTATGTATGTGTGTATGTGTTTATATATATATATACATGTATATGTGTCTTAGTTCTTTTGAGCTGTTGTAACAAGAATACATTAGACTGGGTGGCTTAAACAGCAAACATTTATTTCTCAGTTCTGGAGGTTGGGAAGTCCAAGATCCAGGTACCATCAGATTTGGTGTCTATTAAGGGACCACTTTCTGTTTCATAGATGGTCCTCTTGCTGTGTCCTCACATGGCAGATAGGGCAAGAGATCTCTCTGGGGTCTCTTAGGGTACTAATCCATTCTACAGGACTCCCAAAGGCCTTACCTCCAAATAAGAATCACATTGGAGAGTTAGGATTTCAACATATGAGTTATCAGGAGATGCAAACATTCGGTCCATAACAATGTGTATGGACATACATACATAGATACATACATAAAGAGAGATACATAAAGCAAGTGTAAAATATTAACCTTTGGAGAATCTGAATGAAGATATGTGGGAATTCTTTATACTTTTTTTGTAACTTTTTTGTAATCTGAAATTATTTCATAATAAAAGGTTAAAAAGTAGAGCAGAAAGGGCAGGACTGGGGTAAAGAAAAATTAGGAACACTAGTTATTTGGGCCTAAAGAGAGCGGGAAATGAATGAGTAAGAAAGGAGAGAAGCACACAGTCCAAGAGGAACCCTTAGTGAAAAGGAGGACAATTTTAAAAGGTTCTGGTGCACTTTTGATTCAGCTGCTGTTATTATTCATCTTTTAAATCTGTATATCTCTCATTCTTATTAGACTTTAAGCCTTTTGAGCATAGGGGACATGTGCAATACTTTGTACAGAGTGAGCACTTTTAATATTTCCTCTTGGTAATGTTAGTTTTTTTTCAATCAGAAGGTATTATTGCTGCCTGGTTACAAAAAAATATTTGCTTAATACCATGCTTTAGATTTTTGCCTTTTGTCACATAGTACTGCTGAAGGGGGAAAAAAGATTGATTTCCTTTGGATAAGATTAAAGGATGATTTATTAACATAGTGTTTTTTAATATTTGGTATGCACTACCTTAATGGAACTTAGTTTAGGTAATGTTTTATAAGTGATGATTAATTTTCAAATACAAGTAACTATACACAAAAGGAAAAAAGTAAAACTTTGAATCTTTCTCAAGTTTTATTTTCTCTTTTATAATCCTCCAGTATGAAACCTGGCTTTCTTTGGGTTCTTTCTAATGTCATATTGCTTTATTAAGTCAGATATGGAGAGCTTGCTTAAATGCAGTCTGTCTAGACATATAGAATGAGGGGTGGTAGTGGTCTGTTTTTAAACAAATAGTTCCATGCCTAATATAAAGTAAGTATTCTGTGGATATTTGATTGAACAAAATATTTTTATTAACAGTTACTTTTATATGCAAATGATGCTGCTAATTACAGTTGAGCCTTCTCTAGTTATGATAGGACTTTCACCTGTGAGTTAGTTCAAGTTAACTTCTTACAGTTCAAAGTAAGAACTTCTAATGAAATTCAGACTTTTCACTGGATGTCTTTTCTACTCTGCAATGAGGTGTTACTACACTGAAGCATGATCATTCCATTCCTTGAGATCCTTTATATCCCATAATCAGTTTTATATCTGAGTTTCTGAAGTGAAGCTTTGCTTGTCATTATGAATGTTTACACTGTAGTGTATTGACCTCTCCAGCCCCCAATTACAGAGCTGGATGGATGAATAAGCCACTCATTTTAGCTATTTTTAGGTAACCTTGATTTGACAACTGTTTCTCTCTGTCATTGTAAAATACCTTGTAACAATATGAAAAGACTGCATTTTCTGATATAGTAGGTTTTGTTGCAGACAGACTTTAAAATTTTTGTTTACAATGGAATTATCCCTTCTATGTCATTCCATCTTTTCACAGCTGGCAACATTTTTTTTTAATATTTATGGAGATATTTGCTTATACTTTTATTTTCAGAGTTAAATAGGTTTTCTTAATGTAGTTGCTTTTTAGATGATTTTTTAACATTTTGCTTTTATAGAATGAATTTGGGTCTGATAAGATTTTGTTGAATGAAGCTGGAAATGTGGACAATTGGATTTATTCTTCTAAACTTGTTATTTTCAATAGAATCGTAAGAATGATGAAGCCTCTTATGAAAAGATGTTGAAACTGAGACGAGAGTTTAGTAGAGCCATAACAATTTTGGAAATGATTAAGAGAAGAGAGAAAACAAAACGAGAATTATTGCACTTAACCTTAGAAGTTGTGGAGAAAAGGTAACATTGCTACTATTACAAACCAGTAACAGCTTTAGTCAAATGATAGGCAAAATGTAACCAAATTTAAGCTTTATAACAACTGAAATTGATTATATAACAAAATTACATTTTTTGAAAATTGTGATTACTACTTTTTTGTTTTAAAAATCAGATTAAGTTAGCAGTTCGGGTTGCAAATTTGGGGGATATTTTTGTGTGTAGTGTAGATCCTCTGTTATACGTAATTTTTTGTTGTTGCAGAATCATTGAGTTGTATTTAGAAAAGAACTTGGAGATCATTTTGTCCAATTCTCTGTATTAAAGTTTCTATTAAACAAAATTTGAGAGAAATAAATGTTTATTTGATTTTATTTTCTGATTAGTTAGGAAATACTTGTTTCATTGCATTTTGAAAATGTATTCTCTGATGTAATCATCCTTTTCCTGTATAATTAAGTAGACTATGCTAAACCTAAAAATTTTGTGTGTTTGCTGAGGTAAGCATTCTAAACATCACTTCCTAGTGCTTGAAAATATAAAATATATGAGGATTCCGTCTTCTGTGTCCCTTAGAGATTAGGTGGGTGGGGGTGGGGGGTGGTTTTGTTCTTACTAAATCCCAAATATGGGCTACTTTATTCCCGTAAGTTTTCTCTCTTAAGAATAATCTGATTAATTGTTGGCTCTGTTTAATTAGTTGTGTTCCAAGTAAATGAAGTATCATTGTTTTTTTATTTCTTTTTTATTTTTAAACTGTAACATTTTCTTATATATTATTTCCTTTTCAAGATATCATTTGGGAGACTATGGTGGTGAAATCCTTAATGAAGTGAAGATCAATAGGTCAGAAAAAGAGTTATATGCCACTCCAGCAACTCTTCATAATGGAAATCATCACAAAGTCCAAGAATGTAAAACTAAGGTGACTATCTTCTGGGGAGAAGCATGTATGGTAGTATTGATCAGACAATTGGCTTCTGAAGTTGTCTTATAATAGTTTGGTTAAGGAAGAAAGTTATTAACATGCTTGAGTTCCTACTTTTTGCCAAGCACTTTGCTAGGGTTTTTTATACACACGTTGATTCATTAACCCTTATAACTTCCCTTTGAGATAGATTTTTACCTCTGTGTGACTTTCAGATCATAAAGTTGTTAAGTGGCAGATTCAAAATTTGAGTCTAGATCTAACATCAAAGACCGTGTGCTTTCAACTATGCTGTCTGCTTCTTTATAGAATATGGGTAATTAAAGCTTAGTTATTATCACGAGCCTTAGCAAATCCTGCATCATAGTGGCAGGAATCAAAATCTAAACTTTTTTTTTTTTTTTTTTTGCGGTACGTGGGCCTCTCACTGTTGTGGCCTCTCCCGTTGCGGAGCACAGGCTCCGGACGCACAGGCTCAGCGTCCATGGCTCACGGGCCTAGCCGCTCCGCGGCATGTGGGATCTTCCCGGACCAGGGCACGAACCCGTGTCCCCTGCATCGGCAGGCGGACTCTCAACCACTGCGCCACCAGGGAAGCCCGGAAGTTATTCTTTTTGTCATCACCATTGCCATAACAAGCATTTATCAGTTGCTATCTATCTTGACTTGAAAAAGTCCTATAACTTCTAGATCACAGTTTCTTCCTAATAAAGAGTACTAGTAATTACTTTAGTTTCTTAGACTGAAGAATTATATTTATTCATTATTCACTGTTCCAAGTGAATATTAAAGTATTCAGTTGAGAAATACAAAAATTAATGAAACCTTTAAGGAGCTTAAATTTTAGAAAGAAACAGATTATTGGCTGAGCATTTAGACAGTAGAGCTGTACTGTGTAGCAAGATTTTAAAAGTGACTTAGGGTGTTTGTGGAAGATTCATCTTTTAAAAATGTGCACAATCCTCAGTTTTCATGAGTTCATTCCTAAAGGTCAAGGAAGAATGTGGAGCAGGAAGACTCCTCCATTATTCAACTCATGTCAATTCAAACAGCAAAGTTCCTTCTTATTAATCACAGGCCTCTAGCCCACCTACCCTTTCACTCACACTTGCTTCGCCATAAACAATACAATACATGTCATTTTGTACATTATTTTTAAAAATCCTTTTTATATAAATCAATGCTTTTCCAAGGCATATTATTGGTAGGCATAGAATATGAAAATCTCAACCCCAAATTACTGACAGAATCAGCCTTTGTTATATATTGATTCTTATTTTAGATCATCTCTAAGATTAAACACCCACCCTATTTAAGTATTAATTTTAGAAATATGGTTGCATCCATTGTTGCTCTACCCTATTTCACATAGTTATCTATATTTCCTTTGTCACACATCCCACCTTAAAATATAAGTAGTTTCTGAGAAGTTGGGGGTTTCTTTTGATGTCATAACTATATCCATTGTATGAAACCATTTATATCTCAGTAACTTGGCATTTAAGCAACATTTTCATCGTGTATAACATTTTTGACCCTAAAGTAGTTTTTACAAAAATCTGAGCTACATGGGGAAAGGTATAACTTCCTCAATATTTTTACACTTTCATAGTGCTTGTACATTGATGCTTAGAACAGTCATTTTCAAACTTTTTAAAGTAGTAGATCTCTATTTATTAAAAGAATGCCAATATGTTAAAACAGAAACAGAGCTGCTCTTTTGAGGAGAGGTGGGTGCTAGAACCCACCCCATCAGTCAGTCTCTTTGCCAGATGGCCTCTCACATACCACCACTGAACTCGGGGGTACCTGAGAACAGTTTGATTATTGTTCAGTTGAGGCAGTACTTATTCATTTGAAAAAGTGAAGTTTTTTTCCTAATTAATAAGCTTATCTGTCTCAAAAAAGTTACCGCACATGTAGACATTTTTAAAAATTGGAAATGAGCATAGAAATGAATTTATGAATTCATAATCTAATTCAAGTCATTTAAAAAATAAAAATAGGGCCTCCCTGGTGGCGCAGTGGTTGAGAGTCCGCCTGCCGATGCAGGGGATACGGGTTCGTGCCCCGGTCTTGGAGGATCCCATATGCCGCGGAGCGGCTGGGCCCGTGAGCCATGGCTGCTGAGCCTGCGCATCCGGAGCCTGTGCTCCGCAACGGGAGAGGCCACAACAGTGAGAGGCCCGCGTACCACAAAAAAAAAATAAATAAATAAAATAAAATAAAATAAAATAAAATAAAATAAAAATAGTTGTTAATTTTCATCATTAATTAATAGATTTAAATAAAATTAAAATAGAATTTAAATACTTTTTAAATGCTGGATTGCATAATAGAACAATTTTTAAAAATCATTAACATCTTAGTTTAAGTATTGATAACAATGTAAAAAGTAAATTTAAGTGTCATAATTATTTTTCACTGTAATTTGTGAAAGCAAAACATTTTTCAGTTTATGGTCACATAATAATTTTTGCATATTAAAACCAGAAAATAAAATCACCTCTGGGGTAAAAATGTATGTTTTTCAAAGAGCAGTATAGTTTTTCGTGCTTTCTAAAATGATTTTCATTTCTTCCTTTTGGGGGAAAAATCGTCATGTAAACAGCACCCGCATCATTTGTCTTTGAAAGAAGAGGCTTCTGATGTGGTTCGTCAAAAGAAGAAGTACCCAAAGAAGCCTAAAGCAGAGGCTTTGCTAGCGTCTCAGCAGCCCGCTCCTGAGACACTGCCTGTGATCAATAAGAGTGACATTAAGCAGTATGACTTTCACAGCTCGGATGAAGATGAATTTCCACAGGTGCTTGTTTTAAAACTATTTTAAAGATATTTTCTCTAGTCTTTTATATTGCTATATTTTAAAACATAATTGACATCTTAGAGTTTTGATTCTTGCTTTCTTCACCTAATGTTATGACATAAATAGTTTCCACGTTATTTATGTTAGTTACTGAAATGGTATTCGCTTCTGTTATTTTCTATCGGTTGAATAAAGTTTATTCTGTTGTGTAGCATTTAGGTGGTTTTCAGCTTTCCCTTTTATAAAAATTAGCATCTCTACCTCTTCCCTCTGTATTTAAAATAGATTATTAGAAATGGAATTCCTGAACTAAAGATTATAAATATTTTAAGACATTTAATACATCATTGTAAATATTCACCAACAATAATTCCACCAGCATTGTATTTTACAACTTTTAATATAAATTCTGCTAATTTGTTTGGCAATAACTATTTGATTCTAAAGAAAATTTAGAACTGGTTCAAGTTTTAACTTGTGAAAATAATTATTTGGTTATATTACAACAGTTTTATAGAAAAATGTTTGCAGTTTAAAAATATTAATTTTTGTTTCATATGTGCTATCTTTAAAACAAGACCTTTATTTTATATATTAAAGGATCAATTTAAAACTTATATTGTTTAGCACCTGAACTAGCAATGCCCTCCTTTTTTCTTTTCCGTATGTTGTAGGCAACCTAAAGAGAGTACTATAACAAGCTTTATCATATTTTAACATTTTGACTTACTTGATTTAAAAAACATTTTTTTTTAACCAACATGACAGATATGTTTGGAAGCAATGACAGATATGTTTGGAAGCAATGACAGATATGTTTGGAAGCAAGACAGTTCATAAAACACCTTGTTGTTGTAACTATTTAAAATCTAGAGTTTACATAAAACTTGTCCCCTTTGGCTAGATTATATTAGTTTTATTCTTTTGTAGATGATTTAGTTTTTTTACCCCAGATAATATTTTAGCATTCATACACGTGTAACAAATGCACAAAAAATGTGTCTAATTTCGTATGTCCTTAAAAAGCACTTAAATGAAATCATTTATTAAAATTGTCAGGGGATCATGTAGTTAGACTCAGGCAGGGCTTTGAATAGTCATGGGACATTAATTAGATGACATTTGAAGGAATGAGAGAACAAATAGTAGGTCTTTCCCAGGTAGAAGATGTAGGGAAGGGCTCAAGGCAGAGAAAACAGCATATTAGAGGGAACTGCTGGCAGTTTTGCATTGCTGGAACATAAAACACAAAGGGGAAGAGAGGTGAACGGAATGATGCCTGGAGAAGTAGTCAGATGGCAAATGGCCTCTATCTATATTATATATACTGGGAAGTTCTTAAAGAATTTTAAGTAAGAAATGACATAGTTAGATAAATGCATTTATAAAAGCCAGTAAAGTTTTGCTATACACTCCCAGCCCTTTAAGAATGATGTCAGGGGGATACTATGTCCAGTAGAAACTTTTCTCTTATTGCTAGAATCAGTCCATCCATCCTGATAGACACACTCAGCATACTAGTCATATATTCCTCATCTATTAAGGGATCTTCATTTCTGTTCTAAATTCATATGTTTATTCATATAGTCCCCATTCCCACATGAAATTGCATTTTGAAACTTTTAGGTTCCTCTGAGTCCTTATACTAGGTCTTTGACAGCATTAATTTTTATAATGGTATCCCCCTGTTGCTAAACTGTAGGTAGGCATGTACCTAAAGTTGGACATTATTCAGTGAGGCAGCTATTTAGAATGTAGCTCTTACAAAATCAGGATTTTATTGCTAAAAAGATAATTAAAATAATATATGCTTCTTCTTTGTCCAATAAACAAGAACAAAGGAATAGGGAGCCTTAAGAGAACAAGCATTTTAACCAGACTTCTCCAACTGATTTGCAGCAGAGCAGAATAAAAACCCAGTCTCTTCTCGATCATGCTTCTGATTCTCCTAACATCAGCTCTCTCTTCCTATGTCTCAGACCAAATCCTGGAATCCCCTCCTGGGGTAGTCAGGAGGAAGGGATGGAAAAAATTTCTGAGGCTTTGTGACACTTCCTGTATATATTTTAAAAGAGGTAGATGATTTGTAAAGGAATCAAAGTTTAAAATTCACATTTGGGATTTCCTTTCAAATTTCAGGTTTGGGTTTGGTTCCCCAGGAAGAAGAATTAGCCCCAGCTTACTATTTCTGTGTCTCCCCCATAGTGTTGGTGGAGGTATATTGGAACCTCAAACAAATGCCTTTCTCCCCTGGATGACCCTGCTCAGTGGTAATTACCACAGTTTGGAAATAATGTGGAGAAAGCATTTTTCCTCTCAAAATAGGAAGAGAGGGATTCGTGAGGTAATTTGCAAGTAAATATGGTTGAGTCAGCGTTGTCAGAAAAAGAGATGTACTCCAAAGTGAAATTGCGAGACAACTGAAACTTAAGTACTAAAACTTTTTTTTTTTATTTTAACCATTATGGGTAGAAATTTATCTAAACCATACTATTTCCCTGCCATATCAGAGTATATTTGTATTTCATTTAATCTGTTTTTGATGACATTTATAAAGTTTGCTGTTGTATAATATATCAGTGCTGCCCTAGAGGTCCACTCAGATTATGTAGGGATATTTGACCTAGTATCACTTGGTCCTATGCTTTTTAATATGTGACAGCTTTTGGAAAGTCTTTATTCTTTTGCTGTCAGGTGGTGGGCTTAGTACTTCTCTCTGCAACCAGTCTGCTTACCTTTTAGCGGGTCCTCTTTCCTCTTTTGATTCTCTGCTTCTGAGCTGCTAAATTTAAAAGTGATTTATAAAAATGAGTGGGGAAATAAGGGACTCCCCTTTAAGTGAAATGTATGACCTTTTTGGCTTTTGGGGATGGGAGGCTATTCATAAACCTTTTTTATCTTCCTAGTTTGGGGCTTTATTATAGAGAAATAAAGTTATTGTGTAAAAACATCTCTACTTATAGGTGAAGCGTAACTATTATTACAAAGTATTTATGGCCACATACAATATTTACAAAATGTAAATGGGATATATAAAAACCATACTAATTCTTTTTAAGCCTATAACCCTTGCATGTTCAGAAACAGTTAAGCAATAATACCATGTGAACTTACCTGCAAGAACCAGTATATTAAGAATAATGATTTTTAACCATAGAAAAATTTTGCTTATCTTTAAATGTTTTGGGGAATTCACTGCCTATTGTATGTAATATAGGAGTGATTCACTGTTTGTGATCAGATTCTAATTTTAGACCATTACAAAGATTGTTGACTTTTCATAACTCCTAAATGGAATGCTTCATCCCTCTTTTTCTAGGTACCGTCCCCAATATCAGAACCCGAAGAAGAAAATGATCCTGATGGTCCCTGTGCTTTCAGGAGGCGGGCAGGATGCCAGTATTATGCTGTAAGAACTTTATTTTTTGTGGTGTTTTTGTGAACTGGAATTAACAGGTAACTCATGTCAAGGTGACTTAGTCTTGATCTAAAAACAGGCAGTCAATCAGCATTTTTTATTTAATATCCCCTATGCAGATACCAGTAAAAGATGCTCGAAGGTACTGAGTCCTTTCAAAGGAGATCAGAACCCTTTATTGGGAAATTGATAACTGCTCATATTTTAGAAATCTAGCTCACTTTGGGCTTTAACTATAACTTCAGCAGTTACGACAGCTACTCACTATGTCATTGCTGGAGTTAGGTGAGCCCAGAATCTCTAATGGAACCCTAGATGGCTGATGAGTGTTTATTAAAATTTACTTTTGGGCAAGCCCATCTTTTCCATACAAATCCAGTAAGTATCAAACATAAAAGAATCATTTTTAAACCTCCCCTATGGCAATATATTGTCAAATAATTATATTCATAACTTTTTGTCCCACTTAGAAAATGCTTTGTGCTGTTAAGTCAAGTTTTGGTGCAGATTATATCAAGGAATGACCCTCACTCCCAGATGCTAAGGTTTCAAGTAAGGTGTAACGATGGAGTAGTGAGGATGGCTCTCATATATGGCTTTTGGAGACCTTTTGTCTTGTTGCATTATGGTAAACATATACACTTATAGCTTTTTCAGGGGTGTGTGTGTGTGTGTGTGTGTGTGTATGTATTTAATGTAGGAGAGGTGTAGAGAATTGTTTATAAGTTATGTGTGAGAAAAAGGAGACAGAAAGTGGTAACATAGAAAAATAGAATGCTAGAAGAAGTAGGAAGGCAAAGAAATGGACTGTATGTTCTTACAAGTAAAGAGGAAGTATGAGTTTGACCCATGCATACCTTCTTGAAGTGCAATTTTTACTCCAAAAAATTTCCTTCTAGTTTATCTCTGTAGGAAGTCTATAAATTACTAACTTCATTATCTCTACTTTTCTATATAAATGTTAAAAGCCACATTATTCTTTAAAGATATATTTCTTTTAAAATATAATATTATCTTAAATGTATTTGTAGTCATAAACTAAATTTAGTTTGAGTTATTTTGATGAGTGAACTTTTAAGTCAGTTTTATAGAATTTTACCTGGTTAATATTTAAACCCTAATTTTAAAGTTTTATATCTAAATTGTAATTGCTCTGCTAATGCTGTAGTTACTTTATTTTTATCATGATTTAACTTTTCTTCATTTCAGAATCATTCCATGAGGTTTTTTTTTTTTATTTTATTTATTTTTATTTATTTATTTTTTGCAGCCTCGTTTGGACCAAACTAACCATTCGTTTGAAAATTCAGAATTGGTAGATTTGGATAAGTTGAGATACAGGCATTGCCTTACAATGCTCACAGTCCCGAGAAGATGTATAGGATTTGCAAGGAGGCGAATTGGCAGAGGTGGAAGGTAAACTACTTGTTTTGACCTGGTTTTTGTTTACAATCTGGAAGGGAAGGTATAAAGAAAATGTTATTAAGTTCTTCTAGGTAATATTTGGCTTTATATTGCTTTTCAGGGTCATAATGGACCGGATATCCACAGAACATGACCCAGTCCTGAAACAGATAGACCCTGAAATGCTGAATGGTTTTTCAAGCGCTTCCCAAACTATAGACTTCTCTTCTAATTTCTCTCGGACCAATGCTTCCAATAAACATTGTGAAAATAGACTTTCCCTTTCTGAAATATTAAGCAATATCAGATCATGTCGACTACAGTGTTTCCAGCCAAGGCTACTAAATTTACAGGACAGTGATAGTGAAGAATGTACCTCAAGAAAACCAGGGCAGACTGTGAACAATAAAAGAGTTTCTGCAGCATCTGTAGCTTTATTGAACACCAGCAAGAATGGCATATCAGGTAAGTTGTCAGTTTGTTAAAAGTATATCCTCTTCTCCTTAATTTTTCATTATCCACTAAATAGACTCTCAGGGTGAATTGTTTTTTTTATTAGTTTCTGCTTTATAACAAAGTGAATCAGTCATACATATACATCTGTTCCCACATCCCTTCCCTCATGCATCTCCCTCCCTCCCACCCTCCCCATCCCACCCCTCCAGGCGGTCACAAAGCACTGAGCTGATCTCCCTGTGCTCTGCGGCTGCCTCCCACTATCTATCTAGCTTACGTTTGGTAGTGTATATATGTCCATGCTTCTCTTTCGCTTTGTCACAGCTTATCTCAGGGTGAATTTTGAAGGTTTATTTTCATGATCCTACCGAGGAAAGAAACTTTATCTTAACCTACTACATTTTTTTTCCAGCCTAAGAAACTAAACTCTATTATTGTGGTTCACATTTTAACCAAAATGTCCTAACTGATACCTATAAAACCACTGGCTTGTATTTTGAATGTGTGTGCCTGGTATGGTGAATGTGTAGGCACAATGCATAAGGAATTCCCTATGGGCAAAGTGGTTATAAGCTGCTGTCAGATCATCATAGCACAATACTGTCTGCTTTTGTTACAGAAAATTTTCATTTTATTGTATTAACTTTGCTTAAATGTAAGCATTGCTTCTCAGGAGTACCATTAAAAGTTTTCTTTCTGAAAAATGATTTTTAAAGAGGTTCCCTATGAATAGTTATAATTTTGGTCTGATAACTTACCTCTCTAATTGAGATTGGAAAGTTTTTTTCCTCTTAAGAGACATTGTATTCAAATTAATATTCATAGGCATTGTAAAATAATGTATAACATCTAGAGGATCTAAAATGTAATTTTGATTTGTTTTCTTCTGTGGATAGTCTTCTCTTTATCACATGTATACAAGTATGTATAATTTATAAATGTCTTTGTAATGTATACATTACAAAAAAATGTGTGGTATCCAGAGGCAAAGCTAGATGTGGCTTGACTTATACTGTTGATATTCTTTCTTTCTCTAAAATGTACATATTTCTAAATTATTTCCTAGATGGTGCATTTTAGTATGCAAAATTGTTACGTTAAACTTCTTCAAAGTGATTTTAAATCATTTTAGGTTGACATTTGGTCTCAGTAGTGTTCCGTCTTTCTTAATTACTGAACTGTTTATTTTCAGACTTGACTTAGACATTTATCTATTTAAAGGTTTTTGTTATGGAAAATTGGATTTGTTTGAATGATTGGAAGGTGGCATATCATTTCTCCAAATTAGTTGGTTAATTTTCTCCCAAACGAATTTAGGTAAGGAAAATGGCATCCTGTTATATAAAGTTCATGAGTCTGTGAAGTTTAATGACCTTTTGAAGCTCAAATGGATAAATACCTATTATGACTTCAGGTTGCAGGATTCTTAGAAATCTAAAAATAGTAGGAAGTTGACGAATATTAGGTCAAATCTTTTTTTGAGCCAACTCTAAGACATTGTTCAAATTATTTAACTTAACTGGAATTCCTGTACCAAAAATTACTCACAATAGTTTTTGCCAAAAAGTGAGTTTAAAAACATCATATATAGGCATTTATAATTAGATTTGACCATAGATTGAATTTTTCCTCTACCAATGAATACCATAACAAAAAAGTGATTTTAATATGTTCCTTCTTAAGTTGAATATGGCCAAATATTTGCAGCTTTCTACTGTACATTCCTGATACACTCCAGATCTATGTGACTCAACTGTTTTCCAGAAAATGTTTGTTGCACATGTTATTGTATCATCAGTACTCTGTATGTATGGATTCAGAATGTAACGTAAATAATTCCATACAATCAGTTCCAGAATTTTATGACACTACCATATATCAGCATAAAATAAGCATTTAAAGTATTATTTTAGGCATGCATGCACTTCTCAGGGAACTTAAATCACAAATATGCAATGCTAACATCGTAGATAATAAGACTTTTTTTATTTTTGCCTTTCCCCTACCATCAGAACAAAAATAGTAGTTTTGGTCTGTGTAATTTTTCCTGCCTTATGTTTATGTATGTTATGTAATGGTACTATGTCTCAACTTAGTACCATTTCTTTCTTCCCTTAAAAAAGTTCAAGGTTTAAGCAACAGCTAAGCTACATTAGAATCAGTGTGTTAGAGTCAGGTCTTTCAAATATGTATTTAATTATTTATTACTAGAGTAAAGGATTTTGTTCAAGTTTTTTCTCTGCTAACTATGACCCTCTAGTCATTGAGGCCACAAGGTGTTTTGTTTTTAACAAATTTCTTTTGTTTCAAAATATTAGGCACGGTATATAAATTCATAATGAAACAAGTCTTTTTAACAGCAGTTTTGTAAACAACTGAAAAGCTATGGCAGTATTTTTGTTTGTATGGGGTGCGCCATGCCTCATGCGGGATCTTAATTCCCCTACCAGGGATCAAACCTGGTCCCACAGCAGTGAAAGTGCGGGGTCCTAACCACTGGATTGCCAGGGAGTTCGCCCATGGCAGTTTTAAGTACCCACCTGTACCAGTTATATTCATTATATAGTTTCTCAGTTCTGGATAGATCATTTTAAGTGGATTCAGTTATAATTCAGTAAATATTGATAGAAATTCCTTTTCTACCTAAAGAGAAGGTTATAGGAATTTTTTTAAGTTATATTTTTATATTTGATGAATATGTACAAAAGAATTGAATCTTCATATATTTGGTTTCTTTTAATCTGTGTGTCTAACACTTTTGCCTTCTGCTTACTCTTCGTGGACTTGATCAGGAGAGCATGCATGTCTTTAAGAGTAACAGGACTGATATTCGTCAGTTACCTGGCAGAGAGTCAAGTACTGAGTTTTCTGTTTCACAGCTGGGAAATCCCGGCAAATAAAGGGTTTAATCAGAAATAGAAACGTGACATATATACATATATACACTATTGATACTATGTATAAAATAGATAACTAATGAGAACCTACTGTATAGCACAGGGAACTCTACTCAGTGCTCTGTGGTGACCTAAATGGGAAGGAAATCCAAAAAAGAGGGGATATGTATATGTATATACATATATGTACATGTATATACGTATACGTATAGCTGATTCTCTTTGCTGTACAGTAGAAACTAACGCAACATTGCAAAGCAACTATACTCCAATAAAAATTTTAAAAATAAATAAATAATGGGGGAAAAAAGGAATAGAAACCTGATATGCTTGACAATAATATTTATTTGTATCACGAGTTCCTTAGTTCTTTAAAAAAAAAAAACCTTGAACTTGAGGGCCAATGGCCAAGTATTTTCTTACTTTTATGTTTTTCATAACCCAGTTAATGTTTTTCAAGTCATAATCCCTGTGTCCTGAATGTATTCTAATTATTATTTTCGATACGGTACTGAATGGACTTAAAGGGAAACAAATAGAACTGTGTGTCGTAGTTATTAGTAAGAACTAAAACTAAAGACTTCATTTAGTTAACTGTTAAATAAAAGTATGTTTTCTTAATTGAAAATCTCTTCTCAAAGAATAGAAGCAGGACAGAAAGGAAAGATAGATGTGCTGAACATAGCAAGTGGATAACCAAGGAAAATTAAGTTTATACATAATTATTTAGGATCTAATATATGCAAAGCACTATGTTAAGTGTTTAAAAGTTGCAGAGTTTTAGAAGACAATAATCCTTACCTTCAAGGAGCTTATACATGGATTATACATGACAGATATTATATTCTTTATATAAATAGGTGGTAAAGTTTTCAGTCATTTGAAACTGCAGTATTTATTCTTTTGAGATACTATTCTTAAATCCTAACCTTAAGCAAATATATTTCACATCTAAAAGTAGCATTGCTTGTTCAGAGTTGAAGGGCCGGATTAATTTGCTTTTTTTTTTTTTTTTTAGCATCTTTAAGGATTAATTTACTTTTAATCTTGGTTTAGGCTAATGTATGGTTGCAAATTAACATGTTTTTTCTTTTCTCATTTGTCTTATATACTGAATAGATAGATACCAGCAACTCTTCTTGAAGCTTTTGACCAGCTTCAGATATCTTAATATTACCAGTTTGTAAAATCAGCAACATTTTGGGCAGTTTTCCAAGAGATATTCCTGGTTTTTAATTTTTCCAGTGTCTTTTCCTATTCTTTTTTAAATTGCCATAAAATGTTTGCAAACATAAAAGTTTTAAGAAAGGTAAAACTATGTTTTTAACAACTACCTAAGGTACAAGGATTTATTTTTTTAGTTAGGGTCACTTCTAAGGGTGGGAAATTGATTCAGACTTCAGGAGTTTAAAAGATTTTAGTTCGACTGCTAAAGGAAATAATATTGAAATTTCAGTTATAACTATTTAGCTTGGATGTCGGAAGTTTAAATGGATCTTTAGCCTGTTTTCTTTATCTTCACATCTCCTTTGTTCCTCATTCCCCACCCCCTTCACCCTCTCACCTCCCATCTTCACCCTCATTATTATCCCCACAGTTTTGCAGTTTATTCATTAGTTACATTTTAGGATGTGTAGTCTTGGACAGGTAATGTTGTCTTTCATGGATTGGAAGATTTGTCCTCAGAGTAGCTCCAGTGTTTTTATGTGAACTTTTACCTGATTCCTTGCTATGACCTAGAAGGTTTAAAATAGGATCTCTCTCCCCCTCCATATAGCCCCAGATCTAGCTTTTAAAACAAACAAAACTTGCGTATAGTCAGCATTGCTTCAACAAAGCATGTATTAAAACTTTTATAACAAAGACCTGCCTGGTAGGTGAAGAAGTGCTGAACAATATATTCATTTCGACTTTTAGATAATCTTTACTACCACATTAAATGTTCTTCATTAAGCTACAAAAACTTGGTCTAAGCTAGTGTTTTTAAAAATTCATGGCTTCCCAAGAATACATCATCTTAGCCCACTTTGAGAAACACTGAATTAAAAGTTAAAAGATTATATTTTAAAAAGGCAGCAGGTACAAGCACAAAAATCATATGTTTATATTCTGTTGTGGGGTGGTCATCCAGAAAATACAGAATGTGTTTTGATTAGATTTTTCTTTTTATTAGTTTAATCAATGAAACATCGATACAAAGGTGACAAATACTTGTAAAGATTTCACACATACTCAAGAATATATTCTCCGTGGGCCCAAGTTTAAGGAACAGTGATCTAGGGCTTTAGAATCAATACACCAGTGTAAAATCTAGTGGAGATAACTAGAGTATGTTTTTGATGGATCACTGTCAGTTTATGAGAGGGAAAGGTGATGAGGGACCAACCTAGCAGAACCACCTTATAGGAACCACATGCCTGAAAGGTGAAGAAAGAAATGAGGGATGCCTAGGATCTTTGAAAACAGAATCAACATTCTAAGGATGGTGACAAGTGTTCTAAGAAAAAGTACATGGATTCATCTGAGGAGTAAATCAGACAGATAAACCCAAGATAGGTAAAGAGCCAGGTACGAAGATAGCCAGAAACGTTAGAGGCTTTAGTGAAAAACAAACTGTCAGTTATATACACAAAATATTTAGAAATGCAAGTGTGTTACTAATGTACAGAATGACATATTTGCATACATAAAAGGGGAAATTCTGTAATATGTGACCTATTAGAATGTGTTACCCAGGGAGATTTGCGAAACTCCTTACTTAGGGAAAGGAACACTTCCTGTCTGTCTGGAATAGTGAAATATTGCCTTCACAAAACAATCAGAGTGTGGTTACTTTTAAACTGACAGGACTTGGAGGTGTGGGGTAGGGGAGATGGATGACCAGCATGGATTTTACTTTTAAGCTAGCAACTCATGAGAGCAACTAGTAGAAAGAACTTGGCTTGGCCCTAAGCAAGAGAAGCAGATACCGTTTCTCTTTTCATACATTCCCACTTCCCCTTTATGCCACTACCACCCATCCATAGCTGGACCCCTATTCTGTATCTCATTCCTAAAGAGATTTCTTCACACTGTTAAGTATGACCTTTTCCTGGTGTTATTTTAATGCTTGCCTCTTGATAACTCAAAGCCAATGTAAGAAATAAATTTCTTATGGAAGTATTTCAGTAATTTATGAAAGGAAAAATAATTAGTGGAGAAGGTGCTTTCAGTCAAATTACCATCCTCCACCTACTAGTAAGTCAACCCTGAAGATGATAATTCAATACTGTGTCTGTGTCATTAAAACCATACATTTCTTACCATTTTCCACTCACCCTAACAAAATGAAAGAGGTCAGGGAGGATGTTTTGTATGTGTTCCAATTCTGTGTCATGATTACTAATTGCTATTTTTGTCTAAAAGTGTTTAATGCTCTAGAAAATTCTGAATGGGGAACGTAAGCATTTTTCAAGCACAAAACACCTTTTAGTAAAAAAAGAACTAGATGTCAAGAATGAATCCAACATGCTGAGCTTGTGGTGAGGGGGAAGAGGGAAAAAATGAATGTAGTATTTTAAGCATATCCATATTTTGGAATTAAGTTTTTTATCAGTGGTTTTCAACTAATAACAGAAGCAGGGATGAGAATTTTGATATCAAAGTCAGCCTGAGTTTTAAAAAGTTAGGCAACACTTGAACATTAATTTGAGTAATTTCAGTTGCATCTTGGTTGGGATTTTATGTGTTTTCTATGGGGAAAAGGATGGGGTTCCTGAGCAAATTAATGGTTTCAACAAGTCAGGGCAGTAAGTAGACATATCCCCCCAGAAAATAGGAAGTTTTATTAGCATCCCTTTTTAATAGCTACATAAAGTGATCATCTTTTTATAAAAGCAAGTAGAATACCTCTAGTTGGCAACACTTTGTTAGCTAGTGACTACTAACCAAAAGTAATTTTTTTATTAAAAGAATACAATTTGTTCTTTCTAGTAATTTATATGTATACTTTATTCTGATTAGTAAGATTTTATAATTGTCTGACTTAAAAGCTTTTGGAAAAAGAAAAGATTCTCATTTCTCTCTCAATTTTTAAATAGCTACTAAAAGTGTATTCTCTTTATTTGGTTTATTCCTCACTTAAAATTAACCACTGTGACCTCTCACATTTTCATCACAACATAAACCTTAGCTCTGGACAAACATAACGCTGAATTTGAGGGAGTAGACCATACACCATATTCCAAGTCCATTTCTTTTGAATTGGTACGCTGTTTATACACATAGGACTTAAACAGATTTATTTGGATTTAACTTAAGATTTTCTTTCCTGGCTTTGTATCTAATAAACTATTTTTCATCTCTTTCCCAAGGTTTTCAAACAGCTGGAAATTCATGAATACTTCACATTTTCATTTCATTTTGAAGATTTTAAATTTAGAATTAAAATTTTTTTCATCTAAAAATAGAACACTTGCAGTGAACTTAACATGTGCAAAGAAAGACATTTGATTTTGTTGGTAATTCAGTAAGATAACTAATGTGTACTTCAAAAATACAGGTAATAGTAAAATTTTAGAGTGAGCACTATCATAGGCCCAGGTTTTTTAATCTTCTAAAAATAAAATTGCTATCTCAGAACTGTTTTTTCCTGATAGTCCAGTACTAATTTTAATGATAACATTGTAGAACAGAAATGAAGGTATATCTAACGCTTTGTCCATCTCTGGGGCCTAATTCCTTTTTCATAGAAAATAAGCTGTACTTTGCATAACTTGTTATATGTCTAATTTATCATCAAAAAATTTTTTTTAATTTCTCAGTCATGATCCTACTAAATGGAAAACTTGAGGACGGGGGCTAGTTAAGTAACATAGGTTGAAGGTATAGTCTCCTATCTAAACTCCTTCAGGTCATATTGATTAGATAGCTAGATTACATTTAAAGGTTGACTCATATTAGTTGGTATTTCTTTATATGTATCGTTTCTTCCCAACTACACTGTAGGAGTTTATAGCAGGGACCCTCTTTTTAATTTATTTTTTCCCTGTATTCATTCTTAACTCTTAATGCAGCACTTTTCATCATAGATAGTAAATACTTGTTGATTAAGTGAAATAGTTGGGAGAGAGGAAAGAAAGAAGTAAAGAAAAATAGAGTAAAATTTCTCTAGTAGTACATGTATTCTGATGTGATTTAATGTTTTGTGACTCTAGTAACATACTGACTTCTGTGGAGATAGCTTTGTGTCCTCTAAATCAGTTTATCAGTGATCTCCTTAAATTATCAGTGGTGAAGGAAGTTTGTTTACATTTCTTTGAAAAAAGTGTTTCTTATTGTAACTTCTTCTTAAGTAATTTTTTAAATAAAAGTTTTAAATGTCTTCTTTTTATTTGACATTTAGTAACTTTTAACAGTTGGTAACAGCATAGTTGATTACATCTGAGGATGCTGAACACTTCTCTGATTTCCAGCCCGTGTTTTTATAGATAGGACTTATTTTAGACATCAAATCTATTGGCTTAAACTATGGTTTAAGTCTGAATAAAAGGGAGAATCCTTATATTTGAACTACGTTATACAGTAAAATCTACATATAGGAACTTTTTTAGCATGTGATATTAGAAGGTCATAGATATTAGCATAATTATCACTTTGGCTGAAAGACCTGTCGTTTTTATTCAGTTCTTTGCTGCTGATGTATATTGTGATTTGAAATTGCTTTTCATCTTAATCGTGGAATAACTTCATATTGTATTCTACTTGTGTTGTTAAAGGTACTTTAAAACATACGTATTTCTAAAATTAATGTCCTTTTCCAGTGACAGGGGGTATCACAGAAGAGCAGTTTCAGACTCATCAACAGCAGTTAGTTCAAATGCAAAGGCAGCAACTTGCTCAGCTTCAGCAGAAACAGCAATCTCAGCATTCCTCGCAACAGACACATCCAAAAGCACAGGTAAACCTGTCCTTTAATCATGGTTATGTCTATTCCTTTCTTTCATAATTATGTCTTTTTTTGAAAATTTTAGTCAGGTCACAGAAGATAACCTTGTCATTGCCACTCTTGATTCTGGAGATCAAACCTAAGTGTCTTTTCAGTTAATTTACATAATTTTAAGTGACTAGTTTATATTTTATGAGAGGGGCACTAGAGCCAAATATAGTATTTTTAATTTAGGAAAGAAATAAGTACATATTTTTGGAAGGGTTATTAAGAATTCATAGAAGTAATTATATTCTCTTAGAACCATTATCCCCCACGCCTACTCCCCCAGAAATATTTTTGTCAAGGATATGACTATCCTGACTCCTTCCTAACCTGTGCATTTAAGTGCCATGTGAACATGCCCCATGAGCTGAGAGGTAATTGTCTCGACTTGTGCCATAAATCCAGACAACATAGCCCTTTGCCTATTTGAATCACATTTCCCTGAAGAAAAAAAAATTGCCACTAGGTGAGGTTTTCCTAGGCACCATTAAATGATTGACAGTCGGGATAAGAGTAAAAATACCTTATAAAACTGTACTGCCAGAAGAAAAAAGCCCTGCCAACACCTTGATATGAGCCTGTAAGACTGATTTTGGACTTCTGGCCTCCAGAACCGTTTGAGAATAAACTTATGTCGTTTAAGCCACTAAAAAGCTGTTAGTAACAGCTAAGCAGTTTAATATAGAATCAAAAGGAATATGACCATTCAATTTGCCTTTGTTTGCCTTTTCTGAATCTCAGGTATTTCCAACCTACTAAAACATTAGGTTAAGACACAGTTTTACTTTGGGACAAAAATGACTGTTAGTCATCTCTGTTATTTCATTTTGCCCGTAGTATGTAGACTGTCAAGTATTTTTAATGGCATTCATTAACACTTACTGGAAAAATGAATAGGGCATTAAAGGTGTGGGTTGTTTACTACCCTAGTTCTTTCTCATAAATAATTGCTTCCCAGTTTTTAGTCACTTTCCGGTTTCATATGATGAAAATAGCCTGTGGAGTCCTAGATCTCTTAACCTAAACGCCTGTAACTGTTCAAGATGAAAAAGGCAGCAGCCTCTTGAGTTTGCTCATTTCTTAACATGTTCGTGAACTCATGTCTGAAAAGTTGAGAGTTTAATTTTGTTTATTTTATAGGGCTCAAGCACCTCTGACTGTATGTCTAAAACACTTGACTCAGCCAGCGCCCATTTTGCTGCATCTGCGGTGGTCAGTGCACCTGTTCCAAGTCGCAGTGAGGTAACCAAGGAACAGAGCACTGGCCACAACAACATAAACGGTGTAGTCCAGCCTTCAGGTAAGCCTGCTGTCTCATGTGATACTTACTAGCTCAAAGTTGCAACTCAGTGATTTGAGGTATGGTTTTTGGTTTTCAAATCCAAGGGGAAACATCGTACAAGAAATCAATCTGGACTCTTCATAATATCTATGGATATGTATGGTGGAATAGCTGGATGTTTTCTAGAATTCACATAGAGCCTGCTCCCTGTTTCCTCCCACCCCCACTGGATTCCTACCTATGTAACACTTCACCCTGCCTCGTTTTATCCACATACTGTCAGTTGCCTCACATCTTAGGAAACACATCGAGCTAATTGCTAACCATCATCGTTGAATCATTTGTACATTTATAAAAAGGCGAAATACAATTTATCAGTAAATTGGAAATTGGGTTTACCTTCCCAGTCTTACATACTCACAGGCCTGCTTTCTCTGACTCCTCCTCATGAAATACAGTGTTGCTGTGAACGTATTTCTGCTGCTTACTACCAAGTCCTCAAAGATTTGCTGTTCCTATCAACCCTCAACTACTGCTCAGACTCTAAGGTTTTCCTCTTGCTTTTACATATACCCATGATTGTGATTGCCCTTCCTTACTGATGTTCTTGCATGTGTAAATTCTAATGGAAGTCCAACCTTCATCTGCACCTGCCCTCAATCTCCAGAGAGGACCTCTCTGTCCTATTATACAGTTTCCAAATACGGAGGCAGCAGAATACTTTGCAAACCCTTTTGTGTAGGCTAGTAGAAAGAGGGTGTCTTTGGGGTTGAAACAGGTGAATATGTTACCAATCAGAAGGTCTCTTTGGAGAGGCCGTTGCGTGGAAGGTTAATTTGGTATTTAACTAGATTACAAATGTTTGCATTTCTTTTTATTTTTAAGTTCCTAATTTTTTAAAAAGTTTAATGTCTCATGACTTGAATGGAACGATTTTTTTTTTTTCCTTCTTCTTCAGGAACCTCTAAAACATTATACTCCACCAACATGGCTTTATCATCCAGCCCAGGGATTTCAGCTGTACAACTTGTAAGGACAGTTGGCCACACCACTACAAACCACTTAATCCCAGCATTGTGCACAAGCAGTCCTCAAACACTTCCCATGAACAATTCCTGCCTGACAAATGCAGTGCACCTCAATAACGTCAGTGTTGTTTCTCCAGTCAATGTGCATATCAATACACGGACTTCAGCACCATCGCCAACAGCCTTAAAACTTGCCACAGTTGCTGCCAGTATGGACAGAGTGCCAAAGGTTACTCCTAGCAGTGCCATCAGCAGCATAGCAAGGTGTGTGTGTGTGTGTGTGTGTGTGTGTGTGTGTGTGTGTTCAAGTATCATTCTGTCCCTTTCTGCTGGCTATCCTGTGGGAGGAAAAAGACTTTTTTTTTTTTTTAACCGCTCAAGCAATAGATGTCTTGTCAATTGATTGACTTGCTTTTCAACAGATACTGAATATCTGCTTAGTCTAAAGCTCTGTGACTTAGATCATTTGTTTGAGGTCACTGGTAGGATGTTTAAATGCCAATCAGAACTGTAAAAAAAAAAAAAAAAAAAAAAAAAAAAAAAAGGAAAAAAAAACCCACATCAACTTGGGAACCATCAAACTGAAAAAATACATCCGTCTATTTTAGAAGCTTCATTTATTCTTCTATTACTTCTTTGTAGTGTAGACAGTCCAGAAGGCTAGAGTTGTTATTAGCTTCCAGAGCTTTAGTTTTCAAATCAAAATTTGTATTTTCTTCAATATTATACACAAAGGGAAAGTAAATTATTCTACGTATATTTTTAAATTGAGAATATTCTGGAATTAACTAAATCCATGATAATGTATTTCAGATTTTTTCTTTCTATGACACTAATGCGTAAGAATCAAAAAAATTGATCTGCATGGATTAATAACTACATGACCTTGGGCTTCCCTGGTGGCGCAGTGGTTGAGAGTCCGCCTGCCAGTGCAGGGAGCGCGGGTTCGTGCCCCGGTCCGGGAAGATCCCGCGTGCCGCGGAGCGGCTGGGCCCGTGAGCCATGGCCGCTGAGCCTGAGCGTCCGGAGCCTGTGCTCCGCAATGGGAGAGGCCACGACAGTGAGAGGCCCGCGTACCGCAAAAAAAAAAAAAAAAAAAAAAAAATAACTACATGACCTTAAACCTGTAAAATTAAACTATAGTAGAAAATAATTTAAGTAATATTGTGCTCCAAATGATTATTCTTTTTGAGCATCATATGCTCCATCTATTGTAAAAACACTTGGATTGTCATATGTTATATATTTCATAAGTAATTTACCATTGGCTTCTACTGAAATATTGTGTTAAATTACTGTCTTTCCTAAGTAAATAGTTATAATCAAGTTCTTAGGAATTACTAGGATTTTTTTAGCTGAAGAAAGCTTTTCCTCATTCCTGTATAGAAATTGTAAAAATGTGAGATGTTCTTCTGCAGTATATGTTTTGTTGTAATGACATAAAAATGTATCTATAAATACTAAGTGATACACATGATATTCTATAGAGTATTAATGTTTATTTTACTCTTTGCCTTATTATAGAGAGAACCATGAACCAGAAAGATTGGGTTTAAATGGAATAGCAGAGACAACAGTAGCTATGGAAGTGACATAACCTAAAACATGTGACTTTGACCTGTGCTGATGGTGTACAGTCATTCATATTCCAGCTGAATGCAAAAGGCGACACTCTGTGGATCACAGAGCATAACAATGGACCTAAATGGACTAGAGTATATCGGATGTTAAATCGATATATGATGTATATTTTGTAAAATTGGGAAAATCACTACCTTGTAATATAGTTTATTTGTATCATCAATATTATTTCTGTTACTTGAATAGTAGATATTCATCATCATGCTTTTGCACTTGAATTTGCAACTGAATGGATTTTAAAAAATAATTCTTTAATGGGATCATGAGCATGAAATGGGATCCTGCATCACTTGTTTTAACTATTTATTTTGCCATGTTTACATTTTGTATCTTGTAAAAATAAATCCAACTTTGTGTCTAAAAAGTTAAAGATTCATAGCTAGGAAATGAAATTCTTGTAATTTTTTTCTAAAGGAACTGTAAAGTTTTCACTTGGTTCATTTTGTTTCACAATTTGACTAGATGGACTTTTTGGTAAATACTTTAGTGGCATTTCACTGTCAAATATGAAGTTCAAGGCAAAATAGTATTTTCTATTACTGTGCAGGGGAAAGGGATGGATCGATACATGCAAATTTAATGTAGTAACTCACTTTTCCATATATTTTGAATGTATATTTCTATTTATAATACCAGTTTATAAAAAATGATTACACAGAAAAAAGGACTAGGAAAAATTATGCATCTAGCACATTTAAACTGTGCAGGTATGAACATTTTTCAAGGATTACATTTTATCTGAAGACTGCATATTTTAACTGGCTTTACCTGTACCACACCACATAAAGGATATTTTGCCAGGTATGTACTGCATTGTGTGATTGCAGTAACCATTGGAGGTCTAGATATCGAGCCATCCCGGGTGCTGGGAGGGGGGGGTCGTGGCAAGATTTTGTCTTTTCAGTTTTGGAGAGGTTTCCTGTGGCTACAAGGCAAGTAACGGGTTGGAAAACGTCTGACTGTAAGCGTTGGACACCTTCACAGTGTAGTGTTTTAGTGACTTTTTTTATACGGTTCTTGTATATTAGATACGTGTAGTGGTGTTTCAGAATGTTTGTTTATGCACTAGTTCAGACAACTTTCCCTGTTACTTGTTCTTGATAAGTGAAAACTGCAGGGAAATAAAAATACATATCAAAACATGGACATGCTGCATATGTGTTTATTTCACAATGTGCACACAGTATAAGTGAAAATTTAAGGGAGAGGATAGCACTTAACAGCACTTTTCATTTTCACAGTGCTTTCCAAGCATTAATGAAAAGAATTATAAGAAGCTCATCTGTGGGCACTATTGGGTTTCAGATAATCCAATATAAACTACCTTTGATATGAAAAGTTCTTAAAATATTTTACAGAATGTAAGTAATTTGCAGTATAACATTCATTGAAATCTCATAAATGAGCCTCATTTTATAAATAAAAGTTTAGAGTAGAATTATATTGCAAGGGGTTTTGTCAAGTAAGTACTGGGAAATGTAAATATTTTTAATGAATATGATTAAAACCATTTCAAACTTCATAATTTTATACTTTACATTTTTTATATCTGCAGTCCTGAAAGTTGTAAATTGATATGTCAGTTGATTTAATGGACCAGGGTTTCTGCTGAGAGTGGTTTTTATTCAGGTCCTGAATATGTAAAGCAATTTATGGTCAAAACCATAGGAAAAAATAAATTTAATTTCTTCATTGGTTGTGACCTGATAGGATCCATGCTCGTTTCTTCCATACTACCTCTGGAGTTACTCATTGCTGATGATATAAAGAAAATAATTTTGATTTGATGTGTAGTATGACTGTGTTCATTCTGCTTTTAATTGGATGTATCTCCTTGCTATTAAGAACTCAAAACAACTTTAGTGCTGATTTCGGAGAAAGGTTTTTATTTCCATTTTACTGAAGTAAAGCATGAAGCAAATTTGCCTTGTGATACACATGTTATAAATAATATAAGTAAAACAAAGAACTGTATTTGTACAGTTTCTGGAGATGTGGCAAATCCAGAATTTATCAAAAACTGATCACCAGTTTGTTTTTTTGTTTTTGTTTTTTAAGTAAAATAGAAAAATTAAGCCTTCCTTATTTTGGTGATTGTAACTGTTCCACAGATTTCAGTTACTTGCACACACATTTTTCCAGTGCTTTTCAAGAACTTAAGTGACATATTTGTTTTTATATTATTAAATTGAAGAGTTTATTTTTGCACAGGTCCTCCACTGGACAACACCACCATTTCTTGGTTTTTCTGATGAAACTAATATTAGTACTTGTAGTTCAGTAAGCTTCTAGAGTCCTTGGAGTGTGTTTTTTGATGGGGTGGTTTGTTTGTTTTAAACAAAGGGGTAACTTTCATGTGCTGGGGTATCTTGTAATTGAGTATAGGTAAAAATAGTTACAAATTGTGTTTTTCTGCCTTTCTAAAAAGAGTACCCTTTTTTCTCCTGGTAATTCAAGATCATCATTATGATTAAGATACAGCTCTAAGTATATTTGAAGATATGTTACATATCTTCCTTCTGCAGAAGACCAAGGGAAAAATTAAAATATCTGGAGGGCACATTAAAAAAATATATACAGTACACACACACATCCTATCTTCTAAAAAAATGTTGAATAGGGTATTTGCAACTGTGCTTAGTGGGTTTTGTTTGTTTGTTTGTTTTTTATTGCCAGGGTTGTTTTTTGGGGAGGCAGGGGGAGAGTAGTAAGAGTAACATTTCAGAAATTGCTCCATAGTGTGTACTGCTGTATTTGACTATAATGCTGTATTTCAAACAAATTTTATTGGCCTGTATGTACACCTTCGACTGAAAGGTTTTGTTGTCCCTTGACAAACTATTACATTTCAAAAGGTTAAGGGTATCTCAAGTAATTCTGAATATTATGTTCTATAACACAAGAGTTGTTTTTCTTTTAACCACAGCATGATAACAGCAAGCATCGTGGAGCATGTCGAGTTCTGTCTCGGCGATGTTTTTCATTTAGTCCTAACAATTGTGTAAAGTACTATTATTTTTCCCATTTTACAGGTCAGGAAAATGAAGTTTAGAGAAGTTCGGTAACTTGCCTTATGCCACACAGCTGATAAGTTACTGAGCCAGGAATGAAATTCGGGTAGTCATCACACTTTTAACCACTGCCTCCCATCTTTAATGTGAAAGAAGTACCCTTCAAAGGAGTACTTATTGTACTTCTCAGTCCACTTATTGACAGCATCTGTGTAGCAGAGTTTTAAATTTCATCTAGAAAACAACCTCCTCCACTCTTAACACCATCAGGCAATTAATGTTTGTTTTTTGCTTCCCAGACTGAGTGCATTAGATCCACCTGTGGCTTCTAGCCATCCATCAATCAAACCCAGCCCTATCAGGAGGATAACTCCTCTGTCTGCCAGACCTAGCCGGTAAGTGCTAAAGCTCTCAACCAGCACAAAGCTTTGGAAGCTGGGTCTGGGCCAGGACGTGGCTGAGTTTAGCCCTTTCTGGACCTTGGTTTCCCCATCTGCAAGATGAGCAATTTCCTAAAACTCTAGAAAGGAGGCCACCCTGCCAAACTTGGTGCAGGTGTACATGTGGCCCGTGTGTCATTGGTTTCTCACCAAGGAAGTAAATGATGTGGGAGCTAAGGCTGAGCATATGGTTAGTCTAGAGCTGCTTTTTTTAAAGTCATTACTGCCATCGATGACTGTAAAGTATTGACAATTGTATCATGTAATGCAACTTATCCTGTGCAGAACTAATAATTCTAACCAACTTCAGTGACTACAAGTCTCAGAAGGGCACAAGAATTACTTATTTTTTGGAGGAGGCATCAGTGGGGAAAACAAGACATCACAGTGCAATAGAATATCAGAGAATTTGTTGAGCTGGGCTTTAATCCCTTCTCTGCCATTTAATTGGCTGGTGATTTTATCATCTTCGTATTTCCCAACTTGTATCATAGGACAGATGGGTAGAATTAGATAACCTCTGACATCTCTGCCAGCTCTGATGCCATGGGAATCAAATCTCCCCCTACCCCTCTTATCCTCCCCAGGTGGCTCCCTTGCTTTCCAGGAAAATCACCTTCCATGCCATTGTCAGTATCCATTGACTTACCAGCACCATTCAAAAGGATCAATACCAAATCAGACCCTATGTGCCTTCCTACCACATCTTTTTCTTTTCGTATTTGTCTGAAGGGGGACTATTTCTTATTTCAAACACATGAGCTTAAGCTTTTTAATTGTGACCTACTGCAAAGCTTAACATTTTAACAGGGAAGAGGAAGGTAACACTGAGCCACATATTTCTTTAGCAGTAATCTATTTGGCACAGGATTTTAAGCATGGGCTGTCTCGAAATGGGGTCTTGTATCAAGATTAAGAGTTATGTGTATACTTAAAGATGTCTTGTTATTCTCATGAAACCTCTCTTGTAATGCATATTTGAACAAAACCCCTACTTCCCTGGCTGGCTGACTAGAGTAACATTGCAGGTCAAGAAGATGATAAAATTTCTCTGAACATTGACCCTCCCTCAGAGTGAACATCTGTTACCCTCAGGAAAGCCTAGGATCACTGCAGTTACCTTCCACTGATAGAACAAAAGAAATCTACTCCAATCAAAAAAAATTATTTCACCTGCCGTATACAAACTTGATTTGACAAATAGCACATTCTAGAGCAATGACATTTTCCATTTGCCATTGTTGAAGACCTTTAACCATTAGCGTATGGAAGAACACTGTGTACTTCCTCTGCTCAGTCCCACGGCCACCAGGGGTCATGGGCACACACAGCTCCTATCTTACTAATGGCTGTCTCTTATGTGCTCTTCTCACTTATAAGTAGATCTTGGTCAGTGGCCAGGTAAGCCCAAATTAGGAATAGCCAAGATGCAGGATTTCAGCTTTTAACATGAGACGTCTATATTAGTTAACCTACTGCTGAGTAATAAGCTATTACAGACAACACATACATTACAGTGTGGGCTAGGAGTCCAGCACAAAGCTGAAATCAAAGTGGCAGCTTCTCTTGTGTTCTCTGGAGGCTCAAATAGGGGAGGATCTACTTCTAAGATCCCTCAGGTTGTAGACAGAGTTCACTTACTTGCGGCTGTAGAGTTCCTAGGAATTTGCTTCTTTAAAGCTAGCAATGGAAGACTTTCTGCTGCGTGACGTCTCTTGCTTCAGGGAAGACCTAGGCCTTTGTGAAAGGCTCATCTATAATCAGGCCCATGCAGCCTGGTACGCTTTGATTAGCTCAGTCAGCTGATTGAAGACCTTAGTCACATCTGTAAAATCACCTTTGCCATATTCTATACCTTAGAAGCAAGTCACAGGCCTTGCCCACACTCAAGGGGCGGGAATTACACAAAGACATAGGTACTAGGGGACAGGAATTATATAGGGCCACCGTAGTGTGTGTCTGCCACATCTGTGTAATTGAACTAACTCCAGCCCACTCAGCCCACTCTCCCCATCTCAGTATACCTTGGATTAACCTCAATGGAACTACGTATTTATATAGGGAAACGATTTAAGGTGCTCTATAATGCAAACATTTTGCTATTTTGTAAGTAAGTCTTAAGTTCCACAGGCCTGGATGTTGGGCAGCGGGTCAGGTCCAGGCTGGAGCTAAGCCTGCTGGCCAGCATCAACACAAAAACCTTGCGGAAATGAGTGAATGAGACCAGCTAGAGAAAGAGTAGAATGGAAAGAGGAAAAGTATGAAGAGCAAAACTCTGAGTGTCTGTGATGAGGCCAGGGAAAGTGGGGAGAGGGAGAGGCAGAGGAAGAGATTGGTAGCAATCTTGGAGGAAGACCTGGATCCAGGGGTTTCTAATTTCCTTCAGAAGAACCATGCAGAGGTAGAGTGCATGGGGGAAGGGAAGAGTGGTTTGGGTAGGTAAGGAAGTACAGGTGATAAGGATTTAGCAGTGAGGAGGTAAAAAATAACGAGGACGTGGATCAGAAAGCCTGAGCCCAAGTGCTGTCCAGTACTTCTAGCCATCAGAAGCACCCAGGAGAGTTTTTTTGTTTTGTTTTGTTTTGGTTTTTTGCGGTACACGGGCCTCTCACTGTTGTGGCCTCTCCCGTTGTGGAGCACAGGCTCAGCGGACGTGCAGGCTCAGCGGCCATGGCTCACGGGCCCAGCCGCTCCGCGGCATGTGGGATCTTCCCGGACCGGGGCACGAAACCGCGTCCCCTGCGTTGGCAGGCGGACTCTCAACCACTGCGCCACCAGGGAAGCCCCCCAGGGGAGCTTTTAAAGTACAGATGTGTGGGTCTCACCCCAGGCTGACTGAATCAGGATCTCCAAAAGTGAGTCGGTATATTATCTTTTGTTTTAGTTCTTTGTTTGCTTGTGTGATTTGCTGGTTGACTGGTTTTTGGTAAGCTCCCCCAGACGGGGTTTGTTGATTGCAGCTAAGGTTGGGAATGACTAGTCTAACCTTTCTGTTTATTAGTTGTGACCATGGATATGTAACTTTATGGAAAAGCTTAGGATTTATTTCCTTAGCTGTGAAGTAAGGAGGGTTAAATTATTTGCCCAGTCCCATTAGCTCCAAGGGCACACAGAGAATGCCTCTCACTAAGCAAGCTTCACAGCCACTAGAAATAGTGCTGATTATGAAGCTTATAATAAATGCTTCCTTTAAAGTTTTGAGATTGTATGCTGTAAAAAATAATTCTGTCTTGCAGTTTATCACGGATGAAAATTATGGCTGCTTAAATTCTCTATAGCAGTTCATAAGTGTACCTCACACCTTACCATCTCAAGCACTCTTAAGTTCCCAGATCACCCCCCAAACATCAGCGTGCCCAGAGAGAGAATTGTCGTCCCTCCCCATCCCTGCCACGATGGTCCAGTCACCACTTTTCAAATGCTCATTCACCGCCACTGTTAGATGCTTTCAGGTTGTTTAGACCATGGCTGTCAGTACATGCTTTCCAATTGTATATGACTGTGGTATTTGACTACAGGGACAAAGTTACTGTCCTTAAGAAGCTGTCTTAGGCGAACTTTGCTTGCCTAACATTTACACAGCATTTGGGACTTCTCTTTTTTTCTCTCTGTATGTACTCTTCCCTGCCATGAATTTGAATACTATCTTTATCTGGTGACTTCAAAATTTTTATCTTTATCCCAGAACTCTGCGCTGAATTCCATTCTTCTATATCCAATGCTTTGTTGATGCCAACACTTGGAAGTCTCACAGACATGCCCACACTTACCACGTGCAATCTTTCGCCTGCATGCTCCCAAATGTGTTACCACCACCTCTCCATCCCACCACTGCTTGCCCCAGTCTTCGCCATCTCGGATGTGACATCTAAGACTCACCTTGATTCCTTCCTTTCCTCAATCCAACACCTGGAACAGTCCCTCGACAAGTCTTTTTTTTTTTTTTCCCGACAAGTCTTTTGACCTGAGCTCCAAAATATGTATTGAGTTCATCTGTTTTTCTCTGCCCTGCAGCAGCACTTCTCCCCACTTCTGTTCTTGCCCATTTCCAGTCAACTCACGTGGTAGCAAATGTTATCCTTTGGAAATCAGATTTTCTCAGTTGTCTCCTAAAAACCCTCCCACTGCTTCCCATTGCATTTAAAATCCAAAATCCTACCATGACTGTAAGATCTTTCATGTCTTGCACTGCCTTCCTCTCCAAACTCATCCATATTACTTTATCTCCTCACCACACTTGAGCCCACTGATGGATCCGGTCCAGACTTTAATGAATGATTTCCTGCCTCAGTGCCTTTGCACATGGGCATTCCTTCTGCCTAGAATACTCCTCTCTGCCTATTCTCTAGCTCCTTCTCATCTTTTAGGCCTCAGGTGTCCCCTCTTCAGAGAGGTGCTCTGTGGCCGTCCTCCTCTGTTATTCTCTGTCCCTTTATCTGTGAGTGATATGAAGGAAATACTTTAAATTATTTGTCTGCTTACTAGTCCTTTCATGAGCCTCATGATGGCAGGGACTGGTTCTCCATCGTATTTCCTGCACTCAGCACGGAACCTGGCACATGGTAGTTGCTGAAATATTTGTTGAATAAATAAGTGAATGAGTAACAATTAGAGCTTCAGAGTCAAAAGATTTCTTTTTTATTTTTTACTCTTTTTATTGTTATTTTAAACCAAAATGTGGTGACCACTAAACTTAGTTTTATTTCTCTCGGACTTATTAAACAAACAGATTTGAAATCTAAAATAGTTTAGTTACACTTAAAATGATTGACCTATAGCTTCAGAAACTGGTTTTCCCCATGAAGCTTCCTTAGGAGGAGCCTGGCAGATGGTTGTGGGTGGATAGTGGCAGAAAATAGGCTTTGTTTTAAGATTTCCAAAAGCTATTTTCCTGCTTATATTTATACAAAATTAGCAGTTGTGCTCAAGTATAAGAAAATCAGGGAGCAGATTGGGTAGCTGTTGGTTTTGTCATTGTGTTTGTGAGCTAGAAATATTTCTTCATCAATGATCACTGTAAGTCTCGTATCTGGGGTTTGTGACTAATCACTGTTTCCTTAGGCACTATGCTTTCCAGGTGTATTTTTGTCAAAAAATCAGATTTCAACACACTTACCAGGAATGCATTGAGTTATCAAAGCTTTCCACTTAAGCTATTATATTTTGGAGAGAGAATTCTTGCTCACACCAAACCCACATCAAATGTTTGCCAAAAAATGCAAATAACATTTGTACCCAGCTGTTGATATTTGACACCAATTCTCTTCCAGCTGTGGCTTGAATTGGGGTTAATTTTTCATCTGTAAACCATCCTGCCCTGGCTACTTTAGAAAGTGCTATTCTCTCCAACCTCCATCACTGGCAGGTGAGATTTGTCTCGGTGTTTATGAATGAAGTATAGCCCTTTTTGCATTCTGTCTTGGGGAATAGATTGCACAGACTTTTTGTAACTAAAAAGGAGGCCTACTGATGATCTTGTCCGACCCTCTCATTTTACATATGAAGAAACGAAGACCCAGCCAGCTGAAGAAACTTACCCAGAGCTAAACGGTGCCCAATCTGGGACTAACCCCAGAAGGCTGCCAATCCTGTGTGCTTTCTGAACATTCATAACCTTGATCCACCAAATGCTTGTTTAAGTGGTTTTCAGCTCTTAGTTATAAGTTCTATTTAAAAGTGTCAGATGGCCATGTTACTAATGAACATTTAGATGGTTTGTTATACACATTGCATAAGTTAAGAGACCCTTAAAAACTACATGGCTTGAAATTAGTATTTTAGTTGTCTAAATTCTACGCCACCTGATAGTAAGTCATGGACCCCTTCTTCCTTTGTTTGAATTTTACGGATATACGTTTTTTTGTTTTTTTTTTCCTGAGATGACATTCACAACGTAAAATTAACCATTTAACAGTGAACAGTTCAGTGGTATTTAGTACACAATTCAGTGTTGTGCCACTACCACATCTAGTTCCAGACACTTCAACACCCCAAAAGGAGACCGTATAGCCATTAAGCATTTACTCACAGTTCCCTCTCCCTCCAGCCCCAGGCAACCATCAATCTGTTTTCTCTCTATGGATATACCTTTTCTAGATATTTTATATAATTGGAACCATATGTGACATTTGTGTCTGGCTTCTTTAACTTAGCATAATGTTTTTAAGGCATATATACATTGTAGTATATACCAGTGCTTTTTATGGCTGCATGATATTGCATAAGTGTATACCACAATTTATTTATCCGCTCATTTGTTGATGTGTTCGTTTTGGGTTTTTCCCACCTTTAGGCTATTGTGAATAATGCTACTATGAACAAGTGTATACATTTATTTGCTTAAGTACCTATTTTCAGTGCTTCTGAGTATATAACTAAGAATGGAATTGCTAGGTCATATGGTAATTCTATGTTTAACTTTTTGAGGAAGCCACAGACTGTTTTCCACAATGCTAAACCATTTTACATTCCCTCCAGCAATGTACAAGTGTTCCAATTTCTCCACATCCTCGCTAACACTTATTATTTTCCTTTTAAAATATGTATATGTATACATATATGTATGTATATGTATACATATATGTATATATATGTATATAACCATCGTAGTGTTTGTGAAGTGGTATCTCATTATTTTGAGTTGCATTTCCCCAGCGACTAATGAAATTGAGCATCTTTTCATGTGCTTGTTGGCTATTTGTTTATCTTTTCTGGAGAAATGTATATTCAAGTCCTTTACTCATTTTTTTTTTTTTTTTTTTTTTTTTGCGGTACGCGGGCCTCTCACTGCTGTGGCCTCTCCCGTGGCGGAGCACAGGCTCCGGACGCGCAGGCTCAGTGGCCATGGCTCACAGGCCCAGCCGCTCCACGGCATGTGGGATCCTCCCGGAACGGGGCACGAACCCGTGTCCCCTTCATCAGCAGGTGGACTCTCAACCACTGCGCCACCAGGGAAGCCCCTTTACTCATTTTTAAGTTGAGTTGTTTCCCTTTTTATGTTGAATTGTAAGACCTCTTTATGTATTCTGGATATAACACCCTTGTAACTCATATGATTTGCAAAGAATTTCTTCCATTTTGTATCTGATCTTTTCACTTTCTTGATAATGTCTTTTGATGTACAAAAGTCTTTAATTTTGATGAATTCCAGTTTATCTATTTTTTCTTTTTTACTTGTGCTTCTGGTACATTATCTAAGAATTCATTGCCAAATCCAGGGTCATAAAGATTTACTCCTATGTTTTTTGTTAAGATTTTAATGATTGTGAGCTCTTATATTTAGATCATTGATATATTTTGAGTTAATTTTCATAAAAGATGTGAGTTAGGGGACCAACTTTATTATTTTGCATGTGATACCCAATGGTCCCAGCTGCATTTCTTTTTTTTTTTTTTTTTTGCGGTACGCGGGCCTCTCACTGCTGTGGCCTCTTCCATTGCGGAGCACAGGCTCCGGACACGCAGGCTCAGCGGCCATGGCTCACGGGCCCAGCCGCTTCGCGGCATGTGGGATCTTACCAGACTGGGGCACGAACCCGTGTCCCCTGCGTTGGCAGGCGGACTCTCAACCACTGCGCCACCAGGGAAGCCCCCAGCTGCATTTCTTGAAGAGACTCTGCTTTCCCTGTTAAGTGGTCTTGACACTTGTAGAAAATACAGGTGTCTGGCCATAGATGTATGGGTTAATTTCTGGTTTCTTAATTCTATTCCATTGATACACACACACACACGCACACATATATATACCCTTATACCACTACCACCATTGCTTTACAATAAGTTTTGAAATCAGGAAGTGTGAGTTGTCCAATTTTGATCTTTTTAAAGATTGTTTTCATTATTTGGGGCTCTTACAATCCCATGAGAATTTGAAGATTGACTTTTAGAAATCTGCAAGAACACTGATGGACTTTTTATAGGGACTTCATTGAACTTGTATATTTCTTTGGGTAGTATTGCAGTCTTAACAATATTAACTTTTCCAATCCATGAACATGGATTAATTTAGATCTTAATTTCTTTCAGCAATGGTTTATAGTTTTCAGCATACAAGTCTTTCACTTCCTTGGTTAAATTTATTTTATTCTTTTATTCTTTTGGATACTGTTTTAAGTGAGATTTTCTTAATTTTTTAACAGAGTGTTCATTTCTGGTATACAGAAATACAACTGATTTTGCATGTTGATTTTGGATCCTGTAACTTTGCTGAATTGGTTTATTACCTCTAGTAGTTATTTTTGTGACACCTTTGAGATTTTCTATGTATAGGATCATGTCATCTGTGACTAGATAAAGTTTTACTTCTCCCTTTCCAGTTGAGATGGCTCTTATTTCTTTTCCTTACCTAATTACTCTGGCTGGAACTTCTAGTACAATATTGAATAGCAGTGGTGAAAGTGGGTAACCAAGTCTTGTTCCTGATCTTTAAGCAAAAGCTTTCATTCTTTCACTATTAAGTACGGTGTTAACTGTGGGTTTTTCATAAATATCCTTTATCATATGGTGGGAGTTCCTTTTACTCTTAGTTTTCTGAGGTTTTTTTGTTGTTGTTGTTGTTGTTTATCATGAAAGGGTGTTGGATTTTGTCAAATGCTTTTTTCTGTGTCAATTGAGATGACCATGTGTGTGTTGTTTTGTTTGTTTTTTGTTTGTTTTTGTAGTTCTATTAACCTGTATTATGTTGATTGATTTTCTCATGTTGAACCACCCTTGCATTCCTGGAACAAATTCACTTGGTCATGGTATATAATCCTTTTAATATGCTATTAGATTTGGTTAACCAATATTTTATTGAGTTTTTGTGTCTATATTCATAAGGGATATTGGTCTGTAATTTTCCTGTGGTGTCTTTGTCTAGCTTTGTTAGCAGGTTAATACTGGCTTTATAGAATGTGTTCTTTCTTCTGTTTTTTGGAAGAATTTTGGAAAGATGGGTATTAATTCTTCTTCAAATGTTTCAAATCACCGATGACTCTTTATAGTACTAGAAGTGGGGGAGGGGTTCTACTACTGGTTCAATCTCTTTGTTATGGTCTATTCAGATTTTTAATTTCTTCTTGGATCAGTTTTGGTAAATTGTGTATTTATAAGAATTTGTTCATTTCATCTAGGTTATCTAATTTTTTGGCATTTAATTGTTCATAGTATTTTCTTATATTCCTTTTTACTTCTGTAATGTCAGTAACAATGTCTCATTTTCATTTCTAATTTTAGTTATTTGTGTTTTTTTTCTCTTTTTGCTTTGTCAGTCTAGCTAAAGGTTTGTCAATTTAGTTGCTTTCAAAGAATCGACTTTTGGTTTCATTGATTCCCTCCATCATTTTTCTATTCTGCACTTCACTTATCCCCACTCTGATCTTTATCTCCTTGCTCTACTAGCTTCACATTTAGTTTGCTTTTTTTCTCTAGTTTTTCTAGTTGAATTAAAGTCTTTGCCTAGTAAGTCCAATGTCTGTGCCTCCTCAGGGGTAGTTTCTATTAATTTGTTTCTAGGAATGGGCCATATTTTCTTGTCCGGATACATGCTTCATCATTTTTTGTTGAAAACTGGACATTTTGAATACTATAATATGGTAACTCTGGAAATCAGAGTTTTTCCTCTCCTTAGGGTTTGTTTTTCTTGCTTGTTGTTGGCTGTAGCTGTTTTTTTAGCAACTTTTCTAAAGTATATTTATAAAGTCAGTATTCTTTGTCATGTATGGGTTTCTGGTGTCTGTTTTTTTATCTGTGTTCAGCTAGCGTGTTTTTTTTTTTTTTTTCAGCTAGTGTTTTAATAAAGATTTCCTTCAGTCATCCCCTTCCCTGGTTGGTGGTGGTGGGGCCGGGGTGGGGGGGAAGTTGACAGAGAAAGAAAAAGTTTTAAAAGCACAAATAGAGACTTCCCTGGTGGCACAGTGGTTAAGAATCCACCTGCCAATGCAGGGGACACAGGTTCGAGCCCTGGTCTGGGAAGATCCCACATGCCATGGAGCAACTAAGCCCATGTGCCGCAACTACTGAGACTGCACTCTAGAGCCTGTGAGGCACAACTACTGAAGCCCACATGCCTAGAGCCCATGTTCCGCAACAAGAGAAGCCACCGCAACGAGAAGCTCGCGCACTGCAACAAAGAGCAGCCCCCGCTCGCCGCAACTAGAGAAAGCCCTCGTGCAGCAACAAAGACCCAACTCAACCAAAAATAAATTTTAAAAAATAAATAAATAAATAAAAACACAAATATTTCCCAGTCTTTGCAAATTGCTTTGTATTGGAGCACTCCTTCAGTGTTTAGCCAAGCTATTTATAACTCTGCTTTAGCCTTCACTTCCTCTTGGACTGAGCCTAGAGATCAGCTGGAGGAGAAAGCTTAGAGTCTTCTCAGGTGTTTTCTGTGCATGTATTCTGCCCTGGGCATGCATGTGGCTTTCTAAATTCCCCAGTGTGGAAGGGCCCCTGCGAATTCCCTGATTTCCCAAAACTCTCTCCCTAGTTTTTCCACCAAGCCTTTGAGCACCTTGTGCTTTAGTCATAATCTTTTTGCCCCAAGTAGCTGTGGACAGTTGATTTGCCTTACGGTATTTTCAAGGAATGTCCACCACTTTTCTACCCTGAGCAAGTTCCAAGTTAGGCAAAACAAAAACAGAACACCAGTATCAGTTCTTCAGGTAACTCCTAGACAGGTTAGAATAGACAAACACAATTCTTTGCAAGTTAGGTTTGTTTTGCTCCTTTTGGAACCAGAGTCCTACCCTGGGAATGTGGACCACCATCTTCAAGACCACTGATATGCCACAGAGGTTAGTGGGACAAGGGCAAAGAAAAACACCACAAAGCTTTTCTACCATGTTTAGGTTACCTTTTTCTTTTTCTTTTTTAATTAATTAATTTTACTTATTTATTTATTTATTTTTGGCTGTGTTGTGTCTTTGTTGCTGTGCGTGGGCTTTCTCTAGTTGCAGCGAATGGGGACTACTCTTTGTTACGGTGCACGGGCTTCTCATTGCGGTGGCTTCTCTTGTTGCAGAGCACGGGCTCTAGGCACGCAGGCTTCAGTAGTTGTGGCACGTGGACTCAGTAGTTGTGGCTCATGGACTGTAGAGCGCAGGCTCAGTAGTTGTGGTGCATGGGCTTAGTTGCTCCGTGGCATTTGGGATCTTCCTGGACCAGGGCTTGAACCCGTGACCTCTGCATTGGCAGGCAGATTCCTAACCACTGCGCCACCAGGGAAGCCCCATAGATTGCTTTTTTCTTGATATAGGGTTCCCTTGCCTGCTGTAAACCTTTGTTTTCCAGAGTTGACAAAGTTGGTTCTAAAATTTTTTGCTTGATTTTTTTGATGTTTCTGTGGCGGGATGGGTCCTTGGAACTGCCTGCTCTACCATTTTCACTGACATCTGGCAGATATAGTTTTGCCCATCTCTTTATTTGTAATCTCTATCATTCTCTTTGTTTTGTGTGCGTCTCGACACAGCATAGATTTTATAGAATTGTGTATTGCTGGGTTTTTTTTTTTTTGGCCATGCCATGCAGCTTGTGGGGTCCTAGTTCCCCGACCAGGAACTGAACCCTCACCCACTGCATTAGAAGTGCAGAGTTTTAACCACTGGACCACCAGGGAAGTCCCATATTGCTTTTAATAGATCATTTAAGCCCATTTCCATGCTTTGGTATGAGAGAGATGTTTTGTCTCAGTTCTTTCATATTATTTTACGTTTAATGTTTGTGTTAATGTTTATGTGTGTGCATGCATATTTGTGCATGTGTTTCATCATGTGATCTGCTTTCTTTGTTCATCTTTGTTGTTGTTGTAGTCCTCTTTGTGTTTAAGAAGGCTTCTATTTTTTGTTTTAGTGGTTCTCTTTGCATGTAGGTCATTGTATAATTCATACTCTTAGTTTCTTCTTTCTTTAAACAGCACCTAGTGGTTCCCTACCATGAGTAACAATTTCATTAGCTTGTGTCTTCCTTGCCCTGATGCCCCTCTCTTCTCCAGCACTAAATTTTAGTCAATAATAACTTTGTTTCCCCTTTGTGTGCTAAAAGTACTTACGCTTATGTTACTATAAATGATATCCTTTGATTCTCAGCTATTTCAAAAGGGACTGTCACTGCACTTATTTTACTTCCCATTTTATCTCCCATTTTTGTTAGTTTTATTATTTCCACATTGTTAGAACACATGACATCAGCCGCCTATTCCCACCTTTGTTTTAATTACTACAGTTTTTAATATTTCATAATATCTAGTAAATTAAAGGTATTATTTTCTCAGTAACTTTGGTTATTCTTGCAACTTTCCATATGAATTTTTAAATTTTTTATTTTATATTGGAGTATAGTTGATTACCAATGTTGTGTTAGTTTCAGGAGTAAAGCAAAGTGATTCAGTTATATGTATACATGTATCTATTCTTTTTCAAATTCTTTTCCCAGTTAAGTTATTACAGAGTATTGAGCAGAGTTCTCTGTGCTATGTAGTACCTGATTGTTGGTTATCTATTTTAAATATAGTACTGTGTACATGTCAATCCCAAACTCCTAATCTATCCTCTCCCCCACCCTTCCCCCTGGTAACCATAAGTTCGTTTTCTAAGACAGTGAGTCTGTTTCTGTTTTGTAAATAAGTTCATTTGTATCATTTTTTTAAAGATTCCACGTATACGTGATATCATCCATATGCATTTTAGAATCAGTTTCCTAGGTTCTAAGATCTAGGTAGGCAGTTTGCTTGGAATTGTACTGAATCTTGGAGAAATTGAATGGAATATACCCAGAGATATCTTTGCATATTTGTTGTTAGCCTTACTCCTAGGCATGGTTTTTGTTGCTCTTGTAAATTACTTGGAAAACCATGATTTCTTCATTAATTTATTGCTTGTTTTTTCCTTAACACCAAGGGGTACCCTGGCCTTTGCTCCCTCTCCTTGATCATCTCTGCACTTACCTCCAAGTGATTCCCTATCCCCCGCTCCTCCAGTGCACCTCATTACAACTTAAACAGCCGCAGATATCATTCGTCTCATCACACTGACCATCCATCCTTCAATGCTGGCCAGTGATCACACTAACCAGTCTGTTCTCAGTGCCAAGGTTATACTTTTTCCCGATTCTTATGTCTTAATAAACTCCACTGTTTTTAATTAGGAGGCTCTGGTTTTAATCTAGGGACCCTGAGCTGGCAGTGGGAGAGAATATGGGGTCAAGACATGAGACAATATGGAATTAGAACTTCCAGGACATGATAAGTGGTGAAATGCGAGAAACAAGGAAGAGAGAAGGACTATGACCTTCCTCCTTCTCAGGCTCTCAGGGTTGTGTGCCAGGGGCCTTTGCCATCCACTCATGCTCTCAAGGAAGGATGACACAAACTCAGAAGTGAATACCCTCTCCCTCAGTTCCTTTCCTTCCCACAGCTCTCCCTACTATTCCTAGCTCTGCATCTACCATCCTGACATCCCTTAGGCTCTCGGGCTGTTGCTACCTTCTAACAATGAAGTCCTGCACTTGATACACTGTAGATGTCCCATGAATTTATGTGAGTAAATGAATGAGAGCGGATGTGTAGGTTATTGCCTTTGTAACCTCTGGGGCAGGTCAGGATAGTAGGATCATGCCCCAAATATATTGGGCATTAGTGTGACTAATAAATCCACACATCAGAGCTGAATGTGTTGAATCCATGGCAGGCCAGGCACTTTCTTGCCTCTGGGCCTTTATTTGTGCAAGTTCCTCAGCTAGAAACACTGTCCTCTGCCTGCAGCCTCCTCTTGGGTTGCTAACATTTGCACTCGTCCAGGAAGCCTTGTCTTCTGATGAGTCTGCCTTCTCCAACGAGGCTGACTTCCCGTTACTTCCCTTTCATAGCACTTGCACTTGAACTCATTACAGAGTGACCTCATCTGCCTCTAAGCTACTTAAGGACAGGGAGGGACCTCGGGTGACTTCTCCACCCATGCCTGGCACATATTAGGCACAAACATATTACCTGTTGGACTGAACGAATTGGATTTCTTCTACCAGTGGGAACGAGAAGGTTGTTCCCTTGTTCAAGATAGTCCCGCTTCTGGACCATATAGCAAGTTCTCTTTCCCATCTTAAGAGATCCCTCTACTCAGGGGTCCCTCCCCCAGCTCACCAGAGGATGTGACTCAGGATTTCAGGTGACGATTGCACGGAGGCTGGTGCTCCTCACCGCCCCTGACAAAAGTGTGTGTGTGTAGACGGCTGCCAGCTGGGACACCTTGTCCTCTGGAGCTCTGCCAGGCCACCCTTCCGTACATACGTGGCCTGCATCCCTGCCCTGCCCAGACTTTCAGTGTTCCCAGGAGTAAGCCTGATGGCAGCTATGCCTCTGTCCTTTGCACAGGAGCCCTGGCCCCTTACCCCTCACTCCCATCAGCTGAGAAGCTTTCCCGCAACTGACACAGGGCCAGGGCTCCTGGATCCAGTGCCAAGAAACTTTTTGTAAAAATTTATAACCACAATGCCCAAAAGTCTAACCTTGAGGATATCTGTGAGTCACACACACTTCCCAGGGCTGGCAGCCTCACAGGAACACAGGGCCAGAGGGCTGCTTAGGAGCAGGCACTCAGCACGGTGGGCACTAGGCCATTAGAAATCCTTGTGTGTCCCTCCACGTGCCCTTCTTTGCTGTCCCTTATCTCTGCCATACCAGGCCATCCAGGGAGCGGTTTCTGGGGCAGGGAAGATGGAGCAGGGAGTCTTGGGTGGGCTTTGGCAGCCCTCATGGTCTGCAACAGCCGAGAAACATTGCCAGCTGCTTCTGGGCCTCATGGCTGTTTTGGGGCTGCAGAAAGTAACGTAGATCTCTCTCTCTCTCTCTCTCTCTTTCAAGACATTGCTTGAACATAAATTTTTTTCAGCTGTGTTGACATCTCCTGCCTACCCCACCCCTTTCTCCCAGATGCTCTGGAGCATACGCCGACCCCCAGTAGGAAGAATGTCACCCTCCAGCAAGAGGAAGGTACGCACCGTGTGTGTTTCGTTAGCACCACCTCTCAGGGCATCCCTTTTTGACTCCGGTTTTAGGATTTTACTTCTAATCACTGTGAAGTATTGAATATATAGGCCAGCACTGTCCAGTAAAAATGGAATGCAAGCCGTATCTGTAATTTTAAATTACATTTAAAATGTAAAAAGGGGGCTTCCCTGGTGGCACAGTGGTTGAGAGTCCGCCTGCCGATGCAGGGGACATGGGTTCGTGCCCCGGTCAGGGAAGATCCCACATGCCGTGGAACGGCTGGGCCCATGAGCCATGGCCGCTGAGCCTGTGCGTCCGGAGCCTGTGCTCCACAACGGGAGAGGCCACAACAGTGAGAGGCCCGCGTACCGCAAAAAAAAAAAAAAAAAAAAGTAAAAAGACAGGTGGAATGAATTTAATAGTATTTTATTGAACCCAATATATCCAAAATATTATAATGTCAACATGTAATCAATATAAAACTCATTAATGAAATTGTTTTACACTCTTACTAAATCTGTTTAATGAAAGATGATGTTATACTTTTTAAAACTATTTATATTAATTAAAATTAAATAAAAGTGTAAAATTCAGCTCCACAGTCACACTGGCCACATTTCAAGTGCTTGATAGTCCCAGGTAAGGAGGGACTATGGGCTGGACAGCATATGGCACAGACAGTTGGGAACAAAGTGACAGGCTCGATTAGGCAGGCCAGCTTTCAGGATCTTGCTTCGTTTTCCCTGCGCAGTCGCCGTGTCTTTTATTTTCTGTATTCTGTGGCTTTGACCCTGGAAGGACTGCCCCTCCCAGTTCCTAGAGAGAGCAAACAGCACACCTCTAACCTGCCTTCCTGTGCAAAGCAGCCAGTCCAGAGCCTGCTCCCCAGACACCGCTGTCGGGCTCTCACTCTCTGCTCTTCCCTGCCCTGATCACCCCCAGACCAGAAAGCAGACTACTAGGGACAGCCCCGTAGTCATCGAAATGACTCAAACTAGCCAGTCCTAAACAAGCGTATCCTGCCTTGCCCATGCCTTCTTGAGAAGCCACAGTAAAGACTCTCGGCGGAAGAGGAAGATGGCGGAAGAGTAAGACGCGGAGATCACCTTCCTCCCCACAGATACATCAGAAATTCATCTACACGTGGAACAACTCCAACAGAACACCTACTGAACGCTGACAGAAGACCTCAGACCCCCCAAAAGGCAAGAAACTCCCCACATACCTGGGTAGGTCAAAAGAAAAAAAGAATAAACAGAGACAATAGGATATGGACGGGACCTGCACCATGGGAGGGAGCCGTGAAGGAGGGAAGGTTTCTACACACTACAAGCCCCTTCGCGGGCGGAGACTGCAGGTGGCGGAGGGGGAAAGCTTCGGAGTAGCGGAGGAGAGCACAGCAACAGGGGTGCGGAGGGCAAAGCGGAGAGATTTTGGCACAGAGGATCGGTGCCCTTAGGCACACACCAGCCCGAGAGGCTTGTCTGCTCGGCCCACGGGGCGGGCGGGGCTGGGAGCTGAGGCTCGGGTATCGGCTTTCAGTCGGAGCGCAGGGAGAGGACTGGGGCTGGCGGCAGGAAGAGAGCCTGAAGGGGTTAGTGCTAGCCCGGAGGGAGTCCGGGGAAAGGGTCTGGAGCTACCGGAGAGGCAAGAGACTTTTTTCCCTTTTGTTGCCTGGTGCGCGAGGAGAGGGCATTCCCCTCCCTCCCCTCTGCCTGAGTGAGCCAGAGCCCCCGAATCAGCAGCTCCTTTAAACCCGTCCTGTCTGAGCGAAGAACGGACGCCCTCCGGCGACCTACGCGCAGAGGCGGGGCCAGGTCCAAGGCTGAGATCCGGGAGTTGTGAGAGCAGAGACAGGGAAATCTCTCTGTGTAGCCTCGGAGGCAGTGGATTAAAGCTCCACGGTCCATTTGATGTGCCCTGCGTCTGTGGAGTGTATGAATGGACAGCGAATCATCCCAAATTGAGGAAGTGGACTTTGAGGACAAGATTTAAGACTTTCCCCCCTTTTTACAACGAATTATCCCAAATTAAGGAGGTGGACTTAGCAAGATTTCAGACTTCTCGCCCTTTTCCTCTTTTTACAACGAATTATCCCAAATCGAGGAGGTGGACTTGGAGAGCAAGATTTTTGATTTTTCCCCCTGCTCTCTTTTTGTGAATGTGTATGTGTAATCTTCTGTGTAAGATTCTCTCTGTATAGCTTTGCTTCCACCATATGTCCCAGGGTTCTATTGGTCCGTGTTTTTTTTTTCAATAATTACTTTTTAATTTTAATAACGCTACTATATTTCATACTTTATTCTATTTTACTTTACCTGCTCTTTCTTTTTTTCCTACCTTCCCTTCCTCCCTCCCTCCCTCCGCTCCTCCTTTCCTTCTTTCTTTTTCTTTCCTCCCTCCCTCCCTCCCACCCTTCTTCTTTCCACTTTCTTTTTCTTTCCTTCCTCCCTCCCTCCCTCCTGTCTTTCTTTCTTTCTTCCCTTCCTCCCTCCCTCCCTCCCTTCTTCCATTCACTCTTCCTTTTGCTTTCATTCCTCCCTCCCTCCCTCCTTTCTTTCCTTCTTTCCATCCTCCCTCCCTCCCTCCCTCCTTTCTTTCTTTCTTCCTTCCTTTCCTCCCTTCTTCCTTTCTTTCCCTCTCTCTTTCTTTCTTCTACTAATTCTTTCTTTCTACTTTTTCTCACTGTTATTCTGAGCCGGGTGGATGAAAGGCTCGTGGTGCTGCAGCCAGGAGTCAGTGCTGTGCCTCTGAAGTGGGGGAGCCAACCTCAGGACACGGGTCCACAAGAGACCTCCCAGCTCCACATAATATCAAGCAGCGAAACTCTCCCAGGGATCTCCATCTCAACACCAGCACCCAGCGTCAGTCAACGACCAGCAAACTACAGTGCTGGTCACCCTATGCCAAGCAACTAGCAAGGCAGGAACACAACCCCACCCATTAGCAGAGAGACTACCTAAAAACATAATAAGGCCACAGGCACCCCAAAACACACCACCAGACGTGGACCTGTCCACCAGAAAGACAAGATCGAGCCTCAACCACCAGAACACAGGCATTAGTCCCCCCCACCAGGAAGCCTACACAACCTACTGAAACAACCTTAGCCACGGGGGACAGATACCAAAAACAACGGGAACTATGAATCTGCAGCCTGCAAAAAGGAGACCCCAAACACAGTAACATAAGCAAAATGAGAAAGCAGAAAAACACACAGCAGGTGAAGGAGCAAGATAAAAACCTACCAGACCTAACAAATGAAGAGGTAATAGGCAGTCTACCTGAAAAAGAATTCAGAATAATGATAGTAAAGATGATCCAAAATCTTGGAAATAAGATAGACAAAATGCAAGAAACAGTTAACAAGGACCTAGAAGAACTAAAGATGAATCAAGCATCGATTAAAAACACAATAAATGAAATGAAAAATACTCTAGATGGGATCAATAGCAGAATAACTGAGGCAGAAGAACGGATAAGTGAGGTGGAAGATAAAATAGTGGAAATAACTGATGCAGAGCAAAATAAAGAAAAAAGAATGAAAAGAATAGAGGACAGTCTCAGAGACCTCTGGGACAACATTAAACGCACCAACATTCGAATTATAGGGGTTCCAGAAGAAGAAGAGAAAAAGAAAGGGACTGAGAAAATATTTGAAGAGATTATAGTTGAAAACTTCCCTAATATGGGAAAGGAAATAGTTAATCAAGTCCAGGAGGCACAGAGAGTCCCATACAGAATAAATCCAAGGAGAAATACTCCAAGACACATATTAATCAAACTGTCAAAAATTAAACACAAAGAAATCATATTAAAAGCAGCAAGGGAAAAACAACAAATAACACACAAGGGAATCCCCATCAGGTTAACAGCTGATCTCTCAGCAGAAACTCTACAAGCCAGAAGGGAGTGGCAGGACATAATTAAAGTGATGAAGGAGAGAAACATGCAACCAAGACTACTCTACCCAGCAAGGATCTCATTCAGATTTGATGGAGAAATTAAAACCTTTACAGACAAGCAAAAGCTGAGAGAGTTCAGCACCACCAAACCAGCTTTACAACAAATGCTAAAGGAACTTCTCTAGGCAAGAAACACAACAGAAGGAATATACCTACAATAACGAACCCAAAGCAATTAAGGAAATGGGAATAGAAACATACATATCAATAATTACCTTAAATGTAAATGGACTAAATGCTCCCACCAAAAGACACAGAGTGGCTGAATGGATACAAAAACAAGACCCATATATATGCTGTCTACAAGAGACCCACTTCAGACCTAGAGACACATACAGATTGAAAGTAAGGGGATGGAAAAAGATATTCCATGCAAATGGAAATCAAAAGAAAGCTGGAGTAGCAATTCTTATATCAGACAAAATAGACTTTAAAATAAAGACTATTAGAAGAGACAAAGAAGGACACTACATAACGATAAAGGGATCGATCCAAGAAGAAGATATAACAATTGTAAATATTTATGCACCCAACATAGGAGCACCTCAATACATAAGGCAAATACTAACAGCCATAAAAGGGGAAATCGACAGTAACACAATCATAGTAGGGGACTTTAACACCCCACTTTCACCAATGGACAGATCATCCAAAATGAAAATAAATAAGGAAACACAAGCTTTAAATGATACATTAAACAAGATGGACTTAGATGATATTTATAGGACATTCCATCCAAAATCAACCGAATACACATTTTTCTCAAGTGCTCATGGAACATTCTCCAGGATAGATCATATCTTGGGTCACAAGTCAAGCCTTGGTAAATTTAAGAAAATTGAAATTGTATCAAGTATCTTTTCCGACCACAATGCTATGAGACTAGACATCAATTACAGGAAAAGATCTGTAAAAAATACAAACACATGGAGGCTAAACAATACACTACTCAATAACGAAGTGATCACTGAAGAAATCAAAGAGGAAATTAAAAAATACCTAGAAACAAATGACAATGGAGACACGACGACCCAAAACCTATGGGACGCAGCAAAAGCAGTTCTAAGGGGGAAGTTTATAGCAATACAATCCCACCTTAAGAAACAGGAAACATTTCGAGTAAACAACCTGACCCTGCACCTAAAGCAATTAGAGAAAGAAGAACAAAAAACCCCCAAAGTTAGCAGAAGGAAAGAAATCATAAAGATCAGATCAGAAATAAATGAAAAAGAAATGAAGGAAACAATAGCAAAGATCAACCAAACTAAAAGCTGGTTCTTTGAGAAGATAAACAAAATTGACAAACCATTAGCCAGACTCATCAAGAAAAGAAGGGAGAAGACTCAAATCAATAGAATTAGAAATGAAAAAGGAGAAGTAACAACTGACACTGCAGAAATACAAAAGATCATGAGAGATTACTATAAGCAACTCTATGCCAATAAAATGGACAACCTGGAAGAAATGGACAAATTCTTAGAAATGCACAACCTACCAAGACTGACTCAGGAAGAAATAGAAAATATGAATAGACCAATCACAAGCACTGAAATTGAAACTGTGATTAAAAATCTTCCATCAAACAAAAGCCCAGGACCAGATGGCTTCACAGGCGAATTCTATCAAACATTTAGAGAAGAGCTAACACCCATCCTTCTCAAACTCTTCCAAACAATATCAGAGGAAGGAACACTCCCAAACTCATTCTACGAGGCCACCATCACCTTGATACCAAAACCAGGCAAGGATGTAACAAAGAAAGAAAACTACAGGCCAATATCACTGATGAACATAGATGCAAAAATCCTCAACAAAATACTAGCAAACAGAATCCAACAGCACATTAAAAGGATCATACACCATGATCAAGTGGGGTTTATTCCAGGAATGCAAGGATTCTTCAATATACACAAATCAATCAATGTGATACACCATATTAACAAGTTGAAGGAGAAAAACCATATGATCATCTCAATAGATGCAGAGAAAGCTTTTGACAAAATTCAACACCCATTTATGATAAAAACCCTGCAGAAAGTAGGCATAGAGGGAACTTTCCTCAACATAATAAAGGCCATATATGACAAACCCACAGCCAACATTGTCCTCAATGGTGAAAAACTGAAACCATTTCCACTAAGATCAGGAACAAGACAAGGCTGCCCACTCTCACCACTCTTATTCAACCTAGTTTTGGAAGTTTTAGCCACAGCAATCAGAGAAGAAAAGGAAATAAAAGGAATCCAAATTGGAAAAGAAGAAGTAAAGCTGTCACTGTTTGCAGATGACATGATACTATACATAGAGAATCCTAAAGATGCTACCGAAAAACTACTAGAGCTAATCAATGAATTTGGTAAAGTAGCAGGATACAAAATTAATGCACAGAAATCTCTGGCATTCCTGTACACTAATGATGAAAAATCTGAAAATGAAATCAAGAAAACACTCCCATTTACCATTGCAACAAAAAGAATAAAATATCTAGGAATAAACCTACCTAAGGAGACAAAAGACCTTTATGCAGAAAATTATAAGACACTGATGAAAGAAATTAAAGATGATACAAATAGATGGAGAGATATACCATGCTCCTGGATTGGAAGAATCAATATTGTGAAAATGACTCTACTACCCAAAGCAATCTACAGATTCAATGCAATCCCTATCAAACTACCACTGGCATTTTTCACAGAACTAGAACAAAAAATTTCAAAATTTGTTTGGAAAAACAAAAGACCCCGAATAGCCAAAGCAATCTTGAGAACGAAAAACGGAGCTGGAGGAATCAGGCTCCCTGACTTCAGACTATACTACAAAGCTACAGTAATTAAGACAGTGTGGTACTGGCATAAAAACAGAAAGATAGATCAGTGGATCAGGATAGAAAGCCCAGAGATAAACCCACGCACATATGGCCAACTTATCTTTGATAAAGGAGGCAGGAATGTACAGTGGAGAAAGGACAGCCTCTTCAATAAGTGGTGCTGGGAAAACTGGACAGGGACATGTAAAAGTATGAGATTAGATCATTCCCTAACACCATACACAAAAATAAGCTCAAAATGGATTAAAGACCTAAATGTAAGGCCAGAAACTATCAAACTCTTAGAGGAAAACATAGGTAAAACACTCTATGACATAAATCACAGCAAGATCCTTTTGGACCCACCTCCTAGAGAAATGGAATTAAAAACAAAGATAAACAAATGGGACCTAATGAAACTTCAAAGCTTTTGCACAGCAAAGGAAACCATAAACAAGACCAAAAGACAACCCTCAGAATGGGAGAAAATATTTGCAAATGAAGCAACTGACAAAGGATTAATCTCCAAAATTTATAAACAGCTCATGCAGCTCAATAGCAAAAAAACAAACAACCCAATCCAAAAATGGGCAGAAGACTTAAATAGGCATTTCTCCAAAGAAGATATACAGACTGCCAACAAACACATGAAAGAATGCTCAACATCATTAATCATTAGAGAAATGCAAATCAAAACTACAATGAGATATCATCTCACACCAGTCAGAATGGCCATCATCAAGAAATCTAGAAACAATAAATGCTGGAGAGGGTGTGGAGAAAAGGGAACACTCTTGCACTGCTGGTGGGAATGTGAATTGGTACAGCCACTATGGAGAACAGTATGGAGGTTCCTTAAAAAACTAAAAATAGAACTACCATATGACCCAGCAATCCCACTACTAGGCATATACCCTGAGAAAACCATAATTCAAAAAGAGACATGTACCAAAATGTTCATTGCAGCTCTATTCACAATAGCCCGGAGCTGGAAACAACCTAAGTGTCCATCATCGGATGAATGGATAAAGAAGATGTGGCACATATATACAATGGAATATTACTCAGCCATAAAAAGAAACGAAACTGAGCTATTTGTAATGAGGTGGATAGACCTAGAGTCTGTCATACAGAGTGAAGTAAGTCAGAAAGAGAAAGACAAATACCGTATGCTAACACATATATATGGAATTTAAAAAAAAAAAAAATGTCATGAAGAACCTAGGGGTAAAACGGGAATAAAGACACAGACCTACTTGAGAATGGACTTGAGGATATGGGGAGGGTGAAGGGTAAGCTGTGACAAAGCGAAAGAGAGACATGGACATATATACACTACCAAACGTAAGGTAGATAGATAGTGGGAAGCAGCCGCAGAGCACAGGGAGATCAGCTCGGTGCTTTGTGACCACCTGGAGGGGTGGGATGGGGAGGGTGGGAGGGAGGGAGACGCAATAGGGAAGGGATGTGGGAACAGATGTGTATGTATGACTGATTCACTTTGTTATAAAGCAGAAACTAATAAATTAAAAAAAAAAAAAAAAAAAGACTCTCACCCATGTTTTCTCCTTGTTCTCTCTGCCTCCTGACCCACCCCAGCACTTCTGGATGTGGCTTCCCTGCGTGCTGTAGCGTGGCTCCTGTTTCTAAGGAACTGTGAGTTTAATAAACTTCTTCCTTCATGACAGTCAGTTCAGTGTCTGTGTGTCTCATCTCAGGTACCCATAAACCACCCTGTTCTGGGGCTTGTCTTCCTTTTCATCCACCTCCTCCTCCTCCCCAGTCCTGGCATGCTCCTTCTTACTTCTTCTTTGCTCTGAGCGTGATGCTCCTGTTTGATTAAGCTCCTATTTCCTGAGCAGGCCCGCCATGTACAGTTGTGCAGGTTGTATATAGCAACCAGTTAGGGCTGATACCCAGCCTGCACTGGGTCGGCCCTAGGAGGTCCCTCTTTCTGTGGGCTGGCAAGACTGTTCCTGGGAACCTCCCTGCCACCCTCCTACCTCCCTAAATCCAACCCATCATGGAGCCCTTCCAGCTGCTTGCAGACCCTGTGCTCCTGAAATAGAAGGCGGGATCCTACTCATGTCGCTACTCTGTTATCGCACTGGAATGTATCCTCCTCCCACAGGAAAATTCTGCAGGAAGGTGGCCAAGCTGCCTGTGGAACCTCAGTGGAAATCAGAAAAGATGCTCTTTTGCCTCCTCAGCCGTTCTGCTTCTGCTTCTAGGTGGAGTTCTTACCATCACCCACCCAACCCCACTCCCATCCCATTTATACCAGGAAGGAAATGACTGAAGACAGCTTGAGGCAGGGCCCTCACCCCTTGCCTCCTGCCTGTAATTCAGTAGCCCAAAAGTTTTCCAAGATTGGCTCTTGAGGGTCTAGACTAGATCAGTGCATCTCAAACTTTAAGGTGCATCAGACTCGCTGGAGGACTCCTTAAGACACAGATGGCTGGGCCCCACCCCCAAAGTTTCTGACTCTGGGATGGGACCCATGAATCTGCATTTCTACCACGACTCAAATGAGGCCAGTGCTATTGGCTCTGGGACCACACTCTGAAAACCACAGCTCCAGATGTAGTGCTGCAGGTATCTGTGCCACCTGAAGTGGCCGTGACCCTCGTCTCCACTCCTCAAACTCAGATATCCTTGTTCTGCAGAACACGGTGCCTGAGCTTTTTGGGCAGAGAGCCTGTCCTAACGTGGATCATTTTGTTTCCCCTCAGCAAGTCTTGCATATCCTCTCTGTGCAAGCTTGTTCGCCAGGAACAAATATCTAATAGTTTTGCAGACTCTGTGTGTGTTGGATACCAAGTGATGATGGTAATTTTCAAAGCTCCACAGGAGTATTACATGGAATTCCTCCAGTCCCTTTACCCTGAACTGAGTGACATCGGGGTTCTGATTCCAGAACAAATAAGGATTTTCTGGACTCATTGATATGGGCTGTGAACGTCACAGGGAGAAAAACCAAGAAGCGTCTCATTTTAGAGAAACCTATCTCTCCCTGGCTCGCGCCCTTTTCCCGTTTGATAAAAACGGTGGCTTTTCAGGAACCCCAGCTCACCTTCTGAAAGCCACAGCAACATTGGTGGAATAGTAAAAAGAAAAGCAAGCCCTCTCCCCTCGACTTGGTGCCAGCTTTCCTTGGAGAACGAGCAACGAAGCCTCACTAAATGCCAGCATGTTGAAAATTGTTGGCAAGAGAGGAGATTTGCACGCAACATTGAAACCCCTCTGCAATCGTCACTTCCAAGTTGTGACTGCCTGTCTGCAAGGACACCTTGGATGCTTCCCCAGATTGCCGCAGCCTCCAAAATTGGACCTGGTGTTATAAGCTGACGTCTGGATATGCTTTTTCCGGGGGGAGGTGGGGTGGAAGAGAGAGCAGATTTTAAAGAGCTCCTTCCCTACACTTCCAAAGCAGGGCTTCCGCTGCTTCAGAGAAGGCCCTGAGGCCCAAACGCCTGCAGGCTGAGAAGCACCAGGCAGGTTCCTCAACAGCAAACCTGTGAGTGGGAGAGTGAGGCCCACAGAACTTGCCCCCCAACCACCAGCTGTGGCTGAACCCAGAGGCTGCCGTGGGTTGGCACCAAGCACTGAAAGCCTGTACAAACTTCAGCATCATCCCTGATTTACCGATGAGGGAACTGACGCTGAGAGAGGTGAATTAACGCATCCAGGGTCACACAGCTAGTAAGTTGTACAGCCGAGATTGTCATTCAGGCTCTCATGAATTCATCTCACATCTTTTAACCATTACGCTTCTCTGTCCACTGTTTTGCCTGCGCTTAAAGCAACGCTATGTCTTGCTCGTGGATTCCACTCAACATCCTCATCTTGATGCACTTTCTCCTGGCCCTGTGCCCTAACCCCCCGTTTCTTACGTGGCTAGGCCCTGCTGGGTCGTGTGTCTCCCTTTCCCATCTCCCTCTGCGCCTCCTCATAGCAGGACCGTGGGCCCGAAACTCCTTTTCCACCTGTTCTACCTCAGCCAGTCCTGTCTTCTGTCGCGCGAGCAGTGTCTGGTACTCCCACCTGTGCTGTGAGGTGTGCCTGGCTTCGGAGGGGAGGGTGGCTTGCTGAGTCTGCGCTCAAGAGGGGCTCACGGCTTGCCCTCTCCCAAGCTAGGCTGCGTGCGAAGCTCCCAGGGCCTGCCCTGTCGATGGCCCAGAGGCCAGTTCACATGGTCCCCACACACACCTGCTGACTCCCCTGTGGTATCAAACTTCACTGGCCACTTGGCTTTGGTCTAATGGTTTTTATCCAGCTGTACTTTTTTCATCTTTCTATTTTGGTACTAAATTCCTAAAGGTCATGGACCATCTCTGTGCATCTGCCCTAAAGTCACGAGAAAGAGCCTCTCTGGCTGCCCCTGCCGCTAAGTCAAGTTTCCTGGGTTTGGTCAAAAATGCATGGACAGGGCTTCCCTGGTGGCGCAGTGGTTGAGAGTCCGCCTGCTGATGCAGGGGACACGGGTTCGTGCCCTGGTCCAGGAAGATCCCACATGCCGCGGAGCGGCTGGGCCCGTGAGCCATGGCCGCTGAGCCTGTGCGTCCAGAGCCTGTGCTCCGCAACGGGAGAGGCCACAACAGTGAGAGGCCTGCGTACCGCAAAAAAAAAAAAATTGCGTGGACAGAGGTCCAGATGAGGGGGCTGAGGTATCAGTGTGTACACATGGCTGTGACTTGTTCAGTTTTTCAAGGTGTGTCTATTTTATCAGCTCCTCAGGCTGAATGACCATGTATCTGTTCTTTCCTGTCTGTCCCCTGACGTATGTATGACTGCTGCTGGGATGTGAGTCCACACGGGTCCAGGATGCGTGGCAGCCTCCTGTGTTCCAGCCAGGAGGTGAACAGGGATGGATTCTACCATCCACTGGGCCTGGACTCTGGCAGGTAGTTGGTAAGTGGGACAATTTATGGCCTGAACAATAAGGAGTTGCTGCCAGAGAGGCCAAAATCTTAGAGAATGATGTAGAGGCTCTGTAAGTCCAAGGAGCTGAGTCCAGAGTCTGAGATCAGGAAGGAGGCAACAGAAAAATACCAAGCATTGGAGCTGGCAGCTGGATTCAGAATCCAGGAGCTGTCCAGGGACAGCCAGCCCAAGCAGCATGAAGGAATGGGGCTGGGCGCACAGGCAAGGCCCCCCCATCATGCGCGCTCCACTGCAGGGGTGGGATCAGGCTGGCCAGCATGGGCCTGGGGACATTCCTGACTCAGGCAGGGAGGGCTGGGCCAGAGGCTCTGCAGGCCTTTTTGTCCTCTTGGCTTCTTTATCTCCTTGGTCATGGGGTAGCTCCCTGGATGCTGGTCCCGCTGTTGTCCAGAGGTGGGCAGAGCCTGCAAGGAGGCAGTGGGTAAGTGCAAGCAGTGGCTGGTGGAAGCAGAGCCTGGGGGTTGGGGGATGGAGAGGACTGGGCGCAGGTGCCCAGCTGCGGCTGGAAGGAGTTTTTGCTGATCCTTTAGGGCCCAGATGCCCAATGTCCATTAGAGCTCAAAGCTAAAACGCCTTGGCAGTTTCAGCAGGAATAATGGTATTGAAGGGGAAATGGGGTCAATGCAAGAAAGTAAAATGCTGGCACACTAGCATGCTGGTTAAAGAATTTGGAAAAGCCCAAGAGCTGCTGAAGCAGCTTAAGACTTTGTAATAAATATTAAAGGAGGTGAATGGGAGAGGGAAGCCTGGCAGGGATGCCCCAGGCAAATGTGCAGGTTTCGTCTTCAACTCATCCCTTCTTGTTGGGGCCTCACTCCTTGTGCAAATCTCTTCCACCCACTATCATCAGTGACATCAGCAGATGTGAATTAAGCACCTACTGTGTGCACAGCATACAGGCAGGCCCTGAATATGCAAAGAAAGAAGTGAGAACATCCAGGGGCTCACAGCTGGGATGGGGAAGCATCACTACAGCTCTTACAAGGGAGCCTGGACCAGAGCTGGGTCAGGGACTGGGACGCTGCAGCTGGCCCTCTGTTGCTTTCCTGTGACAGATGGAACAGTGTTTTTTCTTTAATTTTAGCGTCATTCTTGATCGACAACTCGCATAATGTGAATGCCTTTTCTGGCCACAGCAGCCAGGGTCTGGCCAGGGTCCTCAGGATGGTCCACATTGTTAGAAACATCGGGTTAGGAACACTGGGCACCTTGCTAGTCCTCTCTCGCCCTCAGTTTCCTCATCTATAAAGCAAGGCAGTTGGACTTTGGAGCAGACACTTGTCAAGGTCTTTTAAAGACTAAGCAGAGCAGTGCTTCTTGTACTCTAACGTACATTTGACTTAACCTGTGGATCTTGTTGAAATGCAGGTTCTGCATTCAGCAGGTCTGGGTGGGGCCTGAGAGTCTGCATTTTGAACAAACTCTCAGGTGATGCTGATGCTTCTGGTCCATGGACTCACTTTGTGTATCAAGAAAAAAGATCACATCACATGATACAATGGGAAAATCCAAGGCTTTCCATCAAATGGCCCTGGGTTTGTAGTCCAGTGTTGCTACTATGTGGTCTTGGATATGTTCCTTAACTTCTCTGAGCCTCAGTTTCCTCATCTGTAAAATGGGACAATACCAGTAGTAATATCCCCTCTTTCATTTATGATTTTAGTATTTTGAGTCTTCTCTTTGTTTTTCTTGGTCAGTCCAGGTAAATGTTTGTCAATTTTGTTTATCTTCTTGAAGAATCAACAATCAGGTGATTTCACTGATTCTCCTGCTTTTCTGTTCACTATTTTTTAAAAATCTCTGTTTTAATCCTTATTGTTTTTTTCCTTCTTCTAAATTTGGGTTTAATTTCTCTTTTTATTTTTTACCCACTGTCTTAAGGTGGAATGTTAGGTTGTCAATAGACTCCAGAACTTCAAAATTGCTTTACTGGACAGTTTCTGCTAGACAACTCTTGTCTAGGTGGAGAGAGAGATTTCTGGAACTTCTTACTCTGCCATCTTCTCAGAACCCTCCCAAGACTAGCTTTTTTTTAGGCTGGTCTTTGACGTTTGTTTTGACACCAGTTGGGCTGTTTTTAGCAGTGTCTTTCCCTAGTTCTCTCTGGTGAACACGTTAGCCTATGTTTTAGCTTATTGCTCTTAATTAAAAGGACCTATTGTTTTCTATAGCACTCTTAGGCTTGAACTACTGCACACGCTGTTTCAAATAAAGTCCGTTCTTTTGATGAGAGCCTTGGATCTCTCTTTTCTTATGGACTGACTCTCCCTTGGGCAAAATTTCCCAGCTACCACTCTGAGCAATGGCTGGCATGGTAGTCTCTAGTCTTCTTGGCTTGCCTCTACCCTACAAGTGAGCACTGGGATGAGGGTGATTGAGGCCCCAGTGTTCTTGGTTTGTCAAGCCTGGGATAGAACCTCCATCCTATGGATTAAGGCTGGATGGTAGTAAAGTTCTCATCAGGAATTTAGCCTCTTTACTTTGGAGTTGGAGGGAATGAGAAATGCTGGTGGCTTGGATCTCCTAGGGAAATATGATAACCATTGATTAGGAGATGAGGGGAGAGAGAGTCCTGTCTTCTTGATCACACCTCTTTGGAGTGGAGCTTCCGTCAAGCTGAGATGGGTAGGACAAGGGAGGGAGTAGGTCATGGCTCAAATGCCGTGGACACTTGCTATTCTTATCAAGTTTAATATATTCTGTTGAATAAATGTTTCTTCATTTGTTGTATGCCCATAGGACGATTTCCAGAGATTACAAATGTTTGTTTTAAAACTGGTTTTCACCAGCTTTGCTTGTTTTGCTGGGGACTGGGTCCGCTCAGCTCCTCATGTTACCATCCTGGAAGTGGAATTCCCATCCAATCCATTCTGTGCCCCACTGAGAGGAGGTTTTCTTTGGGGCATTTTGATCGATATCATTACTTTGTTTAGAAACTTTCAAAATTCCTGTGCCAGAGACTATAGTTGAGATTTAATAGCCATTTCCCCCTTCCTCCTCAAGCACAGAATCCCAGTGTTATTTGAGGCAGCGGTGCACCCAGACAAAAGACTATATAGCAGTTAGGTGTGGCCAAGTAAGTGAATTCTGGCCTGTAAGTGGATGTATTGCCTGTGTTTTGAAGAAAACTGCTTAAAGGGAGCTGTTCAGTCAGGATTATGACCCTTTGCCTTTCTTGTTGACTAGAATATGGTCCTGATGGCTGGAGTGCTAGCAGTCACCTTGGACAATGAGGCAGTCTTAAGGATGGAAGTCACGCAGTGAGGGTGGCAGAGTAGAGACATAGAAAACATTTTTACTTTGATTACTGAGTCCTTTGTTACTTCCTGGAGCTGCCATATCAGTCCTGCATTGCCTTCTTATAACGAGTATAAATCTGTGTGTGTTTAAGCCACTGTTTTTTCAAATGTCACCTCCTCTAAGTCTTGCTTGACCCCTTGACAGCTAGAAATGGTCTCTCTTTCCTTTGAATTCTCATTGCACTTGCCTCTAACTCCCTGTGGCATGATACACGATATAACGTTTCTCCTTGTATTAATAGTACTTAGTTTTATGCTGAAAGGAACCAAATGACTAGCCTAATAAAATCTAGTCCAGATCGCCTAAGGCCGGCCATGGGGGAGGAATCAACAAGTGAGGAGTGCTGGATGGACCTCAAAGCCCTCATCCTTGCCCTGAGATTCACTTCTCTCCTGGGGCTTTCTCCCTACTACCTATTGGCTAGCTTTGGGAACCACTGCTTTACTTTTGAGGGTTCAACCCAAGTATGAGGACAGACAACACTCAACTATTCCCTTAATTCCATTTGGCACAGCTGAGAACAGGCTAGAAGATATTCTTTAAAGATTATTGAAAGCTCTGAATAACAAAGGAGAAATAAATAAGACAGTAAAATAACACCAGTAAAATAATCTATTTCACCCCCCTTAGCCTGGGGGCCCTGCAGTATGCTTTGGTGCCTCCATGTAGCAGATACATTCGGTCCCTTGTCATCTTCGCATTCCAGTGGCCAAACTATCCAGATGCAGCCATAACATTATCTTAAAGCCTTTGGAATATGAAGGTAGTGGATGTCTGGATCTGGCATGCCCAAGCTGAGACCTGGATCCTAATATTTTTTGAAACAATATCGAAGAGGATAAAAAACAAACAGCTTTTGTCATTTAAAAGCTGCCTTGGGGCTTCCCTGGTGGCGCAGTGGTTGAGAGTCCGCCTGCTGATGCAGGGGACACGGGTTTGTGCCCTGGTCCGGGAAGATCCCGCATGCCGCGGAGCGGCTAGGCCCGTGAGCCATGGCCACTGAGCCTGCGCGTCCAGAGCCTGTGCTCCGCAACAGGAGAGGCCACAACAGTGAGAGGCCCATGTACCGCAAAAAAAAAAAAAAAAAAAAAAAAAAAAAAAGCTGCCTTGTAGGGGACTTCCCTGGTGGTCCAGTGGTTAAGACTTCACCTTCCCACGCAGGAGGTGCAGGTTCCATCCCTGGGCGGGGAGCTAAGATCCCACATGCCTCGGGACCAAAAAACCAAAACATAAAACAGAAGCAATATTGTAACAAATTCAATAAAGGCTTTAAAAATGGTCCACATAAAAAAAATCTTTAAAAAAAAGACAACTGCCTTGTCAAGGTAATTATTTTGAACCTAGAATTACATTCAAATGGAAATTTTATAAATGCAAATGTAAAGCAAAGATCCTCTTGTAAATGAAGATGTTTGAGACTAGTTCCCAGGAGCTAAACTTAGAATTTAAGATAGTAAAATGTCATCCTTGCTGGATGCTGAGTAGTATCTCTCTCTACAAACTTGATAGCTTTGGGAGAAAACGCCCCTAACTTAAAAGGGGACAGGGCTTCCCTGGTGGCTCAGTGGTTAAGAATCTGCCTGCTAATTCAGGGACACACGTTCGAGCCCTGGTCCGGGAAAATCCCACATGCCACAGAGCAACTAAGCCCACGTGCCACAACTACTGAGCCTGCGCTCTAGAGCCTGTGAGCTACAACTACTGAGCCCACGTGCCACAGCTACTGAGACCCATGTGCCTAGAGCCCGTACTCTGCAACAAGGGAAGCCAGCGCAATGAGAAACCTGCACACCGCAAAGAAGAGTAGCCTCCGCTTGCCGCAACTAGAGAAAGCCTGCGCGCAGCAACGAAGACCCAACGCAGCCATAAATAAATTTAAATAAAGAGATAAATAAATAAATAAAGGGGGACAATAATGATGGAAGAGCTAGCATGGTACCTGGGTCTTGGACTTGCACTGAACCCCTATATTAATCAAAGGGATGGAGGTTAGGCCATAACAGAACTGTTTTCGAGGAAGAATTTGTGAGACTCAGGGCTTAAGGCAGAACTTCAGGGCAGGTGACAGGTAGCTGAGAGCTAATAATAAAAAATAAAAACAATAATAGCACATACTTCTATAGGGCTTATTCTATGCCAGGCATTGCTCTAACACATAATACTTGATTTGTTTTACTTTATTAATCCTCATAGTAACCTTTGAGGTAGTACGATTATCATCCCTATTTTACTTTTTCTTTTTTTTTTTTTTTTTTGTGGTACGCAGGCCTCTCACTGTTGTGGCCTCTCCCATTGTGGAGCACAGGCTCCGGACGCGCAGTCTTAGCGGCCATGGCTCACGGGCCTAGCCGCTCCGCGGCATGTGGGATCTTCCCGGACCGGGGCACAAACCCGTGTCCCCTGCATCGGCAGGCGGACTCTCAACCACTGTGCCACCAGGGAAGCCCTATCATCCCTATTTTACGGATGAGTAAATTGAGGCATAGTAGGTTAGGTAGCGTGCCCCAGATCACTCAGCTCTGAAGAAGTGGAGTTGGGATTGAAGCCCACGCAGTCCAGCTCCAGAGCCTGGGACCTCAATTTACTGTCCACGTAAGGAAAGTGTCTGTTTCTTTCCACCTCTACATGAAATCCTGAGCTCTTGTTAATGGCATTGCATCTTCCTTATGAAGCTGTATATTCCTGATGAAAAGAAAAAACGGGTGATTTCATCCACTTATTTTTCATCTGACCACTTTTACTGACCTTACATATTAGGTCAATTAACTTTTTAGCTGACTCTTACTATTTGGAGGTGGTGGTGGTCGTGAACATATCTTTCCTGCGATTGTGTATAATTTTGCTTCCCCTTTTTCTACAGCTATGACTCCCATTTCTGTTTGTTGCCTTACCACATTGAGTGTAATTTATGGAATAGTAAGAATGGGATTAAGTTTTAGAGTGGCTGTTGGAAGGATAAATATGAGATCAGAGTATATGGTGCAGAGTGAGCAGTTAAGAAGCTCCTGCAGTAATTTAGGTGTGACGTCATTATACCTGAGTCTAGGATAGTTGCTAGGGACGTATAAGGAAGGATATACGGGCACGATATTTTAGACAAAGAATTTACTGGACTTAGTGATGTGGGTGAACAATTAAATAAACAAACCCTACCTGAAATCTAGTATTCTACCTGATGGTGACAATCTGTAACAGATGTTGGTATCAATTGAAAACATATGTCTGGTCATCTAAAAGGGGTAAGAGGAAGCGAATGAATCACAAGTCTCAGTTTATGACAGCATTAGCAGAGATAGAGAGATTCTATTCTATCTTTATCTATCCATCCATCCATCCATTCATTTATGTATGGATCCATCCACCTATCAATCTATCTAATTTTAAAAAATCAGATCTCTGTGGTTCAGTCTTCAGTCCCTGAACTATCCAGCCCCATTGCTTGTCTGACTGCTCCAGAACCACCAGCATCCTTCCCCCTCATGTCTTCTACACATTCTATTCCCTATCCTTCCTCCCATCTTAGTTTAAATGGCACTTGCTGTGGGAGCCCTGCCCTGATCGCCCCAGCCCTCCAGCCAGTACCACCACATATCCTGCACTTTTCTTTCCAAAGTACTTGCCACGATTGCAATTCAATAGGTATTTGTGTGACTGTGAAGTCTGTTGCCCTCACTAGACCATAAGCTCCGTGAAGGCATGCACCAAGGCTGTATCTGTTCCTGCCGTATCCCTAGTGCCCAGCACAGTGCCTGGAATATAGTTCATAATCCATAATCCTCTTGCATGGATTTATGACTATCAACAACATATCTTTTTTTTTTTTTTTTTTGCTGTACGCGGGCCTCTCACTGTTGTGGCCTCTCCCGTTGCGGAGCACAGGCTCCGGACGCGCAGGCTCAGCGGCCATGGCTCACAGGCCCAGCCGCTCCACGACATGTGGGATCTTCCCGGACCGGGGCACAAACCCGTGTCCCCTGCATCGGCAGGCGGACTCCCAACCACTGCGCCACCAGGGAAGCCCATCAAAAACATATCTTAAATAATTTGCCCTTGTGTAGAGCTTTTCTAGTTTCTAGAGTGACATTTTGTCTGTTGTGCACCATCTGGTCTTCACACCAACCCTGTGAGACATGGGACGTTTAGCTGGCACCTTACAGGTGGACTGTATTTTCACCTGCATCATCTCATTCCGTGCTCACTTATATGCTCATCGTTTACACACCAGCAGAACTGGGCTCTGAACGCAACGTAATTTTTGTTTGTTTGGGCATTTTTTGGCCGTGCTGCACGGCTTGCGGGATCTTAGTTCCCCACCCAGGGGTTGAACCTGGGCCCTCAGCAGTGAAAGCTCTGACTCCTAACCACTGGACCGCCAGGGAAGTCCCCCACATTATACTCTTGACACGCACAGGTCCTTCTCTCTGCTGAGCACGTCCGCCCATTGTGGACGCCATTGTGCCCCACCCAGACCCCCTCTACCAGCTTGTGCTCCCGTCTCCCAGCACTGGGAGCGTCAGCTCCTCTCTGGAGAGTTGCCTTCCTCCTAACCTGAGAGAGAACCCCACACATCCAGTGACTGACCGACACGGGGGTACAAAAGGCTACCCCTTTCCTCAAAGGGGTGCAGTTATATGCCAGAGTTTCCTGGTGGGGCCAGGCTGGAGCCGGTCTCCTGCGGCCTCACCATGCCTCACTCCCCTGCTCCCCACACTCTTTCAGAAACCACTGTCATGGGACTGCCCATCTCAGGCTTTGCTTCTGGGGAGCCCAAATCAAGACACAACTGCCTTGGACTTCCCTGGTGGCAGTGGATACGTCTCCATGCTCCCAATGCAGGGGCCTGGGTTCGATCCCTGGTCAGGGAACTAGATCCCACATGCATGCTGCAACTAAGAGTTCGCATGCCACAACTAAGGAGCCCTGGAGCCGCAACTAAGGAGCCCATGTGCTGCAACTTAGGAGCCCACCTGCCACAACTAAGACGCTGTGCAACCAAATAAATAAATATTTTTTAAAAAAAATAGAGCTGCCTTGTCCACCTTACACACCTCTCTTCATCCTACAAAGCATTTCCACCAGAGACAACCTTCTTCTGCCTGGAGGTGGTAAAACAGGTGAGTGCAGGCAGCGTGGTCCTCAGAGAGGCTACACCCAAGCACCGGGTGGTCCCAGCAGGCTAGCAGGTGTGGCGGGATCTCTACAGAGTCGGCATTTCTGGAAGCCACCCTGCCAGTGTCCAGGGATGAGGAAGCCAGGAAGGACCTTCCCTGTGTCACTGAGGTGCACGGTGAGTTGGCCCCCCTGGTGGGAGAGAAGCAATACCCGCTCCTCAGCCCCCCTTCCCTCACTCCTAATGCCTGAACATGGAGGAAGGGGAGTGGGTTATACACAGGAGCTTGCATTCGTGCAGCCCTGCTATCTCGATCCCTACCACCACTGGACCCCTTGATGTCCAAGATTCCAAACAGAGAGACCCAGCGAGAAGCTGGAGCCTTCTCCAACCTGCCTGAGGCCTGCCTCCCTCCTGGGGGTGCTGTCAGTGGAGACCCCATGCCTCTCCCACAAGGACATGGCTTTACTCTGTGAACACTGCAATTCCACTCCTCTGAAGCCCCCAATTCAGTTATTTTCCAGGTCTCTGTTTCTCTCCTAGATGGCAAACTCCAGGAAGGCAGGCACCGTGCCTTGCTTATCTTAGTAGCTCCTGTGGTAGCAAGAATATAAATGTTAGTTTTGAGTTGAAAGCGTTCTTAGAGTTACATGGTATCGTTTCCTAGGACAGAGTCTTGTGATCAATCTCATTAAATGAGGGAATAAATATTTTCCTTTGATTAGGATATTCCAATAACTCAATCAAAAGTATATTATGGTAGGACTTCCCTGGTGGTCCAGTGGTTAAGACTTCGCCTTCCACTGCAGGGGGTGTGGGGTCAATCCCTGATTGGGGAAGTTCTGCATGCCTCATGGTGTGGCCAAAAAAAAAAAAAAAAACCAAAAGTATATTAAGGTAGATTTGTTAGTTAAGGCCAATTTTTATTTATATTTTAGGGCAGGGAGGCCTATAGGTGTCCTCACTCTTTTAATTATTTATTTATTTTTTATTATTTTTTTTTTGATGTGGACTATTTTTAAAGTCTTTCTTGAATTTGTTACAGTATTGCTTTTGTCTCATGTTTTGATTTCTTGACCCTGAGGCATGTGAGATCTTAGCTCCCCAACCAGGGATGGAACCCTCACCCGCCACCCCCTCATTGGAAGGCTTTGTAACCACTGGGCTGCCAGGGGAGTCCCTCCAACTCTTTTAAATAGGAAGATGTCTTTTGTTTTTTAAGTCGATTCCTCAGGCTTACTTGACATTTTGAAAATAGGAAGAGAGTAGGCTGTGATGAGAGTCCTCCAGGCAGAATAAGAACCTTTCACACAGCAATTTGTTTTGTCCCACGCGTGGAAAATCCCCAAACCATTTCTATTTCTTTTTGGAATAAAGTGAGCCAGTCTCAGGGTGCTTCTCTCTCTCTCTCTCTGGTCCTGATCCTCCTCACTTTCTGACTGCATTCTGCTCACAGATGGAGACTGCAGATAGGCACAGAGTGCATGACCCACTTTCAGATGAAAGAGAGTGGAACGTAGTCATTTTTTCAACTATACACATATTTAAAAATAAGTAAACCTCCCTCCCTCCTTCCCTCCCTTCCTCCCTGCTTCCTGTCTCCTCCCCTCCCTCGTTGTGGTAGTAAATGGCCTCCGTGTGTCCACACCTTAGTCAGCTCGGACTGCCATAACCAAACGCCACAGACTTGGGGGCTTAAACAACAAAAACTGACTTTCTCACAGTGCTGGAGGTTGGGGGGCGTCTAAGATCAATGTTCCATCAGGGTCCGGTTGTGGTCAGAACTCTCTTTCTGGCTGCAGATGGTCACCTTCTCACTGTGTCCTCACATGGTAGAGAGAGAGAGAGATTTCTCTCTTCCTCTTCTTACAAGGCCACAGTCCCTATCAGATTAGGACCCCACTCTTATAACCTCATTTAACCTTAATTACCTTCCCAAAGGCCCTGTCTCCAGATATGGTCACATTGGAGGCTAAGGTTTCAATATATGAATTTAGGGGGACACGATTCAGTCCGTATTTACAGCCTTGCCCTGCAGCTTTGCAGTCCTCTCTCACTCTGTCTCTGGTCTCAGTCATGTGGCTTGACTTGAAGTGTGAGGCAAGCAGAGCCTTGAAAAGTACATGCACATTTGCACCTAACCTCTTACATAGCTGGGCTTGCTCACGCTACCTCGCCATGAGAACATGCCTGGGCTGGCTTCCTGGGGTGATGGAGAGAAGTGGAGGGAAGCTTCGACCATCTTAGAACACGCTGACAGCCAGCTGATCCCCCAAATTGGGAGAGAGCCCAGCCAAGTCAGCAGAACTGTCCAGAGACTGACTCATAGACTGGAGAGACATAATCTGCAGTTGTTATTTCAGGCCACTGCAAATGAGACCCAAAGGCTGAAACTATCCATACAATCTCCATTCGGTAAGAAGGGCTATCTGTTTGGCTCTGCTATCCAGTGAAGCCAAAGGGGGAGGAACAGAGAGCCCATGGACAGAGTGATGAGTCTCTCCCATTCTATCCCTGGATTTGTATCTCACTGGTGTTTCTAACTGGGCTTAGAACTCTTCTTTCATTTGATCACTCCCCACTTAAAAACTTCCAGTGATTTCCCACTGTCAGCTGAATGCCACCCAGACACCACCACCTGTGGTCCAAGGCTCTCAGTAATCTGGCATAAACACACTTTTCCAATTTTAGTCCCCAGATGTGTCCATTCAAGTTTGCATTTCTTGTTCCCTGAAGGTACAAGTGCTTGCATGCCTGGTATTTCTGTCACTTTCAGTAGGAAGTCTGCCTCTGTACACATTTTAGGGTTTGATTTATGTTGCCCTCCCAGAAAAATTATACACATCTACCCTCCTGCCAGTAGGATAAGAGAAGGTTGCCTTCTTTGTATGCATTACAGCATTGGGTGTTATCATCCTTTGTAATTGTTGCTAGTTTAGTAGGCATTCTTTTGGTTACTAATAAGGCTGAATAGTTTTTCATGTATTTAAGGGTAATTTGTAATTCTTTTGTTTATTGGGTTTTTATGCTCTCGGCTAGTTTTTCTATTGTGCATTACAACTGTCATATTGATTTGTAAGAATTCTTTATTAAAGATATCGACTCTTTGTCATATATGTTGCAAAAACCTTCCTTAGCAGGTTGTGTTATTTTATTATTGCATATGATTTTTGATGTATAAGATTTTATATTTTTATGAAGTTTAATATGTTTCTTTTTTCCTTTGATAGTAGCCATCTTAAGGTTTTTTTCGTTGTTTGTTTAGAATGACTATTTCTCTTTTAATCTCTTTATATCTTGTCTCCCAGTTAGACTGAAGCTCTTTGAGAGAAGGGTCTCTTTCCAAAGTTGTACTCCTTGACTCTACTCTCTGCCCTATTTCAGTGTAAGTGACAAATAAGTGACGGTTAATTCATTTATTGTTGTGACAGGCAGCCTTCTAAGATGGTCCCCAATGATCCATGCCTCCTGCTATTCACACCTAAGTGTAATTCCCTCCTTTTGAAAGCATGCAGGACCTAGTGACTTACTTCTAATCAAGGAAGTATGCAAAAATGATTGGATGAGATTAAGCTATGAGAGACTGTCATTTTGGTCTTGTTTCCTCTCTCTCACTTGCTCTGATGATGTCTACTGCTCTTCAGAGGCTCACATGACAAAGAACTGAGGGTAGCCTCTGGCCAACAACCAGTGAGGAATGGAATCCTGCCAAAAAACACAAGACTGATCAGGAAATGGATCCTTCCCCAGTCTGAGCCTTGAGATGGTTGCAGCCCTGGCTGCACGAGAGAGGAAACTTGGGCCACAGGACTCAGCTAAGTGATGCCCAATTCCTGACCCACTGTGAAATAATAAATGTTGTTTTAAGCCAGTAGGTGTGGGGGTAATTTGTTACGCAGCAGTAGATAACTAATACCATTGTTGAAAAAAAAATGCTCTAGTCTTTGTGTACTTTTCTCTGACCTCTGTTGAACAAAACCTCATCTTATTTACTGTTTCAAAAAGTAAAGGAGAATCTCTATAGGGAACCACATCAACCTTGGAATTCACAGTCTTTATTTAACGTATTTACAAGGAATTGATTTGCCAAGGATGCTGCTGTATTTCTCCACTGTGGGCAATAGGAAACGTGTTTTTATTTATTCTCCTTTCCCACAGTGTCTGAGGAGGATGGAGCTGCTGACTAGAGGAGCCCCCTGTGTTTTTCTGAGCACAGTGATAAGTTAGAGGCTGCAAGCCTGGGACGCAGGTGGAACACCACAGACTGACTCTGCATCAGGGAAGAACAGTGCAGGAAATGTCAGGACCTGGAGAGAGGAGACACATGGGATGCTGGGGTGGAAAAGGACCCTCTGTGATGTATGATGGAGATGGGAATTTGGAGACATGAAGTCTGTCTAGTAGTGATTTTTAAATAGTTCACTGTGGGGTGTGCAATAGAAATCCCTCATCTGGGATTCCTGTTACATTTTTAGTAAAGTTTACGTTACTTCCTAAGCTTTCCTGAGAGTGGATTTTTAGAGGAACTAACAATGTTGAATTCTGTCTCCAAGTAGGGCCTGAATGAATTTAGGCATAGTTACTGAAAGATGAGGGAGTCGTTGACATTCAGGTCACACTAGGATTGTGCTGTCAGCCCGGGGAAGGGCAGAGGTGCCCATGCCTCTCACCTCCTGCATCTCAGCTCCTAACTGGGCCTGGTGCCTGGTACCTGGTTGCCAGAGCTCATTCACAGGTGGGCCCCTACCTCTACCCCCAAGACACAAGAGTTTGGCTTTTCTCTCTCCTCTGCTCTCCCTCCTTAGACTCAGTGGTTCTCCATTGTATTTGTCCAGAGCCCTGGATTTTTTTCTGCAAGAATTAATACTAAAGATTTCTAAAGATTTAATCTAGTAAAATGAATCTCAGTTGATGTGTCAGCTCCCCTGGAGAGAACAGACTTTCTCCTTCAGATCAGCTAATGTCATGTTAAAAGGAAGTGATAGTCTTTGCTTCTTCCCCACTGAGCTGGGTTATCTGGGCCTCTTGAGGTGCTAAATTTTAAAAGACACCCTGATTTTCCATTCCATGGCAATAGGCTATTTTTGCAAGGTTTTTTTTTTTTTTTTTTGCAAGTTTTAAAGGGACTTTTCGACACTTTAAAAAACATTTTCACCTGTTCATTTGGTTTTTAATCTTCACTAGGGCCAGATATTTTTTGTACTTATAGGAATGGAGCTGGGCCCAGACCGTCAGAAATGATTAAACCCACACGGGAACCTGCAGATCCCAGGGTTTGAGTTAAATGACTATCCCAGTGACTGCCAAAGATGGGGAGCTGATGTGAAAATTGAAGCAATTACCTAGATCACTCAGGCAGAAGGATTTCTGAGCCTTCTTTTCCTTGAACAATCCAGATAATTGCTTCAATTTACACTTCTCACTAGCAGTAGAGACTGGGATAGAAGCCGTTCTCCAGGACTGAGCTGAATAGAGAAGCAGAGTGCTCCGAAAATGATTCTGATCACTCCAGAGGGAAGGGGGGATGGGGTGGGATTCACATGCCTCGATTTCTATTAGGCTCAAGCTAGGCAAAGGGAGACTGTTCATTGTTGCGTGAGTGATCCAGATAATTCCTTATTTATTTTCTGTCCCATCTCAACATTGAATTTTGGGGGCCAAGCAGGTGTTGCTGGTGGAGGCGTTGGAAGAAACTGTGGCTGGGGAACTTGGAGGCTGTTTGAGGCCCTTACCCTGTGCTAGTGGGTGAATTCCTCAGTTCATTAACTGCCCTCAAAGGACCTATAAATTCCAGCTTCAAGAAGGCTTTGCTGGGTCAGGAAGGAGGGGAGTGGCGTAGGCGCTGTCCTGGAAGAGCATAGCACACCTCTTAACTTAACCGTGAGCAAAAGTCAGGGCAGCAGGACTTGACCAATTCCAGAAGCAGATGATTCCTTTACTAGGACACTCAGGGATTCATTGCTGCAATGGGAAATGCACATTTGTTGAGTGAATGAGTGATGCATGAACACATGAAAGACATTTATTGAGTTGCTACTTTGTGTCTAGCATTATGCCGGGCCTTGGAATAATTCACTTTATATTATTACATACTTTTCTTTCTTCTCATGTTTTCTTGGAAGGGGTGATTCCCTCAATCTCTTCACAACCTCTCCCAGACCTTATTTCCAAGCATTTTGGCACATATTTCTCTTTCAATTCTCACTTATCCAGAAGAGATATTATTTTTAGCACCATTTCAACAGATGGTGTAAAAAAATCATTCAGAGAAGTTGAATATATTTTCTAAAGTCACAGAACTTGTTAGCAGCAGAATGAATGAAAAATGCAGGTCCAGTTGTTAGGACTCCACATTTCCAATGCAGGGGACAGGGGTTCTATCCCTGGTCAGGTAACTAAGATCCCACATGCTTGTGGTGCGGGCAAAAAAAATAAATAAAATGAAATAAAGTGAACTACAAACTTCTATTTAAAAATGCATGTCCTGGGGCTTCCCTGGTGGCGCAGTGGTTGAGAGTCCGCCTGCCGATACAGGGGACACAGGTTTGTGCCCCGGTCCAGGAGGATCCCACATGCCGCGGAGCGGCTGGGCCCATGAGCCATGGCCGCTGAGCCTGCGCGTCCGGAGCCTGTACTCCGCAACGGGAGAGGCCACAACAGTGAGAGGCCCGCGTACCGCAAAAAAAAAAAAAAAAAAATGCATGTCCGGAGCCCAAGGCTCCATCTACAATGCAAGATCATCATTTCCAGGTTCATGTATTCATTCATTTGTCCTTGCCATTATCATGATCATGATGGACACAGGCTGATCATCCAGAAAATATTTTTATCAAGCATGTAAATAATACATGATCCCCACAACATAGATAAGGGAGCAAGATGTACACACAAGACATTTAACAGAAAGTAAAATACTGTGAAGAGGAAAGAACTAGAGAACAGAACCAGGAATGTCACTGCAAGACAGCAAGTGCTCAAGTGCCAAATCAAGGGGACCGACGGCCTGAGACAGCAGAGAGCTCTGTGGGCTAGAGCTGTTCAGGAAGGTTTTCTAAAAATCAATTTCTTTTTCCTTCACTGTTAATATATTTTTAAAAACTGAGATATAATTGATATATAGCATTGTATTCATATATATGTATATTGTGAAATGATCACCACAGTAAGTTTAGTTAACATCCATCCCCATACATAGTTACAGTTTCTTTTTTCATGATGAGAACTTTTGAGATTTTCTCTTAGCAACTTTCAAATATGCAATGCGGTATTATTAACTATAGTCACCATGCTGTACATGACATCTCCAGGACTTATTTATCTTATAACTAGAAGTTTGTACCATTTGACGCGCCTCTCCCTCACCCCCTACTCTGGCAACCACCAATCTGTTCTCTGTATCTACGAGTTCGGTTTGTTTTTCTTAGATTCCACATATAAGTGAGATCATACGGTATTTGTCTTTCTCTGGCTTGTTTCACTTAGACTCTTGACATAATCTCTCATTAATTTCACTCTGGTCGCATAGGTTTTCTCGCTGTCCTGGGTATGTAAGCTTCATCTGACCTCCGGACTGTGTCACTTGCTCTCTTGCTCCCTAGATATCTTCTGGTATCACTCAATACCCTTTCAGCTGCAAGTCACAGAAAGTTGACTTGAAGAATAGGCAAGTTTACTGGCTCAAGAAAGAAATCTAGAGAGGGGTGGGTTTTGAGTTGTTGAATCTCAGTAGCTCAATGATGTGATCAAAGACCCAGGATTTTTGGTCTCTTGGCTCTGTTGCCCACAGCTTGGCTTCATCCTAAGCCTTGTTCTCCATGCAGTCACAGAATGTGTCAGTAACAATTGGTGTTGAATGTCATCCTTTAGCCAAGGAGGGAAAGGTTGGGAAATAGAATCTCTTTCCAAAAATTTGGCAAACTTTTCTTTTATCTCCTTGGCTTCATCCTGCCCACCCCTGAGGATGGGATGACCTTGTTTGTTTGAGACTAACCAAAGCCCATCTCCGGAGTTGGGGATGGTTCTTCACAGCATGTTCTGGCTTCACAGGAGGGAGTGGTGGGATGGATGTCAAGGAATTAACCCCAATGACCCAATCACCTCCCTTTCCCTTTTTACTCCTTCCCCCCAACCGGGGAAATCTATTATTAATTTGTTTGTTTCTCCAGCTTTATTGTGATATAATTGACCTATAATGCTGTATAAGTTTAAGGTATATAAACTTGTTAATTTGATACACTTATATTTTGCAAGATGATTATCACTATAGTGATAGCTAATGCCTGCATCATGTCACATAATTACCATTTCTTTTTGGTAGTGAGAACATTTAAGATCTATTCTCTGAGCAACTTTCAAGTACTTGGTACAGTATCGTTAACTATAGTCACTATGCTGTACACTACATCCCCAGGACTTATTCATTCTGTAAGTGGAAGTTTGTACTCCTTGACCAACATCCACCATTCCCCCCAACCACCAGCCCTGGTAATTCTATTTTTCTTTATCTTTTAAAAAATTGAGATAAAATTGACATACGACACTGTATCAGTTTTAAGTGTACCACATTATGATTTGATATATGTATGTTGTGAAATGATTACCAGAATAAATTTGGTTAACATCCATCACTGTACACAGTGATGAGAACTTTTAAGGTCTACTCTCTTAGCAACTTACAGATATGCAGTATGGTAGTGTTAACTATAGTCACCATGCTGCACATGACATCTCCAGGACTTGTTTATCTTATAACTAGAAGTTTGTACCTTTTTTTTTTTTTTTTTTTTTTTTTGTGGTATGCGGGCCTCTCACTGTTGTGGCCTCTCCCGTTGCGGAGCACAGGCTCCGGATGCGCAGGCTTAGCAGCCATGGCTCACGGGCCCAGCCGCTCCGCGGCATATGGGATCCTCCCAGACCGGGGCACGAACCCGTATCCCCTGCATCGGCAGGCGGACTCTCAACCACTGCGCCACCAGGGAGGCCCAGAAGTTTGTACCTTTGACCACCTTCATTCAGTTCTCCACTCCCCCACCCCCTGCTTCTAGTAACCACAAATCTGATCTCTATATCTATGAGTTTGCTTTTTTTCAGATTCTACATATAAGTGAGGTAATACAGTATCTGTCTTTCTCTGACTTATTTCACTTAGCATAATGCCCTCAAGCTCCATCCATGTTGCTGCAGATGCAGGATTTCCTTCTTTATTATGGCTTAATAATACCCTATTGTATATATACCACATCTTCTTTATCCATTTGTTTGCAGATGGACACAACTTTTTCCATGTCTTGGCTATTGTAAATAATGCTACAGTGAACACAAGGGTACAAATATCTTTTCAAGATAGGGATTTTGTTTCCTTTGGGTAAATATCCAGAAGTGGAATTGCTAGATCATATGATAGTTCTGCTTTTATTTTTTTGAGGAAACTCCATGCTGATTTTTTTTCTTTTTTTAATAGTGGCTGCACGAATTTACATCCCTACCAAGAGTGCACAAAGGTTTCTTTAAAAAACTGTGGTAAAATAGAGACTTCCCTGGCAGTCCAGTGGTTAAGACTCTGCTTCCACTGCAGGGGGCACGGGTTCAATCCCTGTTGGGGAACTAAGATCCCACATGTGGCATGGTCCAGAAAAACAGAGAACAAAAAAGAACCCCAAAACAAATGGAGCTGAGTGCGCCAACCCGTGATGTCAGAAACATACCCCAAATATAGGAATCACTTAAAAAAAATTGTAGTAAAATACACTACAACAACATAAAATTCATATTATATTTTATAGCATAAAATTTACTATTTAAACCATTATTTCAGTATACAGTTCAGTGGTATTAATTACATCCACATTGTTGTGCAATCATCACCACCATCTATCTCCATTTTTCATCTTCACAAACTAAAACTCCATACCTATTAAATAATAACTCCCCATTCTCCCCTCCCCCAAGCCACTGGCAACTACCATTCTACTTTCTGTCTTTAGGAATTTGACTACTCTAAGCACCTCATATAGATGGAATTGATACTGTATTTGTCCTCTTGTGATTGGCTTATCTCACTTAATGTCCCCAAGGTTCATACATGTTGTAGCACGTGTCTAAATTTCCTTCCTTTTTAAGGCTGAATAATATTTCATTGTATGTATATACCACATTTTGTTTACGTATTCCCCATAGATGACTTGGACACTTGGGTTGCTTCCACATTTCAGCTATTGAGAATAAGGCTGCTATGAACATGGGTGTACACATATCTGTTTGAGCCTCTGATTTCAATTGTTTGAGGTATATACCCAGAAATGGAATTGCTGGATCATATGGTAATCTATTTCTAACCTTTTGAGGAATGGCCATATTGTTTTCCATGACAGCCACACCATTTTACATTTCAACCAACAGTGTACAATAGTTTCAATTTTTCCATATCTTCCTGAACACTTATTTTCTTTTTTATGATAAAAGCCTTCCTAATGGGTATGAAGTGGTATCTCATTGTGGTTTTTTAAAAATTTATTTATTTTATTATTTATTTATTTTTGGCAGTGTTGGGTTTTCGTTGCTGCGTGTGGGCTTTCTCTAGTTGTGGCGATCGGGGGCTACTCTTCATTGCGATGCACAGGCTTCTCAATGCTGTGGCTTCTCTCATTGCGGCACACGGGCTCTAGGTGCACGGGCTTCAGTAGTTGTAGCGCATGGGCTCAGTAGTTGTGGCCTGTGGGCTCTAGAGTGCAGGCTCAGTAGTTGTGGTGCACGGGCTTAGTTGCTCCGCGGCATGTGGGATCTTCCCGAACCAGGGCTCGAACCCGTGTCCCCTGCATTGGCAGGCGGAGTCTTAACCACTGCGCCACCAGGGAAGTCCCCTCTCATTGTGATTTGCATTTCCCTAATGATGAGTGATGTTGAGCATCTTTTATTTATTTATTTATTTATTTATTTATTTATTTATTTATTTTTTATTAGTTTCTGCTTTATAACAAAGTGAATCAGTCATACATACACATCTGTTCCCACATCCCTTCCCTATTGCGCCTCCCTCCCTCCCACCCTCCCTATCCCACCCCTCCAGGCGGTCACAAAGCACCGAGCTGATCTCCCTGTTGTGTTGAGCATCTTTTCATGTGCTTATTGGCCATTTGTGCATCGTTTTCAAAGAAAGTTCTTTTCAGGTCCTTTGCCCATTTTTAAATCATAGTTTAAAATATAGTTGATTCGTAGGAGTTCTTTATATATTCTGGATATCAATCTCTTATCAGATATATGATTTGAAAATATTTTCTCCCATCCTGTGAGTTGCCTTTTTACTCTGTGGATAGTATTGTTTGATGCATAAAAGTTTATCACTTTGATATTGTTCAGTTTATCTATTTTCTCTTTTGTTGTCTGTGCTTTGGTGTTTCTTTTTAATTTTTTAAAATCCTACCTAATCCCTCTCCTTGATTAAGCCTTCTCAGCACCACTGAGCATTGTACCTCAGTACTGACTTGTTTCTAAGTTGCCTGAGGGTGATGACTTATTTTGCAATTTCCCCTCAAGTGGGGGACCATAGTCCCCTTGAGTTCACTTAATAAACCTAAATGTATATAGTGACAGCAAATGTCATTTGTTCAATCAGTAGTTGATGGATGGATAGGTGGATGAATAAATGAAGAGTGAACCCAGGGACACACAGTCAGTTCTCTCTCACCACCCCAGGTTATCCATGTTCTGACCTTTTCAGACAAACCAGTGTGTGTGAGCTTCTAGGCATCCTCTGGTGGGCTCAGGGAAACTGGGGATTGGACTGCCCTCTCCAGTATATTGTGAAGTTGACAACTGAAGATTGTGGGTGTCTGAGCCAGAGAACTACTAAGGTGAAAATAGGTGAACATGTAGCATTTGGGCCTTTTAAAACCTACTTTCACTGTATCTGAGGACAGGAAGTAAAATTGGTACTGCTCACAATAGCTGACAAAAGTTTATTTCAGTAGGTGTGTCTTCTCAGCTAGGTGGAGAACCTCTATTCCCAGGTACACCTGCATTTAATCAACAGATGTGTTCCTAAAATTAACTGAGTAAATTACTTGTTTTACACTCATTTGTTCATAACTTCATCATCATCATCATCATCATCATATCTAACTTTCAGAGGTTTATATCATACATGTGTCAGGCAGCATGCTAGGTGCTTTAAAAGTATTATTTCTTCTAATTCCCTCAAAAACTCTATGAGATGGTATCATTACTCCAATGATAGAGATGAGAAACTGAGTCTTAAGGAAATTAAATACCTTGCCATGCGTCCTACATCTGTGCTGTTTATTATGTGCTAAATGCTAGAGACATAAAGAGGAGGCAGATATCATTGCCTGTGGAATTGCAGTGACAGAGGTGGACACAGGAAATAATGAGACAACAAGGAGGACCACCTACTCTCTGTCAGTGTTTAGTGAGTCAGGGAAAGCTTCCTAAGGAGGGAGGGCTCACTTAGGGCTCCTTCCTAAGGAGGGAGGGCTGAGCTGAGTCTTAGAGGAAAAGATAGCACTGGAAAGGGAGAGTGGACATCTAATTGTTCTGCCAGCCCTGCAAAATGCTCTTCTTCTGGGACTGATGTCCCTCTTCTTTCGTGTAGCTTCCGACCGTGAGATTCCTGCAGGATCTCACAAAGTCCTTGACTCTGATCGAGTTGTCTAGAGGTAGACACCAACCGAAGCCCAGGCCAATCACAGACTTGCCCTAGGGGTTTTCAAACCAAATCTCTGAACAAACATCTATCCTTATCTAATGGTAGAAATTGAAGAATGAACGCAGGGGCTGTTGGCAGCTGGGTTTCTTGACATGTTGAAGGGATGATCTAGAGGGAGAGTAAGGCCAATAAAAAGAGAGAACAGGGACCAGTGGTAGAGAGAGAGCCTTGGTAGTCTGCCTGTTCCCTGGCTTGGTTTTTCATCATTCCTTTAATAAGCCAGATCAATCTGTCTTCTTCTTTTTTTCTGTTTGTTTATTTATTTTTTCTTTTTTAATTCATCTTTATTGGAGTATAGTTGCTTCACAATACTGTGTTAGCTTCTGTTGTACAACAGAGTGAATCAACCATATGCATACATATATCCCCACATCCCCTCCCTCTTGAATCTCCCTCCCACCCTCCCTCCTTTAACTCAGTGGCTCCAGGTGGATTTCTATCACTTTCCATGGTAAGAGCCCTAATATACATACTTACTAATAGGCATGAATGCTTGACTCTGGGAGAGTAAATGCTTAAACAAAATACCAGAAGCAAGCAGAGCAAGAGGTGAATTTAAACGGAGGAAGCTGCAAGTAGTTTGGTGTTTGTCAGAGTGTAAACATCAAGACAAGAAGTGGAAAGAGATGAGGCTAATAAGTAGACAGAATCTGATCACGGGACCTGGATATATTTTGCAAAGTACTTTGGACTTGATCCTGTATATATTCTGTTCATTCTACAGGGTTATAAGTAGGCATTTGGCAGAGGTTCTGTAAACTGTACAATAATTAGTAGTAATTAAGAGGCTCTTAACCTGGGAGTCACAGACAGGCTTCAGCTGTCTCCAATCCCTCTCAAATAGCATGAAAAATCTGTGGGTGTGTACAGGTTTATTTGTCTTTGTTTTTGTTATGGAAGAGGTCCCTGACTTTCATCAGATATTAAAGGAGTCCCTGACCCAAAATATGTATGAACTGCTATCTATGTACAGGCATTTTCAGGAGTTACTGACTTCAAATATTCATGCAAATCTCATTGCCCCCCTCCCTCCGATTTCCTCACGACGCTTAAAAACTGTTGAGCACAGAGAATATGCTTCATAACTGTTTGGTTGGACATTGTCTTAAGAGGGGATTTTCCTTTGGGATCATGAAACGATGTAAAGAGATGATATAGACCTGGTTATTTATAGAGATTTTAACCGGGAACACTGGATGTGACATCCATCCTGTATTGGCTTGGGCAGCCAGCCAAGACCTGCAGGCTCTCGGAGGTGTCACCCGGGGCACCAACGTTGTCTCCGAAAGCCAACTCCAAGTATCCTTGTCCTTCCACCCGCAGGTGCAACGACTACAAGTCCCAGGACGCTTCGCTCTTGGAGCCTGGGCGAGGGCGGGGCGGATCTCCGCAGTGACGTCACCGTCCCGGGGCGGACGGAGAGGGAGGGCGGGGCGAAGGGGCGGGGTGGGGAGGCGCCGGAGCGCGCTGGTGCTGATGCAGGATGGCTGAGCTCGCAGGAGCCCGGGAGGTCTGAGCCGGGAGAGGCTTGCTCCCTGCGCATCGCCTCGTCCGCCCGCCGCGTGGTCCTGGGCAGGTGGGCCCGGGACGCAGCGCAGGGCCAGGGCAAGGCCAGGAAAGGCAGGTGTGCAGCCGGACGGGCCAAAGGTTGATAGACTGCTCACCTACCGGGTCTCGGAGCGGCCAGAGCTGCCCAGCCCGCCGAGTTCGCGATGACCTGCTGAGAAGCTTCGTCGGAGGCTGCGGGAGGCGGCCTCGTTGCGGGCGGTGCGGTTCTCGACCACCTCCCTAGTTGTGCGGAACCCCGTCCCCCCCGCCCATCCCCGCGCCCCTTCCCTCTGCCGCCGGCAGAGATGGCGGATCCAGCCGAATGCAGCATCAAAGTGATGTGCAGGTTCCGGCCACTCAACGAAGCTGAGATTCTCCGCGGGGACAAATTCATCCCCAAATTTAAAGGCGATGAGACCGTGGTGATCGGGGTAAGTGGCTGGGAAGTCTGGCCTCCCCTGCTGCTTCGCGCCGCAGCCCCGACGCCCCAGATCAGGCAGAGATGCTCGGGCTACCCCTTCGGACATCCCCTCGGGGCTGCCCTCTAGGGTGGACTTGACGAGAAGTCCCCTTCCCCCCCGTAGTTCCCCCCTGGGCCGGTGGAGGGTCGACTGGGGACCATGGGGCGGGCCCCAGGCGGCGGGGGTCGGGGTGGGGGGCGAGGAAGGGTTCGGCGCCGCCATTGTTATTGGGGTGCGGGCCCGAGTGGGCCCATTGTTCCCCGCCCTGGCCACACCGCGTGGGTAGTGTGTTCAGGTTACCCTCAAGCCCACGTGTAACCCACAAATGATTCCAGGCATTGGTTCAATTTATCGAACACTTTGCCTCTTCTCACGAGCTTGGTGAAAGAAAAAAGGTACTGGAAAAATCCTAGCCTCGGCGCGGAGCTCCCACAGCTGTGCAGAATTGGCTCCCCGCGGCGTTCCTCCTTGCTCTGCACGCGGAAGGCGGGGGATGGGGGAATACTGGTGGCCTTGGTGTCTCCTACTTCCTCTCAACCCAGGCTGCCCTGGCTTGGACCTCGGTTCTGACCCTTCCGCAATAGGGCGACCCCCACCTGGTGTCCGCAGACCCTCGGGTGTGCTTCACGCTGGGTGGAGAGAAGGCTGTGCGCCCACGTCTGTGGGGCCGGGGGTCCGGAGCGCGACCAAATAGCCTCTGTGCCCAAAGAAGTTACTTTGTGTGGCTGGGGTCCCCCTCCCTCTTGGTCTCCCTTCCCACGTTACCCCTCCCCCCTTCCCTCACCTCCGCAGGCTTGGCTCTATTTCTGCAGCGGGGCTGCTGGTGGGGGGAGGGAATACCACTGGGTTTTAGTTCTTAAAGGAATATGTCAAATAAAACAAGCCAGCCTCCCCCTGCTCCACCGCCCTTCCCCCTCTGCTGTCCCCAGCGTGTGTAGCTGATAGTGCCCTCTTTGTATGCGAGTCGCGTGGGGAGGGACCGAGTTAATGGGAGCCTCCCGATCCCTGCTGACACGTTGCTGGCAGCCTGCTCGAGGCTGCTGATGCAGCCTTCCCGGCCTCAGCATTGATTAAGTGATGTCATCCCGTTTACTGAGCATGCTCCGACTAACCCCCTCCCTCCTATTTCCCCCAGTGGCTGGTGTATTTAGGTCAAGTGATTGACAGGTGACAATTTACTTAGGGTCTCTGCCCGAGTCAGCCCGGCCTTTCTTAAGCACCAGAGGCCGATATTTGCCGGCCCAAGCAGTCCCAGCATCTTGGCCAAGGTTGTGCCGCAGTCCCTGGTAAGGGACCTGGGCACTGGCAGGTGCTGGCTGAACTGGAAGACAGGCGCTCTCCGCGCGAGGGAAACAGAGGCAAGGCTCTGGCCTCAGGGCTTCATCTTGTACCTCCCTTAGGAAGGCAGCTCCTCTTGACGCCCTCTTCTCTCCTCCCAGTTTTCACAGCCATCAGAAAACCGTGACCTCCAAGTGCTACGGGGATGGTCGTTCACCCTGAGAGCTGACCTAAGAGGGCAGGAAAGAGGGGTGTTCTATCTGCTTAGTGTTAAACTGAAGAAAAGATGTATGCTACAGTTATTGATGAGGAGGAAGATTCTATACTTAATGGCAGACATGGGATAGTGACATATCTATGGCCGGTACATGGGGCACATGGGGCAGAGGTGTTGGGATACACCTCTAAGCTAGGGTCAGCCTATAGTCTGATTTGCTATTTCCTGAGCCACGCTATGGTTTAGATAGAGTGGGAGTTACTGGGGACATCTAGTCCCTGCCCCTTGTCTTGTAACAATTTTTTAACAAGTAATTGTGTAGCCCTAGAACATGGGCTGATGACCCTAGTTTTTCAGAGGTTTTAAAGAAAAGCTGAAGTTGTTTCTTCCCTTTTTCCTCCTTCTCCTTTTCCTTCCTCTTCCTCCTCTTCCTCCATCTTCTAAGGGTGATATACCAGGACTAATGAAGTGGAGTGATAAATCATCCCTTTGATCTGTGTGCAAGGCAGAGATCCTTAATCTTATTCCTCTTTCACTTTGACACTACTATGAGTATATATTTAATTCCCATGTACATATTCATGTTATTGAGTGAATAAAGTAAAAACAAAGTCACCATATAAAATAAGCATATTAAACAAAAGATTGTCGATGTGAATACACATGTAGCTCTTCAACTGTAAATTAACATTTTTGATATTCTTACTATAATCCTTTTTTTAAAATTTATTTATTTATTTATTTATCTTTGGCTGCATTGGGTCTTCGTTGCTGCACACAGGCTTTCTCTGGTTGTGGCGAGCAGGGACTACTCTTCGTTGTGGTGCGCGGGCTTCTCATTGCGGTGGCTTCTCTTGTTGCGGAGCACGGGCTCTAGCCACGCGGGCTTCAGTAGTTGTGGCGCACGGGCTTTGTTGCTCAGTGGCATGTGGGATCTTCCCGGACCAGGGTTCAAACCCATGTTCCCTGCATTGGCAGGCGGATGCTTAACCACTGCGCTACCAGGGAAGTTCCTTACTATAATCCTTTAATACAGCAGAGAGTTTTCAGTTTTCTTTAAGATAAATTTTTCTTTGAAATAAAGCATTCATATAGAAAAGTGTTTTCATAAGTGTACAGCCTGATGATTTTTTTTTTTTTTATAAACACTCCCTCGTAACCACCTCTTAGACTAAGAAACAGACATTTTCAGGACTGTAGAATTCTCCCTAGTGTCCCTCCCAGTCACTGACTCCCTCTGCCTCAGGGTAACTACTATTCTGACTTCTAATGCCATAGATTAGTTTAATTTAGTTTTTTTTTTAAGCTTTATCTTCATAAAACCATACAGTATGTTCACTTCTGTGTGAGTTCTTGCGCTCAACATTACTCTTGTCAAATTCATCCATGTTGCGGTGCGTAGCTGCAGTTTGTTCATCCTCATTGTTCTGTAGTATCTCATTATATGAATATACCACAATTTCTTTATCTAGTAACTGTTTGGTAGTAACTGTTTGGATAGTTTCCACTTTGGGGCTCTTATGGATGGAGCTGCTATAAACACTGTTTTACATATCTTTCAGTGAGTGTGGTACAGAACAGAAGACTGCCAGATGCTGAAGGGTGCTGGGACTTCTGTTGGCATGTGCTCGGACCCTTCCCATTCCTAATTAATAATGTGTAACTAAAGGAAGTGACAGTTCTGGCAGCCTGTATCCCACTTTGTACACCAAGTAGAATGGCTCCCAAGTCAGTTCACTAGGAACCATCCCACATGGCTCAGTTGCAGGTGGAAACTGCCTTAGGTGGGCATTCCCTTCCTTGCTTGCAGGGACAGAGATTGTGGGGATGACCAAAGAAGCCCAGAGCCATCCAGAAATGTCACCTTCACTCCCAAGAGAGATGAGTGAAGAATGAATTTCTGTGCAGTTATCTGTGAGTCCAAATTCAGAATCCCAGACATTCAATTTGTTTTTGAAGCTGGGGTGATTTTATTTCCTTTAAAGTCTTGTTCATTTCTTATGGAGATGTATGCTAAGAGGGAGATTTTGCAGGTGGAGTCCCTAGATTTTTCTTTTTTAAGAAATGTCCTGTCTAGGAGGGATTATCTCTACCATTCTTGCTTTTTTTTTTCCCCCGGATCCTGTGCAGAGCTTTCTTTCCCTGACTGCTCCAGCCACAGTCTCTTCCCACTATGAACTCTTGTAGCATTTATTTTGTATATGATCTCCTGATTTTTTTGCCTTAGATTATTATTAATTTTGGTCATATGTTTAATGACATTGTAAGGCATGTGTAGAGACAAGGCCCATCCATGTTTTGCTTCTTTGTACTTCCCAGGGCTTTGCCCATAGAAGGCACTTAATAAATATTTATTGATCTCTTTGTTGAGTCTAGAAATCTTAACTCTGATGTATTTAACTGATTTCATGGACTTTTAATTGACTGTAGGCTGTCGGGGGTAGTTAAAAAATAAGTTTAAAGAGATATGCTATTCCTTTGAGCAGGCCTGGTAAGAGAGCATATAATACACTTAAATGTTATAAGAAAATTGGGAAAGAACTGTATCCAGCTTTGTTAAAAATTAGGAGTGCTAATGACACTCATGGTGAGCTAGAAGTGGAGGGCAGGGCTAGGGACTCCACATTAATTCTTCAAAGAAAAATATTGGATTTACAGCATTTCTCAGAATACTCCTCCATTAGCTGCTAAAATTCCGCGTGAGTCAACCATTACTTTGAGCTCTGTCTATTGGTTTTGATGCATCTGTATTGATGGAACTCTGTCTTAGAGAGTTCTCAGTGAGGTTCTTTGAAATGGACTTATACCCTTCAGTTTTGGGCTTTCCTCTTGTTTGCAATCCTGGGAAAGCAGGTGTTGTTAACCATGGGTGCTTTCCTTGGGGCAATGTAAGTTTTGACTTGTTTGAAAGCCAAAGCAAAATATTAGCTATAAACCCTGAGCTGGCCTTCAGGTGGAAAGTGGCCTCAGGCTGTAGGAGCTTAGATTAGTTCTGGACAGTGGATGGGCAGGGAAGGCAGGGGCCAGGACAGAGACCAAATTCCAAGCCTGAGTTATCTTTGTGGAGATTATGGGCTGAAGATGTGAAGAAATATGGCTAGAACTTTTCTTTTTGTCCATAGCAATGGTCTTTTAAAGCAAGAGTATTTTCTTTTAAAATTTATACAGAGTAAAGTCACTCTTTTTGGTGTATAGTTCTATTATAGGGGTGTGAAAAATACATAGAGTTGTGTAGCTATGCTGTATTAGTTTTCTGTTGCTGCTGTAACAAATTACAACAAATTTAAAGGCTTAAAATGATACAAGTTTATTATTACACAGCTTCCATAGGTCATGTGGACAAAGGATGTCGCCTGCCATTGATGGTGCACCCTGAGGGGAATTCAGGACATAGAAAAACAGAATACTGGCCCTAGATAGTTAAGATGCATATCAAAGGAATGTTTTCCTTAGCCCAGACTCTTTCATCTTCCCATACATAGAAAAGCACTAAAATCATTAACTTGAGATGTCTGTTGTGATTAGCAGTAATCTTTTGATGTTCCACTACATAGTTTTGTTTTGTTTTGTGCCACCCCACCACCGTGCAAAAACTCCTGTATATCCTGACTCCACCCTTACTTCTTTGGAACAGTCCCTCAGAGCTATCTGAGAGGCTGTCATCCCGGGCTATAGTCCTCAGTAAATGCCCTAAATAAAACATGTTTCTCAGCTTTTAGATTGTGCTTTTTTTTTTTTCAGTCAACAATCAGAAGTCCATCAAGTCAGCTGGTTTCTCTGTTTAGAGTCTCACAAGGTCAAGACCAAGGTGTTGGCAGGGCCATGTTCTTTTCTGGAGGGTCTGGGAGGAAATTCATTTCTTTGCTCATTCAGGTTGTTGGCAGAATTCTGTTCCTTATGGTTGTAGGACTGAGGTCCCCATCCCCTTGCTGCCTGTCAGCCTGGGCTGTTCTTAGCTTCTAGAGGCCACTCGCAGGTCCTGGCCACATGGCCCCCTTCCTCTACCTTAGGAGCCAGCAGTGGGTTGATTCCCTCTCATGCCTCCAATTTCTCCTGCCTCTTCTTCCATGGCTTGTCTCTCTCACTGACTCCTCTGCCTCCCTCTTTCACTTTTCAGGGCCCACTTGGTTACAGTGAGCCCAGTCAGATAATCTGGGATAATCTCCCTGATATAAGGGCAGCTGATTAGCAATCTTAATTCCATCTGCAAAGTTCCTTTTATCCTGTAACTTTCACATATTCACAGATTCCAGGGATTAGTGTGGACATCTTTTGAGCCATTATTCTGCCTCCACATACCATACTCAAGATACAAAGCAAAAAAAAAAGATACAAAGCAATTTCATCACTCCAAAAAAAAAAAAAAGTCCTCATGCCCCCCACTCTGTAATCAAACCTTCTCCCCTCTCTTAACCCCTGGCAACCATTTATCTGTTCTTCCTCTGTATAATTTTTCCCTTTTCCAAATTGTATATATAAAAATGGAATCATAAATTTAAGTATCTTTTTGAGCTTGGGTCCTTTGAGGTTTAGGTTGTTGTTGCATATATCAATAGTTCATTCCTTTTTATTGCTTAGTGGTATTCCTTTATACAAGTTTGTCACAGTTTGTTTATCCATTCACCTGTTGAAGGACATTTGTGTTGTTTCCAATCTGGCATGATTATGAAAAAAGCTGTTATAAACCTTTGATTATAGGTTCTTGTGTGAGTATAAATTTTTTATTTCTCTTGGGTAAACACCCAGGAGCGGGATTACTACAATAGATCATATTGCAACTATATGTTTAACTCTAAGAAATTGCCAGTTTTCCAAAGTGGTTGTACCATTTTGTGTTCCCACCTAAAAGCGGTAACGTTTTAAGCCAGACTTTTAAAGAATGTATTCAGTCACTGTGTCTAGTGAATACTAACAGTAGTGTTTAGTAGTGTCAAGATATATCAGTCCTTCATTCTCTTGTGCCCTAAGTTCAGAGATGTTTACATGAGATGTTACATGTTTAGATGACTTAGTGGTTTCCTGTAAACCTACCCTCTGAATCCCTGGAATGAGTGAACACAGGAGAGTAGCTATAATCTGGCATGTGTCACTGGAGGCCACTCATGTTGGTGGTGAGCACACAGTCGATGCTATGTAAATGACTGGGGTTGGTAGAGGCAGTGGGAAGGGTCAGAACGGAGTGTGGATTCACTAGCTCTCTGTGGGGCCTTTTTCAAGTTGCTTAGCTTTCCTGGGCCTCAGTTTGGTCAGATTTAAGGTGGAGATAATTACTTATCTCACAGGGTCGTTGGGATGAAATGAAGTGGTCAAAACAGGGTCTAGCACAGAGAAAATGCTCAATAAATGCTAATTATCTCCCATGTTTCCTATTCCCCTTTTAATTTTCCTCATTTTCAGAATTAGTCTTGCCCCCCAAAATTACTGCCCTTAACTCTGGCTAGCCCCTGAAAGCCCTTCTTGCATCCTCATTTCCTAGGGACTGGTTCACCCCATTCTCCTGCTTGGAATAGCCACTCTTTTCCTCTTACCTGTGGAATTCCTAACCGTTGGAAGGCAGAGCTCAGGTTCCATTTACTCATAGACTATATCAGCTGTTCCTATTTTCTGCAATGATCACTCATAGGTGTGTGCACGCGCATGCGCGTGTATATCCTCCTCATGTAAATTGCAAGCTTCTGAGAAGCAGGAGCTGTTTTTTTGCGTCTTTGTCCCCTTTTCTGTCATTTTCTTGTTGCTTAGTAAGTGTATCTTGATTGACAGTTCTGTCTTCCCCTGTTCCCTGCCTGGAATCAAGTCTCCCTAAATGCCAATTTCTGCATTTCCTTAAATAACTTGGGCATCACTGGGGATTTCCCTCTGCTTCCACCTGTGCTTGTCTGGCCTAACTCCCCTGTTTAATGACAGTGTTGTGCATCCTTGGCTTTTCTCCTCCCTTCAGAATAGGAAACCTCCCCCACCCTTGGGTTCTCTTTAGTACCGGCCTCAGGTTTCTCACCCGTGTCTACTTGTTACACAAGAAAAAACAAAACTACATCCTCCCTAATGGTTTCTCTTGAGTTAAAAAAAAAAAAAAAGCTCCCTGACAGATCCAATTTCACCTGATTTCTCTCAGGTTTTCCATAGAGTCCTATTTTTGTGGCTGAGAAAGCTCCTCCCTTAACCCATTTGCTGCACATCAACCAAGTTCCTTTTAGTAGGAAGAGAGATGTTGAGTTTGTGGCTATCTGCAAATATTGCAGAGCTTGGGAGAAAATAGAGTTTTAGATTCATCTTACTATCCCCAGCACCAAACTTGGACGTGAGGCACATAGCCCAGGACCATCATTTCCCAGCTCTGCGACTTCTTAGCTTTAAGAACTTGGACAAATTGCTACACCACGCTGTTTCAGTTTCCTGGCCTGTGAAATGGGGATAATAACACTCTCCACCTTGTGACAGTTACATGAGCTAATGTGTGTAGATTGCCAAGTACAGTGCCTGGTTCAGAAAATGTACACTGTTATAAGACCCACGATGGTTATTTCTCTGCACACTTGTCAGACTGACTAATCTGGGGAAAGCCCTAGACCCTTCACAGGTGCCCTGGTACCTTCAGGCTGTGTTAAAGAAAAAATTATTCTCACACTTGTAAAGATAGTAGGGAAGACTATTGAAGTAGGGGGTCGATAGTACTGCAATAGGGAAGAGAAATCAGGCTCAATTTCAAGTACAAGTGGAGCAGGTTGGTGGGGGGGTAGGTGGATGGACAGTCACTAAGAGGGGACACGAAAGGTAAGGGGGATTCTTGCTGAACTGACCTAATAGGATTCTTGCTGCAGGCAGGCCAGATATCAACATTTTAAGATACAAGTATTGTGGTATCGAGGGTGATTAGTTACTGATGGTGGGGGGGATTCTCTCTAAACTGCCTTAGCAGGAGTCTTGCTCAAATTGGACTCTGCAGGGACAGACATGGAAGTCCAAGGTCAAGGCCCAGTTGAGAAGAGGGCTCAGAGGAGCCTGACTAAAGTTTGATCAAGGAGAGAGTCTTGGGACTTCCCTGGTGGTCCAGCGGTTAAGACTCCACGCTTCCACTGCAGGGTTCAGTCCCTGGTTGGGGAACTAAGATCCTGCATGCCACGTGGCACGGCCAAAAAAAAAAGGGAGAGAGTCTTGCTCATTTGGAACCCAGATGCTTCAGTGGGGGCATTTGAGACCTCCATCCCCGGGCCTACCTACCTTCCTAACCTCACCCCCGACCCCATGTTACATCTGGGCTTCTGTTCCCCTAAAATATTAGGCTTCTCAGTGTCTTCCCTTCGCTGCCACAGCTGCCCACATGCCACATGCCTGGGATGACCGTCCTCAAAGTGTACCTGCATGGCAACATCCACTTGCCTTTAGAATCTCATCCCATGGTGCCTTTTCTGAACGCTTTTTTGACCAGCTCCTCTCCCCCTCCACCCCGCCACCCTGGCCAGGTTAGATGCTTCTTCCCTGCACCCCTTGTACCACGCAGGACTCCTGTCAGACTTCCCCCACTACTGCATTTCATTTATTTGGGTATAAGTGTCCTTTCCCCCAATTAGACTAAACCCCTTGGAGGGCAGGAAGTGTGTGCCATTCGTTTCCATCTGCAAGTTCTGGATTAGTAGCTGGAATAGAGTAGTTGCTCAGTACAAGATGTCTTTTGAAAGAAGTGAAAGAATGCTGACCCGCCTGGCTGTCAGATGTCCGAGCCTGGGGTTATTTGCTTGGATTTTTACCTTTGACCTCTGTCTAGCTCTGGTAACTTCTTTCCTGCTTTGGATATCTTCATGGTTTTGTTGTTGTTTTCTTAAAAGAAATAGCTTTTTCAGGCGTCCTGATATATGCTCACTGAAAAAACCTCAGACCATGCAGAAAAACATGAAGGAGAAGGTAAAAATCACTTTTAATTTTATGAACCAGAAAACATCATTGTTAACATCTTATTGTTTATTCCAGCTCTTTCCTATTCTATAGGAAACATACTTTGTTTTAAAATGAAGATATGACTTTATAAATCTGTTTTGAAACCCAGCATTTTACTTAACGGTATACCTCAGACATCAGCATTTTTAAAGGTTGTATATAATTCCATATGTGTCTAATCAGTACTCTAACCATTTTCTACGATGGACATTTGGTTTTTTTCTGTTTTATTTTTCAGTTATAAACAAAGGTGTGATAAACATCAGTGTACGCATCTCTTTATGCTCTTGCCCAATTTTTTGTTAGAATATGTTCCTAGAATTGGGATTGCTGGGTAAAAGGATATAGATGATTTTAAGGTATCCACAGTTTTTGAGGGGGAGCAATTTAGAGATGGTGAATTGTCTTCTGTTTTATATTCTCACTTCTTTGCCCCATGGCAAACTCCATGGGGTTGGTGCCAATTTGTCTCATAAGACATCCTTTCATATCTCAGCTAAATTAAATTCTTACCAAGAGCATGTGCTTCGTCATGCACTGTTAACCCATAGATCCAGAACATGGCAATGTCTTCAGATTTTTAATGTAAACCATAGGATTTTGTAGGCTGTCTCTTGTCAGTTTCAATATCCTAAAGGATGTTGTTTCTTGGAGGTGATCAAAAGCTAAATCTGTCTCTTGAGACAGCGAGAGATAGAGGTCAAGATTGTAGTCTTAAAGAAAACTAGGATGGATGTGTCCTTTCTTCTTGGAGCTAACAGTGAATGGCCTGTGATATCTTCCAGGCAATGGTAAGTTGAGAAGGGATATAATAGCCCTCCCAAAAAAGCCCTAGAAAGAGCTTTTTTTTTTTTTCCTTTTCCTTTGATTACTAGGTACTCTTAAAAAAAACTTATATAAAATTTCAAGCATACACCAAAGTGGAAAGAATATCAAAATATACCCCAGTGAATCTGTCAACCAGTTTTAGCTATCATCAACAAATGGGCTAATCTTATTTTTTCTATACACCCCTAACCTTATCTCCCCAAATCACTCAATTATTTTAAAGTGAACTCATGTCTCACATTACTGTATCCCTAAACTTTAACAGATATCTCTACAAGATCAGGACTCTTAAGACCACAATAACATTATCACAGCTAACATGTGCACAATTCCTTACTGTCAAATACCCAGACAAATTCCTCCCATTGCCGTATAAGTTTCTTCTACAGTTGGTTTGCTCAAATCAGAATACTGGGTACTATTGATTACAAGTGTGGAGGAAAAGAAATGCTCATACGTACCAACCTTGAAACAAGAGGGAGGGAGGCTTTTGCTATAGAGTCACGTGTGGCAGTAGAAACACACACAGAGCAATCAGGGCTAATCGAGATTTCCAGCGCATCTCCCTTAACAGTAGTTATGTCCTAGTTATCCTTTTTAATAAACCAATGCCAGCATTGCAGTATCACCCACAAAAGCTCTTTAAAGAGCTACATGTTTTATAGCTTCCCTCACTGCTGCATCGCCCCTTGCTTTGGTTGGCTTGCATGAATGTCAGCAAAGCAGGACATGTCACTCATTTGTCTTCTAAGCTCAGTACCCACCCTTATAAAATCGGCACCAACTACATTTAGAGCAGTTCTTTTAGGTGTGTCTTGGTGTGTTAGTATTTATTATCTTTTCAGTCAGTGCATACTCATCCTTGGTGTGAATTGAATACTGGAAAATAAATCCACAGAGCTGAAGGGAAAACATGCAGGTGAGAAGGTGAGAAGAGAATTCAGTGCAACATAATACTTTAAGGAAAAAGGTTTGTGGTTCTCTTTTTATGCATTTTCTCATTAAAAAAAAAAAGAAACTTTGGAAGGGAGTTGAGGTTAGAAAAAAAGTGCAAATAAAAACCAAATCCCACATGATTGATGCTTTAACTTCTTTGACTGCAGAGTATGGTCATGAGAGCTGCTGGTCAGTAATGTTATTTTAGGAGCATTTTGTTTGAAGAGCTTGGTCACACAATTCTGGGCTAGCAAATCTCAGGGACTCTTCCCAGGCTCTCTCACAGAGCCGTCTCCCCACTCCCAGGTCTCATTTGTTCTCAAGGGGAAATGAAGAACAGCCTGCTTCAGTTCTCCGAGGAGGTTGTATCATAGTTTTTTACTGAATGAATGGTCGGGTACCTCACTCCACAGAGATTACTGATGTTCATCTGGGAACCTGGCTAGACAACAGCTCCGTCTGACATCAGAAACTTGGGGTAGCCTTGGGGGAACGGACTTCTGCTCCTCTTTCATGGCACCTCTTGCTCCACAGAGAGGAACAAATGCCAATCTGATTGGTCAGTGTCCAAACCTCTCTTGGTCCTGGTTACTGGTGGGCAGGATCCCTTGGGAGGTGGTCAGTTCCTTCCTCTATCTGGCCTCTGTGGTAAGCTGACCCCTGCAGGGTCTGGCTTCCTGGGCTGGCTCCCGGGGGCTGGCTGTTTTTTCCATCTCAGCATCATCCACTGCTGAGTGGATAAGTTCGTCTGGGCCCACAGATTCGGGCCCCTGTGAGCTGGTCTTAAGGTTCAGAACAGGCTGGGCTGTGGGACGGTGGGGTGGTGAGGTGAAGAAAACAGGAAGACCACACAAGCCTCCTTGCCCAAGCCTTGGCCAATTTTGATATTGGGATAATGGGTGCTAGTGCCCTACCCAGGTGGTGCTTGGACACCTGCTGTATCCCTGTTCCCGTGTAGAGCAAACTCGCCCGCCCGGGGGAGAAGGGGGCTGACTGTTAGGGGAGGCTTCTGGCATTCCAGGGCCCCTGGTACTAATGTCATCACGATAGCATCGAAACCGTCTTCAAACTACTAATAGTTTGTTTATCTAATATTTGTGAAAGTAGACTTTAGAAGAGAAGTGTTTAGCTCTTCAGTAATAATTACTACACAGCACAGCCTACTAATTATCTGCTCAAACAAGTGGGAAAAAAAAACCCACCTGAAGTACTGTATCCTAGAGTAACACTTGCTTGCTCATGTGTGTTGTTAAATTTTCCTTAATGAATATGCCTCTTGGAAAAGACTGGCTTGAGGATTTTTTTTGAAGTATAGTTGATTTACAATGTTGTGTTAATTTCTGCTGTACAGCCAAGTGATTCAGTTATCCATATATAGACATTCTTTTTTATATTCTTTTCCATATGGTTTATCACAGGATATTGAATATAGTTCCCTGTGGAGGATGTATTTTAAACAATATTTTCTGATCTAGACATTTATCTAAACAAGTTTGTAAAGGGGAAAATATACACCTATCTAATACTCACTTCCTTCGTTCTATTAAAAACAAATATAAAGAGGTAACATATAGGTTAATGTAAAACTTTAAATGAGTTCTTTATTACTATGAAAAATGTTTCCCTTTATAAAGAGGTGTTTTTCTGCACTGCGGACTTTTTGGAGCTTCACTGTAATACTATGCTGTCCAAAATGGTAGCCACCAGCCTCATGTGACTATTAGGCACTTGCAGTGTGATTGTCCAAATTGGGGTGTGCAGGAGACGTAAAATGTAAACTGGCTTTCAAAGGCTCTGTACCAAAAAAAAAAAAAAAAAAAAGGAATGTAAAAATATTAATTTATTCATTAATTCTTTTGGTATTCATTACATGTTGAAATGATAACATTTTGGATGTATCGGGTTAAATAACATTGATGAAATAAATTCCCCCCATTTCTTTTCACTTTTTAAAATGTGACTACTAGAAAATTTAAAGTTACATGTGTGGCTTGCATTTTTGTCTGACATTATGTATATACATACATATATATACATATATCTTTTTTTTTTTTTCTTCTTATTCTTTGGTGGTGGCATGCGGCATGTGGGATCTTAGTTCCCTGAGGAGGGATCGAACCCCGCCCCCTGCATTGGAAGCGAGGAGTCTTAACCACTGGACCGCCAGGGAAGTCCTGGCATTATATTTCTATTGGCAATATATTTCTGTATGACAGTGCTGCTCTAACATTTAGATGCTAGCATTCTGATTGTTTTTGCATTTATTAATTTTGGTTCCAGTTTGGCATATTGAGGGCTTATTGTATGCTAACGTCAGTGCTAAGCACTGTGGACTTCCTGTGATAAGTAAGACAAGATCCCTGCCATCAATAACCGTGTATATAATTAATTCAATGGGCGGAAGCAAGTGAAAAAAAAAGTAGTGTGCTATGAGTGTCCGAAGAGAAGAGGAAGCACAACCTTGATGGAGTTAAAAAGAGAGAGAAAGCACATCCAGTGGTGTCCTGGGAAACCTCAGGCAGGGGGACCGTTTGATCCTTACCTCGAAGCTGGGGTAGGAATCTGCTCTGCAAATGTAAAATTTGCTTCTTTATCCTCAGTTCCTTTGCAGTTCTGCGTAGCCGCTTTAGAGATTTCTGTTTTAAATATGGTTGAGAAAAAGACCTGAGAAGGGATGTGTGCTGTAGCTGGGCGTCACTCTCCTCTCGCTCTCCTCCACCCCGCCCCACCCCGCACCCGCCAGGATTGTGCTCCCCCCGCATCCTGTAATTAAGTACCAGCCATTTGCAGCGGGTTTGTGATGCAGATTTGTGATGCCTTTGCGTGGGTGACATTGAGAACACCAAAAGGTGACAGGGGGCCTCGTCTTGGAAAAACTGCACGATGCCGTCCTGCCGCCAGGCTCCAGCCGCAGCCTCCCTGGGGGCGGGACTCCAGCCCGCGGGCCTCGCCCTAGCCCCAGCTGGGTGCTGGGTCGACCTCCCCAGCCGGCGGATTTTAATTTCCAGGCAAGGAGCGCCAGGGTGATGGCAAATTTGCTGCTTACCTTGTCTCCGTTCTGTCGCTAATGCTGGGAATGATGAGACCTCTTGTCCTGAAAATACATTCCCCTTTAGCGCAGACACCTTCTAATGAGGTCCCTCCCCGCAGCGGAACAAAAGCTCCCATTAGGAGGACGTCACGGGGAGGCCGCGCTGCTGTGGGAAACCTAGGCAACGCCGCCTTTGTCGCTCACAGGTGCCTCTTCTTTGTCCTAGCATCTGGGGGAGAGGTCACCTTGCAGGTGAAGGCCACACAGCTTTCTGGAGAAGGAGCTGGAAACTTTTCCACCCGTACTTATGTCCCTGTTTGTCTGGGTTGGCACAGAATTGATTTTTCCTCCTTTGTAAATGGCAGAAAGGCTCATTCACATGATGGTAACATGAAAGAACAGCAACGGCAAAATCAGCCATAAACTTACCACCGTACATCATTCATGTTAATTATTTTGTATCCTCCTTTTTCCTCTCTTGGTTGACACTTAACATTTTGGAAAATAAATGTATACCATAGATATACAATTCTGCCTTTTTTGAAAAAACCAAATCCTGCTCCATAAATGGTTTTCCATGTTGTATAATATCTTCATGGTTATAATTTCCAGTGATGACTGAAGTGTGCTTCAGCTGACAGATCACAGTTTGCTCATTTGGATCTCGTCTCCCCTTGCTGTGGGTGATGCTTTAGTGATCATATGCATGCACAGAGCTGTTTTCTTTTGCTGAGTTATTTCTAGACGATACATTCTCCAGAAGTTGATTTACTGGACCCAATGCTGTGAATATTTAAATTGACCCTATTCAGTATTATCCTGTTGCTTTCTATAGGGGTCTACCCATCCCTATGGCCTCTGGGGATATATGAGTATCCCATTTGGCAGGGAATTAATTTTTAAGGTAAAGGAGATAATCATTTGAGAGGGTAATTTATAGAGCAGTGGTCTGGGATTCATGTGTCTTGGGTTTTGTTCCAGGCATTTCCTCTGATTTTATATGAATTTTAAACTAAAAGTATAACTATTCAGTGATCTGTTTTACTTTGGAGTGTTGTTGTCATCGGGCACTTCTGGGGTCAGGCTGGTGAATGGGGAGCCTCCTGGGCTTTAAAGACGAAGGAAGGACTTGGAAGTGTTGGTCCACCTCCCAACATTCATCAGAGGAATTGCTCGGAGGTGGTGATCTACACTTATGTTTAACTCAAGGCACTTCTCACATGCTTACAGATATAATTATCCATGCTATGGCATTGGATGAACTTCAGGCCTTCTGTAACCTAACAGCAGCTCACATAGGGATACATCTTGCTGGATGACCTGGGGCATCTTGTAGGAGTCCATCCTTCCAGGAGGTATGGTGGCACCATGCAAAAGGCATGACTTCCTGCTTTAGTGGTTCTATACATCCAGGCACCAGCATTCTCTTTAGTTCTGGGGTAGCCCACCAACCAGGCTTATCGTCCTGTGGGCATCACTGGCAAACCCAGCGCTGGGACACGAGAACCCAGGTAAGGTAAACAAAAAGAAAAGCAAGATGAAGAGGAACTCGGGCCAGCCTGAAAATGAGAGGAAAAGAGTGCTGTGGACCCCCTTACTGGGTGTCTCTATTCTCTGATCTTACTAGAGAAGACAGGACACATTTCTTTTCTTACAAAATTGACTTTGAATACAAAGTATTGCTCTCTATTGAATAGGTTTAGTCACTTTTTTTGTTTTGTTTTGTTTTTTGCGGTACGCAGGCCTCTCACTGTTGTGGCCTCTCCCATTGCGGAGCACAGGCTCCGGACGCGCAGGCTCAGTGGCCATGGCTCACGGGCCCAGCTGCTCCGCAGCATGTGGGATCTTCCCGGACCGGGGCACGAACCCGTGTCCCCTGCATCGGCAGGCGGACTCTCAACCACTGCGCCACCAGGGAAGCCCTAGTCACTTTTTTTAAAGTTATTTATTTATTTATTGGTTGTGTTGGGTCTTCCTTGCTGCGCGGGGGCTACTCTTCATTGCAGTGCATGGGCTTCTCATTGCGGTGGCTTCTCTTGTTGCATAGCACGGGCTCTAGGCGCACGGGCTTCAGTAGTTGTGGCTCACAGGCTCAGTAGTTGTGGCGCATGGGCTTCGTTGCTCCGTGGCACGTGGGATCTTCCCGGACCAGGGATGGAACCCATGTCCCCTGCATTGGCAGGCAGATTCTTTTTTTTTTTTTTTTTTTTTTTTGCAGTATGCGGGCCTCTCACTGTTGGGGCCTCTCCCATTGCGTAACACAGGCTCCGGACGCTTAGGCTCAGCGGCCATGGCTCACGGGCCTAGCCGCTCCACGGCATGTGGGATCTTCCCGGACCGGGGCACGAACCCGTGTCCCCTGCATCGGCAGGCGGACGTTCAACCACTGCGCCATCAGGGAAGCCCTGGCAGGCAGATTCTTAACCACTGCGCCACCAGGGAAGCCCAGGTTTAGTCACTTTTTTGGGGTGCCTTGATTATCGTGTCAAATACCACTTATTTAAGAAACTATTTCATTTGTGAAAATTTTACCTATTACTCTGATTAAATTTTAGGTTTTATAAAAGTGATAAATTAAGGCATACTCCTGGTATAAAGCTCAAAGAACACAGAAGGAGATAAAGAGAAAAGGAAGGATGAGGTAAGAATTTTTACAGAGGAGGAAAGGTATTCAATGTGATCACTGTGTGTTCAAGGACTGGAGGAAGCCTGCAAGCCACATTCAAGAGGCCCGAGGACAGAGGAGCAGCAAGGTGGTCAGATTAGAATGAAGAGGAAGGAATGAGATGTAGAGGGTCTTGAAAGGGGGCTAGAGGAATTGAATCTTGGTTTGGTTGACTGGTAACTCTTCTCTAGCCTGTAGCTGGCTCAGAAATACACCCACAAAACATTTCTCCTTAAATCATGGATCCCTTGGCCTCAAACAACCTTTTCAGGTTCCCACGAAGGCAGGTACTGTTGAAGTTTGCTCTTCACAGCTTTATGCCTGGTGGTACAATGCAAAACATGCATGTTCTCATCTATCCCAGACGAAGTTCAACAGTTATGGTCCCTTGATCTGTCATCTAAAAGGATTAATATATCTTGTTTAACCCCAATTGTTAGGGGATGAAGGTTTTTTTCATGTGTGGATCACCAAATTTCAAGGAATTGACACACAGTAAAGTATACATAACTTAAGCCACATTTAACATAATGTTTTTCTGATGATCTAGACGTTTCCTGGAAGAATTTTGCATTGTTGGTAAGAATGGTCTAATCTGGGATATTGTGTATGTCAAAGGCTCCTTATTGTACAACAGTAGTTTCATGTCTGTTGACGTCTGTTGATCTTGCTTATTTTAAGGGAAGAGATGATAGAAAACAACCCTCTAAAGTGGCTTAATTCTGGCAGGATTTCTTCAGCACTAAATTGCATTTCAGAAGATGGAGCTTACTCTGGAAAGTGAGTGTGGGAGGTCAGAGAGAAAGTGCCTTTCAACTTGGATGCTTGGGAGAACCATATTTAGAGAAAACTCCTCAATCTTTTAAAAGTTAAGAATAGCCTGTTTTTTTATTTTCTATTTGCCTCACCCCACCCCAAACACAACTCTAGTGTTCAGTAGAAATATCAGTTGATAAGAGTGTCTCGATTAGCAGAACTACAGACAATCTGTGTGTTACTGCTCTTCTCAGAGACTTTTATGAACCTGTTTCATGACCGTTAATTTTCTTCTTACACCAATGAGGTTATATTCTTCCCTGCTTGCTTGCGAAATATTGTAATTCTAACAGAGTAGTGACAGCGTATCACAAAATCTGCTTGACTTAACAAACAAGTAAATGCTTTACGTTTATTCAGTCATTTATTTTAATCTGCAGTACTACTCTATAAGGTAGCCACTATTGTCCTAACCCATCTCCCCATTTCCACAGATGAGAAATTTGGGACACAGGTTAAGTAACTTGCCTAAGGTCACTCAAGAGTAAGTTGGGGATCTGGGATTCAAACCTAGGCACACTGGCCTCAGAGTCCTTGCTTTAAACTGTTTGCTATGTTGATTTTGCTATTTTGGTTCATACTAGGAATTGAGAATGTTTGGGTGCACAGCATTTTCTAAATTCAAGTTTCTCTAGGTCACTAGTTCCTTGAGTTATTCCCTGATAAAAGGGTTTGATATCAATTAAATGTAGGAAGAGTTACCCACATTCTCTGCCTCTTGGAGATCCGAGCCCCCCAGCCCCCTCAAGCAGTCCTGCCATAAATCAGCACGCTTAGCTTTGTTTAACTTGGTGTTTCTGAGCTGAGGCATACGTTTGGGACTGCTGTAGGAGAAGGTATCTGTAAACTAGGGCTACCCTTGAAAATGGAGGATTTTTTTTCTCTCTCTTGTCTTTGCATTGATATCAAATTATGTATGATGGTCAGAATCAGCTTCTCTGTTATTGCTGTGATTTCCATCTGAAAGGCTGTTTAGGACATTCCATAGAATACAGTGCCACTGTTCTCAGGGTGTGGTATATTTGTTAGGAAGCCTTGTAAGCTAGACTTCTGAATGTTTCAGTCTGCTATTAATCTACATGGATCTGTCCACAGAGAAAAGAATTATGATGCTTTTCTTATAAAAACATGTGTTCATCCTTCTCTTCTGTGTCTTAAAAGTGGAGAGATTTGTGACTGCTTGTTGGATTTCTAAGTCCATCTGTGTTCAACCATATTACTAAACTCTCTTTTAAAAATTGTCGGCAGGGCTTCCCTGGTGGCGCAGTGGTTGAGAGTCTGCCTGCCGATGCAGGGGACCACAGGTTCGTGCCCCAGTCCGGGAAGATCCCACATGCCGTGGAGCGGCTAGGCCTGTGAGCCATGGCCGTTGAGCCTGTGCGTCCAGAGCTTGTGCTCCGCAACGGGAGAGGCCACAACAGTGAGAGGCCCACATACCGCAAAAAAAAAAAAAAAATTGTCAGTAAATTTAAAAAGATATATCATGAAGATAATTTTTTGTCATCTTCAAATAATGTCAGTTTTGTTTCTTTCTTTCCAAAACATATACTTTTAAGTTCTTTTTTTCTTGTCTTACTGCATTGGATAGGACCTCCTGGCCAGTCTGAAATAAAAACAATAATAGCAGAAATCCTTGTCTCGGTCTTGATCTTAAAGCAATGTTTGATGTAGGTTTTTAGTAGATGTCCATTATCAAGGTAAGGAAGTACCACCTATTCTTAGTTTGTTTTGTTTTGTTTTTAGTCATGAACAGGTCTTGAAGACCTTTATTCCTTCTTACTTGGATTGTAATAGTCTTGGAAAACAATCCCCTGCTTGCTCTTCACTTTCTCTAGTCCCTTGAATATTGTTGCTAAAATCTTTCTGAAGTTCCATCCAGAATATGTCAATTCTCTGCTCAAAACATTTAAGGACTCTCCTTTGCTTACTAAAATAAATATGAACTCCTCAACTTGTTCCTGCTATTCAGCAAAACCCTCCACAATATGTTCCCTTCAGCCTTTCTCAAACCTAACTGTACACTGTACGCCAGACTCAGTCTGGGCTTTCACTCTTTCAGGCCTTTGTTGATGAGGTTCCCATCTCGTGGAGTGCCATTCCCATCCTTCTGTCCTGAACTTCTTTCTCACACTAGAAACTCACAGGAGGCATTTCCTCTTGTCCTTAGTCTCTCCCTTCTTGGAATTACCCCACTTAGATGTGAGCTCCTCTCCAGGTTAGGGTTTGTATGATTAATTTTCTTTCTTTCTTTTTTTTTTTTAAACAGTTTTATTGAGGTATGATTGATATACATTGTTGGATTTATTTTCATCCTCTCAGCATATGATTCATAATGGGTGTGCAATACACAATGGGATGTATGAATGACTAACTGAAAGAGTATTTCTTGTGGTGTTAATGCTCATTGTTAGGATTATTTTTTGTTTCATTATGCCTCTCTTCCTCTCTCCATCAGTCCTACCTGAGGACTAAACATGCCCACATGTTTCTTTTGTGTAATTCACCATAATTGGGCCAAACTGAGAACAGGCATTCCTTAGGGTGCACGATCCATTCATCCCACCCGCAACCAACTCACTGTCTAGTAAGAGAGATAGACAGACAGACAGACAGACGCACACACACACACAAGTAATGGCAATGAGACTGATAAGTGATTGAATAGTACTCAAGGTGTATTGAGCATGAAACGCCTTTAAGGTTGGGGCAAATTTTGCAAAGTGGTTCCATTTTCCAAAGGAAAAAATTGTTTGTATTGAATATCCAAACTCCTTTACGTTCTATTCATCTATTCAGTTGGTAGAGCCAAAAAGGAAAGAAATTAAGAGATTCATTAAGTACAGAAAATGATTTGCTTTCAAATGATTTCCTCTTCTTCTAAAACGTAGAAGCCACACACAAAACACTCTTCTCTTGCGACTTAACTAGTCTTACAAAATTATTTTAATATGAATTGAAAACTAGCATCATAAAGAAAGAAGGGTCCAGGAAATTGTAAATTGAAGACTTTAATATAAATGAGCCATACTTAAAATTCTGTCGATAGTCCTCAGCTCTGAAAGGGAAATGTCTGTAATTTACCTAAATTGGCTTGAAAGGAAAAGAAATGAGACTTCCTTCCTTGGATGTCTGTTTCCTGGCATTTTCCTAATAACCAGGCTACAGAGTGATTGAATTATCATTATAACCCCATAGCTATTATTTTCATTTCAAAAGACTATGGGTTAATTGCAGCTGAAGCTTACCTTTCAAGTAAGTGTGTGTGTAACATATTTAATAAATCAATATGAGCCATATGGTCTGGGGATCAGAATTACTTGAGATCAACCAAGGCATTTTTCTTAAAGATGATCAGTTGTTCATCCTAGCATATTATTCGGGAAAATGGAAGCGGGGGAGGGAAGATTAAAGAAACTATGAAAGTAATTACAAGTGTTCAGTAGTTCCTTTTTACTTCTTTTAATTTTCTTGACGTTTTATTCCAAATATAAATATAATATAAATATTTCAGGACAATTGAAGAGATTCAGGGAGGTAAACTTTGTAAGGTAGAAATGCCCCCTATTCCCCCTCTCCAGAATAATTACTGTTAAATGATGGGTGTTATATTATTCCAACATCTTACTTTTATAAATTCAATTGTAAAATATTTAATATGTATAAAAAATAACAAAAATGAACTATGAGACATTCGAATAAAGTTAACACCCATGAGGTCACTATGTACTTAATAGCATGTTACCAATGTGTGACTCTCCCTAGGTCCCAGCTGTTATCCCCTCATCCCAGAAGCAACCACTCTCCTGAATTTTGCTTTTATCACCTCCATAATATTCTTTATAGTTTTATGGCACACATTTTTTAAAGCCCTAAATGATATATTATTTACCTTTGCTTGGCCTTCTATGTGTAAAATATTTACTACTGTGTATATTTTTCTGTGACTTGCTTTTTTCTCTTAACATTTATGTTTCAAGATAGCTACTTAAAGTCACCATGAATTCTGATGGTAGGAAAACATAGCCTGTTCAAATCCAGTTCAGTCTAGGTGATAATAGTCTGCTTGCACTGCCATCATATAATACCACAGTCTGGGTGGTTTAAACAACAGAAATGTATTTTATCACAGTCTGGAGGCTGGAAGTCCAAGATCAAGGTGCCAGCAGAGTTGGTTTCTGGGGAGATCTATCTTCCTGGTAAAGGTGACACCTTCTCACTGTGTCCTCACATGGCCTCTTCCCTGTGTGTGTACGGAAAGAGAGAGATCTCTGTTGTCTCTCTTCTTCTTATATGGACACCAGTCCTATTGGATTAGGGTCCCACCCTTATGACCTCATTTAACCTTAATTACCTCCTTAAAGGCCCTGTCTCCAAACACAGTCACATCGGACATTAGTGCTTCAACATACGAATTTTGTGGGGACACAGTTTAGTCTGTACAGGTGGTACACACTACGGCTCTGTGACACCCCGCAGGGGGTTCAGAGATAATAAAACTCAAGCATTTCCTCTAGAGGTTATAGCCCATGGGGCGTTTCCTGGCTTTTTTCCTAATAAAACGGCTAAGGTTCCCCAGAGGAGAGCTCCTGGGGAGCCCTCCCAGAGAGTGACTTATGTGAGCATGAAAACTGTGCTGAGCTGAGCCTCCAAACAAGAGAATAGAGGGGCCAAGTAAGAGGCATGCCAGCTTCCCCGATGGGGTGCATGATTGCACTTTGAACCCTGAGCATTGGAAGTGGCTTCCCTGAAAGCCAGATGCTGCTGTCATAAGGGGGTCGATGACTGCATTAGAAAAAGTCTTCTGCAGCAGTCAGACCATTTTTATAGACTTCTTCCCTTTGGGAGCATCATGATACTGACGACTCTCCTGTTTTAGTTGATGACAAAGGAGAATCCTGGACAAATGTTTTGGTAAGGGATTGAGAGTGCCCCGGAAGAGAGAATAAGGAGGTGATTTTCTTAGCATCATTTGTTATCTTGTCTTGCTGGAACTGTCTGGGACTCCGGGTGCGTGCATATGGTCAGGAGAAAAGACAATAGGAACTTGAGAATCTAAAAATTAACAGCCATTTGGGACTAAGTTATTGTTAATTCTTACCCTATGAAAAGCTGGCCTATTCTAAAATTTTGTGATGACTAGAGCAGCAGTTTTCAATTTTTTGATCAATAGACCATGATCCATTTTACCAGGAAATCCAGAAATACATTTGATGTCACAGCTTAGCACACAGACACAAAAGCACACATCTGAAATAATAGTTTTATGAAACAATACTATTAGTATGTGTGTTGTACTCTGACCTTTTCTATTCTACTCTATTTCCTTTTATGTTTTTAGATGCTAGTTATGATCTGATAAATGTGATTCTGAACCAGCACATAGTAGACTAGTGTTTCTCTACTGAGGAGGTTTTTTTTTTTACGAGTTTACAGTCCCCAAATCAAATTCCTTGTGTTACTTTGGAAAGGCTGGAGGACATCGAAATTTCACTCTTCACCATTTTCATGTCCTGATCAGCTCAACACTCCACCTGACAGGTATTACAAAAGTATGTGATTATTTGTGCAGCAGGTATTTTTCGAGCCCCAGCTCTGGGCCAGACACTATGTGAGGAACTAGTGAAATACATTTTCCAGACTGGTGGCATGTTTGTTAAGAGTTATAGAATGGAATTTAAAATTTCTGTTTTTAACTTAGGTTAACTTTGTGATGTGAATGTCTGACCTTGGTGCCCCGTAAGTCACCCTAGGCCTGCTGTCCCGGTGCTCCAGGGAGAGGTGTGGCTGGTGGGGAAAGCCTGGGGTTTGGGTCAGTAGAGATGAACTGGGCCCTGGCTTTATTTCTCTGAGGGCATCATCTCGGGCAAGTTGACCAATTTAACATGTCTGCAGTGAAATGGAGATGCTGAGAAACCTGGTGGATGTGAGTGAAGAAGAGCTGATCCTATAAGTGAAAGGAGTTTGTACAATGTACTGGCAGCGCCCGCTCCCAGCACCTTCTGCATGTGGCCCATTGTGTGAAGTCCCGCCTCTTTCCTAGGCCTCTCTTCCTACCAGACATCCTGTCCAGTCCAGATAGGAATGGCGACCTTCAGGCATCTAGGCGGTGGAAAGTCCTAGACTGAGCAGCTCTCTCCAGTCAGAAGCAGCCAAAGTTTGTCAGTTCCCCTGCAACGAGTAGGCAGGCTCACCTTGAATGTCCCTATTTCTGTGGTGACTTCAGTGCATGTCGTTAAGATCACCACTAAACCATTTATTAGATACACAAGGTCCCAGGACCCTGAAATGAGTATCTCCTGAGACAATTCCCATCCCATCCGAGGAAGGCAGAATAATGGCCCCCATAGGTGTCCACTTCCTAATCCCTGGAACCTAAATCTGTTATGTTATATGACAAGGGGGGGGTAAGGTTGCAGATGGAATTGAGGTTGCTAATCAGTTGACCTTAAGATAAGGAGGTTGTTCTGGATTTTCCCTGTGAACCCAGTCTAACCACAAGGGTCCTTAAATGGGGAAGAAGGGTGCAGATGAGTCAGAACCAGACAGATGATGACATCTTGAGAAAGACAGGACTGGACTCAGCTGGTCGTGGCTGCTTTGAAGATGGAAGGAGGGCATGAGCCAGGGAATGCGGGCAGCCTCTGAAACCTAGAAAAGGCAAGGACACAGATTCTCCCCCAGAGCCTCTAGGAAAGAAATGCAGCACTAACCTTCACGTTCGCCCAGTGAGGCCCACTGTAGACTTCTGACCCATAGAGCTGTTAAGATGATAAAGCTGTGTTGTTTTAAGCCGCTAAATTTGTGGTAATTTGTTACAGCAGCAAGAGGAAACTAATACACCATTCCATGATTATTTAATTTTTTACAAAGAAAACTTATGTATATTTGCCAGAAATGAATTAAGATGAGAAAAACAGTAATATTTGAAGGGCCCATTTTCATATTTACAACAAAATGTTCAATATTCAAAAGGAAGTTTTATATTAAATGGAGATGTGTACAATCCTTCTAAAATAAAAGAATTGTTTTAGGTGCTTGCTGTATACAATATTAGTTAAATAGTATATTTTTTAGAATTCACAATTATTGACCTATATAATCCTTTTGGCAGAGAAGACTTTTTAATCTTTTTAAAAAAGATTCAGTGACAAAGCTTGTATAGCTATAGCCTACTGTTTCCTTTTATTTATGTTTCAAAACTAATTGTTGCTTTTATTGTTAAAAACTCTTGGCAATTTCAGCTTTTCGATAATAAAAAATGGAAACCAGCTGAAGTAAAGCAAATTAAAAGAGATTTCTTTTATTCTCTTAAATGAGAACATCCTAGACACACTTGGGCTTTGCATTAAAAAAAAATGTATAATTAACACTCCACTTACCTACAGGCTCCTTAAAAGCTAGTTCAACAGATTTCCTCAGCCAGGTCTTGGAATTTCTTCTTCCTGAATTCCTTGAGGTTGGGTCTCCCCATCTCCCCTGTAGCCTCATGTACAGCTCCTGCTTTCATGGCTAAACGTAGGACTGTCCTGGGGCATTGAGGCAGCAGGATGACTTCAGATCCCATGGAAAACAAGTGGGCTCACAGCCACTTCATCCTGCCCTGCTTCAAGCTTTGCTCAAACCAATACAGAAACAATTAAGGATGGTAGCTGCTCTAGAATCTGGCTGCACAGTCAGCTTTATTGAACGATTTTTCTACTCTTCAGGTTCCTTGTTTGATTATTCCTTGGAAAGCTATTCTGCTGATTTTGTGGTTTTTCCTATTTGCCTTCTCTGCAACTCAATTTTCAGTATTCCCCAAAGATGTCTCTATTTTGACAATACCTTCTACTTCCCAGACCTCAAAGCAGATTGTTCTCCTGACAATTTATCTCCCCTCATTCTTTTTTTTTTTGAAGATGTTGTTGGTAGGAGTTTATTAATTAATTAATTTATTTTTGCTGTGTTGGGTCTTCGTTTCTCTGCGAGGGCTTTCTCTAGTTTTGGCAAGCGGGGGCCACTCTTCATCGCGGTGCGCAGGCCTCTCACTATCGCGGCCTCTCTTGTTGCAGGAGCACAGGCTCCAGACGCGCAGGCTCAGTAGTTGTGGCTCACGGGCCTAGTTGCTCCGCGGCATGTGGGATCCTCCCAGACCAGGGCTCGAACCCGTGTCCCCTGCATTAGCAGGCAGATCCTCAACCACTGCGCCACTAGGGAAGCCCCTCCCCTCATTCTTAAACCCACATCATTGTGGACAGTCTGTCCGATAACCTGCCTAGATTCTCCGTTTTCCATTTAAAGTTTACAGTCCAGTGATTTAGTGATGCAGGGAATGCCTTATCTGTGCATGTTCCGTGCTCAGCCCAAGAAAAGCCTCTGATTTGTTTTCAACACCTTGGAAATCAACTCTGAAATGTCCGTCATTCTTTCCATCATCAGCAAAGCAGACAACTGACACAGAGGCCCCTCCCTGTCTGCCTGCAGAATCCCGTGAGTGGCCCTTCCCCATCACAGGGCTGACCCACTGTTGCCTCTTTACAAGCTTCCTGCCTCCTCTCTGACAGTTACCTTAATTGTGAAGTGAAGTTTGCATTTAGCAATTTCCATAGCAACACTGGTCAGGGAATCGATTTTTTTTTTTTTTTTTTTTTTTTTTTTTTTGCAGTACGCGAGCCTCTCACTGCTGTGGCCTCTCCCGTTGCGGAGCACAGGCTCCGGACGTGCAGGCTCAGCGGCCATAGCTCACGGGTCCAGCCGCTCTGCGGCACGTGGGATCTTCCTGGACCGGGGCACGAACCCGCGTCCCCTGCATCGGCAGGCGGACTCTCAACCACTGCGCCACCAGGGAAGCCCCGGAATCGATATTTTTACTTTGTAATTACAACCTGCCTTGGGGAAAGGGTTTAACAAATATCTAGTTGGTGCTTTCTTAGTAGACACTGGAGAGGCATTGGTGACAAAGAATGGAGCTCATGCTTACAGACCAGGGGGAGAAAAGATCATTTTAGAGGCTATGATGGTGCAGAGTTGGAGGGCAAGTACAGGTGTGGGAGCACAAGGAGGGCACCTGGTCTAGACTGGGGCAGGTGTGCGGGGCAGGGAGCTGTGTTGGAGGAGCCTTCACAGAGGGGTGAACTAGCTCATGACATTCATTTCTGGTCTCTAACAGGAACAGGATATCTTAGGATCATTATGACACGCATAAAAAAGCATTGCATCATGGCAACAGAAATCAAAACTGGTGGTTATGAGGTGGGGTCGACTAAAAAGGAACACAATGGAAGTGTTCTATTATTTTGTTTTAGGTGATGGTTACACGAGGGTTCATGATTGTCAGAATCAATAGTGGAATACTTCAGATCTATGCATTTATTATATGTAAAGTAAAAATAAAATTTATTGCAAGAAAGCTGTCTATGTACTAATATATGGAAAGATCTTCAATATATACTAAGTGAAGAAAACAAGGTGGACTAGTACATTTTATGACACCTGGAGGTTATAAACATGGCCATAAATTTAAAAAAAATAAGCAAGGTGGAGACAGGTGTAGATCACACACCACCTTACCACCTTTTAGGGCATAAAGAGGGAAGACTAACAATCCATGTTTGTCTGCTTCTGTATGAACAGAGAACTCAGGAAGCCAGGTGGGGAGCCAGTAGCAGTGGCTGGCCTGGGAGGTGGGGAGATGGGGAGCAGCTGGCATCTGAGGGGATGGAGGGCAGGGTTGTGAGGGAGATTCTCACTGTATACCTTTTTTTATGCTTTTTGGTGTTGGAACCACGTAAACATTTTTCTTATTTGAAAAATTAAAAAGAAAGCACATCGAAATGGAAGTAAGGAGGTTTTAAACAGAGATATAAATGGTTTTCTTATTCTTTTTTTTTTGTATTTTGAATTTTATTTTATTTATTTTTTTATACAGCAGGTTCTTATTAGTTATCCGTTTTATACACATCAGTATATACATGTCAATCCCAATCGCCCAATTCATCCCACCCCCACCCCCTGCCGCTTTCCCCCCTTGGTGTCCATACATTTGTTCTCTACATCTGTGTCTCTATTTCTGCCCTGCAAACCGGTTCATCTGTACCATTTTTCTAAGTTCCACATATATGCGTTAATATACGAGATTTGTTTTTCTCTTTCTGACTTACTTCACTCTGTATGACAGTCTCTAGGTCCATCCACGTCTCTACAAATGACCCAATTTCATTACTATTTATGGCTGAGTAATATTCCATTCTATAGATGTACCACATCTTTTTTATCCATTCGTCTGTCGATGGGCATTTAGGTTGCTTCCATGACCTGGCTATTGTAAATAGTGCTGCAATAAACATTGGGGTGCATGTGTCTTTTTTAATTATGGTTTTCTCTGGGTATATGCCCAGTAGTGGGATTGCTGGGTCATATGGTAATTCTATTTTTAGTCTTTTAAGGAACCTCCATACTCTTCTCCATAGTGGCTGTATCAATTTACATTCCCGCCAACAGTGCAAGAGGGTTCCCTTTTCTCCACACCCTCTCCAGTATTAGTTGTTTGTAGATTTTCTGATGATGCCCATTCTAACTGGTGTGAGGTGATATCTCATTGTAGTTTTGATTTGCGTTTCTCTAATAATTAGTGATGTTGAGCAGCTTTTCATGTGCTTCTTGGCCATCTGTATGTCTTCTTTGGAGAAATGTCTATTTAGGTCTTCTGCCCATTTTTGGATTAGGTTGTTTGTTTTTTTAATATTGAGCTGCATGAGCTGTTTATATATTTTGGAGATTAATCCTTTGTCCATTGATTTGTTTGCAACTATTTTCTCCCATTCTGAGGGTTGTTTTTTCATCTTGCTTGTAGTTTCCTTTGCTTTGCAAAAGCTTTTAAGTTTCATTAGGTCCCATTTGTTTATTTTTGTTTTTATTTCCATTACTCTAAGAGGTGGATCAAAAAAGATCTTGCTGTGATTTATGTCAGTGTTCTTCCTATGTTTTCCTCTAAGAGTTTTATAGGGTCCTGTATTACATTTAGGTCTCTAATCAATTTTGAGTTTATTGTTGTGTATGGTGTTAGGGAGTGTTCTAACTTCATTCTTTTACATATAGTTATCCAGTTTTCCCAGCACCACTTATTGAAAAGACTGTCTTTTCTCCATGGTAGATCTTTGCCTCCTTTGTCATAGATTAGTTGACCATAGTTACGTGGGTTTATCTCTGGGCTTTCTGTCCTGTTCCATTGAGGTATATTTCTGTCTTTGTGCCAGTACCATATTGTCTTGATTACTGTACCTTTGTAGTATAGTCTGAAATCAGGGAGTCTGATTCCTCCAGCTCCAGTTTTTTCCCTCAAGACTGCTTTGGCTATTCGGGGTCTTTTGTGTCTCCATACAAATTTTAAGATTTTTTGTTCTAGTTCTGTAAAAATGCCACTGGTAATTTGATAGGGATTGCATTGAATCTGTAGATTGCTTTGGGTAGTATAGTCATTTTCACAATATTGATTCTTCCAATCCAAGAATATGGTGTATCTCTCCAACTGTTTGTATCACCTTTAATTTCTTTCATCAGTGTCTTATAGTTTTCTGCATACAGGTCTTTTGTCTCCCTAGGTAGGTTTATTCCTAGGTATTTTATTCCTTCTGTTGCAGTGGTAAATGGAAGTGTTTCCTTAATTTCTCTTTCAGATTTTTCATCATTAGTGTATAAGAATGCAAGAGATTTCTGTGCATTAATTTTGTATCCTGCAACTTTACCGAATTCATTGATTAGCTCTAGTAGTTTTCTGGTGGCATCTTTAAGATTCTCTATGTATAGAGGCATGTCATCTGCAAATAGTGACAGTTTTACTTCTTCTTTTCCAATTTGTATTCACTTTAATTCTTTTTCTTCTCTGATTGCTGTGGCTAGGACTTCCAAAACTATGTTGAATAATAGTGGTAAGAGTGGACATCCTTGTCTTGTTTCTGATCTTAGAGGAAATGCTTACAGTTTTTCACCATTGAGAATGATGTTTGCTGTGGGTTTGTCATATATGGCCTTTATTATGTTGAGTTAGGTTCCCTCTATGCCCACTTTCTAGAGAGTTTTTATCATAAATGGGTGTTGAATTTTGTCAAAAGCTTTTTCTGCATCTATTGAGGTGATCATATGGTTTTTATTCTTCAGTTTGTTAATATGGTGTATCACATTGATTGATTTGTGTATATTGAAGAATTCTTGCATCCATGGAATAAATCCCACTTGATCATGGTTTATGATCCTTTTCATGTGTTGTTGGATTCTGTTTGCTAGTATTTTGTTGAGGATTTTTGCATCTATGTTCATTAGTGATATTGGTCTGTAATTTTTTTTTGTTTTTTTTTTGTAGTATCTTTGTCTGGTATCAGGGTGATAGTGGCCTCTTAGAATGAGTTTCAGAGTGTTCCTTCCTCTGCAGTTTTTTGGAAGTGTTTGAGAAGGATGGGTGTTAGCTCTTCTCTAAATGTTTGATAGAATTCGCCTGTGAAGCCATCTGGTCCTGGAGCTTTGTTTGTTGGAAGATTTTTAATCACATTTTCAATTTCCTTACTTGAGACTGGTCTGTTCATATTTTCTATTTCTTCCTGGTTCAGTCTTGGAAGGTTATACCTTTCTAAGAATATGTCCATTTCTTCCAGGTTGTCCATTTTATTGGCATAGAGTTGCTTGTAGTAGTCTCTTAGGATGCTTTGTATTTCTGTGGTGTTTGTTGTAACTTCTCCTTTTTCTTTTCTAATTTTATGGATTTGAGACCTCTCCCTCTTTTTCTTGATGAGTCTGGCTAATGGTTTATCAATTTTGTTTATCTTAAAGAACCGGCTTTTTGTTTTGTTGATCTTTGCTATTGTTTTCTTTGTTTTTATTTCATTTATTTCTGCTTTGATCTTTATGATTTCTTTCCTTCTGCTAACTTTGGGTTTTGTTTGTTCTTCTTTATCTAGTTCCTTTAGGTGTAAGGTTAGTTTGTTTATTTGAGATTTTTCTTGTTTCTTGAGGTAGGCTTGTATAGCTATAAACTTCCCTCTTAGAACTGCTTTTGCTGCATCCCATAAGTTTTGTATCATCGTGTTTTCATTGTCATTTGTCTCAGGTATTTTTTGATTTTCTCTTTGATTTCTTCAGTGATCTCTTGGTTATTTAGTAACGTATTGTTTAGCCTCCACGTGTTTGTGTTTTTTACATTTTTTTCCCTATAATTCATTTCTAATCTCATAGCATTGTGGTCAGAAAAGATGCTTGATATGATTTCAATTTTCTTAAATTTACTGAGGCTTGATTTGTGACCCAAGATGTGATCTATCCTGGAGAATGTTCCGTGCGCACTTGAGAAGAAAGCGTAATCTGCTGTTTTTGGATGGAATGTCCTAAAAATTTCAATTAAATCTATCTGGTCTATTGTGTCATTTAAAGTTTGTGTTTCCTTAGTAATTTTCTGTTTGGATGATATGTCCATTGGTGTAAGTGAGGTGTTAAAATCCCCCACTGTTACTGTGTTACTGTCGATTTCCTCTTTTATAGCTGTTAGCAGTTGCCTTATGAATTGAGGTGCTCTTATGTTGGGTGCATATATATTTATAATTGTTATATCTTCTTCTTGGATTGATCCCTTGATCATTGTGTAGCATCCTTCCTTTTCTCTTGTAACAGTCTTTATTTTAAAGTCTATTTTATCTGATATGAGTATTGCTACTCCAGCTTTCTTTTGATTTCCATTTGCATGGAATATCTTTTTCCATCCTCTCACTTTCAGTCTGAATGTGTCCCTAGGTCTGAAGTGGGTCTCTTGTTAGACAGTGGGTCTTGTTTTTGTATTCATTCAGCAAGCCTGTGTCTTTTGGTTGGAGCATTTAATCCATTCATGTTTAAGGTAATTATGGATATGTATGTTCCTATTACCATTTTCTTAATTGTTTTGGGTTTGTTTTTTTACGTCCTTTTCTTCTTTTGTGTTTCCCACTTAGAGAAGTTCCTTTAGCATTTGTTGTAGAGCTGGTTTGGTGGTGCTGAATTCTCTTAGCTTTTGCTTGTCTGTAAAGCGTTTGATTTCTCCATCGAATCTGAAGGAGATTCTTGCCTGGTAGAGTAATCTTGGTTGTAGGTTCTTCCCTTTCATCAGTTTAAATATGTCATGCCACTCCCTTCTGGCTTATAGAGTTTCTGCTGAGAAATCAGCTGTTAACTTTATGGGAGTTCCCTTGTATGTTATTTGTCATTTTTCCCTTGCTCCTTTCAATAACTTTTCTGTCCTTAATTTTTGCCAGTTTGATTACTGTGTGTATCGGTGTGTTTCTCCTTGGGTTTATCCTGTATGGAACTCTCTGTGCTTCCTGGACTTGGGTGGCTGTTTCCTTTCCCATGTTAGGCAAGTTTTCGACTATAATCTCTTCAAATATTTTTTTGGGTCCTTCCTCTCTCTTCTCCTTCTGGGACCCCCTATAATGCGAATGTTGTGTTTAATGTTGTCCCAGAGGTCTCTTAGGCTGTCTTCAGTTCTTTTCATTCTTTTTTCTTTATTCTGTTCCACAGCAGTGAATTCCACCATTCTGTCTTCTAGGTCACTTATCCGTTCTTCTGCCTCAGTTACTCTACTATTGATTTCTTCTAGTGTATTTTTCATTTCAGTTTTTGTATTGTTTTTCTCTGTTTGTTTGTTCTTTAATTCTTCTAGCTCTTTGTTAAACATTTCTTGCATCTTCTGGATCTTTGTCTCCATTCTTTTTCCGAGGTCCTGGATCATCTTCACTATCATTATTCTGAATTCTTTTTCTGGAAGGTTGCCTATCTCCACTTCATTTAGTTGTTTTTCGGGGATTTTATCTTACTCCTTCATCTGGTACATAGCCCTCTGCCTTTTCATCTTGTCTATCTTTATGCGAATGTGGTTTTTGTTCCACAGGCTGCAGGATTATAGTTCTTGCTTCTGCTGTCTGCCCTCTGGTGGGAGAGGCTACCTAAGAGGCTTGTGCAAGCTTCCTGATGGGAGGGACTGATGGTGGGTAGAGCTGGGTGTTGCTCTGGTGGGCAGAGCTCAGTGAAACTTTAATCCACTTGTCTGCTGATGGGTGGGGCTGAGTTCCCTCCCTGTTGGTTGTTTGGTCTTAGGCGACTGAGCACTGGAGACTACAGGCTCTTTAGTGGGGCTAATGGTGGACTCTGGGAGGGCTCATGCCAAGGAGTACTTCCCAGAACTTCTGCAGTCAATGTCCTTGGCCTCACAGTGAGCCACAGCCACCCGCTGCCTCTGCAGGAGACCCTCAAACACCAGCAGGCAGATCTGGTTCAGTCTCCTATGGGGTCACTGCTCCTTCCCCTGGGTCCCGATGCACACACTACTTTGTGTGTGTCCTCCAAGAGTGGAGTCTCTGTTTCCCCCTGTCCTGTTGAAGTCCTGCAATCAAATCCTGCTAACCTTCAAAGTCTGATTGTCTAGGAATTCCTCCTCCTGTTGCCGGACCCCCAGGTTGGGAAACCTGACGTGGGGCTCAGAACCTTCACTCCACTGAGTGGACTTCTGTGGTATAAGTGTTCTCCAGTTTGTGAGTGACCCGTCCAGTGTTTTTGGGATTTGATTTTATTGTGATTGCTCCCCTCCTACCATCTCATTGTGGCTTCTCCTTTGTCCTTGGATGTGGGGTATCTTTTTTGGTGAGTTCCAATGTCTTCCTGTCAATGATTGTTCAGCAGTTAGTTGTGATTTTGGTGCTCTCGCATGAGGGAGTCTGGTTTTCTTATTCTTTATAGCAGATTATTTACCAGTTGAATGTTTTAAAGCAACTTTCTCTCAGCACTGCTTGGCAAGTAGCTGGGGCATATATGCCACCCCCACGCCAGGCACACCCGTAGCAGGCTCTTATGTGCATAGCGCTCCATCCCAGCACTGTGCTCCCAGGAACCTCTCCCCATCAGTCTCTGGCACTAAAGAGGAAACATTATTTACCATCTGGATAATGGCTTATGTGAGACTGGCCTCAGTTACAGCCTTTTTTTTTTACATTTACAGAGTCAGTATGCTCTACAATATTCCATTTCTACTTTGAACAAATGTAAGCAAGGTATACTTTTTAAACAAGGTTTCTGGCTTGAATTAGGTAGGGTCTGTACTTCTTGCCTCTTGTGGGGGTGCTGTGCATGGAGGCGGCCTCTTCACTGAGCTCACTGGCTCTTTCTAACAGTCAGGATTGGACCCAGGCAGAACAAAAATCCTTTCCCTCTTTCCTCTCACTTCATGCTTCCTTTCTATATGTGGAGCCTGGGCAGCACCTTCTTTGGTTGACAGGTCAGTGGCAGCCCCACTCACATTCCTAGATTCCTCTTCCTCTGGTTTGTTTCATTTATCTGGGTCCTGAGCTCTCCTCCCACTGTTCCTACAGGGGACAAGGCCCAGATGGCTGCTAACTGCCAGGATATCTTTAACAAGCACCTTGCAGTCTCTGTTCCTTCACGTTTCTTACCTTTCAAATGAAGATGCTGCTAGGTCTTCTTCTGGGAGGTTGGGGAGAATGAAAACATTTCTGGAGTGCTTGTGTATTCCTATAAAAACCTTATAAAAAAGAGCATCTCATATTGCCTATTATTGTTTGGATGCTCTGCATCTTTTCCCTGAAACACATACAAGATGAATTTTGTATTCTTAGCTGTTTTAAATGTAAATGTCTTATCCAAAGAACCTAAGTAAAAATAATCCTTGGACCCTGCTGAGTTTTAGTCCCATGCCTCATTCTTGGGTTGTCTGCTTATACTGTCATCCCCTAAAACTCAACGCTTATGGACTGTCAGTGGAGCACTGGTTTGAGAAGAATTGTAAGGCTGTATTTGAGCTGTATCTGGCTCTGTGGGCAAGTGTGCTGTGATTGATTAGTGATGTCTGCTGTGGAACATGAGAAAGAAATGGGGCATAGGTCTAGGGACAGGCATACCTCCTAATATTGTGCTTTGTGATAAAGCACTTTACACCTTTGCATTTTTTGCAGATTGAAGGTTTGTGGCAACCTTGTGTCAAGCAAGTCTATCAGTGCCATTTTTCCAACAGCATTTGTATCTGTTACATTTTGGTACTTCTCCTAATATTTCAACCTTTTTCGTTATTATTATATTTGTTATGGTGACCTGTGATCAGTGATCTTTGATATTACTATTGCAAAAAGATTATGACTGGGCTTCCCTGGTGGCGCAGTGGTAGAGAGTCCGCCTGCCGATGCAGGGGACACGGGTTCATGCCCCGGTCTGGGAAGATCCCACATGCCGCGAAGTGGCTAGGCCCGTGAGCCATGGCCGCTGAGCCTGCGCGTCCGGAGCCTGTGCTCCGCAATGGGAGAGGCCACAACAGTGAGAGGCCCGCACACTGCAAAAAAAAAAAAAAAAAAAAAAAGATTATGACTCATTGAAGGCTCAGTTGATGGTTAGCATTTTTAGCAATAAAGCGTTTTTTAATTAAGGTATATACATTGGCTTTTTTAGACACAATGTTACTGCACAGTTGGAAGACTTTATGGTAGCGTAAACATAACTTTTATATGCACTGAGAAACCAAAAAATTCGTGTGACTCACTTAATTGTGATATTTGCTTTATTGCAGTGGTGTGAAACCCAACCCCTAGTATCTCCGAGGTACACCTGTATTTGCCAAGCTTGCCTTAGATGACCCTATCCTAATTTTTTTTGTATCTTATATAGTGCCTAGTGCTTTTTTACTAAGTATATGTTCAATAAATATTTGCTCACATTACTTTTGTTTTTGAGTTTACTCTTCTAGAAACATGATCACCCAAATAAACAAGTCTACCCACGAGATCATGGCAACTGACACTGATGCTCACTCCTGCAGAGTTTAAGTAGCATAATACAAGGCACGAAGGTCTGGTTTCCATGCCCTTCTCCCTCCTTAAATGAACCTTGGCTAAACTCCTTTGCTTCATAGTTTGAGCTCCGTGTAATGGATGTTGGCCATCTCCTCTATGAGCTCCTCAGCACATAATGCATACTTATTGCTGTTCATAGCAGCCCTGATGAGAACTTTAAAGTATTTCCAAGGTCTGTCATCCCCATGTAGCTTACTGTTTAAAGCACTAGTATGAATGGCTAAAGGTATTGATCAGGTGTCATGTGCCCAGGTAGCATTCCAAGTATTTACATTTAATCCTCACAAAACCCTATGAAATAGTTACTCTTATTATCTTCCCAACTCGAGCTCAGAGAGGTTAAGTAACTTGCTCAAGGTCACACAGCTGCTAAGTGAAGTCAGGTTTTCAGCTTTAGGCGGTCTGACATAAACCTGTCTAATCAGTGAGGTGTGCTGAGCACATGAGCAGGAGGCAGAGACCTGCATGTTCTTGGGAAGTTTCTTCTCTGGGCCCTGATTTCCCCATGTATAAAATGCAGGGTTGGATGGGGTGGCTAAGATCCCTCCAAGCCCTACCTTATCTGATTCTAAGTTACATATTGAAGGTATCGTTGAGCCACCCTAGTACTCACCGTGAAATCTGACCAGTGATCTACGCATGTGCTGGAGATTCACAGATCGAAGCAAAGACTTGAACATTATCTCAGCACACACCAGAATTATAGCTTGTCAACTGCGAGAAATTTATTTTCCCAAACAATTAGAGGACACCAGTAATTATGTTTAATTACATATTGAACAGTTTTCCTGTTGTGTCAACCCATTGTCTTAATTGTGCTTAAGAGCAGCAGCCGGCTATCATTTTGAGGTTTGTGAGGTTTAAAGTTGCTTCGTGTCTGAGCATCAGGGGAGCAGAAGAGGTAAGAGCCAGGGCTCTGGAGTCAGACACACTCGGTGCGAGCTGGATCTGCCACGTACTGGAAATCCTGGGCAAGTTCCTTAACTTCTTTAAATGTTGGTTTCCTCACATTGGGACTAATAATGGCATCAGCTTCGTAAGGGTGTTGTGAAGATCAAAGAACATATGTATGAGGTGCGTGGTGCAGCATTTGGCATGTAAACCTTTCAGATGCTGGCTGTAGTATTGTTTCTTATGGATTGATTAGACGTTGATGACGGGCAGTCTCTGGACACATTCCAGCCTCCCGCGCTGATGGATGGCCCCGTCTGGGGTGGATCTGGGCTCTAGCCTGGATGGATTGCCACTCTTCTGCACCAGTTCTGACATTTCAGGTGTTTGCTCTCTCTCTTGTTTCAATTTTATGTCTGTAATTTCATTTTCTAAGGACATGCAGAATGGAGCTAAGAAATATGGTCAACCATTGAAGAAGTCACAATTGTAAGTCCCCTGGAGAGAACCATGGGGGAATAAGAGCTAATCCTAGTATTGAGTAGGGGTATTATCTTGGTAGTTGATAATTTTAAACAGTACGCAGACGTGGCCTTAGATGACATTGAATCACATGGTGAGAAGTTATTTCCTTCTCATTCCTCTTTTAATCCTTCTGATTGTGTCTGTGAGAAAGCCTCAGTGTTGTGCTAGCCTTTAATCTAGAATACTTTGGAGTTTCCCTTTTAAAGAAAGGAAAGAGCAGGTCTTAGGTTTGGAGCCCTTGGGAGGCAATGGTATCTGGCTAGAATTCATTAATATGGCATTGTGTTTTTTACTGCCTTTTATTTACAGCACTTAATACTAATGTTTCACTTATAATAGTAATATGAGAGTTTCACTGAAAGTGTATTTAAGGAAAGATGACTTGATTTAAAGAAAAACGCTAAATTAAAAGTGAATGGGTGGTACATGGCTGCAGCAAAAATTGTGATGGTAGCACACAGATCTCTGAGTTGGGAAAAGATGGTTTAGAGAGGGAAGGGAGACAAAAACCTTATCCTAGGGAAGGCCAATGTGAAAGAAGAGAAGTGAGAGAAGTCAGAGGAGTGCCAAGAGAATGCAGAGCTGCAGGAGAAATACTTTTGGAAGCAGGTGGTGGGCACGGGGGCAGACGCCGCAGAGAGGGCTCTACAGTGATGACAGAGGAGATGCAGCTGGGTTTGCTGATGGGACCACTGAGAGGCCTTTGCTGGTGCCCGTTTAGCACAGGGACCGTCATAGACTGAGGAGTGAGTTAGAGGCAGGAAGCAGGCAGTGTTTTCTACTTTTTTCTAAGAAGCTTGGTGTGTGATGATGGCACAGAAAGTTAAGGTAGAAACAAGGTGGATGGGAGTGTTTGTTTGTTTGTTTTAGAATAGTAAAGACATGGGCATGTTCTTAGCTAATGGAGGAGGAGCCGGCAGAGACGCATGTGGGAGGGGATAGACAGAGCCAGGACCAGGGATGCAGGAGGACGGGTTTACCTAGGAGGGAGGGAAGAAGAGCAAGACTTCCCCTGGGCCAGAGAGAAGCAGAGAGACAGAGGAGAGAGGTGGCAAGTGGCTTCTTCTCCTATCAGTAAATTCTGCAAGTAAATGGTGTAGCCAATTCTTGATGTTTCAATTATTCATTAGGAAAGGAGGGAGGAGAGCAAGCAGGAGTGCCTAAAGGGAAGCAGGTGGCTGTGAAAGTGGAGACCGAGGAGATCTAGTCAAATACCCACTCATTGATCTTTTGGAAACGCAGGGAGGGAGGTGCTTTCCCGCAGGAAGTCTTGGCGCTTAGGGCATGATGTTGCTAGAAAACTGAGGGCAAAGAACGTTGCAGCTGCTTTCCAGACCCATCAAAGGGGGGATTAATCTAAAAGTCAGCCCTTTGGGGCCCTCCGGTGCCGCGTCTTGTGAGGCTTCTTGAATTAAGGAAGCTCGGTAGAGAGGCCTGGGACGTTTGTCCAACTGGGGCCTCTCAGCGGGCTCTCTTAGAGTAAAAGCAATGATTTCCTGTCGTTTGGGTCATCTGGAGATTCAGCCCATAGACTCCAGGCCGGAAGTCCCTTCCCCATCTCAGATCTTTCCAACCTACTCAAATGCTGTTGCTAATCATTTACATTGAAAGTTTCGGCTGGCCTGGCTTTTCGTTCATTACAGCATTGCCCTCAATCCCAGATATGGAATTGATGTGGAAAGGGCATTCTGGGGTTCACCAGCGTGGAAAGTAGACCGTCCCAGGCAGCTCAGAGGGTAACTTTTAGAACCACTATCCCCATTTGCCTTTTCCAGAGAAATGCATCAGAGACCTAAGGGGCTGGGTAAGGCCTGGCTCCTTCCCTCCAGAGAGTTGCCATTCAATTAGGGAGAAGACATAGATTCTCAAAAAAAAAAAAAAGAAAATAACCAGAGAAAAAGACTTCTCAGCAGGTGGGATGTGAAATGGTCCTTGAAGAAAGAGTAGGATTAAGAGGAAGCATTTGTGGTTTGGCAAACAATTAGAGAGGACACCAGAGCTTGTCCGGGTCCAGCAAGACCCCACTGTCTGGACATTCTTTATCTACTTCACCTGTCAGGCTGAGCGCGAGAGTCTTTTCTTTTACCCTCACAGGAGATGGAGAGCAGCTGTCTCAATTTGTTTAAAAACGAACCTGAATTTGTTATCATGAATCACCCTCCAAGATTTCTCTCCTCCAGACAAAATAAAGCTAGGTCCATCAGTCCAGTCTCATATTTCTAATCCCTTAGTCATTGCAAAGTCCCACCCTGGCCTTAGCAGAACAGAAGGTGGGCTGAGAACACGGCCCATGTTCCATCCCACACTTACTTACTGGGCAACCTTGTGCAGGTCCTTCCCACCCTAAGCCTCAGTTTCTCGAACTGTAAATCAGGCATCCTAATATTCTGTACTCCATGGGGCTGTCTTGGGATCCAAGGAGATGATTTCTGCTCCCCATGGTGGCTGGTTCCAGCCGCTGACAAGCAGTCTGTCTTACTACCCTTCCCAGCACTGTGCTCACCTGTCTGGTGAGGTGCTGTTCGCCCTGCTATCATTCTGAAGGCTGCTTAAAATAGAAAAGAGTTACTTTGTCTGAGACTTTGCATTTTATAAGCTGACACATTTTTTTATTAGACAGAACTCCTACAGAATAATAAAATGGAATGAGAAGTTATCTACATAATGAGGCCAGTGTGGCACCAAAGCAGTGAAGTCCCTGAAAATATCAGCCAGCTCTGCAGTATCAGTTTAACCTTACCATTCATGGAGTTTAAAGAACCTGGGAGAGAAAAACCACCTTCCTTTCCTGCTTCTTTGCCTCCCCCATCAGACCCTGGACTGTTGGTCCTTAGGAACTGTGTCCTTCTCACTACTGACCTAGCAGGTTGCCTGACACAAGAGAACATCAATAATTATATGTTAAATAAATGAAAATATTTTTACCTAGAAAATTTTGAAAAAAATGGAGGAAACGGAAGTTAAGGAGGAGAACACAGAGTAGTTTCAGGGGTGGGTGTTATCAACTCACAGTCGCTCCAGATACTCTGAAGTTCATTGTCCCTGCAGTGAAGTCTCTGGATTCTGTACGTGGTGGTGTGGTTGGAGGAGTGTGGGCAATGGTGCCAGACAGACCTGGGCTCAATTATGGATGTGCCATGTCCCAACTGAGTGATGTTGAGGACTCTGCTGTCCCTGTCATATGGGGGGGGGGTGTATGATAGCACCTCTTCCATGGGATCATTGTGGGCATAAAAGATGTTGACTTGAGGTACTTGGTACCTCAGGCTCTCTCTTCACCTTGATTTCTGGACTATTTGGATGACTCTCCCGTTGGCGTGCTTGAACCTGGAGGCTGAAGGAGGAGAGGCAATCTCTGAAGAGTGTTTTGAGATAAGGATGAGTGAAGCCTTCCTGGCCTGGTCAGCCTTGATGTCGGGCTGACTTGAAGTGATCTGAGGCCTGTGACTCTTGCATGGCGATCATCGTATCTGACTCATGGACATTGGCAAGAGTCCATCGTGTGGTTCTTTGTCATCCACGTTTGCAGCATGCCTCCCCACCCCCCTACCCACCCTCTTTCCACCTCCATTGCCCACTCCACCCAAGCTGCCCCCTTTCTTTGTGGACTTCTAAATGGCCTCTTAAGTGGTCTTCCTGTTTCTTTTACTTCATGTTCCCTCCCCAAACACTTAAGTCCCCACAGAGCATACAGAGTAATATTTTTAAAAGCAGAAGCCAAATCAGGCCATTCCTTTGCTTAAGAGTACATTACAAGGTATGATCATCTCTAGTTGCATTCATGTTACTACAAATAGCATGATTTTGATCTTTTTTATGGCTGAGTAATATTCCATTGTATACATGGACCGCATCTTCTTTATCCATTCATCTGTCAATGGACTTTTAGGTTGTTTCCATGTTTGGCTATTGTGAGTAGTGCTGCTATGAACATAGGTTTGAATTAAACCATAATGGAAAAGAATATTAAGAAAATATATATGTGTATAACTGAGTCACTTTGCTGTACAGCAGAAATTAGCACAACATTGTAAATTAACTATACTTCAATAAAAAGAAAAAAGAGTACATTACAAGGATGTACTACAGGGCTTTCTAGCTTCTGCCTGGCTCTTCCCCTATCGTCTCATACCACCCTGCTCCTTGCTCTCCAAACACATCAGCCCACTTTCCAGCAAACTGAGTGCCTGCTAACTCAAGCCTGCACTGTCTTGGTTGCCTCTATCCGGAGTACCCTGCGCCTCATCCTTCCCGTGGCTCACAAGCCTCCAAGCCTCCACTCTGATGTCACATGCTCTGAGCCGTCCTCCTGACCCTCTGTATTTCCATCACGTCAGAACACTAGCAGAAAGGATCTCTGTTAGGACTTCATTGCTTATTGCCTGTCTCCTCCCACTCCACTCAAATAAAAGCCCCATAAAGGCAGGGAACTCATATCTCATCACCACTACATTCCCAGTGTCTAGAACAGTGCCTGGCACATGAAGGAGTCTGTTAATATTTGTTGAATAAAGCAGTGAGAAGAGAAACTCTGAATCTGTGACTATATGAAATACGTCCAGCTGTGTGGTAATATTGAGGGGAATCTGAGAGGGGGCTCTCAGTGCTTGTAGGTATAAGAGAGAAAAAATATTTCTGTGCTCCTAAGGGATGGGAATCATCTCTGATGCAGAAACATTGGTGGATTGTGTTGGTGTTTAGGTGAACTGGATCTTTGTGATTGGGAGTCTGGAATGGGGGGAATCATGAGCTTTGAAATCTGACCCTCCTTCTTCTGCTCCTTTCTAGTTGTGTGATTGTTCCTGATTGTCTCTGAACTCTGATTTTCCCACCTGTTAAATGGGACAGTAATACCAGCCTTCCAGCCTTGCTGTGGAGATTAGAGATGGTCTATGTCTGGCACACACACCTGCTCAATAAATGGCAACTTTTATTTTGGAGTGAAAACTTTCAAAATACTGTTAATTCAAGACATGGCACCTGAAATACAATTTAATTAAGCAACTATTTAAGCACTTTTAATAATTATTATAAATAATAATCCAAAGATGGGTAAGATAGAAAACGTGTCCTTAAATAATTAAAAGTCTATAGAAGGGTAATATAGGTTATAACACTAATAACAAATATGTGTACAATACTTTGCAATTTGTAAAGTGATTTTGTATGCTTTTTATTAGTTGGTTCTTACTGATACCGTGTGAAGCAAATATAATACAGGCTTTGTGACCCTGTGCAAGTCAGGGACCTCTCTGAACCTGACCTTGTCACTTGTAAAATGAAAGGAGTGATAGTTATATTAGAGAGTAATTGTGAGAAATCTATGTGATGGCCCAGGCGAAGCATAGGGTTTGGCTGGTGAGAGTCACTCAAATAAGTTCTCTCTCTCTCACCCTAATCTCAGACCCTGGATCCTGCTTTCTTATAACATGGTGCTTCTGGGTGACTATAATATGAAGTAGCTTGTGATCTGAGATCAGAGTCCTCCTGGAAGCATATGAAAGTGCCATGGAAGTTCAAAGGAGAGAGAAAGAGAGAGAGAGAGGGAGGGAAAAGGAGAGATATGAAGTGTGAGAGAGAGCAAGCATCTATTTGAGAGGCTCAAGAAAAGGCTTTATCTTGGGAGAGATAACATTTGAATCTTAGAGAACAGGTAGTGCTTTGACAAATAACAAGGTAAAGGTATCAGGTTGTTATTCCAGTTAAAGGGAACAGTTGCAGCAGTGAGGTGGAAGCAGGGAAGTTGCTGTGAGCACGTCACTGGAGTGTTGGGTAGGGAAGGACCCACCTCTGAGTTGGTCCTGCATTGTGGAAAGCATCAACCTTATGTATAGTAGGTCATCCTAGCAAGTAATTGAGTGCCATCTTTTAGGAGCTGGGCCAAAGGTAGATGGATTTGGCAAAGGATGTAGAATGCACTGTAGGGAGGCGAGAGAAGTAGACCACCTAGAAGGCTCTTGCACAAGTGTAGGCAAAAAGTAATAAGGATAGCTGAGATGCAAAGCAAGAGATAGGCCAAAGAAATGAACCACTGCTCTGTGGCAATGGTCTGGTGCCAGTGGTGAGGGAGAGCTGTGGGCAAGATGACTCTGAGCTTTTCAGTTTAGATAATTGGGGACAGTGGTAGAAAAGGGGGTGGGGAGAAGATGAGGAGGAAGAAGGCAATGAATTCTCTCGTCAGCATCCATTGTATAGGGTATTTGGGGACATCTAGTTGGAGGTTTTAATCAAACAGTTGGTAACATGGGTGAGAGGCTCAGAGTTAGGAGGGGACTTTTGTGAGCCTTTTGCACACAACTTATGGTTGAAACTATGGAAGTGATTGAGCTCTCCCATGGGAGAGAGTACAGAAGAGGAGGGTGCAAAGGAGAAGAGAAGAGGTCCAGTGAGAGAGCCGGGGACATTCTTTTTTTTTTTTTTTTTTGCGGTACGCAGGCCTCTCACTGTTGCGGCCTCTCCCGTTGTGGAGCACAGGCTCCGGACGCGCAGGCTCAGCGGCCATGGCTCACGGGCCTAGCCTCTCTGCGGCATGTGGGATCTTCCCGGACCGGAGCACGAACCTGTGTCCCCTGTATCGGCAGGCGGACTCTCAACCACTGCGCCACCAGGGAAGCCTCTAGAAAGCTATTTCTAACAGCCTTCTGGAACCATACTGGTTTCTCTTGTTGTCTGATCCATTAATGGTTCACATGGTGGAACTTCAAGTCAGGAGGAGCGGCGTGGGCAGGCAGAAGGAAGTGTTGGGAGACTTTGCTCTTTAAATCCCAACTTGTTTGTGGTCACCCAGACCTTCCAGTGCCTTAAGTGCTGACAAATATGGTGCCCTATCCTCCAAGTAAAATTTAAATTTTTTAAAAGATGCAAGCCTTCTGTGTCCACTGCACTTAAAACGGCTTTCTTTTAGGCTTGCTGAATACAAAATTGTGGCTGAATTCAGTAACACTGAATCTTTAAGACAACAAAACTTTTTTTTTTTTTTTTGGTGTGTCCCAAGTACCTCATTTGCTAACTGGGTAAGTCTGCTTCCATGGGTCAAACTTCTGTTCTCCTAGATGAGGATATAGTTTCATTAGACTGGGATGCATGAGCCTTATGCATCCTGAGTTCCAGCCCATCCATTCTAGACTTCGATGGATGTGGAAGGTCTAATGAGCTTGCATGGAGCAGCTCGCCTTTATAGTGCTAATGCTCTCTGATCCAATGGGGCTGGCGCCCTAGATGCCCACTGTAACATAGCTACCACAAACTTAACAACTGGTGTTGGTTTTGGTTAATGTAAGCATTCTATTTTGTGGGACATTTTTTTCTGTAATGTATGGGAGTCGTTTTTTCAGTAATATGTAAAAGCAAGCCTTATACTGCATTAAAAGCAAGGTTGAAACCTTAAAAGCAAGGTTACACTGCGTTCTAAACTCAAATGTGTGGAATTCTTAGAAAATCTGTAGCTGGAGACTAACTATGTTCTTGGAGGATCAATGACAAGATGCAATATGGTGTTATGGGTAGAAGGCTTGGCTGGGAACCAGGAATTCTGGATCCCAGTCTCAGCTCAAATTGTTGCTTTGCATATGGTCATGGGAAGTTATTCTTCAGAAAGGGAAGCTAATATTCCTGCCCAGCCACCAAAATCATGTGGAAGAAATGGAGATGAGAGACCTGAATATACCATAAAAGCAAAATTGCTCTCCAATGCATGGGGAAATTACAATTATGTAAGCTGTTTCTGAAGAGTGAAAAATGAGTAGAATATTAGTTCTATTTGTACTAAATATTTGCAGTGCACGTTTATCAGAAGTCCCTGTGCGCCCCATACCTAGTCAAGCGCAGGTCTGGGGAAAAGTTTTTATATTTCATTTTTTAACTAAAGGGACAAGAACATGTATGTGTTAACCATGTGGCTTCCATGTTGTTGGAGCTGCCACCGGGAGCCTTGGCATCACTGGGAGAGGTTTGCAGAGTGGCAGTTGGACTGGATTGCCCAGTGCCTCACGAGGAAGCTGCCACCAGGGCAGCGTGCCCCAGAAAGAAGACTCAGAGTCATTTTTGCTCTCTTTCATTTGGCAAAATAAACCCTCCCTTCAATGAAATAGCTTTTCACCTTCTCTCCAGTGAGAAAGGTTTGATTTTTTTTCTTCCGAATTGACTTGGCAGAAAACCAGATCTCCTGAAACAACTACAGCAGCCACTTTTATTCATTTCTCCAAGTATATAGAACATTGAGCTCACTCTAGTTTAAAGATTACCTCCTCTCATGCCCTATGTGGTCAAGACAGAAGCCACTCTTATAGGGAAAAATTCCAGAACCCCTGTGGTCCTTATTACTATTAAAACATGTTAGAGCTGGAAACAGCCAATCTTTCACTTGTCAGAGAGGAAGAGACCCAGAAAATATAGGTAAATTGTTTAAGGTCACAAAGTATGTGTGGGACGAGGTCCTAGAGTAGAATCAATTCCTCTGACTCTCTCCTAATCTCTACATCTTGATAGATTAGGGTACAAAACAGCTGAAGGGCAAAGACTGGGGGGAGTTCATTGTATTTTGATAAGAACTGAAAATCACATACAAATAAGAACCTTATTTTTCAAACACAGATCCCATTAATTTCTCTAATAAAAGTAACGCTTCTGTCTTCATTTTGTCCATTAGCCGGGCATTAATTCGGAATTTCTTCATTGCCACTTGGGCAGTTTGCCTTCCCAGAGTGTTTTTCATAGCTGTCTGCGATTTTGACAGTGCTTGTGTGTCCATGCAGCAGGACTTTTGGCAGAAAGGAAGGAATTTGAGGCTGGTTCCCTACAGGAAGAAGGCTTACAAGATTCATGCTTGTGTGTTGCCTTTGTTCATTCTCAAGACGTGCAGAGGTTGGCATTGCCTTGGCAACTCCAGTGGAAGCCAATTGCGTCCACTGGCTTCATGGACGTCAGTTTTATTGCAGGCTCTCCTGGGAACAGCCTTGGCTTTGGCCAGAACTGGCACCAAGCTCCTTCCCTGGGGCACAGAGCCAGTGTGGGGCGGGAGATGGGAATGTCTGGGCCCAGCTCTGGCTTAGCATTTCTATCCCTGGTCACAGAGTCATCCCAGCATAGATGGGGACAGGCAGTGGAGTGGCGACGAGAAGATGGAGCTGGAGGGTTCAGCTGATGGGAACAATCAGGCTGATTGGCCTCAGGGTCTCCTTGTGAGGCTACATTTGCAGATTGGTGGACCCAGGAGAGGATGTAACAGTGATGGGAAAGAGCTGGTCACTGCTGGGCATGGGATGCTTTGGCACAGTGAGGTTTCTTTCTGCTTTGGGAATTTGCAGGCCAGTTCCAGATACATGGGAAGGTAGGTGATGGAGTAAAGAGGAGTAAAGGGATGCAGAAAAAGATAGGGCAACTCCATGACTGCTAAAATCTTGGAGGTGGGGGACGAGTATGGTCAGTAACAACTGATGTTTCTGATACTCTGGGGAGAGACAATGAGTATGGATTCCATCCCTCCCTCCAGCACCCCAGCACCATTTCATGGTGTCCTGGCACCCTGCATGCTCGTCTGCAGGCATTAGTCATCATCATCAGCAGCAGAATTTTATTGAGCACCTACCCTGTACCACTATGTACAAGACGCTCTGCTAGGTCAGGACCTTCAGGAGCCTGGTGCCCTCGTTTTTGTAGGCGAGAAATTGGTAATCCTCTGGGCAGATGTGGTCCCATGGACCCAAGGCTTGGCAAGTGACCAGCACCTTTTGATGAAGAAAAAGTCACCTCTTTTTCTAGGACAGTGTCCCATACCCACACCCTGTTAAATTTTAATAGGGATTTCAATTTCCACTCACCCACCCTCCCTCCCTGGTCTGGACATCAACAAAATGTGATGGCTCCATATTTGACAGTGATTCAACAAACCCCGAATCTCTTAGGACCTACTTACTGATTGAAAGAGCAAAAATGTCTGGGATTTTGCCTTACTTTGAACCTTCCCAGAAGCAGACACTGAGAAGGGATTCAAATTCAAGTTTCTTTGGGAAGTGGTTCCTGGACACACTGATGAAGAATGGAGAAGTGAGACAGGGAAGAGAAGAAAACCAACAGAGAGCGTGTCATCACGCGGGTTACCACCACGTGCAATGGGAGTTCTATCCCAGTGGGGAACCCTGGGAGGCAGTTTGGAATACCTGCCTCAGAGTCACTCTCCCCTCCCCTTCCACCCCTGGGTGAGGGAGCTGAAGTGTTTACCTCAACTCCTGTCAGTCATTGGTTGAACACCACTGGGCTGGTGCTGGGGAGGTCCTTCTGGCCTGCTGCGGGTGACAGAGAGGGCTCCAGCGCCAGAAAAGCCCTCAGGCAGAGATGCAGATGCCAGTGTGCGTGGAAATGGTGAAGATTGAGGGGATATGGTCAGGACCCTGGAAGCATCTGCTTTAGGTTTGCCGTTGGTATAATCACAGATGTTTCCAGGAGGGTCCACATCTGTAATAGCAAAGCTGGCGAGTCTACAGGTGCCTGTACCAGACACAGCTCCTTTGCTTTCCTGAACAAGCTTTAGGACTGAACATGGAACTTCTATTTATTTTTAAAGAGTGTAGGAGCTGGCCTTAGAACAGAGTAATTTTTTCGAGGAACCCTGGAAATTAAGTGGCCCCCCTGCTCTGTGGAGCAGAGCCCACGAGTCGCAGACCTGGGGGCCTAGATGCCTGAGGTGTGATTTGGCACTTGGGTGTGGTACGGGCACCGGCATGCCAAGTCTCGGAGCTGGTACATTATGAATGATTATCACTTATTAGCATCCCTTCCTTTAAAGGGTCACTGCTGAGTAAGTTTGCAATACAAATGCCCGGTGAAAATTGGCTCAAATTTTTCGTAACAGAATAACACTGACCATGTCTTGAGCATCTTCTATAACACCAGGCACTGCCCTAGATCCTTTACTTGCATGAGTACATCTAATCCTCACAGGAGGCCTGAAATGTGGATAATATTGTCTCTGTTTTACAGACAAGGAAACTGAGCGTCAGAGAAATGGGAATTATACCCAAGTGTATTTGGGTTCATTTCCACCATATTTTGGTAGGCAGCCTTAAGTATTGGCTACTGGAGTGAGGAGTACAGAAACACTATTATAAATCCCTTTATAAGTCCCCTCTTCCTGGTCCACTGTTCTCTTTCTTAAAGCATGTGGATGTGTATAACTTATAGTTTTAATAAGATGATTCATTCTGGGCCATTTTATAAATGTTAACATAACAGCACAACAATGTGTTACAATGCCTGGGAACACCTCTGTGTCCATAATATATATTAATATAAATTTTATGACGTAAGTGTCAATTTAAAAACTTCTCCCGATATCACCAAGAAATACCACTGCCTGCCCACTAGGATGGCTATAATAAAGAAAACAGATAATTACAAGTGTTGACAAGGATGTGGAGAAATTAGAACCCTGATATGCTGCTGGTGGGAATGTAAAATGGTATAGCCACTTTGGAAAACAATTTGTCAGTTCTTCAAAAAGTTAAACATAGAGTTACTATATCACCCAGAAATTCCACTCCTAGTTACATAACCAGGAGAAATGAAAATATATGTCTACATAAAAACTTCTACGTGAATGTTCATAGCAGGACTCATAATAGCCAAAAACTGGAAAAAACCCAAATGTCCATCAATTGGTGAATGGATACATGAAATGTGGTAAACGCATACAGTGGAATTTTATTCAGTCATGAAAGTGAATGAAGTGGTTCATTCTACAACATGGATGAACCTCGAAAACATTATAAGTAGAAGAAACCTGTCACAAAAAGCTACATATCATATGATTCCAGGACAGGCAAATCTGTAAAGACAGGAAGTAGATTAGTGGTTGCCCAGGGCAGGGGGAATTAAGAGGCTGGGGAGTGACTGTTAATGTGTACAGAGTTTCTCTTTAGGGGGATAAAAATGCTCTGGAATTAGACAGAGGTGATGGTTGCACAACCTTGTGGATGTTCTGACAACCACTGACTTGTACTTTCTTATTAAAGGGGTGAATTTCATGGTATGTGAGTTGTATTTCAATAAACAACACAAAACAAAACTTTCTGGAAGAATATTTGTGTCAATAAAAAAATGAATATCAACATTAACCCAAAGGCTTCCTGCTTTTTAGTTAATGTTTTAGAAACATTCTTTCAGATTGTTTGCCAAGCCCTGGACAGTTTATGAGTTTATCTTATTTGATTTATTCTTGTGCAAACTAATATAACGTTTTACTGATGTCTTAACCTTGGACATATTTGGAGTCCTTCAGTTCAAGACAAATCCATACACCTTTCTGGAAGGAAGCACATCTGCCTTTCTCTCTCAGAGAAAAGAGATTTGGATGTTGAACACTTAGCTCCCAAAGTGAAAAAAAACTGCCATGTAAATGTAGGCCAAGAGCCTTGGTCTGTCTTGTTCTGGAGGACAGCGCCAGGTCTAATGCTTCAGGGAGGCCGATTTTAAATCAATACAAGAACACAACTTTCTAACAATTGGAGCTAGTTGAGTTTCGAGCAGGTTCCCTGCTGCCTTGCAGGGCTATGGAGATGAGAGCTGTGTATTGAGAGGGCATTGGATGGGCTGACTCTCAAGTTCCTGTTAACTCTGAGAGGCCATGATTCTAATTCTCCTGCTGTACTGCTCCAGCTCTCATAGCAAGAACTCTTTGTTGAACTAATCAATTGTATATTTGGAAATAATTTAGAATTGATGGAGAAGAAAGCAGGGGAAAAAAGGACCAGAGGCTCATGCTTGTTTCCTTGATGTTCAGAGAGAGCAATTGATTCTAAAGCCAGAACTCTCAGGGCATGAGACAGGGAGCCAGGAGGTCTGCATTCTAGGCACAGACCTGCTAGCCACCTAATTGGCTGGGTGACTTTCTGCAGGTCATCTACCCTCTCCCAATCTCGTTTGTTTGTTTGTTTTTAAAACACAATGCTGGGTTTGGACCAAGGACATTTTGGCTCTGAAAAATTTTAGAATTTTTCTTAATAACTCCTTCTTCATAACACGTCTTACATCTGCCTTTTCCTTGCCTCTGGTTGGCTTTCGCCTGTTTTTAATTCCTTCTGTTGCCAGGAAGCCTTGCCATGTGCTGCCCACCGTGTTTCTCTCCAGTCTTGTCCTTCTTTCCTGATCTTAAGCCCTTCTTTCCTCATTGGGTTCCTGTCAATCCCCACTTCATGGTTACCACTGTCTCGACTTCTGTAGGCTATGGTAGGGCTCTCTGTCTTTTGTTGCCTCATTAATCGCTTGGCTTCAATCTTTCATGTTAGTCCTAACATCTGCTGTTCCATGTGTCTCCTACTTTTCCAATAAATCACTAGCTACCTAGGAAAACAGCATGATGTAAAGGAAGAACACTTGAAATTAGAGACTTAATTTCCCCAAAGTAATAGAGCTGATGATGTGACTGGGCCTTAGTTTTCCAGTTTGTGAAATGGAGATAATAATACCTACCTCATGGAGTTACTGTGAGAATTAAAAGAGATAAAATATAAAAGGATTTGGATCACAGTGGTTGGTGGTGGTGTTGGTGGACAGTAGGGAGAAGGTGGTCAGCACAGGAAGAACTTGTCATATTCTGTACTTTCAGGAGTGAAGTCACAGAAACAGCTGGGATGGAGAGGTTAGTGATATTCTCAGTAATCACTTCCTTTACTCAGTGTCTGAAGATAATCCCACAGAGTGAGTTTAAATCTTGTTGTGGAAATTTAAGTCTTTTTTTCCTGTTTCTTTCTTTCTTAATAAAGATAGAAGAAAAATCATTTAAATCATTGGCCCCCTTTGGTCACAACACTTGGTTGGTCTCAGAGATTGTTATTAGATTACCTCTTGATTATCTCTCCTTGGGCATAATTAATTTCAATTTCCTTAACCACTCTCCTGGTGCCCATTTTCTAAAACTTTAAGTGGGTCTTTTGCTTTCTTCTGTCTCCCAGAGTAATATTCCTTCCAGGATGGGGAACAGTTGTTGGGTAACAGGTCAAATGTATTAACAGACAGGCCATATGGTTCACAGACACTTTGCTCTCAATAACTTGATAGGAATTCTGGTGGTTTGACTTTTTCTTTTTTAATTTTAACTATAAAAATGTAAGAACCACCTGCTGTTATTTTTTTGTATGTGATCCTGGTAAGTTATTTAGCTACACCACTCTCATGCAATTAGCACTGCTCTGCGAGAGACTTTCATGGCAAAGCTGGGTTACCTTATTTTCAGTTGTAATGTATGTGGAGTGTGTGTCCCATCCAGATTCCTTTCATAAATTGCAGCAGGTTTGCATAACATGCAATTAGGTCTTGGCATTTATATGGCTTCTGTCTTAGCTGGTTAGATGCTTTAATAGTAGTGGTCCATTTGACTGGTTGAGAATGGGTCACATAGTAATTTCTGTGGAGCAAACCAAATAGGGTAATGTAATAGAAAGTGATGTCAGGGTGGGGTGGGGCTGCTTTAGTTTAGGGTCACGGAAGCCCTCAAAGGAGGAGAAGTTGGAGTTGACATCTGGCAGGGGATGAAGAGACAGCCAAATGAAGATCTGTGGTGAGCCAAGTGAAGATCTGCAATGAGAGATTTCCAAGAAGGTGGAAGCGTTAAGAGCAAAGGCTCTGAGCCGAGGAATAAGTACGGTACTGAAGGAAGTCCAGTGGGCTACACTGTAGTAAGATGGAGGAGAATGCAGGGAGCTGAGGGTGGAGAGGGTCTAGTCTAAGTATAATAGGAGCCACTTGAGAATTTTAAGAGGGATGATATCATTTGATTTATAGTTCTAGAAAGCTCACTCTGACTGCTAAGTGAAGATTGGATTGTTAGGAGCAAGAATGGAGGCAGGGAGACCAGTCAGGAGACTGTAGCTGTTGTCTTGATGAGAAACGATGGTGGCTTGGACTGGGGTTATGTGGTGTAGATGGTGAGAAGTGATAGAATTTGGGATATATTTTGGATTTGGAATCTATGGGACATGATGAATGATCTTGGCCTGAGTACTAGGTGATTGGTGGTACAATTCTTACTCAGACATAGAGGGCTTGATGGTTCTTTTTTGTCCAGTCAGGTTTGAGACGGCTAATGGACATCCAAGTGGAAATGTCTAGCAGGCGATTGAGTATTTGAATCTGGAGCTTGGGTGAGATTTGAAGGCTGACATGTTCATTTGAATTACAGAGAGGAGGCTGAGGTCTGAGGACACACTGTCACTCAGAAGTCTGGAAAAGACATCAGCAAAGGTCACGGACAGAGTGGCCAGAGAGGTCTCAGAGGACCATGTGCTGAATAGGTGCCTGGAAAGGAAAGTGTCTCCAGAAGGAGTAACTGGTGACCTCATCATTCAGTTTCAAATGTTAGCACCCAGCACCCATATTAAAATGTAAATCCAAAAATTTATTCTGCAGCTGCAAATGTAATGACAACTAGAGCAAGCTGGGCCCATTGCCTGCCCACAGAAACCCTCAGCCACAGTGGGATCAGAAACAGGGAGACTCTTGTCTCCTGGGGGGTCTTTGCTGCAGCCTCGACCAGGATTTGTGAGATTCGCATTTCTTTACCAAAACAGCAGAGAGTGATGAGTTCATTGTTGTTATTTTTGCTTAAATGGCAGTTGTATGTACAGCTGGCACACTATGCCACAAGTCAGTTCTTGAAAATAAAAGCCTATGACCGCCTCAGTGCATGAAAAGACACATAAAAATGCTTACATTTTTAACTAATTTATGTTCTAATCCTGACAAGATAAGTCTCATAACAAATCATTTTCTAAATTTTTCTTTTCTCGAAGGCAGTTTCTGTTTGGGAATTAACTTCAGCTTATGGAAAATTGTTGTATTATGCGTTTGTCACTTGGTAAATGTGATATTATTGAAATGAAGAGTAGAGATTTCTTGCTTTCTACGTCTCTTAAAGTGAAAACAGGGCTTCCCTGGTGGCGCAGTGGTTGAGAGTCCGCCTGCCGATGAAGGGGACATGGGTTCGTGTCCCGGTCCGGGAAGATCCCACATGCTGCAGAACGGCTGGGCCTGTGAGCCATGGCTGCTGGGCCTGCGCGTCCGGAGCCTGTGCTCCACAATGGGAGAGGCCACAGCAGTGAGAGGCCCGCATACTGCAAAAAAAAAAAAAAAAAGTGAAAGCATAGCACACTCCAACAAACATTTTAAATTAAAGGGCGAAATTGGGGAGTCCTATTTTTTGTACCATATACTATAATTTAATAGGTCCTTTCCCCTGCTGTGTCAAGTGCATTTTCTCTAAAACCTAAAGCAGGATCATGCTGTACACAAGACGGTTTATTTTGGTGATTCTCATCAAGTTTGGAGAAATAATGGATTTGTTTTAAATTAAGCAAAGCTGCATTTTCTTTCCAGAAGGTTCAGCGGATGACAAATAGTTAGGCAAACTCTGTAAATGTTTATTCTAACCTTTTACACTACTGACATTTAGTTGAATTTTACAAATAGATAAAGCTGCTAAGAATATGGTGGGCTGATCATTGGCAATAGACTGCGGTGAGGAGTATAATCGTGGTTATTCAGCCAAATACTAGATTCACTGATTGAATGAGACTTGCTGGGAACAAAACATCAGGAAATAATCCCTTTCCAGAATTTTAACAGAATGAATGGTTCTGCTGCTTTGTATAAAAACAAAATTTGATCGTACCTGAAAATTCTCCATTTTTTTCTAAAACCAAGCTGGAAGTAGCTCGTTTACCTGGTTGGCACAATCTTGTTTTTTTAAAGACTAAAGCTTGAGAGCACAGCCCTAACGCGTAGCCTCACCTACGTGTGGCTTTACCATAGACAAAGAGGAGTGAAACGTTAAGCCGGTCTGACAGCTGTGTGCTTCCTTTTGTGTGAAGGTTATAGGATGTAACAAGCCTTGTCCTTGGATCCCCCATGAGCGGTTATCTTTTTGAGGTGTCAGACTGTCCTTGGGTGGTTCCCCGTGTCCAGAGCCACGTGTAGGAGGTTCAGGGTGGGAGGGAAGGAGGCTCTGGGCTCTCTCCTCTCCTCCCTTCTCTTCTCCTGCCCTCCTCTCTGCACTTGGGGAAAATGAAGGTGAAGGGGCCGGGGGAGGACCACCCCTTGCCTGGGCGGTAATCGGTGGGGAAGAGGTGCTGTGATGGGGGGTTCTCCCGGGGAAGAGGCTGTGTCTGTCTTCCCTACCCGCTTCCCCAGTATGCAGCACCCGGCACGGAAACGCCCAGTAACTGCTTGTTGAATGCTGAGTGGTGGAGTGTCAGGGCTCTGCACCTCAGGAGTCAGTAGCACCTCAGCAGAACCTCTTCCCTTCCCTCTGGCAGTTTCCTCCTCCAATCGCACACAGCCCAGTGTCGGGCCAAATCCCCAGAGCCCACACCTGGGGAGAGCACTTGATTTATATATTTATGAATATATTTATGTAGAGGCCCCCCTTTATCTCCAAAGCCTCCACCCAGTTAAGACACCACTTATGCATGTGAAGAAAACACTAGAGTAATCTAGGACACAGAGCAATAATATCTGGCTATTAAGAGCAGCTTCTTAAATCAGATCATGGCATCTTCCCATTGAATAAAATCCAAGTGCGTTACCTTGGCTAATTTCCTTTCCCATCTCCTCTTGTACACCCTCTAGTTCCTTGAGCACCCCAGGCCCCTTCCTGTCTGCTCTGCCCTTTGCCTGGAATGTTCTTCCACGGTTCTTCACATGCCTCAACCCTTCTGATCTTTTAAAGATCCACTTAACTGGTACTGCTTCACGGAGGTCTTCTTTGGCCTTCTCTCATCCCCTCTGTCCCTTTACAGTATACCTAGGCACGTTGCATTTTCCTGCATGTTTGCTTTCTTGCTCATTATAGCTGTCACACTTGATTGAATGCTCTCCAGGTAAGACTGTCTTCTGATTTGGTTAGCATCTAGTCTATGCCTGGCTCAGAAGAAACTTTCATTGACTAAATATTTGTTTAAATGTGTGAATGATGTGTCAACCTACATTTCCTCAGAAAAGGTGCTTCAAGTAGAAAAAAAAATGTTTTTCTTCTTTCTCCTTTCCGATTCTCAACATAGAGTACACACACACAAACAGTATATTCTCAACATACAGTACACACACACAAACATGTGGTTCATGTTAGAAAATTTCCCTAGTCTTGGGCTTCCCTGGTGGCGCAGTGGTTAAGAATTCGCCTGCCAATGCAGGGAACATGGGTTTGAGCCCTGGTCCGGGAAGATCCCACATGCTGCAGAGCAACTAAGCCCGTGTGCCACAACTACTGAGCCTGTGCTCTAGAGCCCGTCAGCCACAACTACTGAGCCCGAGTGCCACAACTACTGAAGCCCGCGTGCCTAGAGCCCGTTTTCTGCAACAAGAGAAGCCACCACAATGAGAAGCCTGCGCACTGCAACGAAGAGTAGTCCCCGCTCACCGCGCTTAGCCTGCGCACAGCAACGAAGACCCAATGCAGCCAAAAATAAAAATAAATAAATAAATTTATTTTAAAAAAAAAGAAAGAAAATTTCCCTAGTCTTGGTAAGGAACTGCCTTAAAGAGTGGGCTTGGTGACTTGGTGCCTACCGTCTGACTAGTGCTATTAGTGCCTTTTCTTCCTAAGTGTCTAATGTGCTTTGCCGTTTCCTTCTAGCAAGGAAAGCCATATGTGTTCGACAGAGTGCTGCCTCCCACCACGACCCAAGAACAGGTTTACAACGCGTGTGCAAAGCAAATTGTCAAAGGTAAGTGCTAACTCTTCACTTCCTCGGGGCGCTTCAGAGTAATGGAAGACAGTAAGTGGTATTCGCAGCCTAGGAATCAATACCCCTTGACCATAAGCAGAGGCCTGCTAATTGGAAACACTGAATTATAGCGAGTTCTGGCCCTGATTTGCTGTGATGTCAGGCAAGTTATTTAACGCCTCAATACCTCCTTTCCAAGGAGATTTCTTTATTTCTTTTGCCACCTTTTGGACAGAGTTATTCTGTCACCCAGAAGCTTAAAAGCAAGGTAAGCTATAGTCACGCTATTTCTGTAATGGTTCTAAAATATTGCTGAAGGTATAGTACCTCCTCAGGAGAAAAATATCTATTCTGAGACTCCAGCTGTGTATTTTTGGTTGATTTATTTTGTGCATCTGTCTCTTCAGAAAGAAGCTTTTTTTTTCTTTTTTAATTTTAAATTTTTTTATTGGGGTATAATTGATTTACAATGTTGTGTTAGTTTCAGGTGTACAGCAAAGTGACTCTGTTATACATATACCTACATCTACTCATTTTTAGCTTCTTTTCCCATATAGGCCATTACAGAGTACTGAGTAGAGTTCTCTGTGCTATACAGTTATCTATTTATATATAGTAGTAGGTATGTGTCAGTAGAAATGATCACTGAAAGTATAGCCTTCAGGAAGAAGCTTTAAATGTGGGAAATTCTTGGGCGTCAAGGAATTTTCTACAGCATCCTGAGATCACATTACGTTGCTGGTTGGTGAGTTGTTCTTGCTGGTCAGCATTCCTCAATTATACCTTCATCTAACCCACTTTCAAGCGTGCCACCCAGATCCTGACATTTGTTCTTCCACATAGGCAGCCTGAAGCCTGAATTTGTGTCTTAGGGATCCATCCTATTCTCTGGGACTGGCCTTGGTCCTGAAGGATCTGTGTCAAAATAACAGCAGGGAGACAAAGCAATTTACACGTTGCTCTACCTTGCCCTTTTAAATCAGGGACAGGATGGAGCTTGCCTTTGGGGAGCTCGCCATCTGGACAGAGCTGAGGGGCATCTCCTGCTACTTCGCTTTTCATCATTAAATCCTTGCCTTCAAATTTGAATACTTTTATAGGCAGTGCTAGATTCAAAGAGTGAAAAGTAAAAAAAAAAAAAAAAACCCGAACACCTTGTCATATTAGATCCACTTATTTTTAGAAGCTGAGCTGACTCACCTAACTACTTGAAATGCGTGAAAATCAGCCCTGGGTACATCTGTTAGATTCATTCTGACCCTGGACACCTGCGTGGGAGATGCCCATCAGTATGTAATGTTCCTTGCTGAGGTGTATGGTTATTCACATTCTTGTTGCAGACATCAATTAAATTAGACGGTCTTCACAGTAAGATTATTATAGAAAATTGAAGAGAAAAAAAAAAGCCTGAATATGAGCTTTTTTTGAATTAATAGTTTAGGCCTGTATCTGGTGGCAATTTTTGTCTTCTCTCTACTTCTACTCTTTTGCTTCTCTTTCTATCTAAACATATTTGCTCTTTCTTTCTGGAATATATAGTTCTAGTTTGCTTCTAGTCAGCCCTCCTTCCCCTCTATTATCAGACTCTTTCATATTTTTATTAAAGTAGGATTAATCACATATTAGCCAGAATTTCCTTCTTTTTCTCTCCTCCTTCATTATCAGATCTAAATAGCATTTACCACGTGCTATGCTAAGCGTTAGGGCCATTTAGACACATACCTGCCCTAAGTTGACATTGTAATTAGAGATGGATACGCTCTGTTTTTCAAAAATCCTGTGATGAACAAACAATAATAATAATCTTTGAGTCTTTATTTACTAGATAAGTTTGGGTCCTTTCAGTGCTTGGAATTCTCTATAATATATGAAATGTCAGAAATGGGCAATCCCTGGGGGGTTCCTGTGGACACCCTAACTATGGATAACTTGAGGCCCAAATATATAGTGAGCCACAAAGAAAACTATTTAGAATAAAATCGGGACTTCCCTGGTGGCGCAGTGATTGGGAATCTGCCTGCCAATGCAGGGGACACAGGTTCGATCCCTGGTCCGGGAGGATCGGATCCCACATGCCACGGAGCAACTGGGCCCATGTGTCACAACTGCTGAACCTGTGCTCTGGAGTCTGTGTGCCACAACTGCTGAGCCCGCGTGCCACAGCTACTGAAGCCCACATGCCTGGAGCCCATGCTCTGCAACGAGAGGCCACCGCAGTGAGAGGCCTGCGCGTCGCAGTGAGGAGTGGCTCCCTCACTCTGCAGCTAGAGAGAGCCCATGCGCAGCAATGAAGGCCCAATGCAGCCAATAATTAATTAGTTAATTAATTAAAATAATAATAATAGAATAAAATCAGGCTCTGACATGATATAGTAAACAGACATTTCTCGGGCACCATACATAAAACACGAACATACTAATTTTGTAGCAATAAAGAGTATCTTATCCTCCCTTGAAAGAAAATTATTAGGGGCATAATGAAGACCAAATTCAACTTTTTTTAATATCCACTGAGGCTAGTGTGAGGGGAAGTGGCTGTGTATTTCTGCATCAGCAAGATAAAATGTAGGTATATAAGAAAGAACTGCTTGGAATAGATTGCCAGGTACAGCTGAGGCATCTGTGGCCATGACAAGCCCTATTTACATCAAGAATGGAAGGTGGTGCAGTGGGGGTCTTTTTTTTCTAGAGGCCAAGCATTGAATCAAATGACTTCTAAAGGAAGTTTAAATCACAGTCTCTGTGATTCATGGTAATGTAGTGGACTGGTGAGCTTTCCTTTCAAGTCTATCTAAACCCTTAATGTTTTTGAGATCAGGAAGCCTCCTTTTAACTGGACAGCTTTATTCTCTCTCAGTCTTTTTATTCCCTTCAACTTCACTGAGTTAAAAAAAAATATTTCGAACATTTGATTGTAGAATCCTGGCATCTCCCACGCTCCCCTTTTTATCTGGTGTGTATTTCTCAAAACATCATCTGAAAGAGTCTGTAGAATCTCTTGCAATTCTTCTAGAAGAGGTTATAGGGTTTGTGAGTACCAACGTGGTAAATAGAAAGGTTCCTGTGGATGCCCTAGGAATTAAAAACCATGGTTACTGGACACTATTACTGAAATAAGAATAACTGCGTCCCAGCCTACAGAAGCCACCCCTGGCATTTGCCTTCCAAATTAACTGGATGTAGACCATCCAGTGCTAGAGAAGATGGTTTCTTGTTTTCCAGTTCTAATTTCTTTAAATTGCATTCATTTGGTTGTTTCTTTCATTCATATTTTTATGAAAGTATATTAGGTATTTGCCATGTAGTAAGTACTGCTAGGGACTGGAGTCACCAAGATACATAAGACTGTGAGAATCTTTGAGTATAGGGAAAGAGACAGATGCATGCCCAATTATCATACACGTGGGGATTATGTGCTTTAGGATGGGTGTGTGCAAAATGCTATGGGAGCACAGAAGAAAGTCACTACTGGTTTTGGTGGGTAGAGAGGAGGATTGGAGAATTAAGGCTTCTTGAAAAGGTTGGGTTCTGAGGAGCATAGAAAATGCAGGGTGGTACAAGCAGAAGGAATAGCAAAAGCAAAAGCATAAAGACCCAAATTATATGGGCAGCTTAGAATGGTACAGGGTGCATGGCTATGAGACCTAAAAAGTTAGACTGGACCAGAATTTGATAGAAATTGAAGGGCTTTATCTTATAGGTGATGTGGACCCATTGAAGAGTTACAAGCTTAGGATATTATCAGATCTATTTTATTATTCTATTATATATGACTCTTAAGAAGAATTATATTTATTTAGCTGCTGTTATCTGTCAGGCACCCTCTATGCATTTTACATAGGTTATTGCATTTTAAATCTTTATAATTTTATGAGGTGTGAGCCTTATTATTCCCTTTGTACTAAAGAGGAAATTGAGGTGAAGTAACTTGGCCAGGTCATTTAGGGAGTAGTGAAGCGAGGCTGGGCCTTGAACCTGAGTTCACCTGACTTAGTTGAATTTTACTATCCTGCCCCCACTTTTCTGGTGGGCCCATAATGAGCATTTGATAATTATTTTATGAGTTGTTCCTTTTCCATCAGGCCATATGGACCACATTGCAAAATGACAGGGGTAGGAATGGCGGTGGGGAAGGGGAGAGAGGAGAGAACGGAGACTGGGTTCCAGAGCTGAAGGGTGGTGCTGGCTGTCTGCCGATAGTGAGATATACTTCCATTCTGAAGACGCTGCACGCCCTCACCTGGGCACAGTGGCTGTCCTCGACTGGTGGGGCCAGTATCCTGGTTGGCCTCTGGCATTCGGCAGAACAGTCTCTGCGTTCTCTGGGCACTGTCTGCCTGAGTAGTGTGGTTGGCTGGCAAGAGCCTTAGGATTCCAAGCCAGGGATGAGTTGCAGCCACTATTGCCAGGGGCTCTGGTGCCACGACCAGGCCACTGTTTCACCTGGAGGGTCGATAGGAGGCCCCAGCAGCCTCCTTAGGCACCCTGGTGTGTAGGTATGATTATGTCTTCCCCAGATTCTTACCTGATAATGGAACTAACTCTTCTGCTTCAGCAAGACCTAGACTCAGAACTAATAAAACCTAGGATGGAAAGCTTGGCTCTGAAGGCTGCACTGGGAAGCAGCAAGTATTTTCAAGGACCCCGTTCCACTCCTCCCTCCCAGGGCTCTTCCCACCCGCTGTGGACTCTCTCTTTTGGGTTTGCTTGGCCGCTGGATGGATGTGTGCTGTGCTCGTGGGGCGCCACTGGCTGTGTGGTGTGAGCTGAGGTCACATCACGCCAGACCCCATCACAAAGAAGGGTTCTGTCCAGCTGGGCTGGTTCCTGGCTCTGTGGCTGGTGTATAGAAACAGTCATTCTGTTATGGTGGAGACTCTGAAACAAATGCTCTCCTCGGCCCCAGGACCTGTCCCTCAGCGTGATGAAAGTGCCTTTCTGTGGGCTGTTTCTGTGAGAGGCAGGTGGGTTGGTTGTGTGGCTCAGTGGCACCGAGCACAGGCCTGTTCCCTCATCTCTCTGTTTGGCGGGTGTCCATCTCCCCGCATCTCAGTGGTCCAGCCCCAGATGCACTTCTGTGCTGCGCCCCCCTCCTGGCCTCTCCTCTCCTCTCATAAGCAAATACAGACTCAACACAAACAAACTCCCCCAGACCTGGAGTTTGGAAGAAAGTAGAGAACACCGGGTTTGAAGAGTTTTCTGTTTTCTTTTAAAATTACCTTCTGATTCAGAATCCAGTTGATAGAGGGCGGCATCAGCCCTGTTCAACCTTGAGCACCAGAGGTAGGTTCTCCAACAACAAATTAATTGTAACATGATTCTGAACACTTTGCAGGCCACACGGGGGAGGGGGAAGGGTAAGCTGGGACGAAGTGAGAGAGTGGCATGGACATATATACACTACCAAATGTAAAACAGATAGCTAGTGGGAAGCAGCCGCATAGCACAGGGAGATCAGCTCCGTGCTTTGGGACCACCTAGAGGGGTGGGATAGGGAGAGCGAGAGGGAGGGAGGTGCAAGAGGGAGGGGATATGGGGATATATGTGTACGTATAGCTGATTCACTTTGTTATACAGCAGAAACTAGCACAGCATTGTAAAGCAATTATACTCCAATAAAGATGTTTAAAAAAAAAAAAAGGCCACACGAAGTTTGTCCTAATGGTCTTCTCTTATGTGTTCTCTTTTTCTTAAAAAAAAAAGAAACTAAGAAATTGCCTGCAGTGTTGAAATAGCAGCAGCAAAGAATCAGGGATTCTCCAAGTAAGAGTCTCATGTGCCTCTCAGCTCTCTAACCCAAACAAGCGATGCTGTCCATGAGCTCTTGTTTGCATATATGTGCCCCAGTGCTTAACCTGAGGGAGTTTGGTGAGCAGTGACTCACTAGGAGTTAGGAGGATTGTGCATTCTCTTAGTGAGGGTGGATTTAGAGGGGTGGACTGAGCCTGGGGGTTGTCTACGGGGCAGAATTCAGATGCCTTGGTCCCATTGCTTCCTGGCGGAGGAAGAAGCAAGTGCTGGGTTTCCTCTCGTCTGCAGAGCTGGGTTCTGAGCTGAGGTTTCTTCAGGGTGGGGCAGTTGTTCAGGGCCGCCTCTGTGTGCAGGTGAATGAGTAGGGTGGCCAGCGACTGCGATGAGGAACCGAGGGAGCTGGACCCCTGGCCTTGGCTGCTTTCTTCCTGTCCCAGCACCTGAGGTAAGGGGTCGGTCCCAGGCTACTTCCTCCACAGGGACTTAAGATAAGAAAGAAAGCCCTTTCAGTGTGGGGGGAGAGGTTTAGTCTCTAATAAAAAGGAGCTTTAGCGCCGGGATTGTGGCTGGCATTCTCATTGTCTGGAGTTGTTTGTGCCGTGGATATGTAGAATTTTAAAACAACAACCAAGGGTGGAGACCACTTTCTTTGGGTCCCTGAAAGCCTGTCACATTTGTGGTTGTGTAGAAGCTCTCCACTCCGGCCACCATTTTCAGACTGTAGAAATCCTTTCTCTGGGCAAGTTGGCATTTTTGAGAAAACTGAAGCTTGAACCTCCAACCCTTACCCTGTAGTCTTCAAGTTTTTGCTTCCCCCGTTACCAGGGAAACCATTACCAGAAGTTGGATATACGTGCGAACATTTTCTCTCTCTCAATATAGCTTGACACAAACTCTTGAGGACTGCCAGGATTAAAAAAAAAAATCCTGCCACTTAGTTTTTCTTTTTTTAGCTACCCGAGGAAAAATCCTGCTTTCTTTTCTGATCCCAGTTCACACTCCAAAACCTCAGACCAGTACAATGTGTATTAAAATTTTTTTAAAAGACCCAACAAAACAACAGAAACTAACCAGTGTCATAAAATTGAGAGAGACCAAAAAAGCAAACAAACCAACCTAATCAGGGCCTGAAATAGATGGAGCTGATTGCCTGGCTTGATTTTTCTGTAAATGGCCTTGGAGAGAACACCCCCTTATGGGGCTCCTGTCCCCACCCCTCTGTGCTTTTAGGAATGAGGACTTCCTCCCTTTATATAGAGATGGTGGGTCAGGGAATATTAATTATGCATCATTCCGCTTTCAGTGATGTTTATGTGGATGAAGTAGGATCGAGGGAAATGAGCACTAAATATATTTTAATCACCTTTGCTGCTTTGAAAGAATTCCCACAGATAAACGTCAGCTCATAGCAGCGTCAGTCCATCTGTCCACACGCCTCCCCTCATCCCTGGGTGAGAGAGAGGGAAGCGGCCTGCAGCGTGTGGCACAGTCTGATTCTTGTGTAACTAAAAGAAATTCCCGATGCTCTTGGGCCAGGGTCATCTTGCTAGCACAGTCACTGAAAAAACAGAGGCCCGAAATTCTAGTCAGGGCCCAGTTGGTTTCTGGGCTGATCGGATTGTCACCATGTGTCTCAGTTTACAGAGTAGGACCCTGTTGCCCCAGCTGTGGAGTAGCTCTGCTCTGAAGGGGCTTAGCGCGGCCTTCTCAAGAAACCTCCCCAAGGAGCCCGACTGGGCCAGGGTTTAAACCGACCCAAATCAGATCTTCAGGAGAGAAATCCTATTCTACACCTCACTCCAGAGACTCAGGGCACGATAATGTTTTGGGTTTTTTTTTCCCACCTCAACTGATCTCAAGAGATCAACGTGGAGAAGAAAACTCAAATACCTTTCTACTAAAAAGAAAGTATACTGCTCGATACCTGTTTCGATTTTGATATTACCAGGAGAAAGTGTGTCTGCCTCCTTCTTCATTAATATATTCTGTAGCCATGTGAGTCCATTTCTTTTTATTTTGTGGAGTAGTGGAGGCCCTCATTCCTGCTTTTATCTCACAATTCTACTTAAAGTGCAAATGGAGTTGAAATACATAATTTGTGTGAAAAATGAGATGGACCATTTGGAAAATGTAATTCTAAAACAGGCAACCAGCACTAGCATGCAATCAAAGTAATGAGTTAATTTTAATTTTTTTTCTTGCTCACAGATGTCCTTGAGGGTTATAATGGGACAATTTTTGCGTATGGACAGACATCATCAGGAAAAACGCACACCATGGAGGTAAGGTTGCAGCGTGCTGTTATGTCGTCTCTGAGATGACTGAACGGAACTGGTGCTTTCAGCAAAATGCGAGTTGCATGCGGCTTTTTGACTGGGCAGTAGATGGTTAAGGGATGGTTATGTTTGTGTCACAATTTTTTATGTCTTTGAGAGTTTTAAAAATATTGTTGAGTAATAAAATCTCAGTAGTTCAGTATTTTAAAAAATCCTTTGTTGATAGCTCTGTCAAAATAGGAATAATAAACTCTATTTAAAATAATCATCGATAAGCTAAACAGTGGTGTGAGTATCCCTGTGGACTGCTGCCCCAATCTTACTGAGAAAGTCTGCTGTGAAAACCATTTAGTCTAAGAAGGGCCTCTGGGGAGGCGAGTCTCTTCTGAATAAATAAAAAATGGTAGGTCAGAGGTTGAGAGAAGTTGGCTTGTGGACCAAATGTAGCCCACAGACATATTTTTGTTTGATCTGCACAGTGTTTTTTGGGGGGTTTTTGTTTGTTTGTTTGTTTTTAATTGCAGGCAGTATTTAAAATGGGATGGTTTCAAACAATTCTAAGTGTCCAACTTTGGTTGAAAATGCTGAAGATCTAGCAACTCTGGGTGAAATTTCACCATAATATCAAGTGTAAGCTTCACTGGAGCAGTGCTATTCATTGTCTTGTTCACCTTTATACTCACGTTGCTATTGTGTGGGACCGTGGTGGTCACCTAGGAAGGCTTCGATCAAGTATTTGTGAAAATGATAGCCTCATGGTGGCCCTGGCTGACCCACGTTTGTGGGGCTGGGCCCTCCAGTGTACCCTAGTCCCCTCCACACACATTGTGAGCAAGTGTTCAGCATCCTTCCTCGCAGACTTACACACCTGGCTTCTCTGTGCACTTGGGGGTGTGACACCAGCTCTAACTCTTAGCCCCGGAGCTCTGTGGCTCCAGGCTGTCTTCCAGACAAGGCGCGCCTGCAGACAAAATTGGTCCCCTTTCCATCTTCTTTTCCTGTTTTTTGCCATGGATCGGACTCCTATATGGCCTTTGGGGCTGGATAATTCTTCTGAAGGCTGGGCCCACCTGACAGGTGAGGAGAGGTGAAGAGCAGTTATTATAAGAAACGACACAGAGGAAGTTTGGGGAATTCAGCTTACAAGCAGCAGGGTAAGATGAATCCTTAATCCTTCAAGCTTATGTTTTTCATTTACTATCCCCTCTTGGGAATGTCACTGAGACGCTGCTGCAGAATTGGTTTCGCTTATGAATCATTGCTATTGAAGAAGAGATTTCAAAGGCTCGAGGCTAAAATCCTCAGGGCTCTGATGTTCTGCTCACACCGATTTCAAGTGTGGGGTGTGCCTCTGGGGATCTCATTCCTGTTGTGTTGACTCGCTTCCCCCCACCCCCACCATTTTGCTGGAGACAGAGTGGTTCAGAGATTGTACGGATTAAAAGAAGAACGAGGTTTATTTGCCACCTTTTCTAGACGGAGCAGGACTGTTTCCTGACACCTGAGCCTTTCCGTCTCTCTTCTCTGCATCTCACATCCTACTGCAGTACTCCTTGGAAATGGAGGTACAGGCCCGGCCGTCCCCACTCTCCGGCTCTGGCCCCTCGCCTGCCTCTCCTCCTGGGCCCCCGACCCTTAACCTTCTAGAAAAGCCGCAGTGATATACATTTCCTAAGTTCCACCCACTTCAGTAACCATGGACAGAACCTTCTTCATGGGTCATAAGGCATGGGACAGAGAGAGAGAGAGAGAGAGGGAGAGGGAGAGAGAGAGAGAGAGAGCGAGAGAGAGCGAGAGAGAGATTAAGAGATGGCTTCTCATGAGGGAATCATTCCTTAGTTCTTTGGAAAATTACCAAACAATATACAATACAAAAAATGCAATATTTAAAATCCCCCCACATCTTACAAAACTGCCTCTACAAGTGACCTTTTAAGCTTTGGGATTAATTCGTCTTTGGGAAATACAAAGTGTTTGCTAAATGTCAGAAATTTAAATTGTAAACTATCAAAGGAGAGACCTGTCCCCAGAGTAAAACCTTAGTTTGTGTTTTGTGTGTATGGCAGGGATAGGTGGGTGTGAAGAGATGGCAAAGAGGTATGCCAGCTCTTTCACACTAAAATTGGAGGTGTCTTATTAAATGAGGGCATCACCAGCCCTCTGTGACTCACGGTGTCAGCCACGCAACTCCTGGAGCAGTGCTGTGGGTCCAGAGGGAACCACGGGACCTAAAGGGAATGGGATTCTGTGCGGGCCACTCTAACAGTTGCCTAAATTCTGTCTCCTTTCCATCCTTGTCAGTTTTAAATGGTTGCTAGTAATGAGCTGCTTTTCTTTATCGTGACTTTGAAGGATCACATGCTTAGGCCCACAGGAGGAAGGAGAGGGGTGGTTGTGGGTCCTTTCCAGCACCTTCTCACCCCCTACACACACTTCATCTGGCTCTTTCTGTTGGGTGATTTTAGGTTGGAGAAAAGGTAGGGGATATTTTAGAGGAAAACAGAGGAAAGGAGGAACCCCAAGCTGAAATCCAGAGACTGTAGGAGACCAGGAAACCCAAGATCCTGGAATGCAATTAAATTAAAAAAACCCCCGCAGGGCTCTCACCATCTGAAAGGAGGATTTTCTGTATTCGGCATTACACATTGTGATCCTTTAAAGGCTTTTGCAAGGGGCTGTTAACTCCCTGAATGGACGGCGCTGTCACATTTAAAAGCTGTTTTTCATTTTAATCCCCTCCGTTTTGGGTCTGACATCTAATGGTGATTCCATACCTTCTCCTGAGGGGAACAAACAGATGAGCCGACATAAAATTGGAAACATTAGCTTCTGAAAATGGTGCGTTTCAGGCGGATTTTCACTGCAAAGAGGAAATACTTGGCAGTGTTGGTGCTAAGCTCCATAGGACCCTTGGTGCACTGGGCCCTGGCTGGGCTCTGGTGGGCAGCGCTCAGGGGAGGGTTGGAAGAGAGGTCCCTGGGTGCCGGCTGCCCGGGGAAGAGAGGGCTGGGCCTTTGTTCAGCGCGGGAGGCTGGGAAGGGCTTCTCTCGGCCCCGTGCCTCACTTTGTGGCCCTCTTCTGCACACGGATTTAGATGGATGGAGACACGCAGTGTTTTTCCTTCTGCCCAAAGGGACACCTGGAGGCCCTGGAAGAGTGCAGGCTGCCATGCTGCGAGGAGTTGCCAAGTGATTTTTAACGAGCCTGTCTGAGTGCATTGGTGCTCTTGCGCTGACAGGCCCCCTGCTCTCCCATCTTAAGTGTTTCAGGAAACTCTGTCCTGCTTGGGAGGCTGAGGCGGCCACTGGGGCTGGAACAAAGGGAGTCTTGTTCCATGGCCAGTGGCCTGGGTCTGCTTTCTGCTTTCACATGTGCTCCGAGAAGGCCACCTTCAGAAGTGGGAAAAGTTGGGTTTTTTTGTTGTTGTTGTTGTTTTGCAGTACGTGGGCCTCTCACTGTTGTGGCCTCTTCCGTTGCGGAGCACAGGCTCCGGACGCGCAGGCTCAGCGGCCATGGCTCACGGGCCCAGCCGCTCCGCGGCATGTGGGATCTTCCCAGACCGGGACACGAACCCGCGTCCCCTGCATCGGCAGGCAGACTCTCAACCACTGCGCCACCAGGGAAGCCTGGGGAAAGTTTTTGAAGAGGATTATACAGGATGCAGGCATTAAAATGTCTCTTCTTTTTGCTTTATGGGAGAAACAAGATGATGGAGTTGGACATTCCACTTGAGTCCATCCCTGATCCTCCAGCCGACTAAACCTGTCGTTGTTCTCTCAGTTCCTACCTTTGTTCTGTTACTCCCATCTCCTCTCCTCTGCCCACATCCTCTTTGTCCATCCTTAATCTTACTCATCCCTCAGGATTTGGTGTCTCTCAAGGAAGCCATCCGTATCACCCCAGCTGGAAGGGACTTTTCTGTTCTCTGAGTTTCTATAGCTCTTTGCCTCCTGACCACCTTTTATTGCCTGAGGTGACTGTTTATTGTATGTGTACATGTGCATTTCATTTGCAAAGCAGTCAACATAGATGCAGTGAAGACCTTTCTGGAATACCTCTCTGTCCCGTACACACACCACACACATCCGTCCTCACCACACACAAACCCCACACCCCTCCACGCCACACACCCACCACACATCGACAGCCCTGCACACACATCCACATGCCACTCACACCCACACACTGCACACACCACGTATACTGCAGATACACACACTACATGAACACACAGCCACAGCACACCCAAACTACATATATCACCACCACAGAAATCAGCACTACACACACCTACATGACACACATCCACACCACACACCACACATACACACACTACACACCATGTACATTAACACCACACACACACACCACACATACACACACTACACACCATGTACATTAACACCACACACACACACACACACACACACACACACACAGATTGTTTTGGCAGCCTTGGTTTACTGAGCATAAAGGCCCTCACCACTCTTGGGTTTATGAGCTAGAGCAAGCATCCCAGCCCCTAAACCTGTGGTAGACTTGGACGTCACTCTGTCACTGAGGGGATGGGGGTATTATTAGGTGTTCTCCAAATGAACGTGTGCTCCTTCTCACGTGATTTTCAGGTTGGGTCTTCAGGGCAGCAAAACAGGAAGTGTCCAGATTCATCCTGGCTCTGCCTTGATTCTTACCCTGCCAAAGGCAAACAAGGGATGTCAATACTTGTGTACACCCAGAATCAATTGGAAGATAAATCCGTTGAAAGGGAAAGCATCTAGGGAAACAGATTTGAGTCAATTATAAATGATTTTTAGATTATTGATCATTCTTCTTTGGCTGTGGGCCACTGAAGAGAAGCTAAAGGATTATGATGAATTATTAAAGAGCTCTGGGTGGCAGTGTAGAGGGCACACTTTGGACCCTCTTGAGTCAGATTGGCCCAGTGGTGTCGCATTTGACTGTGTTTTCACTGTAGGTACCATTTCTGCCAGCAAATTCCATAGTCCAGAGCAGGTGGGGTCCAATATTTGATTTGTTACTTTTTTTTTTTTTTTTTTTTTTTTTTGCGCTACGCGGGCCTCTCAGTGTTGTGGCCTCTCCCGTTGCGGAGCACAGGCTCCGGACGCGCAGGCTTAGTGGACATGGCTCACGGGCCCAGCCGTTCCGCGGCATGTGGGATCTTCCCGGACCGGGGCACGAACCCGTGTCCCCTGCATCGGCAGGCGGACTCTCAACCACTGCGCCACCAGGGAAGCCCCATTAGATATATATATTAATGGTTTGGGGTGGAAACATGTTTTCAGACTCTTCAAGTCAAGTAAACCCCAGCAGCTTCTTGCGAGAATGTATCATGAGCTGAATAATAACATTTATTGTCACTAAGCGCATTATATATACTGTGTAATTTAAATTCTACAGTAATTCTATGCAGTAGATACTATACCAAGTATCATAAGCAGTGGGAGGAAATACATATGCACTGGCCACCCTGCCTTTAGGGATTGTACAGTTAAACTAAAAAACAACAGAAACACATCAAATGATTTAGGGTCCTTAGCAGATGAGGCATTCCAGAAGAGTACCTGTTTTCTGAGTAAGAGCCAGAGGCCAGATGTGTCTGAATTCGGCTTTTCTCTTGCTTTGAACAGAGTGGAAGGTCGGGAATCAGGTGCGTGAAGGAGGACTCATAATGGAAAGTGCTTTGTGGCCTGTAGTCAGTGCCAGGGTTCATGCAACTTCTTGCTTTTGGTAACTCAAATGTTGGCTCAGAAGTCATCTTGTTAGAGAAGCACCAGGCAGTGAACCTCTGAAAGAAAAAGAGGACTTGATTGAGGAAAACAAAGCAGATCTTGCAGGTATTGGGCAGATTTTGAACAAAGATGTATGAGTCAAAGTTGTAAAGGCTGTTGAGCATCCCTGGAAAACTAAAGAGCAGACTGGCTTTGCTTCCAGTTCCATTTCTTCCTAGAGTTTTAGAACTTCTGAAAGGCATGTGTGATTCTCTGGGGAGACAGTTGCTGGCAATCACTTTAGACGTGTGTTTGTATGCCAACGGGTTGTTTAACCTGTGATGGAACTTCTAAGTGTTCCTTTGGTGTGGGCATGAAGAAGGGTCTCTGAGAGTTGTGCACCGAGGTCCTTGCTAAGCCTGTTGCTTGAAACACTTCTAGAACTCTTCTTTAGGAATTGCTTTCAGATCCTATGCTGTCTCTTTTTGAAGCTCTTCAGAGGTGGCAAATTCTGGATCTTGAAAATGGATTTAGTGATAGTCCAAATAACAGAAACATTCACCTATCCATCCACACCTTAGGTAAAATGAATAGAAATGGAAAAAGGCAGGGAAAGAATAAGAGAATATTTTATAAGCAGATTTATGTATTAGAAACAGTCAAAAATTATTTGGAACAGTTTGGGCTGGAAATTACAGATTTTAAAAAGAAATTGATAAAATGGATTTTCTTGATTGGTGTGTAAAGTGCTACTGAAGGTATTTCCAGAATAAGTTTCTTAGAAATTTTTGAGCAATGATGATGTGAATGAAACTGTATTTATCAGCTCTCAAGGTGATTTCATTAAGGCAGATTAACTTGGATTTGTAGGTTTTGGTCAGTTTGTAAAATTTCCAAAACAAAGCCCACATTTAGTATGTTACAGTCACACATGTAACCTCATTCTTTCTCCCTTTCTCTCCTTCCTACCCTCCTTCCTACCCACACACTCGCCCACATACACACTGATCTGCTGCCCGCAGTGACAGCACGAGGGGATATTGGGGGACTTCAAGGCCAGCAGGACATGCTCTCCCCTGCCTGGTTGAGTTACACTAACTGTTGGTCTGTTGGCAGGTCGGGTAGATCTCCTAGGGAGCAGGCAGTCCTGCGTGGTGCTCCCTGTTCCACGGAGTCCTGTTTAAGAAGCCCAGGTTCGGTCCCTTCTCTCTCTCTCACGTGTCGCCCAGCACTCTTTAGCTCCCTGTGTTTGTCTTTTTCACTCACTAGGGGAAGCTACATGACCCTCAACTCATGGGCATCATCCCAAGGATCGCACACGACATCTTTGACCATATCTATTCCATGGACGAAAACCTGGAGTTCCACATCAAGGTAAGTGCTATTATTGAGTCCCAAGAGAAGAAACTGAGCCCCAAATCATGTTTCTTTGCTTTTCTCTTTTATGTATACATAGAAGATTTTATCTAATTTAAATGACATTCCTGTGATCAGCAGAACCATATTTATTAGTTAATGACTCAGGCTAACACTGAGGAAATACTGAGATAAGTAAAAGCCCTTTTTAGTATGGAATCATCTTGGTAGTTGTCTGAATTCTACCCTTTACCCTGTGGATTTCTGTAGGTCTGACTGGCCTGTGTCCATGATTGGGTGAGGACAGCATTTCCCAAAGTGTGTTCCATGGAATACAATCCCCCATGTTATTACTCAGTGGGCTACAATGGAAAAGGCGTATGTGGTCAAATTAGCTGGGAAAATGCTTTGTTGAACAATGTTAAACTTAGCCCAAGCTTAAATATGCTAACGTGGAATGCAGTTCTGCAAAGTGGACATGTACTATATTACATTTCCTATCTTATTTGACTGTGGACATACTTTACCCTTCTTGGAGGATGACAGACTAGTATTTTGAGGAGCGCATTCTGAGAAATGTTAGGAAAGGGAATTCTTTTCCTCCTTGTTTTTGTTTTTCAAACCTATGTTCTGACTTAAATTTGAATTGAAAGAGATTTCTACTCAACTATAGCTGTGAATTCATAACATTTGGTAGAAGGGGTATATTCATTGGAACGCCTTTGTTTGCAAGTGACTGAAAGCTACTTGTTTAAGCAAATAGAGGAAGTTGTTATAAGATACAGAATCTGACAGCAGGCATGGGGGCGGGGAGTTGTGGAGAAGTAAGAAATCCAGGCTCCGCTTTTCCTATTTTTTTTTAACTTAAAAAAAATTGCGATATAGTTCACATACCATAAATTTAACCTTTTTAAAGTGTACAGTTTGATGGTTTTTAGTATATTTTCAAAATTGTACAACCATGATCACTATTTACTTCCAGAACATTTTCATTACCCCCAAAAGAAACTCCATCTCCATTACAGTCCCCACGTTTCTTAATTTCTTTAATCCCCACCCTCTTGCTTAATTTCTTTCCCTTGTTCCAGACCATCTTTCTCTTTTCTGTGTATGGGAAAGAGGGTGCATGGCAGCTTCTGCTCCACATTCCCTTATTTCCAATTCCTCATTCCCCTGGGGAGGGGCCCATTGGCCCAGCCTCCAGTAGGTACCCCCCGCCCCCAGCTCCGATGAGCTGTGTCCAGGATGCACGTGGCTGGTAGGGTCCCCGCCACAGGGACTGGGGACGGGGTTCACAAGGAGGTGGAGGAGAAAGGGGCAGTTAGCAGACTTGGAGGTGAGCAGATCAACCAAGAGGCTGATCATCCTTGAAGGCTGGGACCCAAGTGCCTAGGCCCATCATTTTAGAGGTGAGAAACTAACGTTCAAAGATATAGAGCCAGATGGCCAGAGTGACATGTCCTCGGCAGAGTTGAGATTTATTGATTTAGTTAATTAATTTAATTAATTAATTTTTGGCTGCGTTGGGTCTCCGTTGCTGTGCGCGGGCTTTCTCTAGTTGTGGTGAGCGGGGCTACTCTTTGTCGCAGTGCGCGGGCTTCTCACTGCGGTGGCTTCTCTTGTTGCAGAGCACGGGCTCTAAGCGCACGGGCTTCAGTAGTTGTGGCTCGCGGGCTCTAGAGCGCAGGCTCAGTAGTTGTGGCATGTGGGCTGTGTTGCTCTGTGGCATGTGGGATCTTCCCGGACCAGGGCTTGAACCCGTGTCCCCTGCATTGGCAGGTGGATTCTTAACCACTGCGCCACCAGGGAAGCCCCAGAGTTGAGATTTAGATTCTTGATCTGACCAACCCCACGTGCAGTACCTGTTCCATTATATTAAATTTCCACCTTTACTTATTTCTGCTGTGTACCTTCCCCAAATTATATTTAAACAGGTCAGAAACTGTTTGCCCAATTATAAAGTACATCCAGCAAATCTTTTTCTTTACAGCTCCTTTTGTTGGCTGAAGCCAGCTTCTCCTCCTTGCTAGAGTTTTTTATATCTGAGGATACAGACACTTGTTGCTTTGATGGGATCAAGATTTAGGAGCTTAGTGCATCTTTAAGGCTGTTTGCATAGAAATACCTTAAACCACTATAGGGCTCTTATGGGATAATCCTGGAGTAAGATGTTAAACCAATTATTGCCCTCAAAATAAGGTCTCATATTAGAATCTTATTAAGATAAAAATAGCCCCAGCATGAAGGGGAAGGAGAGGAGGAACAATACTCACGTCTAGGGTTGAATTTTACAGTCCAGTTTCCTGTCCTGCATTTGTAGTTAGGCTGTCTTATTTCACAAATAATAATTGTAAATGAGCAAGTTAGTTATTGACTGCTTCTTATTTTGAACTGAGTAGTGACAGGCTTAATCAAGAAAAAGAGGCTTGATTAAGGCAATATTGAAAATCTGTTCCTTAAAGTGAGTCTCACAGAGGCTTTATTTATTTATACATCTTTATTGGAGTATAATTGATTTACAGTGTTGTGTTAGTTTCTGCTGTATAACAAAGTGAATCAGCTATATGCATACATATATCCCCATATCCCCTCCCTCTTGAGCCTCCCTCCCACCCTCCATATCCCACCCCTCTAGGAGGTCACAAAGCACCAAGCTAATCTCCCTGTGCTATGCAGCTGCTTCCCACTAGCTATCTGTTTTACATTTGGTAGTGTACATATGTCAGTGCTACTCTCTCACTTCGTCCCAGCTTACCCTTTCCCCCACCCTTCCCCCTGCACCCCCCCCCACCCCCCTGCCGTGTTCTCAAGTCCATTCTCTATGTCTGCGTCTTTATTCCTGTCCTGCCCCTAGGTTCTTCATAACCATTTTTTTTAAGATTCCATATATATGTGTTAGCATACAGTATTTGTTTTTCTCTTTCTGACTTACTTCTCTCTGTATGACAGTCTCTGGGTCCATCCACCTCACTACAAATAACTCAATTTCATTTCTTTTTATGGCTGAGTAATATTCCGTTGTATATACGTGCCACATCTTCTTTATCCATTCATCTGTCGATGGACACTTAGGTTGCTTCCATGTCCTGGCTATTGTAAATAATGCTGCAATGAACACTGTGGTACATGACTCTTTGAATTATGGTTTTCTCAGGGTGTATGCCCAGTAGTGGGATTGCTGGGTTATATGGTGGCTCTATTTGTAGTTTTTTAAGGAGCCTCCATACTGTTCTCCATAGTGGCTGTATCAATTTACATTCCCACCAACAGTGCAAAAGGGTTCCCTTTTCTTCACACCCTCTCCAGCATGTATTGTTTGTAGATTTTTTGATGATGGCCATTCTGGCCGGTCTCACCGAGGCTTTAAATATTATTTCTGAACATGCTTTCTCCTAGTGCCAAACAATGCTTATTTATTTTTCTTCCATTTAGTTTTACAAAGTACTTGAGGTGATAAAAATAACAAAATTCAACCCCCCACCCCAAAGCAACCACTATCTGCTATGGTAAAAAGAAACTAATAAATCAGAATTCTCTTTCTATTTATATTAAATGGACAAGATTCTAATTGCCAGATTTCCTAATATCTAGTTCACAACCGGTCTTTGGATGTCATTAATTTTCTCTGTAACCTATGGAAATAAGGGCACAAGCTTAAGATCTCAAAGATAACAGGAAAGTCTTAATGAAGACCAGACAATTCTGAAATACATAGAATGGGTTGGAACCAGGGTTGAGTGGGCTGCAGAAGGGCTGGGTTAGAAATGTCTAAGGTTAGAGGCCAAGCAGACCCTAGGATTCCAGCCACAGGGAGAGGTTTCCAGAGCAGTAGGTCTTGCAAAGGTCAGGTAGTTGTATCTGTGACAGAGAGGGTCAGTGACAGGGCTGTTTGACAGACATTCAAGGATGCAGAGGTTGTTAGGGAGAGGATGCTCAGCTACAGATTCCAGGGTTTGAAGCCAGGACCCCAGATCTCAGAGAAACGAGGTACCAGGATGTTCCAGGCTGAGACACGGACAAAAGATAATGAAACAGGGCTGAGCAGGGTTGGGACTAGTGCTGGGTTAGGGAGTGTTCACCTTCCCCTGCCTCGAGGCAGGACTGGTCCAGAGCTGGGATGTAGGGGTGAGATTTCACAGGTAGAGTTACATCCCAACTTTAAAACTACTTTTCAACTTTTAAAACACCTTTTTGGCTCAATCCTCTGTTTACATTTCAAAAAAAAAAAAAAACAGCCCATGAACTTGAGGGAGAGGACAGTTGATCTGGTCTGCAGAAGGCAAGTGTAGACAGTACAGAATCCTAGAGGGAATTTTTGATATCATCACGTCGAATGGCTTCATTTGACAGATGGGAATGTTGAGGTCTAGGGTCTTGGTTACTTGTGAATTAAATCTCCAAGATCACGTATCCAGTTAAAGTTGTTCTCAGATATCAGGCTGAGATAAGATAAGAATCACCTGGGGAGTTTAGAAGCGGATTCCTAAATCCTATTCTTGGAGATTCTGATTCAGGAGGATTGCAGTAGGGTTCAGGGCAATTTAAACAGACGCTATGGGAGATGCTGATATAGGCAGTGCTGGGACTGAAGTTTGAGAATAACTAATTGGAAGGCGTCCTTTCCCTCTCACAGTCTAGTTGTGTTTCATTAAATTGCGTTTTGTTCAAATCCTTCCTGGACTCCCCAAAGCTGGCCACTATCACCAGCTCTCTCCCTGTTACTGTTCTGTAGTTCCAAGCAAACTGCCCTTATCCCCCTCCCCACCTTCTTCATGTGAATGTTTGGAACATGCTCCCTCCCTGGTCTGAAGAGGCTGTTAATGTCATGCCTGCGGTGAGGTCTACTGATTTTTGACAGTTACTTGCAAAGGACATGTTCTGTTCTAGCTGTTGTCATACCTAGAAGTTTGCTTGGTGCTCATCTAAGGTGAAAAGGTAGAGTCCTCCTATAAGGCTGTCTAGCACAGGATGTAAATAACACCTGGCTGGAAGTGAAGGGAACTCTGATGTGGGGATGGAGAGTGGCCCATTGAGCAGGGACTTGTAGAGCAAGCTGACAAGCAGGAAGCAGGAGGCCAGGGGAGTGGGCTGGAGCTCTGCCCTCTAGACTCTGAATCTTCACTTTGTAGACCTCTTCTTACTCTTCGTGGCATAACAAAAAGCTTTTACAAGTTCTAATAATGATGTTTTTGAAATAGAGGGTGGCATTTCTGTTTCAAAATCAATTTGTTTTTAATCAGGTTTCCTATTTTGAAATCTACCTGGACAAAATCAGGGACTTACTCGATGGTGAGTAACCCGAATTCTTGTCTTTTATTTGTTCTGTAACTAAAGTCCAGAAAGGTTGGCATGATTTACAGCACTTCTGCTTAAGGAATTTATAGGGATGTTCTATTGCCTTCAGGCTATCTGCTTATTCTCAGCCAAAGCTTTAACTTGAGTCATTGCAAAGTGATTAGATTTACCTATCTTCTGTAACAATTTCTATTTTTTCTCCAGTACAGGGTCTTTAACTTTTGTTTTCTTCTTTGCATGTCATCATCATGATCTCTGTAGTATCCAAGACAAACTTGGCTGTTCATGAAGATAAAAACAGAGTCCCGTACGTAAAGGTATGAGGAAAACTTGATTGATGATGCAATTGATTTCTCTCCAGTCACTGTCATAATTATTACATAAGATGCCCAGAATATTACCTAAAAAGTGCATATAGATATTTAATCATGTTCCTTATATTTAATATTCATCTGGTTAAAAAAACTGACTTTTAATTTCTTCAGTTATTTCTATGTAAGTATATCACAGATGTCAAATCACATGAGGTAAGAACTGGAGAACTGAACATTTATTATTCACATTTAAAGAGGCTCTGGCATTGAGTACATTTGTTCATACTTTGCACTTAGGAGAAACCTGTCATAGCATTATGTCTACAACTTCAGTATCTAATTAAAGTTGGTGGCTAGATTGAAAGGCAAAGCAAGATTTCATCCATTTCTTTTTCTGTCATTGGTTTCCTTCTTTATTTTCTGTCTCCACTGCTGATGAGTATGGATATGTACTTAAAATCTGGCATTTATTTTATGGTTTACTTCTGGGTTTCCTAGCGTTTGCTCAGACTTCTTTTTAATGTACACTGCAAAGCCTAGGTGAGGAGGAAAAGTTGTTGGGTGGACAGTGCAGCCTTTCTCTGGATTGACAGCTCTAGAAGAGAAGTGGGAAAATGTCTAGCTGTTTCAAAGTCATGTTGCTTTTCAGTTTTTCCATGACCAACCTGATCTGGCTGTCTTGCAGGGGTGCACCGAGCGGTTTGTGTCAAGCCCGGAGGAGGTCATGGACGTGATAGATGAAGGCAAAGCAAACCGCCACGTGGCTGTAACGAGTAAGCCTGGGGTGGTGTTTCCTCCCCTCTAACTTAGGACACAAACGTCTGCCAACCAACCAGGTTGGGTGGGGGTAATGAGGTCCAAATGGAATAATGCAGGGGAAGGAGGTTGTAAAGCAGTTCCTGGCACTCAAAACACAGGGGTGTAAGCAGTACCAGCGGGCCTGGGCAGGTCCTGGGAAACAGCGCCTCCTGCTGTCCAGGGGCCTGTTGGAAATGTCTGGTGACACTGACTGGGCCCTGGTAACAGCCTAAGCCTGAACACTGGGGTAAACAACCAACCAACCAACTAAAGGGGGAAGAAAGTAAGCTTCTAAGTTCATTTATTTTGATTATGTTATTGTTTAAAAAAATCCAAACCAACAGATTCTATAGGCCAGTCATACGCATGGAAAGAAACCATGTTAGATTTCTGCCCTTTGTAAACAAGGAAAAGAAAGACATGGAGGAACGGGAGCTTGACTGTAAACTTTGTGATGCCTTGTTGGTAACAAACATAGGTCAGCTGGTTTACCTTGCGATGTCTTCCTCGGCCCGTCTCAGGGAAGCAGGTCACATGGTGTTAGAGCAGCAGAGTTTCCATGAAAAGATGGGGGCTATCTGTCTTATTCAGATGAGATGTGCACAGATGAGAGTGAGTTCATGTGAAGAGGACTTGAAAGAATGAAGGATTTCTAACTTTTTTTTTTTAATACTTATTTATTTGGCTGCGCCGGGTCTTAGTTGCGGCAGGTGAGATCTTTTAGTTGCTGCATGCAGGCCCTCAGTTGCAGCACGCGGGATCTAGTTCCCTGACCAGGGATCGAATCCAGGCCTCCTGCATTGGGAGCACGGAGTCTTAGCCACTGGACCACCAGGGAAGTCCCTGAAGGATTTCTAGCTTTGAAGAGAGAAAAATGTCTGGGGAGGGCATGTGGGCAATGCAGTGTTTCTTAACATATTTTTCATAATATCTTCAAGGTGCTGACATTAAGAAAGAGAGTCAGCTTGCTTTGTTTGATCTGAATGAGTAGACCACCCAGGATTGTTGAAGCTACATGGAGGCAGATTTTAACCTTTCACAAGAAGAACTCTAGTCCCTAATGCTGCCCCAAGTAAAACCTGCTACCTGGGGAGGTAGTGAGTTCCCCGCATGGTGTAGAAGAGATTCAAGCTTTGCTTGGTTGACTGGTGCTATGATCCTTTGATCCAGAACTGTAATTCTCAACTGTTTCCCTACCCCCACAAATGTATCAGATGATATTCATATACATGGCAAGTTTCATAGGTGAGCCTAGACCTGTATACAGTGTAGGTTAAACTCTACTTCTTTCTCTTCTGCTTATGCGCATATAGGAAAGAATGTAAGACTGATATTCTTATACTAATAGCATCTCTCATTTGTAAAGAAGTGTTTCACTGTTTCTTAAGTTATTGTTAGTTATGAATTATTCATGACATACCTGAAAGTCCATCTTGGCCCCCTGGTTCAGAACTGTTGGTCCAGAACATTACTATCTTTCTTATCATTCTGGTAAGTTTTTTTTTTATTTTGTTACATTATGCATAACATAAAATTTACCATTTTAACCACTTTTAAGTGTACAATTTAGTGGCATTAAGTACATTCACAATATTTGCAACCATCACCACTTCCTATTTCCAGAATTTTTAATTATCCCAAAGCGAAACTCCATATCCATTGAATAATAACCCTCCGCACTCCCTCCTCCCAACCCCTGGTAACCACCACCCTACTTCCCGTCTCAGTGAATTTGACAACTCTAGGTACTTCATATAAGTGGAATGATACAAGTCCTTTTGTGACGTGCATGTTTCACTCAGCATAATGTCCTCAAGATTCATCCATGTAGCATGTGTCAGAATTTCCTTCCTTTTTAAGGCTGAATAATGTTCCATTGTATACATAGACCACATTTTGTTTTCCATTCATCCACAGATAGACATTGTGTTGCTTCTAACTTTTGGCTATTGTGAATGATGTTGCTATGAACATGGAGGTATTTATAAATATCTGTTCAAGTTCCTGCTTTCAGTTCTTTTGGGTAAATACCCAGAAGTAGAATTGCTGGATCATACGGTAATTCTCTTTTAATTTTTTAAGGAACAGCCAGACTGTTTTCCATAGCAGGTGCACCATTTTATATTCCCACCAACAATGTGCAAGAGTTTTAATTTCTCCATATCCTTGCCAACACTTCTTATTTTCTGGGTTTTTTTTTCTTTTTAATCATCATACTAATGGGTGTGAAGTGCTATCTCATTGAGATTTTGATTTGCATTTCCCTAATGATTAGTGATGTTTAGCATTTTTTCATATGCTTATTGGCCATTTGTGCATCTTCCTTGTAGAAGTGCTATTCAAGTCCTTGGCCCATTTTTTTAAAATTGGGTTGTTTGGCTTTTTGCTGTTGTTTATTTGTAGGAGTTCTTTATATATTCTGGATCTCAATCCCTTATCAGATATATGATGTACAAATATTTTCTATTCTGTGGGTTACCTTTTCACTGTTGATAGTGTCCTTTCACACACAAAAGTTTATATATATATATATATATATATATATATATATATATATATATATATATATATATATATATATAGATAGATTTTTTTTTTGTGGTACGCGGGCCTCTCACTGTTGTGGCCTCTCCCGTTGCGGAGCACAGGCTCTGTTCTTTTTTTTTTTTTTTTTTTTTCGGTACGCGGGCCTCTCACTGCTGTGGCCTCTCCCGTTGTGGAGCACAGGCTCCGGATGCGCAGGCTCAGCGGCCATGGCTCAACGGGCCCAGCCGCTCCGCGGCACATGGGATCTTCCCAGACCGGGGCACGAACCCGTGTCCCCTGCATCAGCAGGCGGACTCTCAACCACTGCGCCACCAGGGAAGCCCAGGCTCTGTTCTTTTTAAGGATTGTTTTGGCTATTCAGGGACCCTTGAGATTCATCTGAATTTTAGGATGGACTTTTCTATTCCTGCAAAAAACGTCATTGTGATTTTGATAGAGATGACATTGAATCTGTTGGTAGTATGGGCATCTTAATAATATTAAGTCTTTTAATCCAAGAACAAGGATTATTCTTCCATTTATTTGTGTATTCTTTAATTTCTTTTAGCAACATTTTATAGTTTTCAGTGTATGCCTCTCACTTCCTTGGTTAAGTTTATTCCTAAGTATCTTATTCTTTTTGTTCTTATTTTAAATGGAATTGTTTTCTTAATTTCCTTTTTGGATTGTTCATTATTGTTATATATAATGCAACTGATTTTTTTTTTTTTGCGGTACGCGGGCCTCTCACTGTTGTGGCCTCTCCCATTGCGGAGCACAGGCTCCGGACGCGCAGGCTCAGTGGCCATGGCCCACGGGCCCAGCCGCTCCGCGGCATGTGGGATCTTCCCGGACCGGGGCACGAACCCGTGTCCCCTGCATCGGCAGGTGGACTCTCAACCACTGCACCACCAGGGAAGCCCAATGCAACTGATTTTTATGTATTGCATTTGTATCCTGCAACTTTGCCAAATTCACTAGTTCTAACGTTTTTGTGGAATCTTTTAGGGTTTTTTCCCACATAAGCTGGTTAGATAGTTTTGAGAAATAATTGCTAGTGGGGTTGAGTAAAACAGTCACTGGGGTCTCTGCCTGCCTGGTGAGCAAAGACCAGGGTCCAAGAAGATTTTTATTTTTGGTGCTTGGTCCTAATGAAGCATATTTCATCTTTGAGACCTTCTCTGTGCCTAGCATGGGTTATAGAAGAAATGTATGTCTTAATCCTTCCTTAAGAAAGTCATAATTCTTCCTTAAGAAAGCTTATGATATCACTGATAAGGCAAGGCTTACACACATGAAGAAGATGGAATACATCAGGTACTAGTCAGAATGATAAAGGCTGAGGGACTTAAAATGAGGCAGGGGAGGAAGACTTGAGCTCTTCAAGGAGAGAGGTAGGCTGGATTGGCGTGTTGGTGGATGGCGGCTTCAGGCAGAGCTCGAGACTCTGTTGTCTTAAACCACTGACCACGATTTTTAGATTAATTTCTTTGCCACGTGAAAATATTTTAAATCTTTCATTTCTAGAGTGAGCATTGTTTTGCAGGAGAAGAGGTCTCAGGTAATTTTTTAAATTGAGTGGACTTACAAAAAAAGGAGCTATTAGGCATGATTTGTTGTGTTTTTTATTGAGATGCTTGCAACCTAAATTTATATGTTCATTGTAGAGCAGTAAACTGTTTTCCTTTTCAGACATGAATGAACACAGCTCTAGAAGTCACAGTATCTTCCTGATTAATATTAAACAAGAGAATGTAGAGACTGAAAAAAAACTCAGTGGGAAGCTTTATCTAGTTGATTTGGCTGGGAGCGAAAAGGTAATTTGTTCTTTATTTGTATTATCCACAGTTTCCCCGTTATTTGCTTCAGTGTGCAATGGGATAATTTTTATGTCTTTCTATTCCCTGGTTTTAAAGAGCTTTTAAAGTTTCTGATGTTGTGCTAAGGTGTTATTAAATTTAACCTTCATTTCTCTGCTCTTTCTTTTCTGGTCCTGAAGTCCCCTATTCATGTCACAGGAGGTGTTTTGAATGCCAACCTGATTTATGCCTAATAGACCCTGATGATGACATGAGGCAAGTGTTGGTGTGAACTTAGCCTGGCAAAGGCAGCGGCACAAATGCTGGAGGGACGTGAACTTCTGAGAACAGGAAAGATCTCTGTGTTTTGACAGATTCAAATAGGCCAGGAAGGGGCTCTGACGCTGGAATGTGGCAGGCCTGCCTCTGCAGGTTTGTTTGCTGATAGAAGATCTGGAAAGTGGGGCTCTCCCTGCCTTCCCGGCTTCTCTCTGCAGGAGGCGTGAACTGACCGTGTTCTGTGTGGGCAGCCTCACTCCATTTAGTCTACGGGGTCTGGAGCCAGTGTTTTAGCCTCAAGCCCTGACCCTTCTCTGATTTTGTGAGGGTTTTCTTTTGGCATCTGTACCCTGTCTATGCTCTCCCAGGCACTGGCTGAGGCCATACTCCAGACTGAATAGGCTTCCCAGAAACTCTCCTCTGCCCTCCCAGCCTCACTTCCATAGCACCACCAGAGGCTCCTGCTGCCAGACCCCGGATGGGGGCACTGCCCACCTCGGACGACGTCACAGAGCAAGTCTCTGTGCACAATACCATGTGGCCTCCCTCATCTCTGATGTTGTGCTGACTGTCCCCATCAGGGCCGGCCCTGAAGCTCAGTCAGTCTCCCAAACTGTGTCATTGATCCCCACTTACTGCTTCCACCACTGAGTTGCTGGACGCCAAGTTACGGCCACTAACATCCGTGTGATTAATGGCTACTTGGATTGTCCTCCTGTCCGCGTTTGTCCAGCCTTGAGCAGATCACATGTATCTTCCTAGTTGGCAGTCAAAAATCGAACTGGTCCAGGCTTGTAACTTTAAACAGATGCCCACCAGAATGGGAGTAGAGAGCAACACTGCTCACTTCTAGACCGGCCATTAGCAACTAGCATCTGCTTTGCTGCCGCCCCTGTTGTATGGGTCCAGACAAAGCTCCCAGTGACCCCTTCCCTCTTCCCAAGCTTGCCCCCTTTCCCTTTAGAGCACAGAGATGAGTACTTAAGGCCTAAATGCAGCTGAAAAGTGCTTAATGCAGGCAGTTGAGAGTGGAGGCCTGCACAGCATCAGTGGTTATTACTTATGATATTTATGAGGCATTTTAAAGTTGTGGTCCTGCACGTCATTTCCTGTGCTAACATCTGTTTTCCTTGCCCTGGATGTGTCCGCATGAATGTAGCAGTGTGATCTAGTAGAACAGAGCTCTGGGTCTTAGTCCTGTCTTTCTTAAATGGTGTTCCTCCCTTGGGTGGGCAATTTGACATCCCTGGAGCTCAAAATTTTCTTGTCTGTAAAAGGAAGCTGATTGTACTTGTCTCGCATATTTCATGGAGCTAAGATGCTCAAGTGTGAAAGCACCTTAAACAACACCTTGTGAACAGACTGTTACTATTAATACTTGTGACACAGCAGCTCTGTGATTTCTTCATCTGTAAGCAGGGGACCCACACATGATTTCCAGAGAAATCTTTGAATTTTTCTTTGGAAAAAACCTCCCCTTGGACATGCATTCATCTCTATTATCGGGAGTTTCTCCTTTATACAGAATTGAAATCCATCTTCGCACAGTTTAAAATCATTTCCCTGCTTTTCTTTCTTTCTTCAGAGCGCAGCCGCTCCCCGCCGTGTCGTTTGTCCAGTCAGCAGAGCTATGAATCATGTTGAGTTCCCTTTTTTCTAGCATCTGTGAACTGCTTTCTACCTAGAGCAAATGCTGTAAATAGGAAATTACCAGTAATAACACAGCCGAGGAGGAATGGTGCATGGTCCCTCTAACTGCAGAGGAAAAAAGACAAATTCACTATGTAATATACATTTTCTTGCCTTACATGCCTTGTCGAGTATTTTTCCTTTTAGATGATTGTTCCTTTTTTTTTTTCTTGCTATGGGAATAAGTAGGGAAGGAGCAGAGAGTCCGGATAACCATCCCTGCCACTTCTTGTCCTTTGCTTGAAGTTGGAGCTTGTAATCTACACTTTCCCAATAGTGCATTCATTGTGGCTGGAACCGTGTTTTCTCTTAATGCTTCTTGGGCATGGAGACTGTGGTTCAGTCTCGCAGGACCCCAGCCTTTCTGTAGTGACAGCACTTTTGGAGCCTGGTGTCCCTGGACAAATGTCCCCTGGGAAGCATCCTCATCTCTACACTTGAGGCATCTCAGCTGTTCCCCCTAAAACCTAGTTGAGAGGAAAATGACAACAAGAGAGAACAAATCCCCAGCCTCAGGCACAAGGGAAGGTTTTATCACCGTGATTCTTACTTACTTTTATTTTCCCCTGCATTCTAGGAGGATTCACATCAGTCCCTTCCTCCACGCTTGCCCTCCTGTGAATTGGAATTTTCGCCTCTGTGCTTTTGCTGTCCTGTGCAGTTCACTGTTTTCTCTTCTCTCTGGTAGGTCAGCAAAACTGGTGCTGAGGGAGCTGTTCTCGACGAAGCTAAAAATATCAATAAGTCTTTGTCTGCTCTTGGAAATGTGATCTCTGCCTTGGCAGAAGGGACGGTAAGTGACCCTGTCCCCATCTAGTAACTGATATTATGAGAAGTCACCTTTTGGGTTCGTGTACTCTCTTTGCCACACACCCCAGAGATTCATTTGTTTTTGTTCAGAAAGGGACAGGGGGAATCCTGGCTGTGGACACCCTGCTTGCTAGGAAATCTAGCCCATTAAAATGTGTGAATGGTGATGCTACTTTCATATGACCCGGGTGGTCCCAGAATGGGCATTCCACACTTTGGCAAGATCCAAAGACCAGGCAACAGATTTTTATTTCACATGTTTCTAAGCCCAGTTCCCATCACTAACTTGCTTGCCTCTGTATTTTCTCTTTGAATGGGCTGTAACAGCCAATATTTTTTCTTTTCCTAAACAGAAAACACACGTGCCATACCGGGACAGCAAGATGACTCGGATTCTTCAGGACTCTCTGGGTGGGAACTGTAGAACCACCATCGTTATTTGCTGTTCTCCCTCGGTATTCAATGAAGCTGAGACCAAGTCAACGCTAATGTTTGGACAAAGGTGGGTGTGGCCTCTCGTAACCTACGCTCTGAGCTGGGTCTTAGGTGTTAGGAGTTAGTGGCGAGGGGCTAGGGTCAGAGAGGGAACAGAGCGAGGAAGCAAGCAGCCTGTTAGTAAATTGCATCTAGCAGGTGACCTGTAAACTTGAGGCATCATTTATTGAGGCCAAAGGAACAATTATGTTTTAAAATAATGGGTAGGAATATGCTTATCAAAGGTATGATGCTGAAAAAAACAACTCAAGCTTATTATAGATGTGATTGTTGGTTATTCAGTGGAGTGTTACTTTTGTTCGTCATGGAATTAAGTCTCTCAGGTTCACAGGATTTCAAGTGTATATAACTCGACTGGTAACTACCAGTCTTAGTAGTATGATTAGTGGTACCACTACTACCAGTAATTACTTCAGTATTTGGGATCCACTGCAAATTTGCTGATAGAATAACTGAAACGTAGGTGATTGTAGAGTAGTTGCATAAATATGAAAGGGTGGGAGAAGAAATACTGATACTCACCCTGGGGGTAGGAGATGCAGCATGCATGTTGAGGAAAGAGGAGGATGGCAGCCCTCTTCTCACCTTCAAAAATGTCCAAAGGGGCTTCCCTGGTGGCGCAGTGGTTGAGAGTCCGCCTGCCGATGCAGGGGACATGGGTTCGTGCCCTGGTCTGGGAAGATCCCACATGCTGCGGAGCGGCTGGGCCCGTGAGCCATGGCCGCTGAGCCTGCGCGTCCGGAGCCTGTGCTCCACAACGGGAGAGGCCACAGCAGTGAGAGGCCCGCATACCGCAAAAAACAAACAAACAAACAAAATGTCCAAAGGAGATTTCCTAGATGTCTGAGAATTTTACTAGGTAGGCAGCAAGGACAGTCAGTAATCCTACAACAACGTTCGTGGGTATGGGTTAGTTCATCCCTTCCTTTCTTGATCTTCAGTAATGGCCTGTCAGTTTCAGGTGTTGAGCCCCATCCTCCCTGCATGGCTGCCTCAGGTGCTAGTTCCCAGAGTGCTGGGGTGTTGTGGCTTGGGGCAATCTGAGCATCTTCCATGCTCAATGGGCTGAGCCTGAACCTGAGGTTGGGAGTTGTGGATTCTACTGCTGTCATTCCCTTCAAACAACTGTGTGATCTTTAGACAAGTTACCAGTTCTCTGCGGGCTCCAGCTGCCTTTTGCACGGAGCACTCCCTCTGCCTTCCTCCTGGGAGTGTGTTGTGTGGTTATGCCTGAGAAATCGTTTAAGATGCCTAGCGAAAGGCCAGATGGTGGTCGGCATTCTGAATGGGAGATTGTTACGGCTTGTTTAAACTTCATTAAACCCCAGTCATTTCCTGAACCCTCAACAGAACATAGAATTACCCAGTCATGGCACCTGTGGGATGTCTAAATAAATAATAATTACACTGAACGGTTGTAGAACTAATATATCTTTTAAATTGGATTTGGGTCCTTTACTTCCTCTCAGATCACTTCCTTGATTAGCACAATGCTTAGGTCAATGGATTGCAGTAGGATAACACCTACTTTTTCTTAAGGGTACAGAATACCTATAAACCTGTATCTGTTTATGGGAAACATAGAGTACTGTGGTGATCATCCTGCTTGCCCCATCTCTCCTGGTTTCTTAAACTTGAGCTTTAACAGTTTCCTCTGAAGACATGTTTGAGGAAACCAGCACTGAATGCGTTTACAAAGGGAACATCTCTTAAAAAAAATTCTCATCCACAAAGCAAAGATAATCTGAATCTTTGCAAGCCAGAGTCTTCCTGGGGCATGGGCTCTGTCTCAAGGCTGCTGCTCTTGGTAGGCATTTGCAGCTGTCTATAGGAAGAGTCTTAGGTATAAGTCTGAACGATGATTATCTTTCTTCTGATCTCAGTGAAGCCATCATCAGTATCATCATTATCATTAGCACTTTTTTAAAGGAACTAGTGTGTACCAGGCATGTCAAAATCCTTATAGAAATTCTATCAGGTAGGCATCTCTCCCCTTTGTGCAGAGGATGAAATTGAGGCTTTGGCTCCAAGCCATTAGGTCCTGCCCCTGAGACCACACAGCCAGTAAATAACTAAACGTGCGGGATGTTATAGGACCGAGACTATATCATTTGACCCACAGCCTCTTCCATGTGGGCTGCTTGATCAGGGACCTTGATGAGCACAGCCCTCTGGGGTCAGTTACTCCAGCTTTGAAGCTAAGCTCTGCTTCTCACCCATTTTTTTTCTCTCATTTCCTTCTCTTGGAGCCTGAATCTCCTTGCCTATAGGAAGAAATATAATAACACCTACTTCTGATAATTATTGGGAGGATTAAATGAGTTGCTTCCGTTTTTACGTAGCACAAGGGCTGGCACAGAATAAGGTGTCCAGTGATTGCAAGTCCCCCCTTTCCTCCATCTTTCAACAGGCTTGAGAAGTCATGGCCATGCATGGGACTGGACTGAACGTGACATAATGTACAAGGATATGGGTGTAATATAAGGATCAGGACTGAATGAAGTAGGAGTAGAATTAAATTTCTGGAATGAATGATTAAAGAAATGCTGCTGAAGAAAACCTAAATAGACATTTCTCCAAAGAAGATAAACAGATGGCCAACAAACACATGAAAGGATGCTCAACATCACTAATCATTAGAGAAATGCAAATCAAAACTACAGTGAGGTATCACCTCACACCAGTCACAATGGCCATCATCAAAAATCTACAAACAATAAATGCTGGAGAGGGTGTGGAGAAAGGGAACCCTCTTGCACTGTTGGTGGGAATGTAAATTGATACAGCCTCTATAGAGAGAACAGTGTGGAGGTTCCTTAAAAAACTAAAAATAGAACTACCATACGACCCAGCAATCCCACTACTGGGCATATATCCTGAGAAAACCATAATTCCAAGAGTCATGTACCACAATGTTCATTGCAACACTGTTTACAATAGCCAGGGCATGGAAGCAACCTAAGTGTCCATCGACAGATGAATGGATCAAAAAGATGTGACACGTATATACGATAAAAGAAACGAAACTGAGTTATTTGTAGTGAGGTGGATGGACCTAGAGTCCGTCATACAGACTGAAATAAGTCAGAAAGAGAAAAATAAATACTGTATTTATGGTATCTATATATAGATATATGGAATCTAAAAAAAAAAAAAGGTTCTGATGAACCTAGGGGCAGCACAGGAATAAAGACGCAGATGTAGAGAATGGACTTGAGGACACAGGGAGGGGGAAGGGTAAACTGGGACAAAGTGAGAGAGTAGCATTGACATATACACTACCAAATGTAAAATAGATAGCTAGTGGGAAGCAGCTGCATAGCACAGGGAGATCAGCTCGGTGCTTTGTGTCTACCTAGAAGGGTGGGATAGGGAGGGTGGGAGGGAGACGCAAGAGGAAGTGGATATGGGGATATATGTATACATATAGCTGATTCACTTTGTTATACAGCAGAAACTAACACAACATTGTAAAGCAGTTATACTCCAATAAAGATGTTAAAAAAAAAAATAAAAAGACCCTTAGTATGCATATTAAAACAAAAAGAAATCCTGCTGATAATTTAGGATTCCAGGAAATAAATAGTATGTCAACTATATTTTCAAATGAAATAGGTTGGTCTATAATCTTTAGTCAGAGTCATCTGGGTACTAGGCTCCATGAGGACAAGGGCTAGTTTATTACCAGACTCAGTTGTCCCAACAAGCACCTAGGACAACTAGGACACCGTAGGTGGTCAACAGACAAATGTTATCAAGATGAATGAACAGAGGAACCTAATGCTTATTATGTAGGAATCCCTAGAACATTAGAGCGGGTGCTGAACTATGACACCATTACGTCCAGAAATTTGGTTGGGTTTCGATCTGGTTTGTTTTCCTGCCTTTAATTAGAAATGTGTGAAATTTTGTTCCCTTTCCTCCATCTTCAAGTTAGTTAATGGGTTCTCCAAAGACATCTAACTTCTCTGTGGGGCCAGTACCCGATTTATTGTTAACTTCACACATTGAACCCAATGACACGCAGACATGAGTCTGAACATCAGATTAGACATGGTATCTGATAGCTAATGAGATTAAGCAGTATGAACTCAGAAGAGACTGCCGGGAGTCTCCCAAATTCAGTATGACGAGTGTTCATGATATTCTTGTTGCAGGGGTGGCCAAACCTAAGGGCAGCATGAAGTTACTTAGTTCTTGCCACGTGGTTCTTTCAAGGACACGAAGAAAGTCCATGTTTGTTGCTAGGCTATACTGTATTGATGTTCTGAATAAAACAGTAGTAGGTCCTTTGATGCAGTAGAAACATGACAGAGTATATAGATGACTGAGGGCAGCAGAGAGTCAAAAAGCCGTCCTCTGTCAGGAAGCTGAACACTTCCTACTTTAAGGGATGGGGACTCAAATTAGAGCACTTTCACTAATTTTTCTTTTTCATCTGGCTCCCAGAGTTTCATTTTTTTAGTCTTTAATTACTCTTCCGAAGTACTTTTTTTAAAAAAAATTTATTTATTTATTTTTATTTGCGTTGGGTCTTCGTTTCTGTGCGAGGGCTTTCTCTAGTTGCGGCGAGTGGGGGCCACTCTTCATTGCGGTGCGCAGGGCCTCTCACTATCGCGGCCTCTCTTGTTGCGGAGCACAGGCTCCAGACGCACAGGCTCAGTAGTTGTGGCTCATGGGCCCAGTTGCTCCGCGGCATGTGGGATCTTCCCAGACCAGGGCTCGAACCCGTGTCCCCTGCATTGGCAGGCAGATTCTCAACCACTGCGCCACCAGGGAAGCCCCCCTTTTTTTTCTTTTAAATGAAGTGCTGTCAGGCATACTAAAACCTTTGGAGGAAAGGTAATGCGTTCTTTTTTTTTAATATATATTAATAAATTTATTTATTTATTTATTTAATTGGTGCATTGGGTCTTCATTTCTGCGCTCAGGCTTTCTCTAGTTGTAGTGAGCAGGGGCTACTCTTTGTTGTGGTGCACGACCTTCTCATTGCAGTGGTGTCTCTTGATACGGAACACGGGCTCTAGGCACGTGGGCTTCAGTAGTTGTGGCACACGGGCTCAGTAGTTGTGGCTCGCGGGCTCTAGAGCACAGGCTCAGTAGTCGTGGTGCACAGGCTTAGTTGCTCCGTGGCATGTGGGATCTTCCCGGACCAGGGCTTGAACCTGTATCCCCTGCATTGGCAGGTGGATTCTTAACCACTGCGCCCAGGGAAGTCCCCAAAGTACTTTTATAGCACTATTCAAAAAGGTTATTTTTAAGTTTTAGAAGTGTGAAAAGCACCCAGTTATCAATTATCAAATCACCCAATCATGGAAGCCTATTTAATGTACCTTGATTTGTTATGGTAATGAGGGAAAGGTGGGTCCCCAGGGGGCAGACCAATCAGTTTAGAAAAAGCCTGAATCAGCACATTGTTGACACCAAGAATTTGATTGATCCAGCATGAATAATTTAAAGGCTTTATTTATATGTTAAATGTGAAAGGAGAATGGATAGTTTAGGAAAAGTAATATTCTTTTTTCTTTTTCCAATATGCACTTTTTGAAAAAAAAATGGTGCCATTCACGCTCGGTTTAATGGCAGCTGGATTAGGCAGAGCCTGAGTGGTGTGTGTGCAAAATGCATGTCCCCAGAGCATAAGAACAAGTTCCCTGCGGGACTAGAGCAAGCACTTTGGCTAAGGGAGATGCTTGGCTGCAGGTTTGACATAGGATGGAGAAAGAATCAAATCACCCCCTGTTGGAGGGCTTGTTGCCAAACACCAGTAGGGTTAATCTTTGCTCTTGGAGGAGGAAACGCTGTGGATGACAGTTAGTTTAACCAGATGCCAAATCTTTATCCAAGCTGGTCATTTCTTTTTTTTTTTGCGGTACGCGGGCCTCTCACTGCTGTGGCCTCTCCCGTTGCGGAGCACAGGCTCCGGACACGCAGGCCCAGCGGCCATGGCTCATGGGCCCAGCCACTCCGCGGCATGTAGGATCTTCCCGGACCGGGGCACGAACCCACGTCCCCTGCATCGGCAGGCAGACTCTCAACCACTGCGCCACCAGGGAAGCCCCCAAAGCTGGTCATTTCTTAATGTTTCTCCGGAGATTAAAATTTTTCAAAAGACAAAATTTAAAGCTTTTAATTCCTCCTTCCCTACATCCCCGACTCATGGGCAGGGAAATGGCCTTAACCGGGAAATGGGAAGGTGCTTTGCAGCAGTCATGTGTCCAGAAGAAGGTTAGGTGTTTTATATGGGAACTAGGACCCAGAGCAGATAGAAGGTGTGATCGTTTTATGTGTTAACTTGACCAGGCTGTAGTAGCCAATTATTTAATCAAACACTAACCTAGGTGTTGCTCTGAAATTTTTTTGTGGATGTGGTTACCATCTACCATCAGTTGACTTTAAGTAAAACACATTATCCTCCATAATACGGGTGAGCCTCATCCAATCAGATGAAGGCGTTAAGAGCAAAAACTGAGGTTTTCTGGAGAAGAAACTCTGCCTCAAGACTATAGCATCGATTTCTGCCTGAGTTTCCAGTGAGCCAATTTCAGTAGATGATAGATAGATAGATAGATATCCTCTCTGCTATATAAGATATCAGATATATAAGATCTCTCTCCCTCTCCCTCTCTCCCTCTCCCTCCCCTGTTGGTTCTGTTTCTCTGGAGAACCCTGACTGATAGAGAGGGATGCTGGGCTACCCTCTTTCACCCCACAATGAGAGGATCTCAGTCTCTTTATCTCTCTCTCATGCACACCATTCACCATGTGGAATCATACATTACAGATTTATTCTATGCATCGAAGGTGTGGGTTTATCTAGAGCTCCTTGTTCAAATGCCACTACTATCCTGGAGAGGGAAAGAAAATGCTGAAAACAAGGGATAGGAAGGTACCAAGAACAAACATCTTCCTGGCTGTTCCAGGGGAGGCCAAGGTAATTTGAAGAAACTCCAACAGTATGTAGTTTCTCTATCATTTAGAACTGATCTTGGCCAGAAAGTACAAATATAGGCAATTATTCAGGAAATAGGTGGGGACGGGATTTAACAGGACATAGAGTGATGTGAACCAGTGGTTCTACAACTTCCCCTCTTCAACAAGGGTTTGATTCAAGTGCCAAATAATGGTGACATCACATATGGGGGCTTAATGAAGGTGGTAGAAATGCACATGATCAGTAATCTTGGAAGCCTGGGCATGTGGTTCTGAACAAGTAAATTGCGAGTTCAGTGACAGAGTAACTGAGAGGTGCTGAGGAGGACATAACAGAACACGCGGGGACAGAGGGGTGGAGTCTTCCTCTTTCCACCCTTCAGTGGAATATGTCAGTGTATCCTTTTCTGACGTAACTGTCTTTGTATGGAGATCTAGGTGGAATATGTACTGTGGCCTCTGCTCTCTGTCTGCTATGCTTGGTCTGCCTTCTCCAAAAATGGTTAACATTCGTTAGCTTTGAGATCTTTTAAAAACCGGATCCTGGTTCCCTCCCTATGGGGAGAAGAGATATTATATCTGGTGCAGGCCTAGATCATATTATTTAAGTGGTGCTTAACTCTCTAAAGAAAGCTGAAGCAAAGAAAAACTGCAAAACAGAAACCCTGATCATTGTACCTTTAAGATTTGGCTCATTCCTGCTAAGTAGGTCTTGCTATTAAGTTGTAAACCTAATATTAATTAAGGTTCTTCCCCTAACTAGCCTTTGGTTAGGATTTTGCTCAGTGTCTGCTATGGTCATAGCTTGTGGAACAGGCATTTATTTCTGTATACAGCTTAGGGGATCTGGTTGAAAAACCAAACTGAGGATCTTTGAAAGTGAAGACCCAAGATACTTTTGTGCTCCCTTGTGAGTGATGAGGTCACACTGGATCAATCATATGTTAGCAGAGTGAGATTGACCCATAAAGATGATGAATGAGCAGTAAGTTCATGGCTATGGTAAGGCTCCCATGGATTACTGGGGTTTTTTCCTGTATCAAGGAGGTGATGTCCCAAAACTATAGGGCTGGGTGGTATTGCTATTGCTATATAGCTTCAGCTAGAAAAAATGATAAAACCTGCCTTAAGAGCATTTCTTAATTTCTGCTATCCCATCAATTTTATGTTTCCTTGTTAGCTACCTGAAATTCTTTTGCAAACCAGGCTGAGCAGGAAATGCTCATGGGTCCTGGCACTGTGTCCTGAGTGCCCAGGATCCGTGTTTATTCACTGTGTTTGAACAGAGGGTCCAGATGTAACACTGCTTAGTGTGATTGACAGCTAGCACGTATGTGGAAAATACCAAAATAAAAGAGCAAAGAGTATGAGAGCTGGAAGACACTTGGACATGCTCTACAGTGAACAAGGCAAAAACAAAACAAAACAAAACAAAACTCATCAGACCACTAGCTAATCCACACTGGCGGCAAAATTAGATAGAACCTAATCATTAGGCCCTTTTACTCTGTAGATTTTCCTAAAGTTCATGGTAAGAAGCAAAAAGAGATTATAGATGTTCATCATTCTTTTATTCTAGGTCTCTTGTGGGAACAAGGGACCAAGACACTCTTTATTTCCATTTTGCAAGGTTGGTTTCAACCTCCTAGATAGGAGAATATTTGTTCTATTAAAAAGAAATAAATCCAGGCACAGAAGTTCAGTATCTCTCTTAGTAACTCCTGTTTCTTCCACAATCTAGAAATTCTTGTATCTGACTTGATTTCTTTCCACATCAGTTTATTTTTCTTAACTTATTTTTGTTGAATATAACATACATATAGTAAAATACATTTAAGTATGCAACTCAGTAAAAATTTAAATATACATGTATATTCACATGTAACCACCACCTGGCATCTTAGAAGCCTCTCTTTGAACCTTCCCAGTTGGTACCCAACTCTCATGGGTAAGTGTCATCCTGACTTCTGTCAACTTAGATTACTGTTTGCTGTCTTTGAACTTGATACAAATAAAAACATGCAGTATTATTTTGTATCTGGCTTCTTTTATGCAACATTGTATCTTTGAAGTACACTACATTGTTAGGTGTAGGAGTAGTTTAGTTTTCATAGTTATATAATATTTTATTGTATGAATATAGCATGTATGTATCCATTCTACTGTTGATGGTTATTTGGATTGTTTTCATCTTGCGGCTATTATAAATGAAGTTGCTATGACATTGGTTGTCATGTCTTTAGGTGAACGTATGTCCTCATTTCTGTCGGTTATATACCTATGAGTGGAATTGCTAGCTCATAGGATATAAGATATTTACTTTTAATAGATAGTACCAAAAAGTTTTCTAAAATGATTGGAATAGCTTATACTCCCTCTCGTAGCAATTGAGTATTATAGTCACTGCACATCCTCATCAACACTTGGTATTATCAGTTTAACAATTTTTAACCATCCTATTGGGTGTGTAAAAGTATCTTACTGTCATTTTATTTTGCATTTCCCTGAAGGCTAATGTTGTTTGGCACCCTTTGTGGGTGGTATTTATTGGCACTTCTTTTGTGAAGTTCCTACTCAGATCTTTGCCCAGTGTTTTCACCAGTTGTCTGCATTTTTCTGATTGATTTATAGGGATTATTCTGGATAAGTCCTTTGGCAGATATATGGATTGTTTATATCTTCTCTCACTTTGCAGCTTATGTTTTAATTCTTTTAATGGTGGCTTTTAATGAAGAGAGGGTTTTAAATTTTTATGAAGTCAAATTTATTTTTTCTTTCTATTCTATTTAAGAAATTAATTTTTGCCTACCCCAAGGTCTTAAAGATACTCTCTTTTCTTCTAGCAGCTTTATTATTTTACCTTTCACATTTATGCATATGATTCATCTGAAATATAATTTTTTATATGTTATTGGGGGAGTTGATAAAGATCGTCACCTCCACCCCGGCCCCAGCACCGTGTACTGAAAGGAGCATCCCTTCCCTCTGTGCTATATGTGCACCTTTGTTGTAAATCAAATGGCTACATAGCTGAGTGTCTGTTTCTGGATAATCTATTCTGTTTCTATTCTAAAGTTTCTGGACTATTTAATCAGTTTTAATTACTGTGGCTTTATAATGTGTTGATATTCCATCCTCCAGCTTTGTCCTTCAAAACTGTCTTTGCTATTCTTGGCCCTCTTTATTTTTATTATAAATCTTAGAATCAGGTTGTCAATTTCCACAGACACATGCAAAACTCCTGAGATTTTATTTCAGATTGTTTTAAATCTGTAGAACACTATTGTGATAATTAATCTCTCTCCCAATCAGTGTTAGCTGATTTCTTCATGTTCTACCTTTAGCGGATGGAGAGGCATGATGTTTTTGCCTCATTTGGGACTGAATGGAGTCTGTCTAGGACAGCAGGAGCCATGGTTTCCCCCCATTGTTCTCAGTTCCAAATGGGAGTTGGGTTGTATATCTTCCATCTGCTCCTCTGGATTGTTTCTGTACCATCTTTGCTCTGCTCTGTGCCCTGGGACAGTGACCAGTCTGGACAGCTACAATGGGCTCCCTTGCCTCTGGCTTCCAGTTAGTTTCCACCATGGGGAAGGAACATGGGCATGCAGTCATAAGGAGAGAAGAGAGTGAGGTCAGTGTATTAATTTCTTGACTCCTTCCCTGAAGGGTCACTTTGGGTTGGCTGTGTTCTTAGACCAAAGGCTGTTACAGCTTCTACTGGGAAGCCTTCTTCTTTTTTATAAGGGTTAAAAAATTTTTTTTTATTTGTTCTCTTTTTTAAAAATTGAAGTATAGTTGATGTACAATATTATATAATTACAGGTGTACAATACAGTGATTCACAATTTTTAAAGGTTATACTCCATTTATAGTTATTATAAAATATGAACTATATTCCCTGTGCTATACAATATATCCTTGTAGCATATTTATTTTATGCATTGTGGTTTGTACCTCTTAATCCCCTACCCCTATCTTGCCCCTCCCCACTTCCCTCTCCCCACTGGTAACCACTAGTTCATCCTCTGTATCTGTGAGTATGGACAACCTTCTTCTTATAGCTCCCTCCCTCTGGGACCCCTTTAGCCTAAGGGTGGTAATGGCACCCCCATCACTAATGTGGGATACCCATTATGCCTTGTTATTTCCCATCACCCATCCCATACCTTTGTTAAGCTCTTCCCAATTTGAGTAGACTATCTCTTGCCAGGACTCAGATTACTACAGAAGTGGGAGAAAAAGAGTTTTCTCAACAACTTAAAAGAACTTTGAGAATGAGGTTCAGCTATACGAGGGATAACCTTGTTGAGTCTGCTCACAAAATTGGACTTCTGGCTAAACCTGCCTGAGTATAGCATAAAGGCTCTACTCTTCTCTTTCTAGTATCACTGGAAATCAAGAGACTCTTTATGATGTAAAAAGTAAGATTAGTAGCCTTGGACTTCCCTGGTGGTGCAGTGGTTAAGAATCCGCCCGCCAATGCAGGGGACACAGGTTTGAGCCCTGGTCCGGGAAGATCCCACATGCTGCGGAGCAACTAAGCCCGTGCACCACAACTACTGAACCTGCACTCTAGATCCCGCAAGCCACAACTACTGAAGCTGCGTGCCACAACTACTGAAGCCCGCACACCTGGAGCCCGTGCTCCACAACAAGAGAAGCCACCACAGTGAGAAGCCTGCGCACCACAACAAAGAGCAGCCCCTGCCTGCCACAACTAGAGAAAGCCCGTGTGCAGCAACAGACCCAACGCAGAAATAAAGGAAGAGAGGGAGGGAGGGAGGGAGGAAGGAAGGGAGGGAGGGAGGGAGGGAGGAAGGGAGGGAGGGAGGGAGGAAGGAAGGGAGGAAGGAAGGAAGGAAGGAAGAAAGAAATGTTAAAAAAAAAAGATTAGTAGCCTCAAAGTATACCCTTAAATGTCCACAAGCATTTCAGCCATAGGTTATTGTTCACTTTCTTACTAAACTAAGTTGATAATGGATGCTGCAGTGTTTGTGCTTGTATCTGAGAAACACCCACGACACTGCCTGAGGATGTTAGAAGGTGAGGTGAAAGTGTCAAATTGGCCTAGACTTTAAAGTAGCAATAAGATTGCTGTTATTTGAAAAATTAGAGTTGAAGCACTTCTGGGGACAGCAGCCTTAAGCTACAGTGAGTGAGGGAGAATTACACTGAAATGATTACATTGAAATCACTTAACTCCTCTTTTGACAGTTGGGTTATTTAGTTGTCTGCTTTAGGAATTAATTTTTGGAATGACGTCTGCAGCACTGGTGAGGACTGCTGAATTTCTTTCACTGAAATAGAAATCATGTCCAAAATGTCATTTCATGACAACAGTAATTAACCTGAATCACACATCAGATAGTGCCAGCAAATGTGACAGGACAAGAACTGGTGGGAGTTTAAAATGAAAAAGTCAATAGCAAATAAAACAGGATATCACATATTTTTAAATGAAGTTTTTACTTCAGAAGTATGCAATAAGTGGAATTCTGCCATCGTCAATTTACTTTTTTTTTTTTTTTTTTTTTCGGTACGCAGGCCTCTCACTGTTGTGGCCTCTCCCGTTGCGGAGCACAGACTCCGGATACGCAGGCTCAGCGGCCATGGCTCACGGGCCCAGCCGCTCCGCGGCATGTGGGATCTTCCCAGACCGGGGCATGAACCCGTGTCCCCTGCATCGGCAGGTGGACTCTCAACCACTGCACCACCAGGGAAGCCCTACATTTATTTTTTTTTTAAACATCTTTATTGGAGTATAATTGCTTTACAATGGTGTGTTAGTTTCTGCTTTATAACAAAGTGAATCAGTTATACATTATCCCCATATCCCCTCCCTCTTGCATCTCCCTCCGTCAATTTACTTTTTAATTGGATAAATCTGCTTATGTGTTCATTTTTGTGCATAAGTCGGTGAATCATGTATTTGATTTTCATTACTGGCTGGAGCCCCCAGTGCCTTAGCTCTCACCTCTTGCTCCCTTGAGATACTGTCCAAAAATCCACTGTGGCATCACACTCCCCCCCAGGCCATCCATCCTAGGAGGCCACTCCATCTCTTATACCCCAAGTGGCAAAATGGTGTCCATTAGACATGTTTGTTTGTCCCACACATCATTCTGAAGAATTGTCTTAAACTGGGAGATACAAATAAAAATCTTAATTTATGACTTTTCTTGAGAAAAGTGGGCCCTTCACTCGTACTTAGTGACAGTTGCCTGGGTGGTGGGGAAGGATGTGCCCGGCAGGGAGCCACGGTCTTACCTGGCCAGGCTGAGTTCATAAAGTGACCCACCTGTCTTGGGTGTCATGTGTTGGCATGTGTTAAAACACATCAGGGATGATTCTAGGTACCACATATGAGTAAGAGAAACAGCTATATTTATTGGTATATTTATTGGTATGAGAAACTGTAAGCTCCAAGGTCAGAGACCTTGTCTCGTTTGTCTTGGTATATCCCCAGTGTTTCATAGTTAACTGAATTGAAAGAAAGCTCTACTTGGGCAGATGAATCTGGCAGTGGTCTGTAAGATGCTTAAAGGAGGATGCTGAATGTTTGAAAAAGGCTATAACCATAAGCTGTTACTGAGAACATAGACCAAGATGGTGGCAGAGGGAATAGAGAAAGACCCCAAGAGATAATTTGAATGAAAATCCTGGGACTTCCCTGATGGCGCAGTGGTTAAGAATCTGCCTGCCAGTGCAGGGGACACGGGTTCGAGCCCAGGTCCGGGAAGACATCCCACATGCCGTGGAGCAACTAAGCCTGTGCACCACAACTACTGAAGCCCGCGCACCTAGAGCCTGTGCTCCGCAACAAGAGAAGCCACCGCAATGAGAAGCCCGCGCACCGCAACGAAGAGTAGACCCCGCTCGCCGCAACTAGAGAAAGCCCGTGTGCAGCAATGAAGACCCAACGTAGCCATAAATAAATAAATAAATTCATTTTTTAAAAAGAAAAAAATATAAAAATAAAGAAAATCCCATTGGATCTAGAGACTGGCAGGAAGTAAAGGAGAAATAAAAACGGAAAGGTGAGTTTAGAGCCTTAGGAATAGTGGTGCCATTAATACAGCTAGGAGGGTGATAGGTAAAAGTTCTAGGGTCCCTCGTGCTCCCCAAGTCCCAATCTTCTGGCGTGAAAGGAATTTGAGGCTTAATTATATTCATGATTTAACGAATGCTAGTAGCTATGCTCAGAATTTTTCCCTTATGTTTTTCACCCCAGGGCTAAGACCATCAAGAATACAGTCTCTGTGAACCTGGAGCTGACAGCGGAAGAATGGAAGAAGAAGTATGAAAAAGAGAAAGAGAAAAACAAGACTTTGAAGAATGTTCTCCAGCATCTGGAGATGGAGCTAAACAGGTGGAGAAATGGTAAGGACGAATGAGGCATGAGCATGTGCTTTTTTTCCCCCTACAACTGTTGGCATCCTGGGGCACTTGGGAAAGAGTGGATGATGGTGGAGCTTGGTCCTGCCTTGCAACCACCCATGTAAACAAGCAGATGTTGTCTTATTCCCTAGCACTCATCCTCACCCCACCCCATCACTTGGCTGACATACATTCTTTTTTTTTTTTGGCCCAAACTCCCTGATGGCTTTCGGGGGAAGGGTTTTTTAAATTTTTTAAATTTTTTAAATTTATTTTTAATAAATAAATTTTGGGTGCATTGGGTCTTCGTTGCTGCGCGCGGGCTTTCTCTATTTGCGGTGAGCGGGGGCTACTCTTCGTTGCGGTGCGCAGGCTGCTCGTTGTGGTGGCTTCTCTTGTTGCAGAGCATGGGCTCTAGGTGTGCAGGCTTCAGTAGTTGTGGCTCGCGGGCTCTAGAGCGCAGGCTCAGTAGTCGTGGCGCATGGGCTTAGTTGCTCCACGGCATGTGGGATCTTCCCGGACCAGGGCTCGAACCCGTGTCCCCTGCATTGGAAGGCGGATTCTTAACCACTGCACCACCAGGGAAGCCCCTGACATACATTCTTAGTGTGGGCAAGTGACTGTTTACAAGGTTCCCTTAATCTATTTGCAATGAGATACGCCTCTGTCTATAACTGTAATTCACTCCCTGGTAGTCATGTTTGAGGTTTAGAGGGCAGTGCCCAAGACTTTGGGGGCTCTGATTGCTTTTGATTAAATGAAATATATCATTCTCTCCTATGTGAGTCTTATAATCGATTTGGGGTTAAAAGTCACCGCTGGCAAATATTTGCATTTTTATTTGTCCAATTCATCTTCATGCTCTGCTTCTTCAGAGCCAGAAATAGAGGATTCCTGAAGAAACTCTGTCCTAAAATGGAGCCTTAAAGGCTTGTTTCGTGACTCATTTTTCTTTTTCCCTGAAACATTCTCTTTGGTTTGTTCTGCTCAAAGAAAACATCTCAGAGGGCTGACATGCAGTGGTGGGTGGGTTGTGGGCGAGGTGCTGAAGAAGGGTTTCCAGATCCAGGCTCAGACAGATTATTTTAATGGTTTTCGCTTGGTGACGAAGGTTAGAAGGTAGAAGTCCCCCCCTTTTTTTTTTCACTGAAACAAGGCAGCTTGGTGTGTGTGTAGGGGAATAGTGGATAGTTGGAGGTTGTTCTTCAGATTCTCTGCTGCCGCATTTGGTACTTATTTCAGGTGCTGCATCAGATCTCAGTCTTGGGTAAGTGCGGGAGCCTAGGGACAGCTGTGCAGGTTTGGCAGGTAACCTGCCTGCTTATAACTGCAGAGTTAGCAGCAGATCGTCTTGTGATTATATGTTTGCCACTGTTTTTGCTAGGAAGGGTGGGGTGTCCATGAGCTACTGTTCAATTGAAAAAACAATTACGTGACCAACCAGGATTCAAGAGAGGTTCAAGAAATGACCTAGTAGCCTAAATAACACGATTCTTTTCTTTTGGGGAGATTTTCTAGCTGCACAAGTGTTTTGAAAGCTGCTAGAATTATTGAATAATTCAGCACCTGCGGCTGGTGGATGATTCCTTTCAATTTGGCAGGAGTAGGAGCGTGGGGAGGAGTGCTTGGCAAGGCAGGGAGTGGCTGTATGAAATTTTGTTCTATTTCTGGGATTCTCTTGGGTCACTTCTCTGCTGGGCAACTGGAACATTCAGTAAAGCCTTTTGACAAGGGGGGAGGAACTGGCCTTAGAAACACTGTGGTGTGGGCAACTAACCTTGTTTTTTTCTTTTCTTTCCTGTCCTTTGCAAAGCTCCAACCCTCCAGTTCTCCATCCCTCAGTCAGCTGTCCTCTGGGATCTGCTCACTGCCCTGTTTGCCTAACCCACGCTCATGCCTTGCATCTCTTTTGGGCGCTCTCCCCTGCTCTTGGATTTTTCACTTGGCATCATTTTAATTCTTTGTCCCACCTTGCAGACCCACTCAGAAATTTACTGTTTTCCATGCCCTATAGGGTGAGATCCTACCTAAGCCCTTAACTGACATAATTCAGGAGAACTAATGTATGGTTTCTGACACGTGATAGACTTTCATAAACATCTGTTAAGTAAGCATGTGTTTAATGCAGTGCCGGAGGTTAAAGGGTGAGCGGTCAGGCATGGTCTCTGCCCTCACGGAGCTTACAGGCTGGTGGGGGAGATAGGCTTCAACCGCGATGAATAACCGTGTGAAGCTAGTCTGTGCTGTCCATCAAGAAGGGAAAGTATAAGGTGCTAAGAGTTATTACAGCAGAGGGCCCTGAGCTTGACTCAAGTCAGCAAAGATTTCCCCCAATAAGTGACCTAGGGAATAAGATCTGAGAGAAACAGAGCAGTTAGCTGAGCAAAATAGGTGAGGGTGGAAGTGCGGGTAGGGTGGGAGGAGCCAGGTTTACAGTGACCCTGACGGGCGGGAGCGAAGGCCAGTGTGGAGATCTGGGGCTGGGTGAGACCGGCTGAGATGGATGAGAGAAGGACAGGCAGGCCCGTACAGGGCTTTGTAGTCCTTGTTCAGGATTTTGGTCATTATCTTGGAAGCAGTGAGAAGCCATTCAAGGTTATTCAGCTGCGGATTGTATGATGAGATTTGCTTTTTTTTTTTTTTGCAGTACGCGGGCCTCTCACTGTTGTGGCCTCTCCCGTTGCGGAGCACAGGCTCCGGACGTGCAGGCTCAGCAGCCATGGCTCACGGGCCCAGCCACTCTGCAGCATGTGGGATCTTCCCGGACCGGGGCACGAACCCGTGTCCCCTGCATTGGCAGGCGGACTCTCAACCACTGCGCCACCAGGGAAGCCCCGAGATTTGCATTTTTGAAGATACATTGGTTGTGTTGGAGGATGGACTGGAGGGTGTGGGAGGAGGGCTAGGACCTGGGGTGGTCTTCCAGGGATGAGATTATAGTCGTTGAATTGAGAGACAGGGCAGTGGAAAGGGAGAGAGATGGACGGACCGGAGACGTATTCAGGAGGTGAACTCAGCAGGGCTTGATGAGGAGTAGGCCGTAGGGAGAGAGAGTGTCAGGTTTTCTAGCTTGCTGAGTTGGATGGAGGGCAGAAGTGCTCCCTGAGACAAGAAACACAAGAGAACCAGAAGGGAGGCAAGGGAGGTGAGGAGAGGAGTTTGAGGTGCCCACGCAACATCCAGGTGAAAATGCCAAATAAGAAGCTAGGTCTGGGGCTTCCCTGGTGGTGCAGTGGTTGAGAGTCCGCCTGCCGATGCAGGGGACACGGGTTCGTGCCCCGGCCCCGGAGGATCCCACATGTCGCGGAGCGGCTGGGCCCGTGAGCCATGGCCACTGAGCCTGCGCGTCCGGAGCCTGTGCTCCGCAATGGGAGAGGCCCGCGTACCGCAAAAAAAAAAAAAAAAAAAAAGGAAGTTAGGTCTGGAGCTCAGGGGAGCTGCCATGGATCTTTTGGAGGTAATTGAAGGCATAGGTAGGGGTGAGGTCCTCTATAGACTCCTGAAGAGAGGAGAGGGAAGAGAAGAGGGAGGGTCTTGAGAGACCCCTCCACTCACCCCCACCATTACCATGTAATCACTGAGTGATTCAGAGTAGGGAGATCGATGGAGCTCTCCTGTCCGGCAAGCTAACACTTTTTTTTTCTGGAAGCAAAAGTTTTCAAATGTAGAGAACCTACTGTAGTGGTATAAAAATGTCAGGCAGGAAAGGAGACAGGTGGAGGCGTGGTAGAGTGGTCCTTTGACCAGGTGTGAATGAAGAACTATTTTAAGGATTAACTGCACATCCAACAAAACCCGGAGGCTTTCTGTCCTGTTCCGAGACTAGGCGTTTAATCCTCCAGCAGCCCTTGAGGCAGGATAGGAGACTCGCCCAAGGTGACTCCACAGGGCACCTGACTCCTGAATTCATTCTCTTTCCCTTGTGGGTGCAGCTTGAGTGCAGCCCTGGTGGTTTGTGTTTAGGCCATGGAGATGAGTGTGAAAAGAAGGGACTGGAATTCCTTCTGTGGTGTCCTGTGCACCCTGATTCCTCATGGTCATGAGGGCACGGCTGGGATGTGTCAGCTAGAGAGCAGGGATTTTGAAAGGTGGAGTGGAGAGAAGAGGCAGTGCCCTCCACTACAACCCAAGTGGCAGGATATTTCCAACTTTCTTCTGAAATTTGGTACGCACATTGGTTCTAAACTTGTGGGAGGGCAGCCGCTGAGTTCACTGCAGTGACGGCTACACATGGATATTCCCAGGTTGCAGTCAGAACGTGATAAAGGAGCGTTGTCAGCTGTGTGCACCCTCCCTAGGGAAAGAGATTCCTTTCCTCGCACAGTGTTTATAATTTAAAAATTTGGCTGCTCCACTCCAGCGCTAGGAGAGCAGGAGAGGAGGAGTGTAGCAGGGAAAAGCATGCATATGTGTGTGTGCCTGTGCTTTTGCCTGTTTGCTGTTACACAGAATGAGGTAGGAATACAAAGGAGTAGGAAAGGCAAAATAATATGATGTCTCAGAGGCCAGTTGGGCCCAGGCAGATACTGTAAGTAAGTGAAGAGCGGTACGTCTGATACAGTTGGCCACAGGAGAGAGCATTCCCTGCCCAAAGTCATTCAAAAGCCATGAAATACTATCCTATTACGTGCCTATAGGCTGGTCCTCAACCCATCCCCACCTATATTCTTATAGCTTAATGGGCTACTTCCGATGCGAGCCTGGCGGTTTTCTCCACTGGGTGTAGTAGAACATTGATTCTCAGAACATGGCCTGGGACTCGTAGTAATGCACATACCACACCAAACCTTAATTCATTTCTGTCACTGCCGTTCAGGCAGCGTGGCCCAGGGCATGTGCGTGGGAGCTTAAGGGGAGTGTGTGTCACACCTTGTTTTTACAAAGCAGGAGTGGGGAGAACCCTCCACTCTCCTGGCTCCATTCCCCACTGGGCCAGTGAAGGTCCTGCCAGCTTAAACAAAAAGAGGAAGCAGGGAACTACATTCAGTATCTTGTAATAACCTATAACGGAAAAGAATCTGAAAAAGAATAGACGTGTATGTATAACTGAATCACTTTGGTGTATGCCTGAAACTAACACAACTTTGTAAATCAGCTATTCTTCAATTAAAAAAAAAAAAGGCTATGAGTGACTCACAGAACCGAAAGAACAGCTGAGGAACTGGGCTTATAAGGGGCCACGTCTGGAGTGGATCCCCTCTAAATGTGTTTCCATCCTTGTCTCGTGCGTTGGAGACCCAGAGGCCCTGGAGAGACAGAGGATACTGCGCTGGGTGGTGTGCTTTGTCTGGGGCAGGACAGGACACCCTGAAGTGTTGTCTGACCAAGACTACATGCACTGGAGGGGGCAGTTCCTCACAAGGCAGTCAAGGTGCTGTTGTGAGAATGGCTGTTGAGTGTCTGAAAAACAACACATGTCCACCACAATCTCCTAGTGACATCTTGTGGGCTAAAATCAACAGGCGGTCTTTCTGCAAATCTGGAGGCTCTGTTGGCAACTTTAGCCTCATGGAAATTTGTTCAGCCTACTTGCTTAAGGACAGATAGAGGGAGTGGGCAGCTGTCAGAAACAGGATCTTTCTTTTTTTCCAGCTCTGTTGCTTGTTGATCGTATGTACAGAAAGGATTTGAACCATCCTGTACGTGGGGATAGATTTAGGTAGTTCAGCTTCCAGTTCACCGCTGCCCCCTCCTCCTCAATCCACCAAAAAGACTCTAGACAAGAGGATGGGGAAGGAGGGCTGAAGGCCCAGGGGCATGATGCTTAGAGAGGGGTTGAGTCCATAGTTCCCAGTCTCTGCCAGGTCAGTCTTTACACATGCCCTCTTCTCTGGTACTTCTTTGAATTTTGTTCTTTAAAAAAATGGTAACTTTTTACAAGGGCTTCAGTCAGAAAAAGAGGCCCTGAATATCCAGGTGTCAGAAGTGCAGGGAAATGACCTGATGAAACTGCATATCTGCAGCATCTCTTGCATAATATAATATTTTCTAACAGAGGATGGAGATTTACCCCATCTGCTGAAGTCATGCAAAGAAATTATTTCATCACAATCTGAGAAGGTGTGGAAAAATCAGCAATCTCTAGAGCAGATTTGTTCTCCAGACTTAAAACCTGCCAGGCCAGCAGGCTTGGTTCTCTAAGTAGCTAAATCTGTAACCTCGAGGCCGATGGGGGCTCTGTGGAACTGTGCAGCCTCTGTAGTTCGGACACAATTTGCTTTTTTGGCATTAAATATGTAGAAGATGCTGGCCCCCCTCTCAGACTCATGATTATTGTAGAACTTCAGAAGTTAGCATTTCATTTGAGAGGTCTAATTTGTTAGGCCCTCTTCCTTATTTTGAGAGCACAACGAAACGCTAATAGAAATACTGATCGCTGGGAGAATGGTGTGGCCTGTTTAAGAAGAATGTAAAGAGGATGCTGAGTCCTGGGTGACCAGCTTATTAGAAAATTACTGTAGAAAGGATTAGAGAATGTCTTAAGCTTCTTACAATATTTTGAGGAAATAGGGTAAAAGATGCTCTTTGAGTGCAAAATAATCCCATAAAGGAATGGTTTTTTTTTAAACCTCCCATTTATATAATGACATCTTGTATCCAGCTGCTTTTACCCATCTGGCAACTTAAAGATTTCCTTTTCGTTTCTTTGATATAGAAATTACCTGGGGCCTCCCTGGTGGCGCAGTGGTTGAGAGTCCGCCTGCCGATGCAGGGGATACGGGTTCGTGCCCCGGTCTGGGAGGATCCCATATGCCGCGGAGCGGCTGGGCCCGTGAGCCATGGCTGCTGAGCCTGCGCATCCGGAGCCTGTGCTCCGCAACGGGAGAGGCCACAACAGTGAGAGGCCCGCATACCACAAAAAAAAAAAAAAAAAAAAAAAAAAAAAAAAAAAAAAAAAAAAAAAAGAAATTACCTGCCATTAGGTCTGCCACTGGGCCTGTTTAATTGGTATTAAAAGAGAGTGCCTCCTTTGCCAGATCTGATCTGGTTTCTGGCGGAAGCTGTGAGTGACCAGCCAGTCTTTGCCCTGGAGCTGCAGAGAGAAGCCAATTACCTTACTATATGTTCTCCAGAGGCTTTAGGGACTCAACTTATGAAAAGGATAACTAGCTTGTTGCTACTTCATGTGTGAAATTTTAATGAATTACTGGCAGCCTAATGGTTTTCTTTCTTTCCTTCTTTCTTTTTTTTTTTTGAAAAAACAAAACCCCAAAAAGCCTGTTTTAGCACTTTTTAACTAATAGCACTAACAAGAATTTTTGATTAGTCTGTCATTCTTGTTTATTGCAATTGATGGATTTCTGCTTTTTGTGGAAATGTTATTTATGCCCTCTGGGGGGTTTTCATTTTATAATTAAAGTGCCCTGCAACCTTATAGGTATGCTCCAACTGAATGCTCCTGTCTACACACAAATCCTTTTAGTCCTTAAAGGTAATTACACCTGACAATAGGAAATTAGGAAATGCCAGAATGCTTACGTAAAAAAGGGAAATGTTTCTTGGGGGGGGGTGGTGGGAGGCGGAGTTTTCATTCTAAAATATCAGATGCTTTACAATATTATAAGCTCTTTCCTTATAGACAGCAGGTATAAATCCTCAAGGGATAAACTAAGAGAAATTTGCTCTTCATGCAAAGGAGAATAAAAATAAAAATAGATGCTAATCTTCATTTGTGATCCTTTTCTTGTTCTCCTACTTCCAGATTTTAGGGCATTATTTCTCCAGGGTTTGTTTGCAGCTGTCTTCTGTGTTACAATCAGTTATTCCGTGATCACCTCATGGGGGCTTCTCCGGAGACCCCATCCACTGCATTGCAGGGAATATTCTCCATTAATGCTGTGAGATTGCCATGGAGACAGATTGCCTAGTGTCAGGTCCTGCATGGTGCTGGGAATTTACAATCCCCAGACGTGTCTGTGAGCTGGACAGTGTACTTACCAGGGACGCTTCTGGAAGTCATTTCCTCGGTCCTTGGAAGGGCAGCGGTGTTTGGGAAAACCTGTTCTTCGTTCCTCTGTGGGCAGGAGCTGTGCTCTCCCCCAGACACCCTCTGCTTTTGTTCCTGCGTGTTGCTGCTTTGTTCTTCTCGGCCTGAACGGCTGCTGCAAAAAATAATCCTGACTGCCTGACCTTTAGAATAAAAACTGGGATGGGCTCGCTGTTTAGATGTAGTTTTGTGGGGGACATGTTGATGCTTCGCTTCAGAGAATTGTTCAAGGGAAACCAGAAAACCTGCTATAGGTTTCAAATACTGTTTTCACAATAATAAAAATAAACCCAAGCTAGTGGGAAGCAGCGGCACAGCACAGGGAGATCAGCTTGGTGCTTTGTGACCACCTAGAGGGGTGGGATAGGGAGGGTGGGAGGGACATGCAAGAGAGAGGGGATATGGGGATATATGTGTACGTATAGCTGATTCACTTTGTTATGCAGCAGAAACTAACACAACATTGTAAAGCAATTATACTCCAATAAAGATGTTAAGAATAAAAATAAATCCTAAAGGCACTCGTATGGCTGTATTGTATTTTTTGGGGGAACTGAGCTCTAACTACCAAAGGTATTGTGAAGACCCCAGAAACACTAACCTCAGGATAAGTAAAAATGATATTTTATCTGCAAAACCTAAAAAATTGACAATTCGTCAGGAAGAGGAGGGGATAAGAGATGGACTTTTGTGTTTTTTACATATACTAGTTTAATTAATCTTTAGAACAGTGCTGTGTTAAAGGCATTGTTATTTCCTCGCCTTTACAAAAAGCAAGAGGTTAAGCAGGAAATGGCTTGATAGTAGCTAGATCTGTAGAAGGTGCAGGGGGGCTTAGTGTCCCGCTTTGGCACTGACCATGTTTATGCAGTGTCTGTTGGTCACTTTCAGGTGCCTCAGAGCAGTGTTGGCTAGCTTGTCGAACCTCTCTAAACTGGGACAACTCTGGAACTTTGTAATGCTATAACTTCTCAGTGGAAGAAGAGGGCAGCTTTAGGAGTAGTCAAGCCTGTGACTTTTGGTTAGAGCAGGTCACCCACTGCTAGGTTGTGGGATTCATCCCTGACTCCTGCCCACCCAGACAAATGGAAATACGCACTGGGCAACTCCTTAGCTCACCCCAACCTCACGATATCACTGCCTCTGTGGCCGTTTGGAACCAAAGAATGCAAGGAATATGTCCTTTTCAGATGTTTTTGTATCTTACCTCTGGACTTGGGCTGAATTGGCCTGTGGGCAATCTGACTACATTCTGGCTGGTTTCTGGTTTATTGCAGTTATGAATTTCATCTTCATTATGCTTTAGCTGGAAGATCAATTCATACTGCACTGGATTGCCCTGTTCACAAATTTCAGAAGCTAGGATTGAAAAATTAGAGATACAGTCATGATCCAAGTGGGGGAAGGACATTTACCAAAGTGTTAGTGGTGAAATTCTCTAGAGAAGGAACAGAGTTGGGAGGTAGAGAAGGAGGGCTTTCAAGTTTTAGTATATACTCTATGGTTAAAAAGATATTTACATATATATTTTTATAATTGTATATATATATAATGTTTTGAAGCACACCCACAACATACAAATCCTTAGGAACTAGAACACGGTACTGCTTTCATAGCCCATGGATATAGCAGGCTCTAGATAATATAGATCCTTTAATTGGATGAAATCCAGTCTTCACACTAAGGTTGTTGATGGATGCTTCAAACCAGGAATTGGAACTGAATGAGATAATGATTTGGTTCAGATTCAATTCAAAGGCTACTCAGCTATTCTGGTTTTGTTTCAGGTCAATAATTTTAGAAAAAGGCTTAGGTACAGTACAGTGTAGTTGAGCTTCAGAAGAAAAAAAGGTTGGCTCAGTTTTGTATTCAGCAAAGTAATCATTTATTCCAGGCTTTGCTTCAAGTTGCTGCTTCAAATGGAGCTGTGATACCAAGGTGAAATCAGTGAATGTTAATTATATTTGACATGGAGGCCTATGGTACCGTTTTGTGATTATCAAGTGAGATAATGGAGTCTTAAGCAGCAAAGCTAACCCATCACAAAGTGCTTTGTTTACATTGAGATAAATGTACACAATCAGTGTTCAGGTGGGTTTCTTGAGACTTGATATATACTGTTCATGAAGCCATGGATTAGTTCAGTTCTTCTCTCCTTTGTTTTGGGGTGTCTTTTTTTTGTTTGTTTTTTTTGTGAGAAATTCCCTCTGGCTCAGGACAGTTTTCCTGGGGAATTTCCACAGAACGCATTTTACAGGCTGAGAACTGGGTGAGGCTTGGAACTTGCAGACACTCACTGATTGTAGCAAACTGAGTGTGAAACTGATGGTAAACATTGTGATGGAAAAGTATGTTTGGTTTTGGTTTGCTTTCCAAGAAGATATTTAAAAGACACAGTTGAGCCACACGGTTTTCATAGACTCCTTTTTATGCAGTCTGTCTTTGCAAGGTGGTTTTCTTGTTGGGGATAGCCCTTGACCAGCTTGAGAACTTCACCTTTTCCCTCAATTGAAGGCCCCATAAATGCTCCTCTGCAGACCGAGAAGCGGTATGCGGAGTGTCTGCATGATATTCTAGATGGGCTGCTTTTTCTTTCCTGGGTTTACCTGATATCACAAGAAATTATTCTATTTGAACTCTCCAGTTGAGACAATTAATTCTGACTTCCTGGGGGAGAGAGTGGTAGTGGGATGTGTGTTTGTGCGATGTCAGTCAGAGTTCCCGGGTCCGGGGCTACCCTGACTTCCTGTTTCAGAGTGAGGAGATTCTCAGAGTCTGAGGATTTGGGCCCTACGGTGTTCTATTAACAATGGCGAATTTGTTCCTTGATTTGGCTGTTTCTATTAATGAAACAGTAACCTAATTAATTGTAATTAGGATGCCTCAGAGGTCTGTTTCCCTTTGAATCAATCGCTAGAGAGAATATGATTCTAGTAAAGCCCTAGCATATTCCTCAACAAAGAAAATTGTATGCAAAATTTCTGGGTATCGCTGCAAAGTTGGAGACCTTGTTTGGTTGATGGAACCAGTTTACTTCAGTGATGCATCATGGGGGAGGGAGTGTTACATAGGCTCCTTCTTCCTTAGACCCATTTTGGTCAATTCACTGCGACCTTTCTTGTCAAATAGAAAGAACACAAGCTATAACTCTATGCAACAACTCCTTATTGTGTCCTCTGTGTCTTTTTCAAGGGAGTGACTATTTCTGGACCTCTTCCTGGAGGGCTGCATGCTGAATTTCTTCAATCCCTAACTCCTCTCGGCTGTGCTTTGCAGGAGAAGCTGTGCCTGAGGATGAACAGATCAGTGCTAAGGACCAGAAGCCCCTGGAGCCCTGTGATAACACCCCCATCATAGACAACATTGTTCCTGTGGTTGCTGGCATCTCTGCAGAGGAAAAGGAGAAGTATGATGAGGAGATCTCCAGTCTCTACCGACAACTGGATGATAAGGTCTGTAGTACAAAAAGTAAAAGTAGCAGGTCCTAGATTTACTGGCTGAAAGCAGCTCAAGCCCCCCAGAACTGATGTAGGGCTGCAGCCTGATGTTTGTGCCTGTCTTCCTAGTATTTACCCTAGCTCTTCATTGGGCAGACTCAGGGAACTGGATTCATGTGAAATGGAAACTTGATTGGAAGAGTGGAGTGTTGACCTGGGTAGAAAGAGTCTTCACGTCTAGAAATTGGATGGGGCCTTATCACTGCATGAGAGTGGAGGCTGCGTGATCTTTCTTTAATTGTCCCTTGTTTTCTTCTCTGGGCCTGTCCATCACCTCTTGGAAATTCCAGCAGTGTCCCAGCTATAGGGGCAAAGGTGGTAGCTCCCAAAACTCAGGTGTGTACTTTAATTATGTAGCTCTAAGACCCTGGAATGAGGAGCCAGTAGTAGCAGCAGCAGTGAGGCTGTTTTCAGGGGCATCCTCTTGAACGAAGTAGTTTGGACTTGCTGGGATGTCTAATTTCATGGCAAACTTTTGGGACTCAATGAACCATGTCAGTGCACAAATTGGAATAAAGGAAAAGAGACCTTGGAGAGCACTGTATCATTCATTCCCAAAGAAGGTCGGGTTAGGAATCCCAGAGGCAGAGGAAATTAAATGGATATTTCACGTGATCTTGGCATATTGCCCTTGGAATATCTAAATCCTTTCCGTTCATTTCATCAAGGTTGCTGATATTTTTAGTCTGATTTAATCTTTTCTGCTGTGGCTCAGCTCAGAGTGCTTGGGGACACCTCTGGCTTGGATGAAACAGCTTTGTTATGTTAACATTGTCATTAATCTTACAGGCCTGTCTCTTCTGAATAAAGCTCAGAGTCTGGTATCACCTTCACAAGGGAAATGTGACTGGTTGCCATAAGGAAGCTGGTTCTCTTTGTGCTCATGACTCTGGGGGTTTGCATTATAACTGCAGTGTTAAACCGGGGTCACCCTACCCTTTGGGTAACATTTAATAAGATATTCACACCATGAGAGCTGGGTTAATTACTCTTTAGGCACTAGACATAGTTACCCTTCCATTTCTACCCAGGTGTTTTATGTAAAACCTCAAACAAAATGAGAGAAAAGGGAGATCAGTAAGTTAGTGAATAGTGTCTGGATTTCTCGATTTCTCCAAAGAAATGCTATTGTTTAATAGCATTTAGAATTGATGGTTCATTTTTAGTATCCCCAAAAGAATCCTGGATGCGGGGTGATAACCTGATGCTGCTCTCTATTCTCTAGGAATAGAAGCCCGCAGTGATTGGAATGGGGATCTTTTACCTTGGCAGCATGAGGATTTCTCTTTGCTCTGAGGGAGTCTTTAGGGTCTTGAATCCAGCTCCTGAAGTGTAGGAAATGCCAGGCCTTGGCAGTTCTCAGTTGGTAGCTGGCAGAGCTGACCCTAGAGCCTCTGCCCCCTAATGACCAACCTAGGACATTTTCTGTTACATCATTTTCCTTTAGCGTGTCTTTTGAAAACCCTGTGAAGCACACATTTTGAGATTAGCATGTGTGGTCCATCACACGGTGATGCTGAGAGATCTGGGAGAGGACTGAGCCCCAGAGCCTCAGCCTGGGGAGGGGGGCGCCAAAGCTAGTGGTTTGACCTTCATATCTCTACCCATGGATGGCCTGATTATGACTTGTCAGCTGTCATTCTTATTTGTCCTCCTCTTAAAGGTTCTAGGAGCTATTTCGTGCTTCTGATGAGGTAGGTGGTGTGATACTTTTGAGAATGCATGAGTCGGGACAGGGCACCTTCATAGATTTTTAGTGGCAGCGCTGAAAGTATCTAAGTCTAGGTGAGAGGCTAGCCCAGGGTGGTTAGATGACTTACGTCACCTGTAGGTGGCAGAGCTGCAGTGAGATCACACATCTTCTGACTCCCAGTCCAGTGCTCAACCCATTTTGGCCTTAGCCCTTGAAGTGAGGAACTTTTCAGCCCTAATGAATTTGTCTAGAATGCGGTGGGAGAAAGACTATGCGGTCTGCTCCCTGCTGCCCCCTCTGTCCCTCCGTGCTGCCCCTCCAGGGGTCTAAGGACAGGTGCTCTTCCAGGGCAGCTCTGTGTGATGGAAAAGCATGCACTTTATTATTTTTTTTAATACTTAATTTTTTTTTTTTTACAGAAGTATAGCTGATTTACAGTGTAGTGCCAATCTCTGCTGTACAGCAAAGTGACTCAGTTATACACGTATAGACTTTTTTTTTTTTTTTTTTGTGGTACGCGGGCCTCTCACTGTTGTGGCCTCTCCTGTTGAGGAGCACAGGCTCCAGACACGCAGGCTCAGCGGCCATGGCTCACGGGCCCAGCCGCTCCGCGGCATGTGGGATCCTCCCGGACCGGGGCACGAACCCGTGTCCCCTGCATCGGCAGGTGGACTCTCAACCACTGCACCACCAGGGAAGCCCTAGACATTCTTTTTTTTTTTCTCCTTTTCCATTATGGTTTATCACAGGATATTGAATATAGTTCCCTGTGCTATACAGTAGGACCTTGTTGTTTACCCATCCTATATATAATAGTTTATATCTGCTAATCCCAAACTTCCAGTCCTTCCCCCACCCCCACCTTGGCAACCACAAGTCTGTTCTCTATGTCTGTGAGTCTATTTCTGTTTTGTAGATAGGTTTATCTGTGCCATATTTTAGATTCCACATACAAGTGATATCATATGGTATTTGTCTTTCTCTTTCTGACTTACTTCACTTAGTATGGTAATCTCTAGTTGCATCCACATTGCTGCAAATGGCATTATTTCATTCTTTTTATGGCTGAGTAGTATTCCACTGCATATATACGTACCACATCTTCTTTATCCATTCATCTGTCGATGGACATTTAGGTTGTTTCCAAAAAGCATGTACTTTAGAGTCAGACCTGTGAATTAACAATGCTGAGACCTGGGCCGATGACCCACCTGCTGAAGATGTTTTTCTCATCTGCAACATGGAGTTCGCATCTGTTACTTTATTTATTTTATTTTTTATTTTTTATTTTTTTTTTGCTGAACGCGGGCCTCTCACTGTTGAGGCCTCTCCCGTTGCGGAGCACAGGCTCCGGACGTGCAGGCTCAGTGGCCATGGCTCACGGGCCCAGCCGCTCTGTGGCATGTGGGATCTTCCCGGACCGGGGCACGAACCCGTGTCCCCTGCATCGGCAGGCGGACTCTCAACCACTGCGCCACCAGGGAAGCCCCGCATCTGTTACTTTAAAAGGTTTCATTGGGGAGTAAAAGTTTCTAAGACATAGCAGACGCTCAATAAATATTGGTTTCTTTCTTTCTTTTCTGTCTTCTCCCTTTGTTTGCTTAAGGGAGAAGCCACATTATATATGGTATCAGAGGGGTGGTGGTGCAGAGGTGGGCTGAAAGCAGAGTTGTCAGATAGGCAGCTCAGCACTGGCACTGTCTCTCTTATTCCCCATCACCTCTCCAGAGCGTCTGTACTGTTGGAGTTGTAAGAGAGGAATTAAGTGTAAATAGAAGTAGAAGTTGAACCTCATTTCACTGATTACCATTGCAACAAAAACATCTTTATAATTAAAGGTGACCAGTGACCTGTTGATGGCTCACTTATTTTATTTCAAATACCAGAATATTTTTTGTAAGGTGCATGGAAAACCATTATCCATAGACAGATCTTAACAGTTGGCTTCAGAGTGAGCCTGTGTAAACATTTTCTAAGAAATGCACTTGAATGTATAGATATAGACTGCACAGCACATCTTACTCTGAAAGCTTTGTAAATTAAAAAAAAAATCACAGTAGACTGTGCTAATTCCTTAGAGAAGTTTCCTTAAGAAAGGGTAAGTGTAGTTTTGGAAATGTCTCTGATATAAGTGATTCGTGATTCGTCTCCTTATAATGTAATCCTTGTTCTTCATCCTTCCCAGATGGGCTAAGGGCCCTTAGTTTCTCACGGTACCTCAAAAATCACTGCATCGCAGCCCTTCACCTGTCAGGAGCAAGCCTGCGTCTCAGGCTTTGGAATGAACACAGTATAAGAACAAAGCACTTGCACTACTGTTTTGCTTCTCTTGTGATTTATATCACTTGTAGCTGTTGCTCATACGTCCCAGGGGAAGAGATGGTAGCTCCCCCATGTTAAACTTCTTGAGTTTTTTATGTTAAGATGTTTAATATTTATGTGCGGAGGGACATAAGCACAAAATTGTTCCTGGTAAATGACATTCTAAGTTTATAAAGTAGAAGAGAAAATATACCCAACATACAGTCTTCTCACTGTGGAAATACCATTTTTGGGGGGAGGTTTCACTCTGATATACCTTCCCTAATTCTTCTGCCAGAAATCTGACTTGAAGTATGTTTTAGAAGCATTAAAGAATTTTAACTTGTAAAACAATTTTCAAAACTTCAGAGTAAGATGTGCTGTGCAGTCTATATCTGCACATTCAAGTGCATCTCTTAGAACATGTTTACACAGGCTTGATGCCAGCTATTAAGATCTAGTCCGTGGATAATAGGTTTCTGAGCACTTTTCAGAAAATATTCTGGTATTTGAATTTTCTTATACATAAAATAGGTGAGTTGGTGTAAAAAGTTCAGTAGAAACAGGATCTCCCTGAGCAGAGAAATAAGCCCCAAAGATGTTCTACACAAAGGAAAAGGAGATGCAGATCTCATAATATTGGTGTTAGAATTTTCTTGCTCCATGGAAAGCATCAAGTTGTGATTTAATAGATTTTTACCTTTAATCGGATTTAAATGGATGCACAGACACGACCAAACAGGCAGGAAAATATCCCCTGGGAAACTGAGGTTCTGCCACCTAGGCCCTTGAGTTTACCCTCTTCCCTCCCCCCCTGGAAAAGGCAGAAAGTACAGTGCAGGTTTCTTATGGGCTGCACATGGAAACATCTGGGCAGCTCCTGGCACGAGGACGGACACAGTAACACTGAACTGGATCCGACTCTGCTTGGGGTTTAGACCCCAGAAGCGTCACCACAGAGGATTTTCTCCTGTTCCTAAGGGAGAGGCACATGTGAAGCCAAGCTGTCACAGGCTGTGCTTCACAATTTCGTTTGAACTCATGAAAATCTTCGTAACCAAGACCGAGCCTCGTGTGGTTAGGCGCCGTCTGCCTGCTGCTTTCCGCACTGGGTGGACCGCATCTAGGGAGGGGAGAGGCAGAGATGCCTGCACGGGGCGCGAGAGGCCGCAGTTCTGGCTTTTGTGGCAGCAACGCCTAGTGGCAGAAGTTGAGAGTGAGAAGAGTGAACTTGCCTGTGGGGAGATCCTTTCCCACTTCAATGGCCAGAAAGGAAGCAATCACGTTTCTGCACACCAGTTTCCTTGAGGTTTTTTCAGACTGGTAAGAAAATTAGCTCCTAATCAAAGGGAGCTCTGTAATGCCAAAGATTAATTCTCTAGTAAATGTTTTCCAGTTTCTCCAAGTAAGAGGTTTGAAGTGGAAATACTGGTCTCTTCTACCTATCAAATGGCAGTGTTCCCGGTCACAGATGTGTTTAACAAGATTTGGGACATGTATGTATTACAGTGCAGGGGGTTAGAAATTCACTCCCTTATTTTTTGAGCTAGGAGTTCACTGTTAACATCTTTAAGCTGGAGGGATAGCTCCAAAGTTCCTTTCGGTTCCCAAGCCCTTCATCGCCGATTTCTGGATGAGCAGGAATTGAGTTGAATGTGTAGGATATTGTATTTCCCAGAATATCCAGATGTTTCATTGGCTGAGCAAGGTGGGCAAAGTGGTATTTTAACCAATCTCTCTTCTGCGGGGAAGCACCACACCATTTCCTTCATCTTATCAGCCAGCTTATAGCTGGCATCCTGGTATCCAACGGTCATCCGCTGAGAAACCAGGATAGCAAAAATGACATAACTAACCACAAAAAATTAAATATGGTATTTCGTTTCAGGATGATGAAATTAACCAGCAGAGCCAGCTGGCTGAAAAGCTAAAGCAACAGATGTTGGACCAGGATGAGGTAAAGAATGCAATAAAAATTTTTTTTACCAAGTTCTTTTATGACTCTGTTGTTGATGTTTGTTCCAGAAATTTAATTCGCAAAGAGTTTTTTTTAAATCACTGCATCATGTGAAAATTTCTTGGAAGATTTCCTTTCAGTGCCTGCTGAAAGCTGATTTTAGGGGAATTTAGAAAATAAATGTGACTTCGTAGAACTCTAGGGTTTTGAGAGTGCGTAGCTGGCTGCTACACAGTCTGTGAATGGCAGAAATAGAGGGGCTTGGAGGTCGGGCAAGGATGATCCTCCTTCCTCATACTCAGGCCCCAGCACTCCTGGTTTGTGCCACTTCCGCCTTTCTTCGGCTTTGCAAATCAGACAGCTCAGGTCTTTGATATACACCATGTTCTTGTGCTGTCTTGTAGGAAAAAAAAATAGCCCCAAAACAAAAGTAGAAGGTAGAGGAGAGGAAAGCAAAGAAGATAGGTGTCCAAGTGCTGCGTTAGAATATATGTGATACGGTAACGAGGAGGGAATTTTTTTTAGTCTCTTCCTGGATGGCATTCAATTCTCCAGTAAATGTCTCTATTGTATTGTGTTTTGCCAAGCACTTTACAAATAGGAACCTAAGCAAAGAACAGATCGCCAATCTATCAAACACAGATGATTCGTAATTCTCTTACTGAGGACATCTAAGTATGTTTTCTCTTTTGTGCTTTAGGGTGCTTTCTGCTTTGTTGCTAAAATGCTGTGAGTTGGATCATATGATGCAATTATAGCAAGTGGCTTAAGTTCATGGCCCCAGTCCCAGCCCTCTCGTAGACATAACTCCCTCTCTAACAATCTTTTTCTCTTCCTCTTTGTTGTCCTTCATCTCTCCAGGACAATGATTATGCCCTCTGCCCAAACACTTCCCTTGGCAGGAACCATGTTTAACTGATTCCCCTTTTAACTAGAGTTGAGTCTTCCATTTGCTTTGTGTTTCCTGTCCTCTTCCTCCCATTCTGTTGCTTTTCATCTCCAACTTGGTACAACTGCCTGTGATAACCTTTCCTTTTTGTTACAGTTAAAACTCTTAATATTTTTTTTCTCTACTATCAAGGCAATATCTGTTCATTACAGGAAAATCAGAAAATACAGTAAGCACAAAAATAATGAAAGTATCCATAAGCTCAGTCATTCACTTTTAACTAGTGTTAATGTTTGGGGTATATTCTTCTATAATCCATGATGAATATTAAGAAAAATTAGTGACTGCCCTTTTATACTGTTTTGGTTGACTCTGAAATCGACCTGTTTACAATGTGAAATAATGATAATAGTAAAAAGCCATGTAAGTATTATTATAGTCCTTGGAAATTATTCCTCCTCATCCTCTGTTCAACTTGTGGAATAGCCAGCCAGCTACAAAGTGTGGTGATTTTTGATGTGTAATCAATTCTTGGAGTTAAGCCTATGTAGCTTTAAATAAGAAAGAAAGAAAGAAATAAAAATTAAGAAAGAAAGAAAGAGAAACAGATTTTCAAAACAATATGCTATTTTTTCATTTAGCATCTGGATATATAGTAGCATTTCTAGTTATCCTGAGCTTTTCAACTTATTTTCTTTTATCAGTTTTTTTAAATTACTTTATTTTGGATAGAGCACAGAGCATAAACTTTTGAACATTAGATTCACCAGTTCCATGCCATCTCATTTCCCCAGCTTTTAGCTTCTACAAGAAGAGACTATGAGAAGATTCAGGAGGAGCTAACACGTCTCCAGATTGAAAATGAGGCGGCCAAAGATGAGGTGAAAGAAGTTCTCCAGGCCCTGGAGGAGCTGGCTGTCAATTACGACCAGAAGTCACAGGAAGTGGAGGACAAGACCAGGGCCAATGAGCAGCTGACAGATGAGCTGGCCCAGAAAACGGTTGGAGCATTTGTGTGTAGGGGGCAGGACTTCCTCAGCAGCCAATCGTGTACTTATATTAATGTTTGCTGTCAGACACTGTATATAGCAAGGCAGTTGGCTGAGCGGTTTTTCAGTGTTAGGCGTAGATGCATTCTTTGAAATCCTCCAATTATTGAAATACTTTGTGTCAGTGACTTGTCCATTCCCCCTGGAACTGCGTGTCAGAACTGTTTTATATCTAGGGGATTTGTAACACCAGCAGGGATGCCTTGTAGGATAGTCAAGAGAGCGCAGACCTTGGAGCCAGAAAAATCCTAGCTAAAAATTTGACTTTACAACTATTAGGCCTTAGTAGAGACATTTAAACTTGAGTATTCATTTCCTTATCTGTAAAAATGGCGATAATAACATGTTCCTTTCAGGGCGTGAGAATTAGTGACAGTTTACGTAAAGCACTTGGCACGGACCTGTGCATATGCTACAATCTTAGCAAATAAATCTCAAAATATTATATGAACAGAGGAGAGTGGGTGACCTGTGGAAGGTCTGGATTTCACTCTCCTTGTTTACACCCTCCTGAATGCAGTCCATTCCTTCCCCAGAGCTTCTTGTCCTCGCCTAGGACCAAGCTGTCCTGGTTTGTCTGTTGTCCTGTTTTCAGCCAGTGTTTCAGTCTTCACATTTCCTAATTTTCAGATTCTCCCAGCGAAAGATGCTGCAGGTTCTGCTCAGTGAGCTAGTGGCAGAGGGCCAGTGAACATTTGGTGAGGTGGCTGGTGGTGGGATGTGTCCATTTTGTCTTTTTCTACTCGGAAGATGGGTGGTGGGAAGCCGAGTGGCTGTAACTGGCTGCCCTTGGCACTTCGGCCTGATGGCCTGGTGTCATGGGATTGTGCCCAGCCTGCTTTGTGGAAAACAGCCAGTCCTCCCAGGCAAGGGGAAGTAGCAGATGGTGCAGGAAAGCTCTGATCTGCTGACCGTAGAGCTGATAGAAAATGCTCCTTACTCCATACATTCAGCTGCACGAAGGAAGGCTTTTTAATGTTTCCCAAGATGGGAACTACTGCTTCTGTGGATTTTAAAAACAAAATGAAATAAGCAGTGGCAATGCCAAAATAAAAACAAAAACAAGAACCAGAGAAACAAACCAGAAGTCATGTAGGAAAGAAGGAGACTTAGATTTTCTCTGCTTATTATTTTCTGCAAGATTCTTTAACTAGTCCTTGGTATTAGTTTCTTCCCAAAACAATGAAATGTTTTCCATGATACAAGTTTTATTTTCTGTCAAACCAAAGTACTGCTAGACTGGTTTAGAGTGCTATTTTTAGTCGTATCATTAAAAGTCCTCTAGTAAAAATGCTCTAGTAAAATAGCTGCATATGGAAAAATTACATAAATGTCTTTGCATTAACCTCTACAACTCCATAATTTAGGGAAATTATTTTCTTTGTTGGCTGAGTTAGTACCAAGACACCAAAAGATGGCTATTCTGTTGATGTGGAGAGTTTGTTAATTAAAAATATATACATTTGGGGCTTCCCTGGTGGCGCAGTAGTTGAGAGTCCGCCTGCCGATGCAGGGGACACGGGTTTGCACCCCGGTCTGGGAAGATCCCACATGCCGCGGAGCAGCTGGGTCTGTGAGCCATGGCCCCTGAGCCTGCGTGTCCGGAGCCTGTGCTCCGCAGCGGGGGAGGCCACAGCAGTGAGAGGCCCACGTACTGCAAAAAAAAAAAAAAAAAAAAAAAAAAAAAAAATATATATATATATATATACACACATATATATATATACACACACACACACATTTGGGTAACATACATGAAGGATGGCAAAGGTGGATTTGTTCGTGTTTGGCAGTAAAATAGAGCATCTGCTATATATTAAGAAGCCATCTCCAGTTGAACCAGACCAATTTTGAAACGAGGTGAAGTGTTCAATTCAGCTTCACCGTGAAGATTTAAAAGACTTTTTCTAGGTTGTTTTCGAGACTCACTAATGTCCCTTTGGCCCTTCCAGACCCATCTATTTTGAAGCCAGATGGGAATTTGGAAGTGGTCCCAGGGAGCAGGTTTGTTTGGAAGTGGAGGTGGGGATGCTTGCAGGTATGTTTAGACCCTGGAGGATGTGGACTGAAACAGAACATTTGGTAGGTAGGACGATATGATTACACATTACAAACGTAAGGATTCCTTTTGGGCTTTATTTATTTTTAAAAACTTATTTAATAACTGACCTGGAAATTGTTGTCTTATATGCAGACAAATGACATATCAGGCCAAGACAAATTCCTTTTCTTATCGGAGAATGCAGTGCTATACTATAGTCTGACTTAAAAGGACTCTTGTGTTGAAATCACATGAAATGCTAAAAGAACTCTATCCTACATTATGTTGTTATTCTTTGCAATGCCATGTGTATGAAATTGATGAGTGACCCTTTTAATTTGTTGTTAAAATGTGTTTTGCAGACTACATTGACAACCACACAAAGAGAGCTGAGCCAGCTGCAAGAGCTTAGCAATCACCAGAAAAAGAGGGCTACTGAGATCCTGAATTTGCTGCTGAAGGATCTGGGGGAGATAGGAGGAATTATTGGCACCAATGATGTGAAGACGGTAAGCCAGCCTTTTTTTTTATCCTCTTTACCTGCTCTTATAAGTGCATGATTCTAAGCAAGCAGGGGCTGTGTTTTATTCTCCTGAGTATCCAGTGCTTAGCACAGTGTTTTGCATCTGCTATGTGCTTGATAACATTTGAATGAATGAACGAAGGGCTGATTGAATGACTAAGTAAATGATTGGTTAAGGAGGAGAAAAAAATTTACCTTTCATTTATAGGAAATGTCCTCAAATCTTGGTTGGCCTTATGTAAGTTGGCTTATTCCTCAAAATTGCATACCAGTGTCACAGAGGTTTGGAACTGGATACATTAAGCAAAAGTTCTACCCTCAGAAACGTTTCTCCTTTTCTATGAGAATCCAACAGAGTGAAAATCCCCAACCAATCAGTATGAATTAGGAGAGCTTTCAGCTGGAAGTAATAGGATTCTAACAGTGGCTTAAAAAAATAAAGCCACATTTAATTATTCACAATATGAGAAGTCTAGAATCTTGTTATTCAGGTTGTGATCTGCATTCACCTGGGAACTTGTTTGAGCTATAGACTCTCAGGCCCACCTCAGACCTAATGAATTAGAATTTTCATTTTAACAAGATTCCCCAGGTCATTCTTATGCTTCTTGAAGTTTTAGAAGCAAAATTTGGTTTGTTGCAGTATCTCAACAATGTCAGGCATCCAGGCCTTTTCATTATTTTCTTTCTGCTTTCCTCAGCCTATTGCCTTTTCACATCTATAGATTTTTATCTCAAGGTAGCAAGATAGCTTCTATAACACCAATCATCACATCCCCACACAACCACATCCAAAGCAGGATGGGCTGCAAAGGCAGCCAGCTTTCATCCAGGAGGAAACTATAATCCCAGAAATCCCCAATAGACATCCCCTTATACTTTATAAAGGCCAGAATTGGGTGACACGGTCACCCCAAACTTCAAGGGAAGCTGGGAAAGCAAAGAGAAATAGTATTACTGTAATGGGCTTAAACTAACCATGATTAACCCCTTGGGTGGTGCACATTGGTGTAGCAAGGATGTAAGGGAGATGGGGAGAAAGAGGGTGATATAACGTTGTCTATGAGTTAGAAATAGAGAGAAAAGAGAGTAAACGATGTTATCATCTAAGAACAATTAACAATTTGCCACAATATAGAGAGGACATTGGAAAATAAGATAGTGACATTAAACAAAATAGCTTTATTGAGGTATAACTGACGTAAAGTAAGCTGCACATACTTAAAGTATACAGTTTGAGAAGTTTTGACATATGTGTACACTCATGAAACCATCCCCACAATAAGATAATGAGCATGTCTGCCACCTCCAGAAGTGTGTAGGGCTATTTCTGGTCTCTCTAGTCTATTTCAGTGATCTAATCTTTATGCTGTACCACACTGTTTTGATTACCATAGTTTTATATGAACTCAGCCCCTTCTGTGGAGTAGCCATTGATTAAACGTGTGTGGATTTTATCAAGCCATGGAATAGTGTTATAGTATTCAGCTTCCTCACAGGTCACTAAAACCAAATTCTTGGAGTTTAGCCCTTCAGCCTTTAAAAAGCCAAATTCTACATCAGTCTACTCTGTGGGAACACTCAGGTTTTGAGCTGAGATTGTTAAATACTAGAGAAACCTCCCCAAATTACTTTCGTTTATTGACATTTCTGGGAAGCATTGAGAGTCCTCCTTCGATGGTATAACAGATCTAGGTTTAGAGTATATGACTTCTTTTAAACCCAATCATTCTTGCATGGAACCTCTACGGTAACTGAATATTTCATGAATCTTTGCAAATGAATCTAATTTTAGCGTAGAATTCTTAGGTACTATAAGATTAATCCTTTCCAGTTTAGTGATTTTGTATTTGAGGATTTATTTTTAGAAGCATATGTTGGTGTTGAGCTATAAACTTCTGAGGTTGGGGTGATTAAATGGCCCTTGCAATATGAAGGTACAGTTGATTTATGGGAAGTTGGCGCCTGCTGCTGATAACGATAAAGGAAGATATTTTTATGCTAAGTTCTAAAATAGAGCTGATGAAAAATGCTAATGAAATCAAGGAGTGTCTGGGTGCTTTGGAATTAAAAAAAAAAAGTCCTTACCTTTGGGATATGAAGTATGATTGAGATTATTTTTAAATACTTTTAATGTTTTTAAGTTATTTTTGGATTTCAGAAATTGGATGCCCTAGTTAATTTCATTGGTAACTAATTTCATTGATAACTTTCACTTATATAGCATCATATTCTTAATCATTCTGTTTTTTTTCTTACAATTATGATTTAATCATTAGGGCAATGAGAGCTAAAGGGGAGGAATTATGTGACTTTGGGCAAATTACTTTACTACTCTGGGTTTCATTTTCCTAATTTGTAAAATGACAAGATGAGGGGCTTCTCTGGTGGCACAGTGGTTAAGAATCTGCCTGCCAATGCAAGGGACATGGGTTTGAGCCCTGGCCCGGGAAGATCCCACATGCCGCGGAGTAACTAAGTCCATGTGCCACAACTTCTGAGCCTGTGCTCAAGAGCCCGCAAGCCACAACTACTGAGCCCATGTGCCACAACTACTGAAGCCTGCGTGCCTAGAGCCCATGCTCCGCAACAAGAGAAGCCACAACAATGAGAAGCTCGCGTACCACAACGAAGAGTAGCCCCCTCTCGCCACAACGAAGAGTAGCCCCCTCTCGCCGCAACTAGAGAAAGCCCGTGCGCAGCAACGAAGACCCAACGCGGCCAAAAATAAAAACAAACAAATAAATAAATAAAATTTTTAAAAAAAGGCAAGATGAGTCCAGATTATCTTGAAGGTTGTCAGCTCAGGAATTGCATGGGTTATGTGTATATTTCTTAGATCTATCATTGTGGATACAGATACTTTTCTTACTGATTATGAGTATTCAACTGATATAATTCTTTTGATCTAAAAAACGAGATCAAGGCAATCTTTTTCGGTGATCTTGTATTTTTATTCCTCAAATGTTGTTCAGTCCCCACAAGGTCCCTCCTGATAGTGCTCTGGGGTGAGAGGGAAAGATAGGTGTTGGAGTCTCCCTCAGCCATCAGTTCCAGGATATGACGGGCCTCAACAGCAAGGCAACAGAAGAACCCATGTTTCTCCAGCTCCATCACATCTGGAAACATTTTCAGAGCCCAGGCAATACTTTAAGTCAACAAAACAAGATGAGAGCAGCAGATGACAAGATGAGCCTAGTGTTGACTTTATTCAGGTTTATTAGCGAGCCTCCACTTCCTTTCATGTTCCGATGTCACCGGTCTTTCTTTAAAACGAAGATTTCCAGATTCCTAGCCACAAGCAGAATAGCAGGTTGAGGTAGAGTAAACGAGATGCATTGGATTAGCTGCCTAATTTTCTTTCGACCTCGGGTCTGGCTGAGGTGGAGGTGAAGAAGTTCAAGCAGGTGACACAGACCCTGGGCCCTGGCTCCATCAGGAACCTGACTATGGGTGGACCAGAGATGCAGATAAAACTGCCCCAGATCCTGGGTCTGAAGTCAGTCCTCATCACAAACAGCTCCCTTTCCATCAACTTCTTCAACACAGCCTGGGGTCTGCTGGGGCTGGGGTCTGAGGTCCAATCCCCAGCCAGAAGGGTGACTGGGGTCCCCACCCCCAGGAAGGCTTGCTTCTTCAGTCCCCTCTTGCCTCTCAAGCTCTTGGAAGCAACTGTGTCATACCTTAGCTCTGTACTGCACTTATAAAGGAACCTGGCAATTCTGAGCACTTTTTTTGCGGTACGCGGGCCTCTCACTGCCGTGGCCTCTCCGGTTGCGGAACACAGGCTCCGGACGCGCAGGCCCAGCGGCCATGGCCCACGGGCCCAGCCGCTCCGCAGCATGTGGGAGCCTCCCAGACCGGGGGACGAACCCGTGTCCCCTGCATCGGCAGGCAGACTCCCAACCACTGCGCCACCAGGGAAGCCCCCTGAGCACTTCTTTTAAAAAGGATTTTTTAAAGTCCCATTATGACTTTTAGGTCTTAGAATGTGAACAGTCACCTCACTTACCTTTTACTTAACCTAGAAATGGCACCTTGCTCAGCTGCTCCATGCTCTAGAGTCATGGGGTGGGCGTGGGGGGTGACTCCTTCCGTACAGGCAAGACGGAAAGAGAGGCAGCCTCTTCTGCTGGATTAGTCATCCATACTGGATCGCACAGTCCAGTACGTACAGTGGAGACATTGTCAGACCCAGGGGAGAGTTATGAAATAATAGTGCAGCAGCAAACTCTGATTCTTCTTTTTGAAATAACAGTATATACTGGAATTACTGAAAACTCTGAACTAAACATGACTAAATATATGAACTCATAAGTTGTAAGAAACCTTACAGTTTAAAACCATTTGTTTGGAATATTGTTTTTTTTCCATCAGGTGTGGATTCAAAATCTCCTTTTAGACCTCCTAGGACAAGTGTAGGCTTCAGAAGTTATGGTTCTGGTTTGGGGGAAGAAATATCCAGCTCTCACTTTGGAGGAAGCCCATTATTGTACATTTTTTTCACTCTTCCCCGATTCACATGGGACCTGGGCGTAACATACAAAGTGTCCTCATCTAAGGAGAGCCTTAGAGGAGGAGGTGTTTGTTCCCTTCTCATGATGCTCTACCTCTTGGTTCAGCAATGTTTTCCCACCAGGAGATGGTGTAGGTTGTGAATTCCACATGAAAAAGGTGATGTCCCCTTACCTTTATACAGAAAGACAATATGCAGGCACACCTGGTCAGGCTAAAGAATGAGTCTCTCATCTCTGTTCCACGTTGGGCTAGTCACAAAGGCAGAAGAACAAAACTGAACTTAAAGATGGAGGGATTTTCTCACCCGTTACCTCCATAGTATTGGATTATAAAAGGAATGTAATGAGGAGTGGTGTTGGTAGGCAAATCGTTGGCAGTCAGAAATGTAACTAACTGATTAGCAAGAACCTCCATCAAAGTAAGATGGAGTCAGATATTGATGCTCGTGGATTTTCTTGCTGTTAACATAGATTCTGCATTGTGTTGATGGACACTGGAGTCATTTAACAAATACTGTTGTGGAGAGGGCTTCCCTGGTGGCGCAGTGGTTGGGAGTCCACCTGCCGATGCAGGGGACACGGGTTCGCGCCCTGGTCCGGGAAGATCTCACATGCCGCGGAGCGGCTGGGCCCGTGAGCCATGGCCGCTGAGCCTGCGCGTCCGGAGCCTGTGCTCCTCAAGGGGAGAGACCACAACAGTGAGAGGCCCGCGTACCGCAAAAAAAAAAAAAAAAAAAAAAAAATTACTGTTGTGGAATTTTTAGGGGAAGGTTGACACCAAATTACAGGCACTCATCACTGTCTAGCGTACTTCCTATCTGCTACCAATTTTCCGGTTGATACACGATTCCATATTCCTAGCTCTTAAATGTTTACTGAAAAAATAGTCATACGATGAGTTAATGATGGCAATAATGACAAAAGTGGGCAGTGAACTGTGGAACATCAAAAAACCATAGTTGGAATCATTGTCTTAGAATCAACTGAAGCCTCTGTTCACTGGCTGGGTACTGGACAGGGCTCTTGTTTTCTCCTGAGGGGCTAGGATGCCCTCTGGTGGTGAAACAAAATATGCACACAGTTGCTTTGCTCATGTGGTCAGTTGCCCTTCAGGACCATCTCTGCATCTCAGCAAATGGGTTTTTATCCCAAGTAGCTTGCTACAGTGTTTGTTTCCAGTAGAACTCTGAAAATTAGGCAACAAACATGAGATGGTACAGGAATGCTGGTTGTCAGAATCTTTTCTTCTAAAGGTGGATTTACATTGTTATTCCTTTTTTTTTAAATTTTTTTCTTTTTTTTGTGCGGTACGCAGGCCTCTCACTGTTGTGGCCTCTCCCGTTGCGGAGCACAGGCTCCGGACGCGCAGGCTCAGCGGCCATGGCTCACGGGCCCAGCCGCTCCGCGGCATGTGGGATCTTCCCAGACCGGGGCATGAACCTGTGTCCCCTGCATCAGCAGGCGGACTCTCAACCACTGTGCCACCAGGGAAGCCCAACATTGTTATTCTTAGGTGATCTAGATTCCTGTGTGCTTGGAAGGGACAGTTGCGTAGAGGCAAGGAAAAAGATGGGTAGTAATGAGAAGTTATGCAGGAAAATTTTCATCCAGAGGTACTTTTGGTAATAGCACATTCTTGGTCATTAGATTTTTTGTTTAATTGAAGACTACATAGAAAATCCTTTTTATTTCAACCCTTGCTTATGGAAACATATTCAAGCTATTAGACTGCTTGCCTCTCTGGATAGCAGATTATAGAGAACATAATTGAAATTTTGATTTGACTTCTTATGGGGACTCAGTCACCTTAGGAACACTGGGCTTTGCTGCTCTTCCAGAAATGTAAGGTGTAAGACATTGAATGGAACACCTCTTCAGAGTTATCTCTTTTTAAAATTCAATGTCTTTTTCTTCTATCATCTCTTTTATCCTAAAAATCAGTTGTAATGAAAAACCTGGTTAATTGAAGGTTATGTTAGTAGAGGTTTTTTTTTCTTTTTAATAAATTTATTTATTTATTTATTTTTGTCTGTGTTGGGTCTTTGTTGCTGCGCGTGGGCTTTCTCTAGTTGTGGTGAGCGGGAGCTACTCTTGGTTGCAGTGCGTGGGCTTCTCATTGCGGAGGCTTCTCTTTGTTGCGGAGCATGGGCTCTAGGTGCGTGGGCTTCAGTAGTTGTGGCTCACGGGCTCTAGAGTGCAGGCTCAGTAGTTGTGGCGCACGGACTTAGTTGCTGCGTGGCTTTTGGGATCTTCCTGGACGAGGGCTCGAACCTGTGTCCCCTGCATTGACAGGCAGATTCTTAATGACTGCACCACCAGGGAAGCCCCCAGTAGAGGTTTTTAATTGAAAGTTTTACCCGAGGTTTCAGAGAACTTGGGGTTGAACGTATAGTACTTTTTAGAGAAAAATTATCAGCTTGTGGTCCTACAATTAGGGTTTCTTAACCAGAAATCCACAGACATCTTGAGTTCCCATGGACAGGTTTCAGGGCCCCCATGAACCTCTGGAAATTGTAGGCATAGTTGAGTGTGTCCCCTCCTGTGCTCAGTTGGCAGATGTGAATGGAGTCATTGAGGAGGAATTCACCATGGCCCGGCTGTACATCAGCAAGATGAAGTCGGAGGTTAAATCTCTGGTGAACCGCAGTAAACAGCTCGAGAGCGCCCAGATGGACTCCAACAGGAAGATGAATGCCAGTGAGCGGGAGCTGGCAGCCTGCCAGCTGCTCATCTCCCAGGTAGGCCACGCCTTTCTTCCTCATTTCACACCCTTGTGCTCTGGAAAATCTGCTTCCTTTGTGCTCTTACTGGGGCCGATGGTACATAACAGGGATAGTTGATGGACTTTGCTTTACATAAGACTTGTCCATGGCCTCCTAGGCAATGGCAGCCCAGGCTTATTTCTTAAGGCTAGGTTTAGTTGTGTGAATTACATAGATTACCTTCAGTCCCTGTTTAAAGGATGTGTCTATATATCTTTATCTAGCTAAGTAGGTAGGTAGGTAGGATAGATAGAGATATGTAAAGAATGGACAAGACTGGGTGGCATCTAAAACTCCTATCAGCTAAGGCAACATTCTTTCATCTTTTAATCTCTACCACAGGTCCAATTTAATATGGGACAACAGAAACTACCATCACTACTACTGTTATTAATAGTAGTAGCAGTTAACCTTTTACTGAGTGCTTACAACGCACCGTATACTATGTTAAGCGCTTTACGTGCATTCTCTCACTTGACCTTTAAAAAATTCCTGATGGGCAGGTTTTATTATTATTATTATTTTTTTATTATTATTATTATTTTTTGCTGTACGTGGAGCTCTCACTGCTGTGGCCTCTCCCGTTGCGGAGCACAGGCTCCGGACGCGCAGGCCCAGTGGCCATGGCCCACGGGCCCAGCCGCTCCGCGGCACGCGGGATCCCCCCGGACCGGGGCACGAACCTGCGCCCCCCGCATCGGCAGGTGGACTCCCAACCACTGCGCCACCAGGGAAGCCCGCAGGTTTTATTATTGTTCCTGTTTTTTTAAATAAGGAAAATGAGACTTGAAAGATTAAATATACCGTCCAAACTCATATAGCCAGTGAAAGGTGGAGCTGGGACTCAAACCAAACTATGTGTGAACTCAGAAGCATTGAAGGGATCTTCAAGCTCCTGGGGTACATGTCATTCTCTCAAAGAGTAAGGCTATTCTTCTTCCATTAGAAGGGTATTTTCATTTTAGTAAGGTGGTTTCAGAAAATAGCAGCCTCGTTTCTGACCTGCCACTGATACCTGAGCATGGTGTTTGGGCTTGAGGCTTCTGTGACTGGCCCAGTGTGTGCTACTCACTGCCTTAGTCCAGGCATTAAAACAGCTAAAGCCATTTGGGATAAACAGATACCAGTATGGAATGGCGCATCAGACAGTGCTGAGAAAGACAAAAGCATACTTCATCCTGTACGCTTTTAAACATAGGGATGTGTCATCATAGAACCATCTCCTTGTTCCTACCATAATCATCTAAGGGATGCAAATTAAAATATCAAGTTTCCATTTTATAAATAACATAATAAGCAAAGATGTATTAATATTTAAGAGATTATTCAGTGCTGGTGTGTGATAGTGAAATCTATTGAGAAAAGTATAATTTGGTCAGTCCTTTTGGAAAGGACCTTGGGAATCAAAAACCATAAAAATGTAAGTATACTTCGGTCCAGTAATTTCGCTTATAGCATTTTTCATTGATAATGAAAATGGAAAATTTTCACTTCATATGGTATTATCATTCCCTGATTAAAAATATTAGCATTTATATGGAAGATGTTTAGTGCAGTATTACTTTCATTTTAATTAAATAAAATAGGCAACTATCTATTGAGAGACTAATAACATAAAGTGACATGGAAGGATTTATGCAGCTCTTACAAAAAATTGATAAAACCCAGCCATTTGGAAAGTATAATTATATAAAGTTAAGTAAAAATGAAAATGCTGAGTTACAGATCTATGCTATGCCTTGCAACTTGGTAAAACATGCATTCATATAGATAAGACCAGGAATACAGGGGGAAATGGTTAATAAATTAGAGTGGTTAATGGGTGAAATTTATACTACTTTTTCTGTATTTGCTTTACTGTTTGACATTTTTATAATTTGTGAAAGTTGAGAGGGAAAACACTAAACATTACGACATAGTACACCTCAAGTCTGATTTCCAGATCACCTGTTACACTGAGAGCATGTGCTTCTGGAGGCCCCTAATATTTGGAGGCCAAGGCAAGAGCACAGACAGAGGCCCTGCGGCCTGCAGCCCAGTGTCTCTCCTTCCATCTGGATGTACCAGCCTCCATGTCCAAGTCGAGTCCCTTCTGCATGTTCTGTGAACTGATGGAAGTGTGTAACCGTGTCAGCTGTAATCTATGTAAATGGATGATGGGAGCCACACTGCTGGTCCTGGGAGTGGCCTTAGGGCCATTGGAGTAAGGACTTTCGAGGTTCCCAGACTCACTGTGGTCTAGAAGAGGATGTGGCCTCCAGGTGGGCACGCTCCCTTGGCATATGAACTTTGCTCAGTGGACTGGGATGCAGCCAGAGGACCGCCCAAAGTGGGGTGCTCTAAAGTGTAGGGCCCAGGACAGTTGCCCAGATCTTAGAGTGACACTCACTCAGGATATACGAGATCGGAGTCAAGAATATTAGGATGGTTTTAGTTAGACAGTGCTTTCTGCATTAGCAACAAATACAGTTTTCCATTAAGTGCTATTTTGTACTCTGCTAAAATTTACGTAAAGCCAAAGATTCAGTCATAATTGCCTGGGGTTCAAAAGTAAGAGAAATCTTGGCTCTTTATTTTCTGACATGATCTAAGGAATCTGACAAAATATTTCTAGCTAAAATGCTGTTATCTCCTTTGTTTACACTCATCCTTGTCACCAAAAGCTATGCTTGTAAAACAACTGCTCCAACAGGGTCCCATTTCCCAGAGGTTATTTCATTAGATTAGAGCTCAGTCTCCAGAGTGTTCCTGCCGAAATATGAACCCTGTAGATCTGGAGGGGGGAGTGTTTGCATATTTCCATCTGCCTAGAAGTGACTACTGTCCCTATTCAGTCACGAGCTCTCATTCATTCATTCACACCATTATTATTTATTAACTCTCTATTTTCATGGAACTAACAAGTAGAAAAAAGATAGATTAATCAAGCAGAAGTTAGGTGCTATAAGAAAATGTTGGGGCCTGAGTGATAAGGATCCAGCCAGGACCATGTCTGGGAGGGTGCTGGGGAGAGCTTCCTAGGGAGAGGAAAATGTAAATGCAAAGTCCCCGAGACAGGAATTGGTGTGTTTGAGAGACAGAAAAAGGAAAGACATAATATTTGAGTTCCAAAGAAGAAATCCAGAGGTGCAGTTTCAAAGAACAAAGCCCTCAGCCTTGACATTTTCCCAGTCCCTTTCTCTCCAGCACACTCTGTTTTCTGTAAAGAGGAAAAGCAGCTTGGGCTTTGGTATCTCACTTAAGAGGACGGTGAGGAAGGGCACGGCCATGAGCGGGTCTGTGGGGAACGAAGCAGAGAAGCGCATGGAAGAAAAAGGACAGATCCCAAACAAAGGGTAGAATATGCACCATTTGGGTGCTGGGACTCAAAAAAAGGACTCAAGAACTCTTCCTCTCTTGCGTTGTCCCGTCAGACAGTCCCGGGCGAGCCAGGATGGCCACTTGCTAGTCATTCACTGCTCCCTTTTATCTGTTCGCTTGTTTAAAGCATGAAGCCAAGATCAAATCCCTGACAGACTACATGCAGAACATGGACCAGAAGAGGAGGCAGCTGGAAGAGTCCCAGGACTCGCTCAGTGAAGAGTTGGCCAAGCTCCGAGCCCAAGGTGAGTAAGTGACCACTTTGCAGGTGTCTGACTCTCAGCCTAAATCAGACACTCTCTAGTTGGCTGGACTCATGATGTTTAATTTTGCTCGCTTAAAGCATTTCTAGGTCTACTGAAAACAATGGCATAATTGGGCGGGGGGTGGTGGGGAGAGAAACGTCTAGAAGACTGCCCCCACCCCATATCTGCTCCTCTTCCCATTTTCCCTCAGTCCACCCTGCTGCCCAAGTCAGAATCCTCTCCCTTCTTTACCTCCTGCGTCCAGTCTGTCCCCAAGGCCTGTCCATTCGACCTGCCAGGTGCTTCTCTGGTTCTGCTCTTCTCCGTCTTCACTGTCGCTGTCCTTAATCCTAGTTAAGAATTGTGGCCACATCCATCTACCGAGGAGCTCATCTCCAGCCTGCTCTAGGCTGACCACTGTGCTGTATTCCAAAGGAGGATTCCAAAATCAAATTCCACGTCGTGTCCAACCCCAGGCCTCTGACCCTTCCCTGGTGTCCTGTTGCTCTTAATATAAAGCGTGAACTTGCACCCATGGCTTACCTGCATCCCCCATCCTTTTTTTTTTTTTTTTTTTTGTGGTACGCGGGCCTCTCACTGTTGTGGCCTCTCCCGTTGCGGAGCACAGGCTCCGGACGCGCAGGCTCAGCGGCCATGGCTCACGGGCCCAGCTGCTCCGCGGCATGTGGGATCTTCCCTGACCGGGGCACGAACCCGTGTCCCCTGCATCGGCAGGCGGGCCCTCAACCACCGTGCCACCAGGGAAGCCCCATCCCCCATCCTTTGAACAAGCTCTTCCTTTGCCAGGCAGTCTCCTGACCCCCTTTGTGGAGTGAAGTGCCCAACACATAGGAAGCACTCAATAAATGTTAATAAATAGAAGAGATTTGAGAGAAATGACTAGAAATGTAGAAATCAGAACAGGATTAAGAATGTAGGTGTTGTGGTGAAACGGGAACACACAGATCATATTATGAGTTGCAAAGAAAACTGGTAGAGTCCCTTTGGAAAGCATTTTGGAAATACACATTAATAATTCCAACACTTCTCATACCTTTTGCTCCTCAAATCTCATATATTCATTGCAGAATTACTTATATTAGTGAACAAAAAAGGAAAGGAAGCCACCTAAATGTCCAACAGTTAAATGAACTATGGTATGTTGTTTAAAAGAACAATTTTCTTCATCTTGGAGATGAAGTACATGAAGGCCATGCAGCAGTGCTTACAGTGCATTAGATTAAACATCATAATATGTAATTTCATCTTTACTGTGGTTATACCATTTAAAAATCAATAGATGCTTATGTTCCAAGGCCTATAAATTAATATTTGAAAGGAAATGGTTTTGATAGGGTAATAGGATTGGCGATGATGCCATCCTTTTTAACTTTCTTTATTGTTGTATAGTCATTTGCTCAGTAAATACATTTTGCTTCAAATGCCAAGGTAAATTAACAATGAAAGAGAGCACAACCACCCCCGCTTTGACCTTGTAAGGTTTTCTTTATGTGCTAACGGGTGTTAGGAACAGAATGCTCCACCCAAAACTTGACACGGAAAAGAACTTTTCCCTCTGGTAAATGGCTTCTGCAGTGGTGCCACTGAGTGGCAATGAAATCAAAGCAAGAAGAGCTGAAATAAAGTGAAACAGACTAGAGAGAATGCGTAATGACTTGAACGTCACTGTCCGAAACGCTTTTGCTCCCTCCACCTCAGGCTGACCATTGCCAGCTGTGCTCAGGGAGGGCCACTGACCAAGAATAGGATGGGACTGGTCCCTCGCTTCCAGAGGTGTGCCACAGAACAGCCCTGCCCCCAGTACGAGGCATGGCCTTCCTGTTTAGTCTGGAGAGTGTTATTTTATATTTCTATTTTCTTTGTGCCTATCCTTAGATTGTGTTCCTGCTCCAGATTCTTAGAGAATACCCATGGGAGGTAAATTAGCTCTTTCCGAAACTCTGATAGTGGCACAAATCCAAACACCACTAATATTCGCAGAGTGCATTACCATTGACAAAGCCCGTTTATGTGTGCTGCCCAGGAGTAGCTCACCAGGCCTGGCGGGGAACCAGTCCTCCCAGCTGCAGCGTGACCACTCCAAGTTAGCACTTCCCCTCCAATCGCCACCTTCCCCGAAGGACTTCGATAATCTCCCAGGAGAGATCAGCCTTGATTTAAAAAGCCAGAAGTCCTCCTTCAGAGGCACGTTGCTTTATACCATGGTTGTAATTGGTAAGATAAGCTGATGTTTCACCCCATTCTTTTTTTGTTTTCTAATTTTTACTTTTGGGTGTGAGTCTTGCCAGTTAAATCTTAAATCATCATTTAAAATCCAAAACAGAAAAAATGCATGAAGTCAGCTTCCAGGATAAAGAAAAGGAACATCTGACCCGGCTGCAGGATGCTGAGGAAATGAAGGTGTGTACGCAGCCCCTTCCAGGAGCCCAGCACGTGCTTGGACTGGATTTCCTTGATCTAGGAAAATCCAACTCCTTCAGAGATGTGTGTGGCAGGGTAGGAGGGGGGTGGGTTGGGATCGGGGCTGGGAATCAGAGCTGCTCGCAGAGTGTGGCTGGGCTTAGCAATGAGATGGAGGTGGAGGTGTCCAGGAATCCCGAGGTGTCTGTAGATAGTAGTTATGTTGTGTTGGTACATTTCTCTTCCCGTTCATGACCAGGAAGGAGGGAGCACACCTTCCAGTCACTGCATGGGGCCACTCGGCACAACTTCTGCAGAAATGGTCGCCCCTTCTTTGAATGGAAGGAAACATCTCTCCCCTCTGTCTTTTAAAGAAACAGCCCAAATTTGAGTTTTCATCTTAAACATAGAGATCTTTACTTTTGGTCACATTTTAAACAGAAAAGGAAAAGTGGGGAAGATGATTGGGAAATAAGATTTTTAGGTGGATACAATGAGGTAGGAGAAAACGTGGAACTTTTGATTAGCTTTAGGCAAACCCCTCTCCTGGGTCTGCATCACTTTGGTGGAAAGGTCTCCTTTGACTATCACTGTAAATCCATGCTGTAGGCAGGGCCGGGAAATTATCTACATTTTACGCTGAGGAAGTGCAACTCCCACAGGTTCCATGGCTTGTCTGAGGTCACCCAGGTGGTAAGAGGTCCATGCCCTCTGACTGACCTGGCGAGAGAAGCCATGTGGCTCAGATGAGCTATAGAAGCTATAGAAGGTCAGGGGGAGACCCTTTACTCATGGAATGGGCTAATTTGCCCGTAGGGACCACTCAGTTTGATAACAGATCCTTGAGTTTTGTTGTCCCTGTAAAGCACAGTGGGTTCTGAGGGCCCCGGTTTGGGGATCTGACAGCTGAGGGATATGGGGTAGGAGATAGCGAACAAGGGCTTTGTCACAGAGCCGGCTGAGAGCCAACGAGTGGCTGATACATTTCTCCCGGCCTGGGTTGCAGAAGGCGCTGGAGCAGCAGATGGAGAGCCACCGGGAAGCTCATCAGAAGCAGCTGTCCAGACTCCGAGATGAAATCGAGGAGAAGCAGAAAATCATCGATGAGATTCGGGAGTGAGTTGGCCTGGGGGCTCGTGGGGCGTAGGGGCAGACACGGCCCCTGGGCCAGCCTGGAGGCCTCTGCTTTCCCTGCCCCATGGACCCTGGGCTCTGCCCTGGTGCCTCAGCGAGCTGGACGTGATGCTTCTGCGGTCTGTTCCCCATCTGGAGCCGAGCCTCCGGGGGCTCTGGTGGGCAGGTGGCAGGCGGGCCCAGCTGCCCTGCCTGGTCCCCGCGGAGCAGGGGCACGTTGGTGATTCAGCTGGGCAGACACATACCTCAGAAGGTGGGGATGTTGTTCCTATGAGAGGATGAAAAAAAAACCCCAAAAAACCTGAATTGGTTCTGATTCAGGGTTTCTGATGGGTTAAGAAATGCTCCAGAGAAGACAGTCAGCTCCCCCTGCCTCAGCCCAACACATACCTGAACACTGCACGCCCCAGAGCCACCTGCTCGCAGGGGCACACTCCTTAGGGACCCGTGCTGTTGTGTGTCTGTCTGTGCTCGAGGGCATTGCAGCTGGTCTCAAGGCCATTCTCATGTTGTAGCTGCTGAAGAGCCCCCTGCTCAGTAGTTACCCCTCCCCACTCCTCTCACTTTCCCGCCTCATCAACACAAGTCCCCAGGCTGTGTTTAAATGCCCCAAATTAAAGACAGAAAAACAAAGAAAACCAATTATATTGAAATACACTTCCACCCACTGACACCCTCCTCTCCTGTCCCCCTCCTCGCTGCCACCCCAGGTCTAGACTAAAGGTTCCCTCCTCTCTGTTTCTATAGATGAAGAAACATTTCTATATGGGAAGCAAGATTAAATGATTTACTTAGGGTCACACTGCTAAACAGGAATCAAACTGGAGTTGGAGTTTAATTCTCTCTCAATGTCCGTGAACAGCTCACACAGCACATTTGCATTTTAAAAGCAGAAGTGTAAATGATGTGATGGGGCTCTGTGCACAGTCTACCTAGGAAAGCACTTAGCATCGCCTCTCCCCTTCTTTTGGTCCACCCCCATGCTCCCACTTATGTCCAGCTTTCCCCTTTAAGTGTGACTCTTATTTGTTATGCTGATGAATCAGATTGTTCAACTGGAAGGGGAGGGGAGGGAAGGAAGGTAAGAGAGATGGAGGGTCTCTGAATGAGTTGACAAGTGGGGACAATTCCTTGGCCTTTACGTTTCACATGGGTTTTCCTTCAGAGAGTGTATAATCTGTTGTCTACAGTCATGTAGGCATGGCCGTATGAAAGGTTTTATAAGGACCGGGCTGATATAAATGATGACCAAATACCCCCAACCGGATGGTGAGTTTCTCTTTTGCAACAGCCCCTGGACTTTCTTTGTGTTTCCCCTCTCTGACCACTGCCCCCTTCCGCCCCCAAGACTTCACAGAACAGAACTGTCCCTATGTCAGCTAGGGATTTGGATGTAGGGGATGTTTTTGGAGCATCAGACCAGAGAGGAAGGGAAGGTCCAAGTGGCCAAATAAGGTTCTGGGAGTGCGTATGTACCATCTGTAGGGCAGAAAAGCAGAATTCTTACTGGGCTCTGTTTTTCTGTTTTAAAATATCGGCCCCTTTCCCATCTCATTATTTTCCCTCCCAAAGCTCTTGCACAAGCCAACTATAAATACATTATTAAAGCCTTATGTTTCATGCCTCTTAGATGTTCCCAGAAATTCGTTTTCACTTGGGCAGGGAGGAAGCTGTGAGGTTGTTCTCTGAACCCTCCAAATCTTCCAGAATTGCCGCCTTTATTGCACAGGGCTAATGGGGTTAGAACGGAACCACGTCTTTAGCAGCATGACTCAGAATTTCAGGCTGATGTGGAATGTATTGCTTTTTCCTCTCCATTTCAGTTTGAATCAGAAACTGCAACTGGAACAGGAGAAGCTCAGTTCTGATTATAACAAGCTGAAAATAGAGGACCAAGAGAGAGAAATGAAACTGGAAAAGCTCTTGTGAGTGTGCTTTAAATATTTCCTCTGTTTTCTCTCATCCTCTCGAAGTTTTTTTTTTTTTTTTTTTGGCCAACTGCACGGCACGCGGGATCTTAGTTCCCTGACCAGGGACCGGACCCATGCCCCCTGCAGTGGAAGCGCAGAGTCTTAACCACTGGACTGCCAGGGAAGTCCCCCCACCACCCTGCAAAGTCTTAAAAGGTCTACTTTGGTGATTCAGATACCCAAATATTCAGGTTAAGTCAGGCCAATTTAAAAACAGACCATGGCCATTTGGATGAATTGGTTTGTTTTGTTGACTTATCTGCAGATGCAAACGGTATCTGTGAGAATCTCTGATGCCCCTTTGGTGGTTCACAGTTCCTTTCTGTTTTTTAGATTGCTCAATGATAAAAGAGAACAAGCCAGAGAGGACCTCAAAGGGCTGGAGGAGACAGTGGTATGTTGACACGTTTCCCAACTCATTTTAGTCTCAAAAACCAGATTGATTTATGATCTTTTGAATTTGTTTCTTCTAAAATTTTATTTGTGCATGTCTTTCTTGAATATCATTTTAAACATAAAACTTCCTATGGTAACATGAGAGCTGTAGAATTTATTCCCCTGGTCTTAACAGAGTGACCAACCATCCATCCATCCATCCATCCATCCATCCATCCATCCATCCATCCATCCATCCTTAAGACTGTAACCATGGAGCCCTGACTGAGATTTAAACTCAAATCAGTGCCTGCAATTTTACAGCCTCTGTATGTTGTGACTTACTTCCATGCAACAATCAATGGATATTTATTGATCACCTACTGAGGGCTGGCATGCTTTTAGGTGCTTGAGTTGCATCAGTACAAAACAGAGTTAAGATGCTGGCCCTTGTGAACCTGTCTTTCACCTGGGGGAGACAGACAGTGAGAAATAAGGATATAGATCATGACATCCATTAGATGGTTATAGAAAGTGCAGGGGGTACTGGTTTGGGGTGGCCCCACTGGGAGGTGACATTTGAGCAGGAACTTGAAGCAGGTAAAAGAAGGAGCCGTGGGGATGTCCGGGGGAGGAGCCTTCCAGGAGAGGCAACAGCCAGTGCCAAGGCCCTGAGGTCAGCCCATGGCAGGCATGTTGGGGGACAACAGGGAGATCAATGTGTATGTGACCAAGAGAAGCGGGGAGGGCAGGAGGTAGGCACAGAGAGGTCAAGGCCAGAGGAGGTGCAGGCCAGGTAGGGCCTTGGGACCTGCAGGGTTTGGGGCAGAAGAGTGACAGATGTACTTCCCTTTGGACGAAGGGCTCACCATCTGAGATCCTGGTTAGTTTTCTCTGTCCTTTCATTGGGTTTGTCTCCTCTGGTCAACTTCTGTCTCAGTTGCCCTGGGGGGTAGCTGCCTGGCTCCGAGGGCTCTCAAGAGCCCTTCAAAATGCCACGCAGCCTGTGTTTGAAGACAGACACCCCAAATAGTCTCTCAATTTGGTGAAAACATGTCAAGTCATTTCACATGACATGACAACAGAGAGAAACTGTTGTTTAGATACAGTCATGCATTTTGATTTCATTCCCATGTCATGTGAATTTATGTGGGACTGAGCCTGAATCCAAGAACTCGGTGACCCCAGACTGGAGGCAAGTGGTTGAGCAGGGCTGGACCCGAGGCTGCATTCTGGCCCCTGGGCCAGTGTTAGCTGCTCCTCAAAGCCAGGTGTGGGCTCGGAGGGCACAAGCCATTCAGGACAGAAGTAGGATGACTGTTCACGGGAAGTTGGGCCTTTTGAGCCTGGTGGAGAAGACGGTGGACAGGGCGGCTGGAGGGGAAACGGAAATGAAGCCATGAAGTTGCTTCCTCCCCGTCTGTTTTCCTGGAGAAGTGGTACCCATAATCATAGATAATTATAACAATTCAGAAATATATTGAACATTAAAATGTCACTGTATTCTCACCAGCCAGAGATCAATATTTCAGTATCTTTTCTTCCTTTACACCCTTGCACTCTCTCATGCACACTCTCACCCAACATACACACCTTCCATGCCCACACCCAGAAGCTCACTCTTCACCTCTCTCTCACGGCCTCACCCACACTCAGGCACAATCACTTATTCTTTCTCACACACACATCTTCACACACACTCACACCCACAGGCCCTCACATTCACATTCTCACGCCTGTGTTCATCCACTCACAAGTTCTTACACACTCACCCAGCACACCCCATAACATGCTGACACACACATTCACACTCATTAGTGACCATCCACACTTTCTCACTGGCACACTCACACTTTTGCTCATTCACTGTCACACCCTCCATCACGTCCACTCACACACACTCACCCCACGTGCTGACTCTCTCGCAGACTCACAAGCTTTCTGTCTTTCGCACTCACTCATGAGCATGTTCTTTTGCCCTTTCGAATGTTCTTTTGTTTTGTTTTGGCCTCACTGAGCGGCTTGTGGGATCTTAGTTCCCTGACCAGGGATTGAACCCATGCCCCCTGCAGTGGAAGCACGGAGCCCTAAGCACTGGACCTCCAGGGAAGTCCACTGAATACATATTTATTTATTTATTTATTTATTTATATTTTTGGCTGTGTTGGGTCTTCGATGCTGCACGCGGATTTCTCTAGTTGCAGCGAGCGGGGGCCACTCCTCGCCGCAGCGCGCAGGCTTCTCGTTGAGGTGCCTCTCTTGTTGCGGAGCACAGGCTCCAGGCACACAGGCTTCAGCAGTTGTGGCACACAGGCTCTAGAGTGCAGGCTCAGTAGTTGTGGCGCACAGACCTAGTTGCTCCACGGCATGTGGGATCCTCCTGGACCAGGGCTTGAACCCGTGTCCCCTGCATTGGCAGGCGGATTCTTAACCACTGCGCCACCAGGGAAGTCCACTGAATACATTTTTAACAACACATTTTCCTCACTAGCCTCCTCCACTCGTTCTCCCTCCCCCGCCTCCCCCCCAAGCCCACTCACCTATGTTCCCACCCTCACATCCATTCTCCCCGACCCCCCTACCATACACACATGCTCACACAACACACTTGGTCCCTCACACATGGACGGACCCACTGACACAGCCTCCCACGTTCCCTCTGCAGCCCTCACTGCCCGTCCACACACATCACGCACACACACGCTTTCAATTCCCAAACTGGAACCCCGCGGTCTGTGCCATTCCAGACGTGGGTGTTTTTACTTATCCTTCCATCACATCCTCCCCAGGCTGTCAGTGTTCCTCAGAGGCAGGCCTGCTGTCCTTGGCTGACCCTTCCTGAGCCCTCCTTAGCTCTAGGCCTGCGCTGCCTCCTTGACTGTCTGGACAGGGCCGGGGTGGGACCTGCCGCCCAGGGGTTGGAGTCTGTGAAGCCCACTCCAGGGGGCGATGTTGGGAAAGGCCAGCCAGCCAGTGGGGACCTCTCTGGGGTCCCAGGCAGCCATCTGGCTTTAATAGGACACTTTGTGTGGGCTCTGGGGCTGGACCTCTCCTCCTGCTGCGTTGATGGGCCTTGTGTCCCCACCTCTCTGGTCCCACCCTCGCTGTCCCCTGTGACAGGAAGCTGAGCCCTGAGCTTTTACACAGAGGGCAACGTCCGTGCCAGGAAAGGCTTGTGACTTACTTCACAAGGGAAGGGAATCGGGGTGGGTGAAGGAATGATAATGGATACGATGGAGGAAAATTCATTGCCCCAGGAAGCCAAAATGGGGTTACGCAAGCATTCATGTGCAACTTATCAACTGTTTCCAAGGTCTTGAACTGCCCCTCCTAAACTGTTTATTGAAGTTACCTAAAAACAAACAATAATGAGAGAAAGTCACCAAACTCTGGGCTTTGGATTATTTGGTGCTTGGCCTGGAAGAATTGCCTGGCCCTTTGACAAGACACCCGGGTCTTCTCTTCTCGTGTCCCTGCAGGGTGGTGGCGTTTTTTATGGAAAGTATTTACTGTGATTATAGTTCAATCAGTAATGAAATCCCTGAAGCGGGAGAGAGAGCTCGCAGAGCAGGGGGCCGAGGCCGAGCTCCCTTGGGCAGGGGCACAGGCAGCACAGCTACATCACTGAGAGCTCGGAGCAGCCCCCCTGCACCTGCCGGCCGGTGGCTGAGCTCTGGGCAAGCACCGCGTGCACGGCGTTCCTAACAGCAGGCCCGCTTGGCCTCCTGCAGAAAGTAATCTGCCTCATCTGAGGAATCAATTGACTTCAGGTGCTTTTTATTTCAACACAATTATGGAATTGGACCCAGTAATATGACCTTAAACTAACATGGAACCTTTATTCAAGAAACTTATTATTTCCATGGCTTTAGAGCCTGTTTCTTCCTTTTTTCTGTGAGCTTGCGTGAGCTCCATCCCTTGACATTCTGTGTTAGAGTAGGTCAATTTAGACAAACTGAAAAACATACATGCAAGTGTATTTCTCTCCTTACGGGAAAATATTTTTTAAGGGAACTAGTCGTACGTCTTGTGGTAAATACACGGAGACTTAAATGGAAGGAAATATTTTGGTTTTCTGATTTTGTTAACAGAGGTCACCAGATTTGACTTAGACCTTTGTCTTAGCAATCTAATTCCTAAGGGTTAATTAGTAGAAAAGACTCCAAAATGAAGGAAAAAAATGCCCCCAAGAAGTTAATTTCATGAAAGTTATAACAACAACCAAAGGAAGCAGTAAAAGTCTAATGAAGAAATGGCTGTCAAATATGATGCATCGGGCTTCCCTGGTGGCGCAGTGGTTGAGAGTCCGCCTGCCGATGCAGGGGGTGTGGGTTCGTGCCCCGGTCTGGGAAGATGCCACATGCCGCGGAGCGGCTGGGCCCGTGAGCCATGGCCGCTGAGCCTGTGCGTCTGGAGCCTGTGCTCCGCAACGGGAGAGGCCGCAACAGTGAGAGGCCCGCGTACCGCAAAAAAAAAAAAAAAAAAAAAAAAAATGATGCATCAATACATTAATACTGGCTAATATTTATTGAATGCTTACTATGTGCCAGAAACGGTTGTAAGAGTTTTATAAGGATCATCTCATTGAAGATTGATAACAGCAGCTATGAGGCAACTACTATTTTTATCCTCATGTTACAAATAAGAAAGCTGAGGCACAGAAAGGTTAGATAAGTTGCCCAGGGTCACCCAGGTGGAAGGTCCATAGCTCAGTGATGTAAAGCAAAAGGAGCATATGGACCACGGCCAGAGGGGTGTGGAAACATGAAAAATGTCAGTCAGTTAGGGTGGGAGAAACTGTGGCTAACTTTTCATTTAAATTTGTTGGCATTTTTATAACATGTACACAATAAGTTAGAGGAAAAAAGAGTCCATTCTGGTACAACACAGCCCTCCAGGAATTTTTATGAGAAAACTTGAATTTTTGTGGTTGAAGGGGAAAAAAGGTTCTGTTTAAAACACAGCAAACGAGCAGGCTTTGTTCTAGTTTACACTTCATTGTTTGAGTTCCCAGTCTCTGAACCTTGGGGTGCCCCTGAGAAGATGCCAGGTGGAGGGGGAGGATATGAGTGGTGGGCAGGTCGGAGGAAGTGGGGAGCCCCATGGCCTCGATGGTTGGCTTACAGAGCTTTATGGAGATGTCTGGGGTTGATGGTCTGGTGCCAGCGGTGTCATAAATTCAGCATGTTCCCTCATTTAAGTGGCATTTTAACAATCTTCTCTTCCAGTCTCGAGAACTACAGACTCTGCACAACCTCCGTAAACTCTTCGTCCAGGATCTGACCGCCCGGGTTAAAAAAGTGAGTTCTAGTTTGTGTGAATGGGACTGAGAAGAAAAGTTGGCCAGAACGAATCATTTTCAGTCAAAGTATCACTTGCTTAAATCGGGGCTGGTTATGCTTAAAAATTAATTACTTCATGCCAGAGAATGTGATTAAAAGAATGTGCTGCAGGGGGAAAAAATACTTGGGAACATTTTTCCATCTGATTTTTCCTTCTTAGTAAAAGGAAGTTATATTGGGTTGGCCAGAGAAGTTCGTTTGGGTTTTTCCCGTAACATTTTATGGAAAAACCCGAACGAACATTTTTGGCCAACCCAATATCCTTTCAAACGAACACATATTTATCTGGCCGCAGTGTGAAAACCTCTGAGTGATGCAGGGAAAACCCAGAGGGGTCTCATCAGACAGCGTGGCCCTGAAGCCTGGTGAACGATGTCAGGAGCGTGGAAGTCAGGGGCTAGAGCCTCATCTTTGCTTGTTAAGGCCATGAGGGGCCAGGTCAGAGTGTATGAAGCACTTTAACATCCGGCGTCTTGTTTGCTCTCCCCAGGAGCCATGTAAGTGGTTCTCAGTGTTCTGTTTTGCAGCTGTGGAGATGGGCTCAGAGGTTGCATGACCTCCCGAGATCACACAGCTGGGGAGAGCCAGAGATGGGATTGTAATCCAGGTCTGTGTGACTCCAGAGTCTGAGCTTCTTTGGTCCTTGTGCCACACACAGTGACAGTGGCCTTGGGAGTCACTGAACGGTGAACCCCCAGAGCAGCTAGCAGAGGTTTCAGGAGGGGGGAGGGGGAGGGGAAAACAGCAAGGGGGCTACGCTTTAAAGATATTTGAAAGTGATGGATGAGGAGCAGTGGGCATACCCAGAGGTATGACAGGATGGACGGAAGGTATATTTAAGAAAAGTGTGTGCATGGGGGTCTGTGTGAAGGAGCCAAGGAAAAGGGATGAAATATATTATTAAAAAAAGAGGAGGTGACTGATGGAGTCGGATCTGAGAAGACAGAATTGACAGTATAGGGGAATGTATTAGGCTTGGTGGATGGAAAGGGCCCACTTTCCCAGAGAGGAGACGTGGAGAAGCCAAGATGGAGACATTTGTAGGGAAATATATGACAGTGGGAAGAGATGCATCTGAAGACTTTGACCTTGTCAGTTAATGTGGAGAGGAAGGTGCTCAATGGAGAAGAAGGAAGAGAATGGGAAGCCCACAGAGACTAGAGGAGGCTCAGGCAGCTGTGGGGGATTTGCTGGGGATGAACAAAAGGATGTTGAGCAGTGTGGGAGTGTCCAGCTGAGGGTCAGAGCACAGATTTGTCGTGGCACCTGACAGCATGATTCTAGTGAGTTTAGGGGCCTGGAAATAAAAACAAGGAAAGAGGGTGGAGAATGATGGGAGGTTTCAAGGTGGCACTGGTCAGGCGGTAGGTAGTGATCACCATCATCAAAATAGAAGTGACTGGAGGACCTGGACCAGGGAGGAGAGAGAGGCCAGAGCAGAGGTCATGGAGACAGAGACTAGAGAGGTTATGACCAGAACCAAAAAGGCTCAGTCGGAGGGAGGAGGTGTTCCGAGGAGGGTGCAGAGCTTGAGATCAGACTTCCCTGACTTCACGATATAAAACTCTCTGGGAAGAACCTATTCCTAGACCAGTGGTTCTCAAAGTGTGGCCACCTGGCCAGCAGCACTAACGTCACCTGGGAACTTGCTAGAGGTGCAAATTCTCAGACCCACACTGGATCCACTGACTCAGAGACGAGGGTAGGGCTCAGCAATCTGAGTTTTAACAAATCCTCTTCTGGGTTTGAGAACCCCGGATTTAGATCAAAGAGACAGGTTTGAGTTGCTCATACAGACATCACGTCTCAGAAAGAGAAGGGTGATGATCTCTTCTGTAATGAGACAAAGCAAGCCTGCTTTGCCATTTTTGGACTCCAGGATGTGTTTCTACATGTATTTCCCAACTTATCTGGCCACTCAGCTTGGCAGTGCTGGGAGAACAGTGTTTTTATCAATCTCAAGATCTGATAAATTTCGAGAGTTGATCCAGCACAGCACGCAGATGCCGTGACTAGTCTGAGATGGATTCATTAAGTAATTTCATGGAATTGGACGCTGAAGGGACAAGCAGAGGCCATTGAGACTTCCCAGTGGGACCACAGATACTTTCCCACAGCTTGATGACTTGTTATCTCACTTGTGATGTTTGAAATGAAACTTGGGTCTTGGGTTTATGTGTGTTTTTTTTTTAACATCTTTATTGGAGTATAATTGCTTTACATTGTTGTGTTAGTTGCTGCTGTATAACAAAGCGAATCAGCTATACGTATACATATATCCCCATATCCCCTCCCTCTTGCGTCTCCCTCCCATCCTCCCTATCCCACCTCTAGGTGGTCACAAAACACTGAGCTGATCTCCCTGTGCTATGCGTCTGCTTCCCACTAGCTAGCTATTTTACATTTGGTAGTGTATATATGTCCATGCCACTCTCTCACTTCATCCCAGCTTCCCCTTCCCCCTCCCTGTGTCCTCAAGTCCATTCTCTACATCTGTGTCTTTATTCCTGTCCTGTTGGGCTTATGTTTTCACACTAGTTCTTCTTAATGAGTTTTGGAACACTTCCTTTTGAAAAGAAAAGCCTCTATTTACCTGCGTGCAAGGGAGAGGTATATTTCACAAAGAGAGCTGTATCTAATCTGAATCCCTCAAAAAAAGATTTGAAGTTTTTTTGTCAGCTGTCCAAAGAAAGAACACTTTTGATACCGATCAAGGAAATTAATTGGGAAGAAGGTCAAGTCTAAACTTTTAGAACCACTCTTCATTTTCACTTTCAGAATAACCTTTAGTAAGATTGGGGGTTTTCTTTCGAATGGCTCATCCACATGATGTTGGGACTGGGGGTGGGCAGTGTGGAGGCCTGTCCCGCTGACCCCTTGGTGTTGATGCAGAGTGTAGAGCTGGACAGCGACGAGGGAGGAGGCAGTGCCGCCCAGAAGCAGAAAATTTCCTTCCTGGAGAATAACCTGGAGCAGCTCACTAAGGTCCACAAACAGGTAGGAGGGTTGCGTCATCTTCCTCCTGCTTCTCTTTCTCTCCTGGAGAGAAGCCCCGCTGGATTCGGCCCTAGTGAGGGAGGTGACTCTGATATAGAAGGTAAAAGGACAGTACATCACTAGGGAACATCAGTGCTGGAAGGGACGTGGCACTCTTTTAGTCTTCAGTGACTTCCTTTGTATAGAAAATACCTTTTTTTTTTTTTTTTAATTTTATTTTTTGGTCGTGCCGCCTGGCATGCGGGATCTTAGTTCCCCGACCAAGGATCGAACCCGCACCCCCTGCAGTGGAAGTGCAGAGTCTTAACCACTGGACCACCAGGGAAGTCCTAAAATACTTTCTTTGATGGAAGCCAAATATAAGGAATTGAGTGTGAGCTCTCTGGGGCTTGGGGAGCAGGGTGTTCAGTCGTTTCTTTTCATCCTGCCTCCCGTCCCAGCCTCCAACCCCAGCTGGCCTCAGTGTCTCCCATGATGCTTTTCAGGACCCTCTGTGGACCCAAAGACTCCACAGAATGCAAAGTGGATGCCACTGAGCTGGGTCAGGCTCCCTCTTTTTTTTTTTTTTTTTTTTTTTTTTTTTTTTTTGCAGTACGTGGGCCTCTCACTGCTGCGGCCTCTCCCGTCGCGGAGCACAGGCTCCGGACGCGCAGGCCCAGCGGCCACAGCCCACGGGCCCAGCCACTCCGCGGCACGCAGGACCCTCCCAGACCGGGGCACAAACCCGTGTCCCCTGCATCGGCAGGCGGACTCTCAACCACTGCGCCACCAGGGAAGCCCCAGGCTCCCTCTTTTTGTAGATGAGGAAACAGCCTGGGCGAGGAAGCCACTGGCTTCATCCCACATGTGGGAGCACTGGGGCTGGAAGCAGCCCCCTCTCTGCACTGTCGGCCTATTTCTTGGCATCCTCTCAGTTTCCTGCAACACCCTGGAGTTTGTCTAGAGTGACAGAGAGCAATAACCATGTCCAAATCTACTGGTGACTTAGGCAGATTATTTGTCTCCTTTCTTTTTAAATGCTGGAATGTTCATGACGGTTTTCTCTAAATCCTCAAGATTTGGGATCTGATAAAAATGGTCCAATGTTTTGGACCCCATGGCTGAGGGGAGGTCATTTCTCTTTGACTTGTTACATCCTCTTCAACATTACTGATGATGGCATTTTCCCCCAAAGGGAGGATGACAGATTCAACATGGTTGAAGACATTCAAGCAAATTGTTGATGAGAAATAGAAAAGCAGAAACTACCAGGGAACTTGAAATAGAGCTCTGAAATTCATTAATTATTTTATTCATGAATTCAATGAATATTTATTAAAAACCTACTCTCTGCCGGGCACTGGAGATGGTGCTGGGTGGGGATACAGGAGTAAAGAAAACAGGTGTAGACCCAGCAATAGTTCAACCTTTGTTTAGCACTTAAGATTCTCAAAACTTTTCCTGATCCATTTGGATTCCCACAATGATCCTATTTATGTAGCATGTAGACTTCGAGTGGTTGAGTGACTCACACCTGGCCAGATGGCCAGGCAGTAACAGATCTGGCTCTTGAGCCCATTCTTAACCCAGGGTGAGCCTGTTCCTTCTTAACTGAGGGTCTTAGGTAATGAAAGAATGAGCAGTATCCCTGAGTTACCCGTTAGCCTCTGGATATGTTACAAAGTGGGGTCCACACCCGGTGCTGGTGTAGACAATGTGTGCTGGCTTGGAAGGAGGCCTTCAGAGAGCTCTAGAACGTGAATGCCTTTCACTGAGCGTGTCTGAACTGGCTTCACATTTCTTATCTTTCACATGCCAATGTCCAAATAGTCAATTTTCTCTGGCAAGTCCCCCCCCACCCCTCAAACAAAAGAGGCAGTAAATCCCACCCAAGCCTGAAAGTTTCCTACAGCTGGAATTGGCTTTTTTTTTTTTTTTTTTTTTTTGCGGTACGCGAGCCTCTCACTGTTGTGGCCTCTCCCGTTGTGGAGCACAGGCTCCGGACGCGCAGGCTCAGCGGCCATGGCTCACGGGCCCAGCCGCTCCGCGGCATGTGAGATCTTCCCGGACCGGGGCATGAACCCGTGTCCCCTGCATCGGCAGGGACTGCGCCACCAGGGAAGCCCTGGAAATGGCTTTTGATTCTATCGTACACCTCTCCCCGCTTTCTCGTACCCGTGAATCCTGTGTTTGGCAAATTGGAGCCTCAGGGTATGGGATTTTTATTCCCGTTGGTCCCATCGTTTATGGTCTTATGGACTCTCCAAGACGGCCCTGGTGGGGCGCGCGGGTGGTGGTTCTAGCTGCTCTCCTGTCACCTTCTCAGGCCCCGCAGTGTGTCTGCCCCCCCAACCCCCATAACTCCCCACCTCTCCCTCCCGCCGCAGCTGGTCCGGGACAACGCAGACCTGCGCTGTGAGCTGCCCAAGCTGGAGAAGCGCCTGCGTGCCACGGCCGAGCGCGTCAAGGCGCTGGAGAGCGCGCTGAAGGAGGCCAAGGAGAACGCCATGCGGGACCGCAAGCGCTACCAGCAGGAGGTGGACCGCATCAAGGAGGCTGTGCGAGCCAAGAACATGGCCAGGAGGGCCCACTCGGCCCAGATCGGTACGTTTGCCCGCACCCGGGCCCTTGATAGAAGGCGAGGGCTCCTCTGACCGGAAGCTCTGGGCGGGGCGGCCCGGCCCCTTCCGTCACCCAGCGTCCATCCTGGGAGGATGGGATGGCCAGGCGTGTGCTTCCTTACACTGAGAGATTCTGGGGGACCTTGTGATCGTCAAAGCTATTGAGCTGAGCAGAGGAGGCGGCCAGCCCTGGCTGCAGGCAGAGGTGTTTGGCTGTAAACAGATAGAGGTATACTTTCTCCGGAATACCGGAATATATGGCTTGCTCAGGAAAGCCCGAAGGCCCCTTCTGTTCTGCACCCGGCAGAACCATGAAGGAGCGACGTGTAGCCAGAAGCCTCAGGGAGAGCTGCTTGCAAGCACAGCCTTGGAAATACTCTGGAGAGAGCCAGGCCTGGCATCAGTGAGTGCAGGAGACCTGGACAGCCAACCCCTTCAAGACCTGGATTTGGACCCACGCAAAGAATGAGAGTGTGCCTGTTGAGTCATAGTTCTTGGGATAGTGCCGTGAGAGTAGAAGGGATTTAAGGATGTTCTCTAGAGAGCTTCTTTCTTTCTTTCTTTCTTTCTTTTTTCTTTTCTTTTCTTTTTCTTTTTTAAATTGAAACATCTCCAATAACATGTAATATTATTTCTCATCAGATATTGCTGTGCAGATGTTATGTAAACCAGCAACTTCATGTTTCTAGTTTTAAGATCATCACTTACATTAGTGGTTCATTGCATTTATTGGGTCTTATACCCTTGGACTATCTACTGAAAACTGTGAACCCTCTCCCTCTAAAATGCATCACAGACAGAATTCTGCATCCAGTTTCAGGGAGATGCTGTTGGAACCCATTGGGACCCACGGATCTGCCTCAGATAAAACTGAAAGTCCTCTGTTTCTCATTTTCCTTGATAAGAATTGAAATAATTGATACGCAAGGTCTCTCTGTCCCCTAAACATTGGGTGCCTTGGATTAACTAACTGTACTAATCGGAGGGCAAACCTCCCGCTTTCAGAAAGTTCTGGTGATTGATAAGAATTGTAATGTCGATAAAAAGTGTGCCTCTTGGTTTTCGCACGTGACCTGGAGGTATCTCGGCGTGGCTGTTTAAGCCCTTTCTGAATGTCTCTTCTCTCTTTTCTGTCGGTTGGATACAGCCAAGCCCATCCGCCCTGGACACTACCCAGCATCGTCTCCAACGGCCGTCCACGCCATCCGAGGGGGAGGAGGCAGCTCTTCAAACTCCACTCACTACCAGAAATAAACACAAAGTGAGTCCTTAGTGTCAGGGGTGGCTTCCATCCGGGGCAGCCCTGGGGCTCTCCCTGCTTCTGCCTGGCTCTCAGCCATGTGTGTGTGGACCTGCAGTGGAGAGGAAAGAGTGCAGCTGTACCCCAGCACAGGCCCTGGGGCTTCAGGCTATCAGGGGCCTGGGTCTACCTTCAACTCAGTCTAGGGCCTCAGGGTCTTCCAGCTAAGGTCACCTGGTGCCAGGGACCCTCCAGGGACGGGGAGGGTGTGGTGAATGATTCATCCGAGCTTTCTTTTGTCTGTGGAACTCCCCTCTGTAGCTGGCATCCAAAAGGGCATTACCTGTTTGTCAACTGCTTTTACCCAGAGCAGGCAGATGTGGGTGACTGCTTTAAGTCTCAGGAACTGAATATAAAGAAAGAGCCAGATAATAGAAAGTCACATTTTTATAATTACTATCTGAACGCAACAAATGGAGTCTTTAAGAATTGTGCAGATTGGGCTTCCCTGGTGGCACAGTGGTTGAGAGTCCGCCTGCCGATGCAGGGGACACGGGTTCGTGCCCCGGTCCGGGAAGATCCCACATGCCGCGGAGCGGCTGGGCCCATGAGCCATGGCCGCTGAGCCTGCGCGTCCGGAGCCAGTGCTCCGCAACAGGAGAGGCCACAACAGTGAGAGGCCCGCGAACCGCAGGGAAAAAAAAAAAAAAAGAATTGTGCAGATTTATGTCTACGTAGGTCCAGACCACTTTTTTCTTTGAGATGGTGGTCTGAAAACTTCTCTTCCCACTCTCCACGTGCCTGACATTGCTGTACCAGCACAAAGGAAAAAGTGATGTCCTTTAGAAAAGAGGAGAGAGCACAAGCCTGTCCTCTTGTACTTGAGATAAAGAGTTTACTGGTTGGGCAGGGCAGACAGCTAGGTTGCCAGAAAACTCTGTTTAGAGAAACTCTGACTCTGGGCCAGTAACTTGTAGATGGGAGGAGGTGGATCCTAATGTTGACCTTGGAGTCTTAGTCCTCACTAGGGAAGCTTGTGAGCTTGACAGCAAAGCCGCAGCGATCAGGGGCAACTCAGGAGAGTGGTGGTTCCTCACCCAGTCCTTTTTGCATCAAGGTAAGGAAAGTGAATATGAGGGGCTGGAGACCCCACTCAGGGGGTATGACAGTATTGCTAAGGCTCAGACTAAAACTTCCAAAGTGGAAGCTTGGCGGCTGCACCCAGGCAACTTTCACCTGCCCTGCCCCAGGCAGCATGTCAAGGAGCGGGACAGGTCGAGGCAGGCCACGGATGGGCAGCGTGCCCACTACCTTCTGCTGTATGCTGGGAGGGTGGATGCAGAATTATCTTGGCTGTGGGCCACCCTATTCAGATGCGATCTTTGCTTTCAATCGGAAATAAAGTAAAGCTGGATGTTATAAAATTGCTTCTGACTGCACGTTATCAGTGTTGGGGATGCCACTTGAAGGAAACTGTAAGAACAAATTGGGCCGCTTAGAACAGAAAGCCTAAAGCAGTGGTTCTCGAACTTTGGTGGGTGTCAGCATCATCTAGCACACCCAGACACCCAGGCTCCTTGAAGTAGCATAGGCCCAGAGCCTTTGTATTTTTACCAAGTACCCCAGGTGATTTTGTTAGCCACCTAAGTTTGAGACCTGCTAGCCTAAAATATCCTAAAGTGGCTGATACAGGATGGACGTTTATTTCTTTGTCACATAAAGGACATTTGAGGGTGGTCTGTCTGTGGCTGGTAGAAAAACTCTACAGTGACAACAGAAAGCTAGCCTCTTAAATTTAGACTCACTGTCCTCAGCAAGTACCTTCCTTGCTGGTCTCCTAAATGACTTCCTCAAGCTCGCCTAAATGACTTCTGCAGTTCTAGCTATCGTGCCTGTGTGTTGCGTGTTCAGCAAGCAGAGAGGAAGCTGGGGAGAGGCAATAGCAGCTCTTACAGTTGAATGAGCTTCCTTTAAGTAGCCTTCCCAGAAGTCCCATCCAACTCTGATGCCTGCATCCCTCTGGCCAGAATTGAAACACATGGCCACATCTAGCTTCAAGGGAGGCTGGAGAAGGTAGTCTTTAGCTGGGCAGATCACTGCCCCAAACAAGAGTAGTGTTCTATTGCCTACGACAAGGAGATGGAGGTTGGGTGGGCAACCAGCACTCTACTTGTTGAACACCTGATCTGCAGCGGCACTGTACTAGATGTAATATCTACATCACCCCATTTGATGGAAGCACTGGGTTAGTGTGTGCGCTTGGCTCCCAGCAAGCTTTTTTTTTTTTTGGGAATTAAACAACATACTCTTTATTTATTTATTTTTTCCTTTTTATGTTTTTATTTTATTTTCTTTAATTTTTTTTATTAGTTTCTGCTTTATAACAAAGTGAATCAGTCATACATATACATCTGTTCCCACATCCCTTCCCTCATGCATCTCCCTCCCTCCCACCCTCCCCATCCCACCCCTCCAGGCGGTCACAAAGCACCGAGATGATCTCCCTGTGCTCTGCGGCTGCTTCCCACTATCTATCTACCTTACGTTTGGTAGTGTATATATGTCCATGCCTCTCTTTCGCTTTGTCACAGCTTACCCTTCCCCCTCCCCATATCCTCAAGTCCATTCTCAAGTAGGTCTGTGTCTTTATTCCCGTTTAACCCCTAGGTTCTTCATGACATTTTTTTTTTAATTCCATATATATGTGTTAGCATACGGTATTTGTCTGTCTCTTTCTGACTTACTTCACTCTGTATGACAGACTCTAGGTCTATCCACCTCATTACAAATAGCTCAGTTTCGTTTCTTTTTATGGCTGAGTAATATTCCATTGTATATATGTGCCACATCTTCTTTATCCATTCATCCGATGATGGACACTTAGGTTGTTTCCATCTCCGAGCTATTGTGAATAGAGCAGCAATGAACATTGTGGTACATGTCTCTTTTTGAATTATGGTTTTCTCAGGGTACATGCCTAGTAGTGGGATTGCTGGGTCATATGGTAGTTCTATTTTTAGTTTTTTAAGGAACCTCCATACTGTTCTCCATAGTGGCTGTACCAATTCACATTCCCACCAGCAGTGCAAGAGTGTTCCCTTTTCTCCACACCCTCTCCAGCATTTATTGTTTCTAGATTTCTTGATGATGGCCATTCTGACTGGTGTGAGATGATATCTCATTGTAGTTTTGATTTGCATTTCTCTAATGATTAATGATGTTGAGCATTCTTTCATGTGTTTGTTGGCAGTCTGTATATCTTCTTTGGAGAAATGCCTACTTAAGTCTTCTGCCCATTTTTGGATTGGGTTGTTTGTTTTTTTGCTATTGAGCTGCATGAGCTGTTTATAAATTTTGGAGATTAATCCTTTGTCAGTTGCTTCATTTGCAAATATTTTCTCCCATTCTGAGGGTTGTCTTTTGGTCTTGTTTATGGTTTCCTTTGCTGTGCAAAAGCTTTGAAGTTTCATTAGGTCCCATTTGTTTATCTTTGTTTTTATTTCCATTTCTCTAGGAGGTGGGTCCAAAAGGATCTTGCTGTGATTTATGTCATAGAGTGTTCTACCTATGTTTTCCTCTAAGAGTTTGATAGTGTCTGGCCTTACATTTAGGTCTTTAATCCATTTTGAGCTTATTTTTGTGTATGGTGTTAGGGAATGATCTAATCTCATACTTTTACATGTCCCTGTCCAGTTTTCCCAGCACCACTTATTGAAGAGGCTGTCCTTTCTCCACTGTACATTCCTGCCTCCTTTATCAAAGATAAGTTGGCCATATGTGCGTGGGTTTATCTCTGGGCCTTCTATCCTGTTCCATTGATCTATATTTCTGTTTTTGTGCCAGTACCACACTGTCTTGATTACTGTAGCTTTGTAGTATAGTCTGAAGTCAGGGAGCCTGATTCCTCCAGTCCGTTTTTCGTTCTCAAGATTGCTTTGGCTATTCGGGGTCTTTTGTTTTTCCAAACAAATTTTGAAATTTTTTGTTCTAGTTCTGTGAAAAATGCCAGTGGTAGTTTGATAGGGATTGCATTGAATCTGTAGATTGCTTTGGGTAGTAGAGTCATTTTCACAATGTTGATTCTTCCAATCCAGGAGCATGGTATATCTCTCCATCTATTTGTATCATCTTTAATTTCTTTCATCAGTGTCTTATAATTTTCTGCATACAGGTCTTTTGTCTCCTTAGGTAGGTTTATTCCTAGATACTTTATTCTTTTTGTTGCAATGGTAAATGGGAGTGTTTTCTTGATTTCATTTTCAGATTTTTCATCATTAGTGTACAGGAATGCCAGAGATTTCTGTGCATTAATTTTGTATCCTGCTACTTTACCAAATTCATTGATTAGCTCTAGTAGTTTTCTGGTAGCATCTTTAGGATTCTCTATGTATAGTATCATGTCATCTGCAAACAGTGACAGCTTTACTTCTTCTTTTCCAATTTGGATTCCTTTTATTTCCTTTTCTTCTCTGATTGCTGTGGCTAAAACTTCCAAAACTAGGTTGAATAAGAGTGGTGAGAGTGGGCAACCTTGTCTTGTTCCTGATCTTAGTGGAAATGGTTTCAGTTTTTCACCATTGAGGACAATGTTGGCTGTGGGTTTGTCCTATATGGCCTTTATTATGTTGAGGAAAGTTCCCTCTATGCCTACTTTCTGCAGGGTTTTTATCATAAATGGGTGTTGAATTTTGTCGAAAGCTTTCTCTGCATCTATTGAGATGATCATATGGTTTTTCTCCTTCAACTTGTTAATATGGTGTATCACATTGATTGATTTGCATATATTGAAGAATCCTTGCATTCCTGGAATAAACCCCACTTGATCATGGTGTATGATCCTTTTAATGTGCCGTTGGATTCTGTTTGCTAGTATTTTGTTGAGGATTTTTGCATCTATGTTAATCAGTGATATTGGCCTGTAGTTTTCTTTCTTTGTGACATCCTTGCCTGGTTTTGGTATCAAGGTGATGGTGGCCTCGTAGAATGAGTTTGGGAGTGTTCCTCCCTCTGCTTTATTTTGGAAGAGTTTGAGAAGGATAGGTGTTAGCTCTTCTCTAAATGCTTGATAGAATTCGCCTGTGAAGCCATCTGGTCCTGGGCTTTTGTTTGTTGGAAGAATTTTTATCACAGTTTCAATTTCAGTGCTTGTGATTGGTCTGTTCATATTTTCTATTTCTTCCTGATTCAGTCTTGGCAGGTTGTGCATTTCTAAGAATTTGTCCATTTCTTCCAGGTTGTCCATTTTATTGGCATAGAGTTGCTTGTAGTAATCTCTCATGATCTTTTGTATTTCTGCAGTGTCAGTTGTTACTTCTCCTTTTTCATTTCTAATTCTATTGATTTGAGTCTTCTCCCTTTCTTTCTTGATGAGTCTGGCTAATGGTTTATCAATTTTGTTTATTTTCTCAAAGAACCAGCTTTTAGTTTTATTGATCTTTGCTATCGTTTCCTTCATTTCTTTTTCATTCATTTCTGATCTGATCTTTATGATTTCTTTCCTTCTGCTAACTTTGGGGGTTTTTTGTTCTCTCTCTAATTGCTTTAGGTGCAGGGTCAGGTTGTTTACTCGACGTTTCCTGTTTCTTAAGGTGGGATTGTATTGCTATAAACTTCCCCCTTAGAACTGCTTTTGCTGCGTCCCATAGATTTGGGTCGTCGTGTCTCCATTGTCATTTGTTTCTAGGTATTTTTTAATTTCCTCTTTGATTTCTTCAGTGATCACTTCGTTATTGAGTAGTGTATTGTTTAGCCTCCATGTGTTTGTATTTTTTACAGATCTTTTCCTGTAGTTGATGTCTAGTCTCATAGCATTGTGGTCGGAAAAGATACTTGATACAATTTCAATTTTCTTAAAGTTACCAAGGCTTGATTTGTGACCCAAGATATGATCTATCCTGGAGAATGTTCCATGAGCACTTGAGAAGGAAGTGTATTCTGTTGTTTTTGGATGGAATGTCCTATAAATATCAATTAAGTCCATCTTGTTTAATGTATCATTTAAAGCTTGTGTTTCCTTATTTATTTTCATTTTGGATGATCTGTCCATTGGTGAAAGTGGGGTGTTAAAGTCCCCTACCATGATTGGGTTATTGCGGATTTCCCCTTTTATGGCTGTTAGTATTTGCCTTATGTATTGAGGTGCTCCTATGTTGGGTGCATAAATATTTACAATTGTTATATCTTCTTCTTGGATCGATCCCTTTATCATTATGTAGTGTCCTTCTTTGTCTTTCTAATAGTCTTTATTTTAAAGTCTATTTTGTCTGATATAAGGATTGCTACTCCAGCTTTCTTTTGATTTCCGTTTGCATGGAATATCTTTTTCCATCCCCTTACTTTCAGTCTGTATGTGTCTCTAGGTCTGAAGTGGGTCTCTTGTAGACAGCATATATATGGGTCTTGTTTTTGTATCCATTCAGCCAATCTGTGTCTTTTGGTGGGAGCATTTAGTCCATTTACATTTAAGGTAATTATTGATATGTATGTTCCTATTCCCATTTCCTTAATTGTTTTGGGTTTGTTATTGTAGGTATATTCCTTCTGTTGTGTTTCTTGCCTAGAGAAGTTCCTTTAGCATTTGTTGTAAAGCTGGTTTGGTGGTGCTGAACTCTCTCAGCTTTTGCTTGTCTGTAAAGGTTTTAATTTCTCCATCAAATCTGAATGAGATCCTTGCTGGGTAGAGTAGTCTTGGTTGCATGTTTCTCTCCTTCATCACTTTAATTATGTCCTGCCACTCCCTTCTGGCTTGTAGAGTTTCTGCTGAGAGATCAGCTGTTAACCTGATGGGGATTCCCTTGTGTGTTATTTGTTGCTTTTCCCTTGCTGCTTTTAATATGATTTCTTTGTGTTTAATTTTTGACAGTTTGATTAATATGTGTCTTGGCGTATTTCTCCTTGGATTTATTCTGTATGGGACTCTCTGTGCCTCCTGGACTTGATTAACTATTTCCTTTCCCATATTAGGGAAGTTTTCAACTATAATCTCTTCAAATATTTTCTCAGTCCCTTTCTTTTCCTCTTCTTCTTCTGGAACCCCTATGATTCGAATGTTGGTGCGTTTAATGTTGTCCCAGAGGTCTCTGAGACTGTCCTCTGTTCTTTTCATTCTTTTTTCTTTATTTTGCTCTGCATCAGTTATTTCCACTATTTTATCTTCCACCTCACTTATCCGTTCTTCTGCCTCAGTTATTCTGCTATTGATCCCATCTAGAGTATTTTTCATTTCATTTATTGTGTTTTTAATCGATGCTCGATTCATCTTTAGTTCTTCTAGGTCCTTGTTAACTGTTTCTTGCATTTTGTCTATTCTATTTCCAGGATTTTGGATCTTGGAAATAGAATCTTGGATCATCTTTACTATCATTATTCTGAATTCTTTTTCAGGTAGACTGCCTATTACCTCTTCATTTGTTAGGTCTGGTAGGTTTTTATATTGCTCCTTCACCTCCTGTGTGTTTTTCTGTCTTCTCATTTTGCTTATGTTACTGTGTTTGGGGTCTCCTTCTTGCAGGCTGCAGATTCGTAGTTCCCGTTGTTTTTGGTGTCTGTCCCCAGTGGCTAAGGTTGTTTCAGTAGATTGTGTAGGCTTCCTGGTGGGGGGGGACTAATGCCTGTGTTCTGGTGGTTGAGGCTGCATTTTGTCTTTCTGGTGGACAGGTCCACGTCTGGTGGTGTGTTTTGGGGTACCTGTGGCCTTATTATGTTTTTAGGCAGCCTCTCTGCTAATGGATGGGGTTGTGTTTCTGCCTTGCTAGTTGCTTGGCATAGGGTGACCAGCACTGTAGCTTGCTGGTCGTTGAGTGAAGCTGGGTGCTGGTGTTGAGATGGAGATCTCTGGGAGATTTTCGCTGCTTGATATTATGTGGAGCTGGGAGGTCTCTTGTGGACCTGTGTCCTGAAGTTGGCTCTCCCACTTCAGAGGCACAGCACTGACTCCTGGCTGCACTGAGCCTTTCATCTACCCAGCTCAGAATAAAAGGGAGAAAAAGTAGAAAGAAAGAATTAGTAGAATAAAGAAAGAGAGAAAAAAGGAAGAAGGAAAGAAAGGAAGGAAGGAAGAAAGAAAGAAAGGAGGGAGGGAGGGAGGAAGGATGGAAAGAAAGGAGGGAGGGAGGAATGAAAGAAAAAGGAGTGAGTGGAAGAAGGGAGGGAGGGAGGAAGGAAAGAAAGAAAGAAAGAAAGACAGGAGGGAGGGAGGGAGGAAGGAAAGAAGAAGAAAGTGAAAGGAAGAAGGGTGGGAGGGAGGGAGGAAGGAAAGAAAGACAGGAGGGAGGGAGGGAGGGAGGAAGGAAAGAAAAAGAGTGAAAGGAAGAAGGGAGGGAGGGAGGAAGGAAAGAAAGAGAGAAAGAAGGAAAGGAGGGGCGGAGGGAGGGAGGGAGGAAGGGAAGGTAGGAAAAAAAGAAAGAGCAGGTAAAGTAAAATAGAATAAAGTATGAAATATAGTAGCTTTATTAAAATTAAAAAGTAATTATTGAAAAAAAACGGACAGATAGAACCCTGGGACATATGGTGGAAGCAAAGCTATACAGAGAAAATCTTACACAGAAGGATACACATACACATTCACAAAAAGAGAGCAGGGGTAAAAATCAAAAATCTTGCTCTCCAAGTCCACCTCCTCAATTTGGGATAATTCGTTGTAAAAAGAGGAAAAGGGCGAAAAGTCTGAAATCTTGCTCTCGAAGTCCACCTCCTTAATTTGGGATAATTCGTTGTAAAAAGAGGAAAAGGGCGAAAAGTCTGAAATCTTGCTCTCTAAGTCCACCTCCTTAATTTGGGATAATTCGTTGTAAAAAGAGGAAAAGGGGGGAAAGTCTTAAATCTTGTCCTCAAGGTCCACTTCCTCAATTTGGGATGATTCGCTGTCCATTCATGCACTCCACAGACGCAGGGCACATCAAATGGACCGTGGAGCTTTAATCCGCTGCCTCGGAGGCTGCACAGAGAGATTTCCCTGTCTCTGCTCTCACAGCTCCCGGGTCTCAGCCTTGGACCTGGCCCCGCCTCTGCGCGTAGGTCGCCGGAGGGCGTCCGTTCTTCGCTCAGACAGGACGGGTTTAAAGGAGCCGCTGATTCGGGGGCTCTGGCTCACTCAGGCAGAGGGGAGGGAGGGGCGCGCAGTGTGGGGCGGGCCTGCGGCGGCAGAGGCCGGCATGACGTTGCACCAGCCCGAGGCGCTCCGTGCGCTTTCCCGGGAAAGCCATCCCTGGGTCGCGGGACCCCAGCAGTGGCGGGGCGCACAGGCTCCCCGGAAGGCGGGGTGGACAGTGACCTGCGCTCGCACACAGGCCTTGTGGCGGCGGCAGCAGCAGCCCCAGCGTCCCACACCCGTCTCCGGGGTCCGCGCCTTTAGCCGCGGGTCGCGCCCGTCTCTGGTGCTTCTTTAAGTAGCTCTCTTAATGCCCTCTCCTCGCGCACCAGGAAACAAAAGGGAAGAAAAAGTCTCTTGCCTCTTCGGCAGCTCTAGACTTTTTCCCCGGACTCCCTCCGGGCTAACCGTGGTGCACTAACCCCTTCAGGCTCTCTTCCTGCCGCCAGCCCCAGTCCTCTCCCTGCGCTCCGACTGAAACCGGATACCCAAGCCTCAGCTCCCAGCCCCGCCGGCCCCGGCGCCCGAGCAGACAAGCCTCTCGGGCTGGTGTGTGCCTGAGGGCACCAATCCTCTGTGCCGGGATTCCGTTTTGCCCTCCACACCCCTGTTGCTGTGCTCTCCTCCGCTACTCCGAAGCTTTCCCCCTCCGCCACCTGCAGTCTCCGCCCGCGAAGGGGCTTCTAGTGTGTGGAAACCTTTCCTCCTTCACGGCTCCCTCCCACTGGTGCAGGTCCCGTCCCTATCCTTTTGTCTCTGTTTATTCTTTTTTCTTTTGCCCTACCCAGGTATGTGGGGAGTTTCTTGCCTTTTGGGGGGTCTGAGGTCTTCTGTCAGCGTTCAGAAGGTGTTCTGTAGGAGTTGTTCCACGTGTCGATGAATTTCTGATGTATCTGTGGGGAGGAAGGTGATCTCCGCGTGTTACTCTTCTGCCATCTTCCTCCGGGTCCTCCCAGCAAGCTTTTAATGGCTATACCGGCCCAGGGATTCTGGGGTCAGAGACTGTGCAGTGGACAGTCCCTCTCCTCGTGCATGCCCATAAAGGCCTGTCAGACCCACGTTTTATGGCGGGTGCGTACAACCAGATGTTGGCCAGGCCTCACCCATATATCCCCTTCTCACTCTGAAGACCGAAAATCAATAGGTCTGGTGAGACTTTGAAGACCTTCAACATATGGAACCACCCTCACCTGTCATGGCCGTTCATTTCTTTCTCTAACTCAGAGTGTTATGAGTGGTTTTGATGATTTTATCTGAAATTGGAACCTCTACCACCCACCTTGTCTATTCAAATGACTCCTGTAACTTCGTGTCACCAAAGAAACAGGCCCCATCCCAGTGTCGGGATGGTGGTAGGGTCGAAGGGCCTGACTTTGGATGAGCGACCCGGGTCAGGTGTCAGGTCTTCCACTGCCTTCGAGTTACTTAACCTCACGGTCGGTTTCCTTGTCTTTGAAACGGGGAGAATCCTTGCCCTGGGCCACGGGCATTGATTTGAGGACTAAATGAGGTCATACTTCTGTGCTACTTGGCACATAACAAGTGCTCAAGAAAATGTCAGCTGTAGGAGAGGCTAGCACTGCAAGCTTGGCACACAGTGGGTGGTCCATGAATGTTGGTTTATATTCTCTTCTAATTCTCATAGTTGTTACAAAATAGTTTTTAGTCTGTAGCAATTGATCATAACCACAGCAGGGAAGGCCCATGTCTAAGTATCCTATTTGGTGCTATGACCAGATATAAGGGGTTTTAAAGATACTATCATTTATTTATCCAAAAGTTATGAACAGCAACATTTGACTATTTTTATGAAAATAACTGGGCATTGGTCAGTGGAGGTTAAAAAAAAGGATGATAATCAGTGGAGTAGGGAATTATAATTGGAAGTGAGGAAATGCTTATTAAAAAATAAGCTTATTGGGCTTCCCTGGTGGCGCAGTGGATGGGAGTCCGCCTGCCGATGCAGGGGACACAGGTTCGTGCCCCGGTCTGGGAGGATCCCACATGCCGCGGAGCGGCTGGCCCTTGAGCCATGGCCGCTGAGCCTGTGCGTCCAGGGCCTGTGCTCCGCAGCGGGAGAGGCCACAACAGTGAGAGGCCCCAGTACCGCAAAAAAAAAAAAAAATAAATAAGCTTATTAAAAAATTAGAAATATGGAATTAATTGCTTAGATGAGATTCAGAGTTTTTTGAGATGATCTTTCCTGCTCTTTGGATTCTCGTTCTGAAGTGTGTCTGTCCTGTAGAAATGATCTCAACTGCTGACTCTTCCCAGCCCTCCATTTGGAGCCAGAGCGGCACATTCATACTTGGGCAGCATCTGGGTACCTTTGGGATTTCTTTCTGCTTCATTTCAGGATTCAAGGAATATAGTCACAATGAGTCTTTCGGTTTATGCTCAAAGTTTCAGAGCAACCGAAGATGCCAACATATAGAAATCAAAAGAACCCAGGACATTGCCAGCTTTTATCTCATCTCATTCAAATCTGGGGACGTGGGCTGCATCAGGAGGAGGGGCCCATCTTTTTCAACCCCCAAAGCTGGACATGGGACAGTACAGTGCAGTAAGCTGACAACACGGGATATGGGATTGGCCAAATGTGGGTTCCAGCCCTGTCCTTGGCTCTATTCCTGTGTGACATTGGGCAAATTGCTTGATTATTTTTAGCCTCAGTTTCTTCATCCGCCAAATGGGATCAGGCATTTTGTACTTGCTCTGTACTTGGTTTAACAGTAAAGAGACAAAGAAGGCTCTGTTCTTGTGTACTGACACGCTTGTTGGGGGGAGATAGACAGCAAATAAAGATGGTAACTGCAAATAGTGTTAAATGTTCTGAAGAAAATAAGAACAGGTTAATGAAAAAGAGATGGGGGACACTTATTTAGAAGAGGGGGTGACATTTGAGCTGAGAACTAAATGATGAGAAATGCCAGCCCCGTGATGACATGGGCACAGACACTCGCTGGAAGGTGGGTCCAGACTGTGGCATATTTGAGGAACCACAGGAAGGCTGATAAGGCTGGAGAACAGGGGAGACCATCATAACTAGGAATGTTGGGGAGGGAGATGGGACCAGATAAATGAGGGCTTTGAGGCCAAGGTGAGCAGTTCAGAGTATAAGCTAGGCGTGTAGGGCCAGTGGGGGCTTTGGGCATAGGAGTGCTGGGACTCAGTTCCTGATTAGGAGAGGTGTGCCTGGGCTGGACTCTGGAGGAAGGAGGGGGGTGGGGTGAGTGTAAGAGCAGGGGGCTCCCTTGGGGGCTATTGCGGGTGTCCACTTTGGGGGGAGTAACACTGAGCCAGGGTGGCAGCAGCAAGTGGTCAGAGTCAGCCTGTGTTGGAGAGCTGAGGGTGGAGGGGAGAGAAGGAGGGCTGAGTGGGAATCAAAGGTGGTTCCTAGGCTGGGGCCCTAGCAACCAGGTCAATACAGGTACCTTTTAGCCATGACTGGGAAAATTGGGCAATGAAGAGATTTTATGGAAAAACAGAGTTTGGTTCATTATGAGATGCCTCTTAGACAATCCAACCTAGTTCACCATCCAAGCGGGTATGTTGAGTAGGCAGTGGGACCCATAAGCTCAGGAGAAAGATCAGGGCTGAGATCATAGAGAATTGTAGCCCGTAGATGGTGTTTAAGGCCATGGGGTGGAGGAGATGATCTGGAGAAAGGTGGATAGAGGCAGAGGGTAGGGAGAGTCAGGACAGGCCTGGGGACTGGCCAATGGAAAGGTCAGAAAAAGGAGGTAGCACCAGTAAAGGGGTCTGAGGGGGCAAGAATGTGATGTTTGGGGAGGTGAAGTGGAGCCCTGCTTCCTAAGGGGAGCTCCTCAGCTGTGCCAAAGGCTGCTCAGAGCTCCAGGAGGATAACCACAGAGACTGAGGGCAGTGACCTCAGCTTCAGCACGAGGGGGAAGCATGGACCAGAGAGCATGGGGGTGGGGAAATAGAGCCAGCCACTGCACGCAGCTTGAAGTTTTGTTCGAAGGAGCAGAGGAATGGAGGGATGTAGGGTTAAGACGGGATTTGCATTTCTTTTTTAAGGTAGGAGCCATTACAGCTTATTTGTACGCTGATGGTAATGATCCAGCTGGGAAGGGAAATTGATAACTTAGGAGACAGGAGAATTACAGTAGAGAGTATTGGCTTTCTGAGAGGTGCTGTGATCCAGAACATAAGCAGAGGCAACACTGCACTCAAGGTGACAGGAAGGCAGAGCAGAAAGTACAGATGCTGGTGGCTGGTAGATGGGGGTGCTGGTAGAGCCATCCAGTAAGATGGATCCCATCTTAGCGCCTGTTTTCTCATGCAAGTAAGAAGCCAGGTTACCAGCTGAGAGGGTAGGGGGAGACTGTGTTGCAGGCTGAAGAGAGAAGGCATGAAATAGGTCTCTCAGGCAGTGCTGAGTGCTTACTTGAGGCCCCACATTGAAGGTAGACAGCATTTAAATACGTGTTCAGCTCCCTGGTTCTGAGGGCCCTGGAGTACGTCGGTGCCCTTGGGCACTGGTTCGAATGTGCCCACCAGATGGCGCCAGTGGGCCATTGCTGAAACCTGTTTTCTGACCGGCTTTGGGGCAGAATTGTGTTCTCTTCGTTTTCCTATCTGTAGACTGTTATTTCTCAAACTTGAGTAGTAAATCGAGTACTTTTAGGGAAATAAAATTCTCACAGATTCCTGGAGTTTAAATTATAAAATAATTATAAAATATTTAAATTATTTTATTATAATACTCAAGTATTTGCACATTAAAAACAGTGTACACTCCCTAAACTTAACAGATCTTCCACAACTATCAAGTTGAAACAAATTTAGAAAATAGATTTAAAAAGTCAAAAATCCAAATCACCAACCTTTACTAAGCTTTACTAATTTAACGAATGACAATCTTTTGCTGAAAATAAAGAGCTGCGTGTGCAGTGTGACTCTGGTATGCATTGCTTCTGGTCAAGTTTGGCTTATGTGTCAAGACATGACAATTCTTTCACCCTCTTTCTCTGTTAAAAACCACTGCAGAGGGCTTCCCTGGTGGCGCAATGGTTGAGAGTCTGCCTGCTAATGCAGGGGATACAGGTTCGAGCCCTGGTCTGGGAGGATCCCACATGCCACGGAGCAACTAGGCCCGTGAGCCACAACTACTGAGCCTGCGCGTCTGGAGCCTGTGCTCCACAACAAGAGAGGCCGCGATAGCGAGAGGCCCGCGCACCGTGATGAAGAGTGGCCCCCGCTTGCCACAACTAGAGAAAGCCCTTACACAGAAACGAAGACCCGGGCTTCCCTGGTGGCGCAGTGGGAGTCCGCCTGCCGATGCAGGGGACACGGGTTCGTGCCCCGGTCCGGGAGGATCCCACATACCGCGGAGCGGCTAGGCCCGTGAGCCATGGCCACTGAGCCTGTGCGTCCGGAGCCTGTGCTCCGCAACGGGAGAGGCCACAGCAGTGAGAGGCCCGCGTACCAGAAAAAAAAAAAAAAAAAAAAAGAAACGAAGACCCAACACAGCAAAAATAAATAAATTAATTAATAAACTCCTACCCCCAACATCTTCCAAAAAAACCTGCTATTAAAAAAAAAAAAAAAAAAAAAAAAAACCACTGCAGAGTCCCAGCGTGCTTTCAAGTCATTTTGTCTTCTGTGGCTGGAACACATCATTTTCCCATTGCCCAGCTTTAGCCTGAAGATGATGAAAGTTGTGAGGAGAAGCGCTAACTTGGTGCTGGCATAAAGCAAGTGTGGTGCTGAAGTTGGTTACAGGTGGTCCACTAGATAATCTAGAATACACACATGTTAACGCTTCAGATTTTCATGGCAAGAAAAACATAAAATTGAAAATATTGTGAAATGAACCAAAGACTGAGGATGCCTTTCGCTTTGTTGATATAGATGAAGACTGATATTTTGAGAACTGTACTTTTATTAGAAACCATATATATCAAGTCTAGAAATCATATTCTATTTAATAAAGTTTTGATACACTTTAATAAAATATTAGACAAAATCACAGTGGCGGAGCTGGAAGGGCCTCACTTCACTGGCCTCTTACAGTACATTTGAAGAAGCATTTTTTTTTAACACTGTGATTTCATGTTTTTTTTTTTGCGGTATGCGGGCCTCTCACTGTTGTGGCCTCTCCCGTTATGGAGTACAGGCTCCGGACACGCAGGCTCAGCGGCCATGGCTCACGGGCCCAGCCGCTCCGCAGCATGTGGGATCTTCCCAGACCGGGGCACGAATACGTGTCCCCTGCATCGGCAGGCAGACTCTCAACCGCTGCGCCACCAGGGAAGCCCGATTTCATGTTTTGAGGCATAAAGAAAAGAGCTCTGGAAAAGCACTTCTGCAGTTTATAGCAGGGTCACCCAGGTGAACGTAACTACAGGAAGCCATCAAAGGAGCCCAGGAGTCTGTCATGACCCCTGTGTCCTGTTTTATGTGACATTCCGTGGGTCACTAACAGTCACTGTAGGATGGCTCTGTCTCTTTCCGGTTTTACTACTTCAGGAGCTTATTGTGACTATATTTGCTAATTGTTTTCTTCTTTTTTTAAGTTTATGTCGAAGTGTTTTAGTTTTTTTTCATTTAATTTTTATTTTATGTTGGAGTAGAGTTGATTTACAATGGTTGTGTTAGTTTCAGGTGCACAGCAAAGTGATTCAGTTATACATATACCTATATCCATTCTTTTTCAGATTCTTTTCCCATATATTAATCAAAATAATATCTTTAACTCCTTAAATAGTGGGATGGAGGCACATGCATAACAAAGATTTATGAGCTTTCACCACCCTTTCCTTTTGCTGCCATGATGGTCATCTGTGCCTGAGCGTCTGAATTCCTGGACCCCATGTTGCCTGTGTGCCTGCTGCTGTCAGGATCTTCAGCCTATCATACTTGGCCCAGAACGCACAAATGACTTTCTTTTGCAAGCAGTCTTCTCACAGTAAGCTACATCCAAACAGGGAAATTCCAAGTGTGCATCAAAGACAGGAAACCCAGTATTTTCTAGCCTCGCACGTAAACCTCAGATTTCCTTGACTTTACTCTTTTTTTTTTTTTTTTTTTCGGTATGCGGGCCTCTCACTGTTGTGGCCTCTCCCGTTGCAGAGCACAGGCTCTGGACGCGCAGGCTCAGCGGCCATGGCTCACGGGGCCAGCCGCTCCGCGGCATGTGGGATCTTCCCGGACCGGGGCACGAACCCATGTCCCCTGCCTCGGCAGGCGGACTCTCAACCACTGCGCCACCAGGGAAGCCCAGATTTCCTTGACTTTAAATGCCCCTGGCCATTTCCTCATATTCACCACTCTCAGCTGAAGCCCTAAACATAAAGTCCACTTGTGCTGCTGGCTCTTCTTTCTTTGAATTGAGAAAGTTCCACCTTCTCTGAAGCCCCACCTCACCCTTCTCCCTTAACTGCTTCCCTCACCCACCCCAGGCAGAATGGAGTTTTCTCTCTAATCTTTTGACTATTGGAACAACAAGGCTGTTTCTGGCTGGTCCTTGGTATATCCTTAGGTTCAGGCTGAGCTTCCCAAAATGGCATCTGCTCATTTATACTCTATTTGCTTTTCTGACACACTCTGTCTTTCCTTCTTTTTTTCTTTTCTTTTTTTTTTTAAACATCTTTATTGGAGTATAGTTGCTTTACAATGTTGTGTTAGTTGCTGCTGTATAACAAAGTGGATCAACAATATGTATACATATATCCGCGTATCCCCTCCCTCTTGTGTCTTTCCTTCTTATTACTCTTCTCTCTGTCCTGAATTCCTGCATCCAGCCTATCTTGCACCATTGTTGGGGTTCATCTTGACCTTTCTCCTGTTCTTGATACCCTAATCACAAATAAAAAGTATAGCGGCATAAGACGCACAGGTTGACTTCTGGCCACAGCAGAAATGGGTTCACTCCACACGTGGAGGGTGGGAGAGCTGCTGCTTTGGGATTTAGCCCTTTGAAGCCGAAAAGCTTCATTTACAGTAGGTCATGAAGCCACACATGTGGTCTGCATCAAAACCACTGGGCTGTTCAACTTGCTACTGCTGTTAGAAAATCCTAGCAATTAAATGAGTAGCATGTATGTGCATGCAGAGAGGGACCCTTTGCTACAGGCAGGGTAGCTGGATGGTTGTGGGCTCAGGATCTGGAGCTGGACTTCCTGGGGTTGAATCCCAGCTTGGACATGTCCTGGGATAATTACCTCATTTCTCTGGGCCTCAGTGTCCTCCTCTGTAAAACGTGGTCAGATAGCCCCTACTCATAGGGTGGCTGTGAGGATTAGATACATGAGTATCTTAGGGCTTAGCTGAGTGCCTGGCACAGAGCAAGCTCTCACTAATCGCTGGTGTGGTCATGATGGAGTCCAGCTTCACTCAACATGCTACATGGAGGCAGAGGGAATTGTCATGATCTTAACAACTTGCTAGTGGTGGATCCTGGTCTAAGAGCTCTGATCTGCTCTGCAGCAGTTCTCAGGGTTCCTGACCTTGGGACCTTTGACATTCTTAAAAAGTATCAACGTCAAAAAGCTTTTCTATTTCTGGGTTGTATCTATCAATAGGTATTATGTTAGAAATTGAAACATTTAAAATAGTAATTCTATTAACAAATGCTATTTTTGGACTTCCCTGGTGGCACGGTGGTTAAGAATCCACCTGCCAACACAGGGGACACGGGTTTGAGCCCTGGTCTGGGAAGATTCCACATGCTGCGGAGCAACTAAGCCCATGCGCCACAACTACTGAGCCTGCGCTCTAGAGCCCACGATCCACAACTACTGAGCCTGCGTGCCACAACTACTGAAGCCTGCGTGCCTAGAGCCCGTGCTCCGCAACAAGAGAAGCCACCGCAACGAGAAGCCCGCGCACCGCAACGAAGAGTTGCCCCCGCTCGCCACAACTAGAGAAAGCCCACGCGCATCAATGAAGACCCAACGCAGCCAAAACTAAATTAACTAATTAATTTTTTTAAAAATGCCATTTTTAATGAAACATAATTATTTTACAAAACAAAAAAACTTAGAATGGCACTCTTATGGTTTCACAAATCTCTTTACTATTTAGCTTGATAAACGACAACTGGATTCTCATATCTGCTGCTGCCTTCTGTCTGCTGCAGTGGGTTGTTTTAGTTCAAGTATATGAAGCAAACCCAACCTCTTCCCTCCAGAAAAGGTTCTTGGCCATTTAACAGCTAAGAAAACTGTGGCATGGAGAAGTTATGATCATAGTACCTTCATCACAGGTTTGTGCTGGGAATTAAGCAAGACAATGTGAAAGGAGAGTGAAAAGTCATAGAAGAATGCCTGGCAAAAATCTGGCCCTGACAAGTATTCTCCAGTGTTACGGTGGTTTCATGGGGACAGGCCTAAAAGGAGTAGACGAAGCAGGACCTCAGGAAGAGAGGAAAGAAATGACTGCAGACGGGCACTGCTGGGACCTGGGATGGGACGTAGAAACTGGCATTGTGAATTCAAAGGGAGGGATCACAGAGGGACCCTTACTTCGTTTCCGGCGCAGTCTGCTGCTGGACCTAATTCTCCTTAATGGCATGGTTCTCAGAGTTATGAATTCAGAGCAAGTAAAATTGTCTCTCTACAGTAGATTGCATGAATGCCCCCGTAAGATAAATCCACTTCTGTTCAGCAATGATATGTCCAGTACAGTTGGTAATTCTTATAATGTGGGGATTGAATTGTAGAAAGGCAAAGGCAAGATAAAACTATGTACTGTTTGGATTAAGCGTAAATCCACTGCAGGCAATTGCAAAAGCCAAGGTTGGGGGGAAAACATCTCTGATTACTTCTTGCAAAACCCACATAAAATTAGCTTCCTTCTTCAACCTTCCCCATCCCTTCTAAAGAAAGGTGATTTTATTTCCTTCTCAGTCAGTCACACGTTGCCACTCTGCACTACCATCTCCAGTTGGGCAGAGGCCCAGGGACAGTCCAGGAGCGAGTCACTTGGTTTCAGTACCCGGCTTTTGGGAGAGTGAGCGGCTCCTGTCAACCATCTAAGGAGGGTCAACAAAACTGGGTTTTAAATGTTCTCGAGATGCACCAGCCTCTCTGGATTGTCAGTCTATTTGATCGGAACAGTCAGAAATGTTTTTTCTAGGGGCTCACCTATTTACCTCTATACGTTATATCCATTTTCTCCCCAGAATTTGTCAAAGGAGGTGAACTTCCAGAAGGTTGGGGGATGGATGAGAATATCCTAGTTAAATCCATTCTTGGGCCTGCTGGAAAGACTGCTGTGGCAGACATGTTTGTAAAAATCTTTAACTCAGGATGAAAAAGAAGCACCTCTAGATAATAAGGGATGTTTTCTTGGTGTTTTCCTTTCAGAGCCCCTCACAAAATCTCAGTTCTCTCTTGCCCTCCTGGAGGTGGTTAAACTAAGCAGATTGGGCCCCCTTTGTGGCCCTCTGTTTCTTCCAAACTATTAGCTAAAATGTGCAGAATCTCACACGTTGGGGGAAGGGGGGATTTGAATGGAAGGCCTTCTGTGGAAATCGTGTCACTTTGTGGTTGGCTGGAGCTGTTGAGGCTACCCTGTTGAGTCTGTGTGCCTAGCGCTTGGCTGTCAGCATGGGTTGGCTGCAGTCATCATGTCAGGCCATAACCCTACAATTTAAGGTAGGGACTCGCACCTCCCTGCCTCCAGGTGTGTAGGACGGCTGTCTCATCTGACCTGGGTGACCCATAAGTGATTCTGAGATCGTGTGCTTGGAAAAATGAACCTGGAAGGACAGTGAAATGGGCATTTCAAAGGGAGTATGCAGAAAGCATTCCTGAGCCTCTTGGTTTTCAGCTCAAAATGGATTTGAATGACAACTGTGACTATGCTGTCTTAGGTTTTTCATTTCTGGTCCTAATAATAATCACAAAATCTCACCAGAAAGTCTAAACAGTACAGAGGCTCCTCCCAAAGGCAAGTCTCTCTCTCTCTCCCTCTCTCTCTGGAACTTCTTAAAATGACAGGAATATAAGGTTGCTTTACCATTTTTAATTGAGCAGCTTTGTAATTGCAAGTGATTGCACTATTGGAGCAAGAAATGGTAGTTATCAGATGAGCTCCCTGAATATGTATTTTTTGAGTTGGGGAAAAGGTAGTATTTTTTATTTTTCTTTTTAGATTTTTTAACATCTTTATTGGAGTATAATTGCTTTACAATGGTGTGTTACTTTCTGCTTTATAACAAAGTGAATCAGTTATGCATTATACATATGTTCCCATATCCCCTCCCTCTTGCGTCTCCCTCCCTTCCACCCCTCTAGGTGGTCACAAAGCACCGAGCTGATATCCCTGTGCTATGCGGCTGCTTCCCACTAGCTATCTATTTTACATTTGGTAGTGTATATATGTCCATGCCACTCTCTCACTTTGTCACAGTTTACCCTTCCCCCTCCCTATATCCTCAGGTTCATTCTCTAGTAGGTCTGTGTCTTTATTCCCGTCTTACCCCTAGGTTCTTCATGACCATTTTTTTTCTTATATTCCATATATATGTGTTAGCATACGGTATTTGCTTTTCTCTTTCTGACTTACTTCACTCTGTATGACAGACTCTAGGTCCATCCACCTCACTACAAATAACTCAATTTTGTTTCTTTTTATGGCTGACTAATATTCCATTGTATACATGTGCCACATCTTCTTTATCCATTCATCTATCCATGGACACTTAGGTTGCTTCCATGTCCTGGCTATTGTAAATAGAGCTGCAATGAACATTGTGGTACATGACTGTTTCTGAATTCTGGTTTTCTCAGGGTATATGCCCAGTAGTGGGATTGCTGGGTCATATGGTAGTTCTAGTTTTAGTTTTTTAAGGAACCTCCATACTGTTCTCCATAGTGGCTGTATCAATTTACATTCCCACCAGCAGTGCAAGAGAGTTCCCTTTTCTCCACACCCTCTCCAGCATTTATTGTTTGTACATTTTTTGATGATGGCCATTCTGACCGGTGTGAGATGGTATCTCATTGTAGTTTTGGTTTACATTTCTCTAATGATTAGTGATGTTGAGCATTCTTTCATGTGTTTGTTGGCAATCTGGATATCTTCTTTGGAGAAATGTCTATTTAGGTCTTCTGCCCATTTTTGGATTGGGTTGTTTGTTTTTTTGATATTGAGCTGCATGAAGAGGTAGTATTCTAAAAAGGAATGTGTTCTCTTTTTTTTCTACTCAATTTTTGTTCTTTATTCCTTTTTTTCCCTCATCCACTTTGCTTTTATCTACTTTTAAAATCCCTTTCCACACTCTGAAATTTTTCTATTATAATTTATATCCTGCTTATTTATACAAACATATGTGAGATTGCTTACAGTATTATAACACATAAATCAGGAGAGTGAAGCCAAAAAAAAATTAGAGAGGGAGAGAGCACTGTAGCAGGAACCACAGTCAAGCACTAAATTTGAATGTAAGCCTTCTAGGGGCAAAAACAGCATGAGGTGTTGAGTTGGAGTTCTTTTCTTTATTGAGGTGTAGTTGATTTACAATATTATATTAGTTTCAGGTGTACAACATAGTTATTTTAAAATGTTCTAGATTATACTCCATTTATTGTTCTTATAAAATATTGGCTGTATTCCCTGTGCTGTGCAGTATATCCTTGTAGCTTATTTACTTTATACATAGTAGTTTGTACCTCTTAATCCCCTACCCCTGTCTTGTCCCTCTCCCCTTCCCTCCCCCGCCATTGATAACCACTAGTTTGTTCTCTATATCCATGAGCGTGTTTCTTTTTTGTTATATTCACTTGTTTGTTTTATCTTTTTAGATTCCACATATAAGTGGTAGCATACAGTATCTGTCTTTCTCTGCCTGAACTGTTTCACTTAGCATAATGTCCTCCAAGTCCATCCATGTTGTTGCAAATGGCAAAATTTCATTCTTGTTTGTGGCTGAGTAGTATTCTGTTATATCTCTGTACGGAGTTCTTTTTAAAATCAGAAGAGCAGGTGGGTCTTTCTTCGTGTCTGTCACATTTCCTGTGCCTGGCAGTCCCCATGTGTTTCTCAAGGATGAGCCTCCACCTAGCTCTCTTGTCACCCACTCCCCACCCCAGAAGCACCGTGAGCTCTGCACATAACCCACAGGCAGGATCACAGACAGACCCAGGGCTTCCAGCTGATGTGAGGAAGTTGAGCCTTTACATTTCTTCCTGAAAGTTGAGTTCATTAGAGTTGGTCCAAAGGCTGATAAAGGGCTGGCCTCTGAGTCAGGACTAGTCGCCTTTCATCCTGGAGACTTGATGGTGATCAGGTGAACATCTGGTGGGACGTGGAGTGAAATCATAGGGGGCGCCCTACTGAGTAACGTCATCACGCTGGGGAGGTGGAACACACCTTTCAGGACTGGGAGCCTCCTTCTTGAGAGAGCCTGGCTAAGGGGGTGTGTCTGACCTGCCTGGGTATCTTAAAGTGCTGGCAAGTGAGAAATGATGTTTGGGTTCCCTGGAGGAATGAGAAAATGTGTTACGTTTCTCCAAATATCTATAGTTTCAGTAGGCATGGCTTTGGGAAGAGACAGTTGTCAGGGCTAAATACTTAGAGCAAAAGCAGTAAATAGGAGGCTGTACTGTCCAGTAGGCTAGCCACTAGCCACAGTGACTACTGAACACTTGAAATGTGGCCAAGTCTACACTGAGATGTGTGCAAAATGCAAAATACACACCAGATGGCAAACACTGTGGGGAAAAAAGACTGTGAACTATCTTAGTAGTAATATTGTAATGGAAAATATCTCAATCTCTACTACTTGATTACATGTTGAAATGATAATATTGAGTATATTGGGTTAAATAAAATGTATTATTCAAGTTAATCTTACCCGTTGCTTTTCACTGCTTAATGTGGCCACTTGAACATTTAAAATTAAATGCGTGGGGCCTCCCTGGTGGCGCAGTGGTTGAGAGTCCGCCTGCCGATGCAGGGGATACGGGTTCGTGCCCCGGTCTGGGAGGATCCCATATGCCGCGGAGCGGCTGGGCCCGTGAGCCATGGCTGCTGAGCCTGTGCATCCGGAGCCTGTGCTCCGCAACGGGAGAGGCCACAGCAGTGAGAGGCCCGCGTACCACAAAAAAAAAAAAAAAAAAAAAAAAAAAAAAAAAAAAAAAAAAAAAAAAAAAAAAAAAAAAAAAAAAATTAAATGCGTGGCTCATATGGTATTTCTATTGGGACAGCTCTGGTCTAAATATCTAAAATTAAAAGGTTTTTTTGTTTTTCTTCCTGAGGAGTGAATTTCCATTGTGTTCTCTAACTCCTGTGTTCTCTCTTTGGTTCTCTTTCAACAGATATGACTCTCCACGTAGCATGTCAAGGACTACATTAATCACCAATTCCTTTACTTTTTTTCCCACCTACACAATTTCCATTTTCTTTTATACTTGCTCACCCCAGCCATCTGCAGTACACCAGTTTCAGATATTTGAGCTGTGTAGAGTTTCTGTGTACAGATGTGTGCTTGGACTTTTCTCTTCCCGAGAAATCTGAAGGGGGCAATTACAGAAGGTCCACTTACTCCTGGGATCTGTTGCTGTGGCCCTGGGCTTGGGGCATTGGGTGGTCCCTGGGTGGTCCTTGGAGACTCCTTCTCTGCAGCCACGTCCCAGCAAATACCATTCCCTGGAGGGGAACAACCAAGTGCCGTGGAGGCAGCAGCTTCTGCTTCGCCGCCGCAACTGTCTGGTTTCCTGTAAAATAAACACATTACTTTATATTTTTAGGGAACACAAAAGTGCTGCTATAGGGCTCAAAATTTTCATTCTGGACGCTTTTCCAAAACAAGTCACCCCAAAGACGTATTTTGAATATCCTGGTTGCATCTTTGGATCTGTAAAATACACCTTTTAGTATGGCACCCGTTAAAATGCAAAGCAAATTTCTTCGAGGCAGAAAAACAATGACAGTAGCAATGTAGAAATTGTTCACTCAGACACATCTGTGTAAATGCGAAAAGTCATAGCATTCACCTCTGAGCTGCTTGCTATTGAACCTGCAGTGACTAGTCTCAGCCAGCCCAGGTAGAACATCATTCCTTCAGAAGTGTTGAAAATGCTGCAAAGTTGGATGAGTGGAAGTGCGGCTGCCCCCCTCCTTGCTTCCTCTTCCCTCATCCTACTGGAGCTTGCATCAGGGATGGCCTCTTTCTCTACGGAACCATCTTGAGCCTGGTGGGGGTATTGCTGACAAAATCCAGGATCATTCCAGCAGTTGAAAAAGGAAGCCCTAGGGGGAAAGCAATTGACATATTTTTGTGCCTATGAATAAGTTGCCATGAATAATTTGTTATATTAACCCATCCTTGCCGACCATTTAGTTGAGTTCTCTCCTTGGCATCAAATAGATAGGTTTCCTCTTAGGCAGAATTAGAAGAAATCAGTGTGGATGGATTTTTTACATTCGGCTATTGTTTTATTCAAATACATGAATCTAAAGCTGAATCAACTCTTATTTCCAGTTGTACATATTAAAATGATCGAATTCCAAGTAGTAAAGTTTTCAGGGAAACTGACAAGGATTCAATTAAGTTAGTCTGGTGTGCTGCTACTTGTTTTGATAAATTTGAGGGTTAACTACTTGTTTTGATAAATTTGAGGGTTAAGTCAATGATAACCAAACCAGTCTCAGTGAAAGCACCCATCCTATGGTTGTGTCAGCCCAGGATGAGTGAGCTGGTACTGTCCCTGCTGCTGTCACCACGAATGAAATTTTGCCAGAAGAGACGTTGCGTTTTCTCATTGCTGGTGGGTGAAAGATAGTTCAAGTGTGTGTGTGTGTGTGTGTGTGTGTCTGTGTCTGTGTGTCTGTGTGTCTGTGTGTCTGTGGATAAAGCACTACAGACTGAATTGACTTCTAGACTTTTCTTGTATAAAATTTCCCTAACCAAGCAAAGCTGCTTTGACTTAATTTATTTGTTAAATGTTGCACTTTGTTTATGTGTGGATTTTTTTGGGGGGGGGCAGCTAGTAAGTAGAGAGAAGAGGACGAATTCTACTGACGTATTTATTTAGTAAAAATGACAATTTTGCATTCATTTACGTTTTAAAAATTCTGTTTGATTTTTTTTTTTACATTGTTGCTAGTGCTCGCCCAACATAACTGCTCCAATGCTATTTGCCGTCTGACAGAAGGATCCTTGTAGGGCAGGCTTTGCAAACCTTATCAGGTAATAACATATGCCACAGATTATAACCTTGCTGTTAAGATGTTTGCCTCCTATTTTAGAAGTTAAAACCGGCCTTTGAGAAGATCGCCAAATAATAAATTGTCATACCACTGCTATCTGTTATACAACTGTGTAACTGCATAGTTGGAAATTGAACAAAGGTTAGGAGCTCTTTCCTTTGGGCTCTCTTGTTAACAGATTATTTTAGATTTTTTCCGAAGTAAGTTTTCCCTGGGCACCCCTTTTCTAATTCTAAAGAAGTGTTTGGCCCTTTCATGTTTCAAAAAGAAACATTCACTTGTAGTTCCATATTTCTTGATCTCTATGAAGGACTCACAAAATTCAGTTTACTTTTATTCACAGAGAAAGTTGGCTTTGATGTTTCTTAAAGATAATTCTGCTAGTTGCTGATCAGCCAGTCAGTTCACCTAGCTTCAATCTTTATAGGACCTCTAAACTAATTTTCCTACACTGTGACTAAAAGGTAGGCAGATCATGGGAATGGATTATACAGTATATTCAAATGGATCCCTAATATTTCTTTGTTTAATAAGGTAATATCAGGGGCTTCCCTGGTGGCGCAGTGGTTGAGAGTCCGCCTGCCGATGCAGGGGAAACGGGTTCGTGCCCCAGTCTGGGAAGATCCCACATGCCGCGGAGCGGCTGGGCCCGTGAGCCATGGCCGCTGGGCCTGTGCGTCCGGAGCCTGTGCTCCGCAGCAGGAGAGGCCACAACAGTGAGAGGCCCACATACCGCAAAAAAAAAAAAAAAAAAAAAAAAAAAGTAATATCAGGACCACATATTCTGTAGGCCTCTTTTGTTAAAAGCCACATTTATGCAATTTTCACTTTTTTTAGGCTATTGTTCCTTTACATTTGTACTCCAGGTGTAAAAACCACATTTGTGAATGGCTGAGCCTATGATTATATTTTTGGTTGTATGCTGCTTTTTGCTAGTGTGTGTGTGCTTGCATGTGTGTGTTTCTCTTCTCTGAATAATTTTATATTTCATGCTACTCCTTGAAAGTTTACTCTTTGATGCTAAAAGGGAATAACCAGATGATTTCTAAAAATAATGTCTCCCTGCAGGATGGTGGATTGTTAAATTAGAGGAATGCTGTTTGCTATATCAACATTTATGGTCAGAGACTAAAATATATTAATGCCAAGTGTGTTTTGGTCAATAACTGGAGAATTCTGTTTAAATGCATCATCTCTTCCAATGTTTTACAGTTTGCCATGTGGAATGGCAGGTAGTAGGGAGAAAAATAAGTGTGGATTAAGACTTTTAAAGGAAATAGTATCATATGATTAAGAAAATTAGAATTCGTAGAAATATTGGGATAAGTGAAGAAATAAAAATGTCTGTCTAGAATGTAGCATCTAGAGAGTTTTTGGAAGCCCTACCTTCACATGAGGGCATGATATTCCTGTCCAAAGCCAGACTAAGCCATCAGCAAGACTCATGAGGGGATTATTACCTCTCCTTTCCTAGAGGAATAGCCAAAAGCAAATAAAAATTCTTAACAGTCCCCTCTTTGAAGTGTATTTTTTAAGCAGGATGGAAAACATTTAGACTCTGGCTTTATGACACATTAGGGAAGTTGTTTGTTGGCAGGGGGCAGGAGGTGGGGGACCCGGAGGATTTCACTTATAGATTGTCTCACCCGCATATTGTGAGCAAGCTAAAGGCACCATCACAGTCTAAAATGCCTTCATTGAACAATAACAGTTTAGACTTTTTAGAAAGTATTGAATAAGGGTCAGGGAACAGCCGAAGGCAGTACCGGTCCGTGAAGTCTGCTTACACATTTACAAATTGTCCATCCGTTTAAAATACTTTTCACCGTGTGCAGACATAAGGGGAATAGGGCACTCTGTAGAATTATACATGTCTAGCTTGTAAAGTATGTCGTGTGTACTGCAGATGTATGTTCTCTGGGCTTTGTGTATCTGTACAGTAGCTTTCATTAAAAAAAAATTGTGGACTAACTTGTTTTGGTGGTGTGAGGGGGAGAAGGGCAATTTATATCAAGTAACGATGCTGTAATATAGTACATGTAACAAACGATCTGGAGTAACCCTTCCCTGGCCCATGGAAAATTTTGGTTATCTTCTAGGTTCTAAAATGAAGATGTATGGATACTCTGGCGGACTGCATGTTGTATAATTTGAAAAATACTAAAAGTGGAAAATAAAATTGAATTAAACTTTGGCTGGTCTGTTTTTTCTTAGAGTCATCTTAAAGGCACTCTCCTTGAAGGCCTCAATGCCATTGTGAGGATGGGCCATTTTCTGGCCTTGAAGGAGTTCATTTCGGTGAGCAGCTGCTTGAATTCAAAGCCTGAGCAAGGTCAACCGTGACCTTTCTGTCTTTTACTTTGCTTGAATATCTGTATTTAAATTTTTCCTTCATTGAGGACCCAAGAAAACCTGACATTTGTTCCTTCAGCACTGAAAAGACAACCACCTATGTCAATAAGTGTCTTAACTTTTTAAAAAGTAGGATCGAGTTAAGGTGCAATAGACCAGTGTATTAGCTGAATTTCTGAATTTCTCTTGTCCAGGAAAGGCACTTCTAATAATATGTTTTAGCTCATTGGCATTCTTCAACTAATGCCTTGGACCTCTGCATATATTGAAAGGTTATTGGCATCTTTTGAGAAGTGTTGAGGTGTTTGTATTCCTGTTTAGCTTACTGATTATTATTATTAATGTACAGGTCTGAGATCTTGTGAGAGGATGCCAGAGTGTGAAGCTGTTGGAGAATAACAAATGGTGGGACACAGGATTATTTTTATCTGCTCTCTTAGCAAGGAGACTTCTCTACCTCAGGTCACTGAAATCCTGTGGCCACGCACGGCCTTGTGTATGTAAAACACCCTCATTCTCGTTCTTGGTTTGGTTAATGTTGCATGGGAGTCAGACAGTAAACTGCCTTCATCAATTAAAAGTGGAAAGATGGATGCCAAATAAAGATTTTAGAAGTGGAATTGAGGACACTGCAAATGATGTGCTTTTATGATGTCGTATCCATCTCCTTGAATTTGTTATTCTCCAAAGAACTTGGAAGAGGCAGTTACCAAATATCAGACTGTTAAAGGTGACTTAGGTAGTAAAACTTCAAACACCGTGGATGAATATTTAGGCTGAAGCCTGTTTATTTAAGATGGGAAAGCAGTCCTTTGAAAGGACCTGATGACAAAGCACATTTCAGTATCACTGAGAAGTGACCCTATAGGTTCCAGGACAAGCAGCTCTGCAGTGCAGTAGGTCTGCACTAACCCCCACTGTTCCCCGGGTTCCTGTGAGCCTTTCCCGAGGTTTCCTGTTCTGTTGAGCTCTGAATGGTGCTCGGGCTATGCCTTGGAAGTACTACAGAGCTAGAGCAACTGTAGTAGAATGTGGAATAGAAGCTATAATCTGCCGAGGCAATTACCGGTGACGTGTGTATTTGCAGGTTTAATTCTAGCCTTTGTGACAGGTTATATCTTGTGATTTGTCTCATGTACATAATAAATTGAACAGGAGTGGGAGGTATCTCTTGGGTGACACATCAGATGAAAATATGTGGGCTCACTTGACAAATGCATCCTGAGCCATGGGATTTTTACTTTCCCTTTGGCATTTGGTGGTTCTTCAGCCAATCTGCAGAGAAAACACCGATTTCTGTGTGGTTAGCTGGGCTCAAAATAAAAGACTTGCAGGTAATCCCTGTGGATCTTTCCACTTGTGGTGCACCATGGATGCAAAGGCTGGACTCCTCCACCTGCTTTGCTTCCCCAGTGCTGAAGGAGGTCCTGTTTGGAGCCCCTCTCTCTTTCTGGGACCCTTCAGACCCTCACTCCTCCACGTGACCAGACTGCAAATCATTCTCATAGGATAGCTTTTCAAAAAATTCACTTAAAAAGATACTTTACTCCTTCAGAATGTATACCCGAAATGAGAGAAATTGGCAGACTTGTTCCTGATGACGTGTACCAGCACCAGAACCTCGTAACGCTTGGAAAGCTGCAGTAGGCAGTGCATTAAGGTGAGAGACTATCCTGGCAGTGTGCCAGACACTGTATTACGTGCTTTACATGTATTAGTCCATCTAATCCTCCTGATAACTCCATGAGGTAGGCACCAGTATCTCCACTTTAGCAGGGAGTAAACGAGCACAGAGAGGTTAGTTAACTTGCCCAAGGTCTCACAGCTGGGAGGAGAAGCCAAGATTGAAACCCGGGAAGACTGGTCCTAAGGTGTGTGCTCTCCACAGCTAGTAACACTGCTGCTCAGAACAGTGCTGCGTGTGTGTGTGTGTGTGTGTGTGTGTGTGTGTGTGTGTGTAGTGATAACCAGCAAGCAGCCTCAAAAATCCTTTTGTAAAGAATTCATACAAAGTGTTCTTCCTTTGCAACTTTTCTGTGTTTTCTCCTTTCATAGGAATCTGAGACCTTGTTTTTTGAATTATTTTAAGCAATCAAAAGCATCTAGGAAAGAATCATCAAAATAATAACAGAGATGCCTCACAGCAGGGGGGCCTGATAACATACAACTGCAGGGCTTCTGGAGGAAGGCTGCCTGCAGGAGCGCAGTGTTTAGAATCTTTTTCATACATAGCGGACACTTAGAAAGTGTAGCAATCACTTGTGTCACGGTTTTCAAACTGTGTGTAGTAAGAATTTCACTTATCCATGTTGACGTTTTTTTCTCTTTAGGACACTAATTTTCTCTGCTTGCATTTTAAAATGTATAACCTATATTCCTCAGCTTCTCAAGCTAAAAATAAAGCAGGGTTCTCTTGTCCCAGCTGAGCCGGCTCTAAGGGAGAGTCTGAGGGGGCACTGGGTGGGTTCCCTCATCCCACCCAGATCTGTGTGAGGCCTCGGAGAAGACTCTCAGGGAGCTGTGCTGATAATAGCTGCCCCGTACCTAACCTCCAGCCCTGTCATGATGATTAATAGGATCTCACTTTAGTGCTTTAAGTTTTAGAAAAAGTAAACATGCCAATCATACCACACATGCATGTGCACATCCAACTACAGAAAGGGGCAGGAACAGCACAAGTGGGGTTCCCCCTGAGCCCCCCACTTTACCGCAGACTCCCTTTACCTGTGCTTCTCCTGTCTGAGGATGCTTCTGATGGGCTACTGCAGGGTTGGGAGGGACAGGCTGATGGTAGGTGTGTCTAGGCCACGGGATGCTAATTCCTTCAGCTAGTGGCACCCTGGCTGCCTGCAAGCCAGACCCCAACCAGCAGCCCAGGCGTCCTTGCTGCCCTGCAATGCCCCCTTCTGGGACATGTACACAGCGGCAAAATACCCCTGGAGCACTGGCCATCAAGCAGTGGTGCTACTCAGTCATCCTAAATGGAAAGAATGAGGGACTTGGGGCTTGGATCTGACTCCACTTCCCATGGACCAACTGTGGGGTGTGGTCAAGTTGTTTAACTGTGTAGCATCTCAATGACCTCATCTCCATACCTGAATGATGGAGATTTGTAGCCCACTGCCCTCCACTCTTTGGTTTGTTGTGAGGATCAGATGAGAAATGGTGTGCAAGCATCTTATAAAAGTGCTACTCAAATGGAAGGGATTGTTACGTTGAAAAATAAAATTCAACGGAGTAAATCTTAAGGATCTTATTTGGCTTTATTCAGTGATCCATAAATTGGGCAGCATCCAATCTAGCAGATAGAAAGAAGCTCCGAGGAGCTGTACAAAATGAAAGATTTTATAGGCAGGAACAAAGAGGCAAAAAGCAGGTTGGTTATTGCAAGGTCAGTTTCCTTTAGGGAATGGCAGGGGTCTGTAAGGCAGATGACCTAACCAGGGCCGATCAGGCGATTCCCTATTGCCTGGTTTAAGATTCCGTTTCTGGGAGAGCCGAAACTGTAATTCAGTCTCGTCTCGGTTTGGTGACATGGGGCTTAGCATAAGTGACTCCATTTGGGGCCTGTTGCCTTGTTTTTAATAGTTATTATCAAATACTTCCCAGGAGAAGGTATTTTTGCCTTGGACCCCAACTATACCTTCACTTAGCATCACAGGTACTTAGAGTAAGAGAGAAGGCTGTGAGGACACCCCAGGAGTCATCTGATTCTACCAGTGAAATGGAATTTCACGGGAGCTCTCCATTTAGGGTCCTCCCTCTTCCCACTGCTCCACCCTCTTCTCTGGGGGAAAGTCTGCTCTTAGGCTGTTTCATGGGGAGAGAAAGTGCTCTCCCTTCTGAGAACTGCAGTGAGCAGTGTTTAGGGCTAGTTTCCACCTCTGTGCCTGGTGGCTGTTCATACTGAGGGCTCCCGCAAATGCTCCCCACTCAACGCCCTGACGCTAGATCATGAATCAAGTCTATTCAGATTCCCAATAATTACAGCTAGTGCTGAGAGCCTACAGCCCAGCAGCATCTTTGTAGGAGCTTAACAAGTTCCCCAAAGTGAGCTCAGGGATGCTCAAGGAGTCATTTAGCCAAGCTGGAACACAAAAGCACCCTCAGCATCTGGAAACAAGCTGTCTGCTGCCTTTGCTAGAAAGTGCCTGGGATCCGAAAGCTCCCCTCCTGCCACCACATGCACTATAGGCAGGAACTGACTGCACAGTGCAGGCCAGGTCTGCTCTCTGTGCGTGGCCTGCTGCTCATAAACAAGACAGGGCTGTGGCCATGGTCTCTGCTTTATACCCACCTCCTTCCAGACTTTACACCCAGGAGAAAACCAAAATCCCCAGAGTTCAAGTAACTTGTCCGAGGTCACATGGTTTGTTTGGGCTCTAGAGCTCCGATTCCTTTCTATTTCAGTCCTCTGCATGCCAATGCAGGGGACACGGGTTCGAGCCCTGGTCCGGGAAGATCCCACATGCTGCGGAGCAACTAACCCCGTGAGTCACAACTACTGAGCCTGTGTGCCACAACTACTGAAGTCCACGCGCCTACAGCCCATGCTCCTCAACAAGAGAAGCCACCGCAACGAGAAGCCTGCGCACCGCAATGAAAGAGTAGCCCCCGCTCGTCACAACTAGAGAAAGCCCGTGCGCAGCAACAAGGACCCAAAGCAGCCAAAAATAAATAAATTTATTAAAAAAAAAAAGTTTCTGCCATTCCCAATTTTCCCTGTGAGCTGTTGTAAATGAATAGTGCCTTTTAAAAAAATTGAGTATAGTTGATTTACAGTGTAATGCCAATCTCTGCTGTACAGCAAAGTGACTCAGTTATACACATATATACGTTCTTTTATATTCTTTTCCATTATAGTTTATCACAGGATACTGAATATAGTTGCCCCATGCTATACATTAGGACCTTGTCGTTAGTGACTTTTAAAGTGGATTACACTTTACTATATTGGGCCCAAAAGTTGGGGTGTTCTTGGAAGAAATACAGATCCACCACTAACAGAGTGGAAGAGAAGCCTATGAAGGACGTCGGGACACACTGGGCTCTACCCAGAGAGGTTACACGACTCACCTCACCTCACACTTGGAGAGCCCGAGCCCAGAGCACCTCACTCTACTCAGGGTTCACTCTGCTGCACCAACCGCTGGCCCGCAAAGATGAAGCTAGTCACAACCACTCTGACGGCAGCGGACGCCTCTCTGACATGAGGTCAAGCCTGGCTTGAGGTCAGTTGTGTGGAAATGTTTTGCCACAGTCATTTGTTGTGTGTGTATTATGTACCAGGACCCTGGTGATCAAGAGTGGACTTCAGCAGCTTCTGGACCAGAGTTCCAGTAGCTCCCACTCTTCTCTGGATTACCTGAGTGCCAGGATTACCTAACCTCTCTGTGAAGCACTTGGCACCATGCCTGGCTCATGGTGATAGCCTGTCCTACATGTGCATTATGGAATCTCTTCACCAGCAATGGATGAGGTGCTGCTGTTATTCTCCCCACAGGAAGATGTGGTGAGGTGTGGAGAGGTGAAGTGAGTTGTCCAACATCACAGAGCTAGGAAGTGGTGGAGCTGCTCCAGAGCCCATGTTCTTTTTGTTTTTTTTTTTCATTTTTTTGGGCCACGCTGTGAGGCATTCGGGATCTTAGTTATCCGACCAGGGATCGAACCTGTGTCCCCTGCGTTGGGAGCATGGAGTCTTAACCACTCAACTGAAGGGAAGTCCACAGAGCCCACAATCTTAACCAGGAAGCTAAACTCTCCCAGGGTCACATGGCTGCTGAGTAGCATAGAGAGACTGAGCTGAAATCCTGCTTTACTCCTAGACCAGAGCCTATTCCCAGGCCTAAGGAATGTACAGGAGCAGCTGACATCTCCATGTGTTGCACTCAGCCTGCTGCAAAAGTGTGAGCATCCGTCAGGATTCCCACAAAGATTTGAGCACCTGCTTTGTACTCAGCATTGTTTTTTTGAGCTGGGGAGAGGTGGTAAATAAGATAAAGTCTTCATTTTCTTAGAGGCAAATTATGAACCAGTGACCACCACTTTCTAAAATGATTCAGTACATTTAAGTGCTATGAAGAAAACAGAACAGGCTGCTGTGATACTACATGGCTTGGGTGGTCAGGGAAGGCCTCTGTGAATGATTGAAGGAGGCAGGCTTGCAAAGATCTGGAGAGAGTTCCAAGCAGAAGGAACAGTAAGTGCAAAAGTCCTGAAGCAGATTTTGCTTGGTGTGTTCATGATACTAGAACTCTGATTTTACACAAAGAATTTTCTCCACACGGGTATTTCAGTTCCTCATTGACTTAGCAAATTAAAAAGATGATAAGTATGTTTGTGTTGCCTTCCAAAGTAAGAGTAAATTTGGAATAACGAAGAGCTTCTTCCTGGATTTACAAATACAGCAACAAAGGCATTTGGGCATTTTTGTAGCCAACAACTTTGTAAGCAGACCCACCCATGCATTTGTAGTCCGTGCTTCTGTGCTCACTCTGAAACCAAGCAAAAGAGGGCAAGCCCATCCCTGGCTGATGTGTTTTAGACAGCCAAGCAAATTCACACTGATCCACAGTCCTCGTGAGGGTAAAAGATAATACTGAGGGATAAACATGGAAAAGCTGATTTGCTGCCCATCCTCAGGGTCAAGCACAGGGCTGAGGGGGCCAGCTGCATCTTTTTGTAGTCTTCTTCTCAGGGAAATGGTACTGCTACAGCATGCCACCTTGGAAATTTTTCCTGCTTGCCTTGGGAGAGGTTTGCTCAACTCACTTTGGGAAGGTTATTTCAACTTTCTGCTGCATCAGGACTTTGTGAGTGGTGAACACCAAAACCCCAAAGACACACATGCATCCTTGGCTGCCCTTGGTAAGCACGGAGAGAATCTCACCAGTTAAAAAGGGAATGTTCTGGATTTTGCCTGATAATTCTTGGGTTGACATTTTTGGGCATCCCTGAAACAACCACTCTTGCTGCAGCTGCTGCCTGCCCTGTTCTTGCTTCAGACTCAGTACTTGCCAAGATCTGCCTGGAAAGAAGTGTTTCCCACTGTGGGCCTCACGCAGTGAAATGGCATCAGACCGAAGTCCTCTGTTTCAGGGTCTAATTAGCCTGTAGCTTTAGGAAGTGGAACAAAACATCTACCTTTTTGTAGGATGTCACTTGAAAGTGTTAGCTGAATAGCCTCAGCTGTTCAAATAGTAGAGCTAGATACGGTGGGGTATGTGGAGGGGGATGGGCCGGGCTGAGGGGCGTGGCTACCGGAGAGGGAGGTATCCGTAGTCCTGGCAAGAACGGTCCAGGCTTCTTTGAGATTTAAAGGGCTAACCCAGAGGTAGCTGCGCATTTTATTTCCCTCTTGAAAGAAGCCTGTTTTTTTTGCTAAGTGCTCCTTGTGTGAAGCTGCGTTGTGGAGAGAGAAACATTTCTTTCCCTTGGTTCAGGTGGGGTGAGGGCTTCACTTGGAAGGGAGGCTCCTTGGCAGGTGCGGGCTGGAAGGTGATTCCAAGTGAACTGATCCCTAGGCCTGTTACCTCGCCTGAGAAATGAGAAGTTTGGATGAGATCAGTTTCCTAGGCTCACCTGTCAGTGAATTGCACCTGAAGTGCTTATTCCCAAACCACTCCGCTCTCCAGAATCGGAATTCTCGGGAGCAATGATCTGCGTGTTGGGCAGGCTTCCCGGTGATCTTTATTCTCAAGGATGTTTGGCCTGTGTGATCTCTCACAAGTCTGTCAGCTCTAAAACTGTTGGCTAAGTCTGGAAGGCAGTGATTCCTAACTAGTCTTGAGACCCAAGGCTTTTTGCAAATCTAAGGACAGCTGTGGATGCTCTCTTTAGGAAAAAAATGTGTGTAGGCAGAATGCGGAATCCAGTTTCAAGGTTTGTGATCCTTGATGAAGAATTCCTACTCTAAAGTCAACTCAAAAGAGAACCTAAGCACCTGGAATCGTGGATAGCACAAAGTAGCTGCTCACTGAAGGTAGGCTATTCTTTTTATGTCTCCCAGCTTTTTCTTGTGATATACTAGTATTATCTTCATTTTTTAGATGAGGAAACTGGGGCATAGAGAGATTAACATACCTTGTAAGTGGGGAATGGATTTTAACCTAAATGATCTGATTCCAGAACAAGTGAACTTAAAATTCTGGGTTACCTAATAAAGTGGGGTGTGTGAAGTGGGGATGGGGGAGGGTGGAACGGTCGGAAAAGGCCTTTCTGAGCTCTTCCAGTTCTGAACTAACTTGCCCCTGGCCCCATCATTTTCACCCTGAGGGTCTCGGTTCTCGGTTTCTACAGCCCACAGAGAAAGGGGCTGGCCTCCCCTCTTCCTGCTCAGCGGGGTCCGACTCCCACGCTCTGCGATCCACTTCCCCAGCGGGCCAGGCTGTGTGGAAACAGGCCGGGCCCTGGCTCCCCGTCGCTTGCCAAGGACTAACCGTCCCAGGTGTCCCTTATTACGCGGCCGCCAGGGCCTCCCTTCCACCCCGCGGAGAATTCCCGAAGAGCCCGAGGCCCGGGCTGCTCGCGGAGGGCGGGGCCCACCTATATTGGCACTGTCACGCCCCTTCACGGGCGTCCCAGGTGGCTCGGGGCGGGGAGGAGCCGCACCAACGCCAGCCAGCCGCCAGTGAGCTGCTAGCCGGGACCGGGAGCAGGGAGCCGGCCGGACGCGCGGACGGGCCAGGAGAGCTCGGCGGCGCTGGTGAGCCGGGCGGGCACAGCGGGCTGGGGGGCGGCGGTCGGCGGGGGACGGCGGGCCCTGCGCCCGGGTCCTGCGGGGCCGAGCGGCTGCGGCGGGGAGTGCGGGGCTCCCCTGCCTGGCGCGCCGGGGGAGCGAGCGCCCCGGGGTCGCGGCACAGCGGAGGGGTCGGGGTCCCGTAGCTGCCTGGGGGCGAACAGCTGCGACCCTCTGCACCGGGCTGGAGATGGGGGCGGGCGCGGGGGCGGGCGCGGGGGCGAGCGCGGGGCCAGGGCCGGGGCTGCGTGGGTCTCTGAGCGGCCCGGGCGGCGCGGAGGCGCTCTGTCCGCGGCGCTGTTGGGGAGAGGGGAGGCTGGGGGCCCCACTCCTGCGGAGAGCGCGGAGCTGCGCGGGGGGCTCAGGCCCGCGGGGGATACCCGAGCGAGCTCCCGCCTCTCCCTCTGCGGCGCTTCCCAGGGGCCGGCTCAGGTGTCGCTGCTCCCTCTGCTCGGCGCTTTACTTTTGGTGCTGGTGTTGAGTGTCCGACATACACCTGGGTTAGTTACCTGGGGCTTCCAAAAAACTGGTATGCAAGGCTGCTGTGACTCCAGGGGCCTGCGCTTGTAAGGCTCCATCCAGGTCTGTGTGTCCTGCGGCGCTGTCGGGGGTTGGGGTGGAGGCGGTGGGTGCGCTGCATCTCCCAGGCCCTGGCCGTCGGTGTGATAAAGTGGGAAAAGTCTAGAATTTAAATTCTAGTTATTAGCTGTGTGACCTTGAGCAAGTTGCTTAACTTCGCTGATTCTCAGTTTGCTCAAAGGTAAAAAGGGTATTATAATCATTACAACGGCCTTAAGTTATACGATGTTCATAAAGCCCATAGCACGTTGCTTGATGAAAGTTCTCTCCATTTTTTCCCCTATGTGTTAATGTAACACTTCATGGCTTCCAGAGGTCCCCACTCCTTTCTGAACAGAAGGGAGATCCAGGAGGCTCAGAGTACCCTCCTTTAGGAGGGAAGGTGGTGGTGTGTGTTTTGGGGGGTGGCATTTTTTCCATTCTAACTTGTTTATGGCTAGGCCTCCTCCAGGCAGTTTTACTTCCTGACACCATTCTAGAAGCCAGGTTTGAGAGGTGACAGTGCACAGGTCTTGAGTATAGAAGGGATGTTATCGGCTTGCTTTCATCATTACTGACTGTATTTGTCAGAATTCTTTTCTTTGGGTTGGGTTTGGTCACTTGAAAATTGCTTTATGCAGCATAGAAATTGATTGGGTCACATAAATGAAAAGGCTGAGGGTTTTAGCTTTAGGCATAGCTTGATCCAGGGGCTCACATAGGGTTGCCCGGCTTGTTCTCTCTCTTTTTCCCTCTGTGTTGACTGTTCTTAGTATGGAGTGATAAAAAGCACTGGCACCTTAAGGCTTATCTGTTCCTTTAGAGAGAGGTGGGGGGATAGGAGGGATCTCTCTTCTTCCATCACCTCTATCCTTAGAGCAAACCTTATTGATACACTAGACCAAAGTGGCGCCAAGCCATCTCAGTGGACAGGGAGTGGGTTTCCACCATAGCAGTGGGTACTTTGCTCAGGTGCCACTGTGTTAGTTAATCCCACCCCAGGTGCTGGGGATTGGGCAGGGACAGTTCCTAATGAGAGGTCTGACTTCTGGGCAGATAAAATAGGACCAGTTCATTGCACTATCTCTGCCTTTGCTCACCACCACCTAAAGGAAGTCCTTAGTAGAGTGTAGACTGCCTGGGTACCATGTTCCATCTGTCAATTGTCAAGTCTTATCCCAGGCAAGGAAGGCATCCTGCACGTTCCTCCTTTGATTCCTTGTTGTTTGCTTTTTGGTTGATTCATTCATTCAGCATTTAATAAATGCCCAGCATACACCAGGGCCTCTGCCAAGGGTGAACATGTTTGCTTTTGAGAAGCTCATGGTCTAGTTGGAGAGCTAGATGTGCAGAGAACAGAGTCTGGGACTGTGTAACCGTCTAGGGACAAGCAAAGACTTCCCAAGGAAACTGTACTTGAGCTCTAAATTGGAGACAGTAGGGGATAGTAGGAGGAAAAGTTGCAGGGACTTCCCAGGCCAAGCGGTGTGGGGTGGTAGGGTACTTTCTGTTGTAAGTAACACTAGTTAGGTTACTTTACTGTCTTGCTTAAGAAGTCTAGAGGTAGGTGGTTCAAAGTGGCCACAGTTCTGGGTTGGCTTCTTGAAGATTCTCTGGGTTTTCCCTGCCCTGCCACAGGGTGACTGGAGCTCCATCACGCCTTCACGTGATAACATCTAGGGCAAAAAGGGAGGGAGATGGCTTGCTTGTCAGTGATTCTCTAGATAACAAAGGTCAGAATTTCTCAGAGGTTCCCTGTGTCACTGGCCAGAATGGTCATATGCCCATGCTGAGCCAGTCCCTGGCAAAGGAGGGAGAGGGTGGCTGTGATTGTCGTGGCCCAGCTGTGTTCTGGAGCTGGGGGAGGGGTCACCTTCCCTGAGCACTGTTGGTGCCCCTATCTGAAAATCGGAATTCTGTTCACAAGGCAGAAAGCGAGACTGCCTTGCCTGTCGGGCTGTTAGGTGGCTGGTCACCCGTGTCTCCTGCAGGTGGTGACAGATAATGAAAGACATGGCCTTACAGGCAAGCAGGAGAGAAGCTCAGGACGTTAGGAGAAGAGTGTAGGGTTTGGCTGAGGGGAGGAAAGGAGCTGAGGGTGGAGGCGCAGGTAGAGACAGGAAAACCCTGTGTTAGATGCCCTCTGGATATCACTAAGAAGCCTAAATCTCGGTCCCATTCCTCAAAGAGCTTACACTCAAAACCTGGGAAAGCTTTTCTAGGTCTGTCACACTCCCATAGTAACAGCAACAGTGGCTCACTCTGTGTGGGTAACTGTGCGGGGATTAGGGTGGAGGAGTTTAGGGAGGGGCCGTGTGTGGTTTGAAGAAGCCTCACAGCTGGTTCTGCCGTGCCTCCCACTCCCCAGTGCCCCCTTCACCTTCTCCCCTGCCCCTTATTGACAACATTTGCTCTAAATCATGTCTTTGTTTCGGCGTCCTTACCTGTCTTCAAGCTAACAGGCTGGGGCTTGGAGGAGATGCAGTTAGTGGTAGATCCTGGACTAGAAAACAATTCTCCTGATGGTAGTCCAGCGGGTGAATACTGTATAATCGTGTTCAGTAGGGAGCCAGCCTCCACTGTCTACTGCTTTTAAAGCATTTAGCCTGTTTTCATTTGAAGTATGAAGTGAGAGCTGCTTTTTGTTTGCATTTGACGTGGTGGGCATGGGTGGGCATTTGGTGTTAGATTGGGCAATCAGGATACTACTTCTCATATTCCTCCATCCTCAATATGTACTTAGCACAGAAATTGGCAGAAAGATCTAGTCACTAATCCTGGAAGAAAGGAGGGAGTGGAGGACAACATATCTTGTTGTTTCCCTCAACAGTCCTGCCCAGGGCTGCCCAGGCAGAGTGTGAGGGAATGAGGTAGAGAGTTGCCTTGGGCAGTCATTCATTCACAAATATTTATTGAACACCTACTGGATGGCAGACACTGCCCTGGGGTTAAAAGGAATATATAAGAACGTTAAAATCTCTGTTCTCATCGGAGCTTACAGTCTACTGGAAGGGGACCTATTTATGTTTTGTCTCCTATGTCAGGTGATGAGAAGTACTATAATGAAAAATAAGGCAGGTTAAGAGAAGCCTGCAGTAGTTGGAAACAGGCTGGACATAGTGCTAGAAATCTTCAAGGTTTAGTCTGTCTCTGGTCTCCAGCAGAGAAATATGGCCTAAGCAGGTATGGTACTGGCCAAAACAGGCGTTCCCTTGGAGGAAGAGGATCACATATTAAATAACTTGATCTTAAAGAATTTCTTTCATGCGGAATCTCTTCCTTTGTTTGTTCTACTGTCCCTCACATTGTTACCAAACGTGATTTACAATGACTTACAAAACATGGTACCAGGTGATGAGAAATAAATGAAGAAATATGAGCAAAGGGAAAATAAGGGTCATTTATTTCATCATTGTGTTCCAGAATTGTTTAGATTTGGTAGCAGGGGAAGAAGGAAGTATGGTGATTAAAAATGTGGTGATTCATGCTCAGGCTTCATTATTTAAAAGGTGAAAATGTGAAGTTTTGATGTCTCAGAAGTTTATAACTTATTTGGGTGTGTGTGTAAAGAGCCAGTTTTATTTGATAGGAAAAAAGTCTGAGTTCAAAGAAAACTACTAGTATTATTTTTTTAGGTCAGTACAAAGTGCACCAAAGGTTAACAGAGATCAAAAGCCTAATTCCAGAGTCAAAATAATATGGTATAAATAAAAAATTAGTGAGAAGGTGAGTTTGGACTCATAACTGGCTGGGAAAAATACACAAATTCAAATAAAAATTTGCAGCATAGATGTGTTACACAAAGGTAATTTTGATTACCTATTTTTATTGGGTTGTTTGTTTTCTTATTGTTGAGTTTTGAGAGTTCTTTAAATAACCTGGATATATGTCCTGTGTCAGAAATGTGATTTTCAAATCAGTTCTCTCAGTCTGTGCCTTATCTTTTTATTCCCATAGCAGTGTCTTTCTCAGGGCAAAAGTTTTTTAACTTTGGTAAACTAATTTATCAATCTACTTATGGATCAGAATTTTGTTGTTGTACCTAAGAATTCTTTGCCTAACTAAAAGTCTTGAAATTTTTCTACATTTTCTTCGAGAAATTTCATAGTTCTATATTTTACACTTAGGTTTATGATTCATTTTGGGTTAATTTTTATGTAAGGTGTAAACTGTGTGTCAAGGACTTTTTTTTTTTTTTTTTGCATGTGGAATTCCAGTTGTTTCAGCACCATTTGTTGAGAAGACTATCCTTTCCCTGTTGATTTATCTTGACATTTTTGTTGAAAATCAATTGGCCATAATTGTAAGGGTTTATTTTTGGATTCTCAATTTTATTCCATTGATCTAGAGGCCTACTTTATGTCAACACTACACTGTCTTGATACTGTGACTTTATAATAAATTTTGAAAGCAAGTAGTATAAATCTCCCAATTTTATTCCTTTTCAAACTCGTTATGGCTCTCCTAGTTCCTTTGCCTTTTCATATAAGTTGTAGAGTCAGCTTGTCAATATCTGTGAAAAATTCTGCTGGGATTTTGAATGGATTGCATTGAATCTATAGATTCGTTTAGGAAGAATTAACATCTTTACAATACTGAGTATTCCAATCCATGAACACAGTATGGCCTATCTCTTTATTTCTGCTTTCATTTTTCTATCAGCATTTGGTAGTTTTCAGGATATAGAACTTCCACATGTTTTGTTAGATTTATACTTAAGTATTTCATTTTGGGGGTTGCTCTTATTGCTTGTGTATAGAAATACAATTGATTTTTGATTATTGACATTGTATTCTGTTACCTTGTTAAAGTCAATTATTGTTCTAGGAGGTTTATTTATAGATTCTTCAGAATTTTCTACATAGTCATGTCAGCTGTGAATAAAGACAGCTTTATTTCTTCCTTTCCAATGGGATGCATTTTTATTTTTTTTAACATCTTTATTGGAGTATAATTGCTTTAAAATGGTGTGTTAGTTTCTGTTTTATAACAAAGTGAATCAGCTATACATATATCCCCATATCTCACCCTCTTGAGTCTCCCTGCCTCCCACCCTCCCTATCCCACCCCTCTAGGTGGTCTCAAAGCACCGAGCTGATATCCCTGTGCTATGCAGCTGCTTCCCACTAGCTATCGATTTTATATTTAGTAGTGTATATATGTCCATGCCACTCTCTCACTTTGTCCCAGCTTACCCTTCCACCTCCCCGTGTCCTCAAGTCCATTCTCTAGTAGGTCTGCGTCTTTATTCCCATCCTGCCCCTAGGTTTTTCATAACCATTTTTTTTTTTAGATTCCATATATATGTGTTAGCATACAGTATTTGTTTTTCTCTTTCTGACTTACTTCACTCTGCATGACAGACTCTAGGTACATCCACCTTACTACAAATAACTCAGTTTCGTTTCTTTTTATGGCTGAGTAATATTCCATTGTATACATGTGCCATATCTTCTTTATCCATTCGTCTGTTGATGGACACTTAGGTTGCTTCCATGTCCTGGCTATTGTAAATAGAGCTGCAATGAACATTTTGGTACATGACTCTTTTTGAATTATGGTTTTATCAGGGTATATGCCCAGTAATGGGATTGCTGGATCATATGGTAGTTTTATTTGTAGTTTTTTTTTTTGTTTTTTTTTTGTTTTTGCGGTACACGGGCCTCTCACTGTTGTGGCCTCTCCCGTTGTGGAGCACAGGCTCCAGACGCGCAGGCTCAGCGGCCATGGCTCACGGGCCCAGCCGCTCCGCGGCACGTGGGATCTTCCCGGACCGGGGCACGAACCCATGTCCCCTGCATCGGCAGGCAGACTCTCAACCACTGCGCCACCAGGGAAGCCCTATTTGTAGTTTTTTAAGGAACCTCCATACTGTTCTCCATAGTGGCTGTATCAGTTTACATTCCCACCAACAGTGCAGGAGTATTCCATCTTCTCCACACCCTCTCCAGCATTTATTGTTTCTAGAGTTTTGGGTGATGGCCATTCTGACAGGTGTGAGATGATATCTCATTGTAGTTTTGATTTGCATTTCTCTAATGATTAGTGATGTTGAGCATTCTTTCATGTGTTTGTTGGCAGTCTGTGTATCTTCTTTGGAGAAATGTCTATTTAGGCCTTCTGCCCATTTTTGTATTGGGTTGTTTGTTTTTTTGTTATTGAGCTGCATGAGCTGCTTGTAAATTTTGGAGATTAATCCTTTGTCAGTTGCTTCATTTGCAAATATTTTCTCCCATTCTAAGGGTTGTTTTTTGGTCTTGTTTATGGTTTCCTTTGCTGTGCAAAAGCTTTTAAGTTTCATTAGGTCCCATTTTTTTTGTTTGTTTTTATTTCCATTTCTCTAGGAGGTGGGTCCAAAAGGATCTTGCTGTGATTTATGTCATAGAGTGTTCTGCCTGTTTTCCTCTAAGAGTTTGATAGTGTCTGGCCTTACATTTAGGTCTTTAATCCATTTTGAGTTTATTTTTGTGTATGATGTTAGGGAGTGTTCTAATTTCATACTTTTACATGTACCTGTCCAGTTTTCCCAGCACCACTTATTGAAGAGGCTGTCCTTTCTCCACTGTATATTCTTGCCTCCTTTATCAAAGATAAGGTGACCATATGTGCGTAGGTTTATCTCTGGGCTTTCTGACCTGTTCCATTGATCTATATTTCTGTTTTTGTGCCAGTACTATACTGTCTTGATTACTGTAGCTTTGTAGTATAGTCTGAAGTTAGGGAGCCTGGTTCCTCCAGCTCCATTTTTCGCTTTCAAGATTGCTTTGGCTATTCGGGGTCTTTTGTGTTTCCATCCAAATTGTGAAATTTTTTGTTCTACTTCTGTAAAAAATGCCAATGGTAGTTTGATAGGGATTGCATTGAATCTGTAGATTGCTTTGGGTAGTAGAGTCATTTTCACAATGTTGATTCTTCCAATCCAGGAGCATGGTATATCTCTCCATCTATTTGTATCATCTTTAATTTCTTTCATCAGTGTCTTATAATTTTCTGCATACAGGTCTTTTGTCTCCTTAGGTAGCTTTATTCCTAGATATTTTATTCTTTTTGTTGCAGTGGTAAATGGGAGTATTTTCTTAATTTCACTTTCAGATTTTTCATCATTAGTGTATAAGAATGCAAGAGATTTCTGTGCATTAATTTTGTATCCTGCTACTTTATCAAATTCATTGATTAACTCTAGTAGTTTTCTGGTAGCATCTTTAGGATTCTCTATGTATAGTATCATGTCATCTGCAAACCGTGACAGCTTTACTTCTTCTTTTCCAATTTGGATTCCTTTTATTTCCTTTTCTTCTCTGATTGCTGTGGCTAGAACTTCCAAAACTATGTTGAATAAGAGTGGTGAGAGTGGGCAACCTTGTCTTGTTCCTGATCTTAGTGGAAATGGTTTCAGTTTTTCACCATTGAGGACGATGTTGGCTGTGGGTTTGTCATATATGGCCTTTATTATGTTGAGGAAAGTTCCCTCTATGCCTACTTTCTGCAGGGTTTTTATCATAAATGGGTGTTGAATTTTGTCGAAAGCTTTCTCTGCATCTATTGAGATGATCATATGGTTTTTCTCCTTCAATTTGTTAACATGGTATATCATGTTGATTGATTTGAGTAATTGAAGAATCCTTGCATTCCTGGAATAAACCCCACTTGATCATGGTGCATGATCCTTTTAATGTGCTGTTGGATTCTGTTTGCTAGTATTTTGTTGAGGATTTTTGCATCTATGTTCATCAGTGATATTGGCCTGTAGTTTTCTTTCTTTGTGACATCGTTGTCTGGTTTTGGTATCAGGGTGATGGTGGCCTCATAGAATGAGTTTGGCAGTGTTCCTCCCTCTGCTATATTTTGGAAGAGTTTGAGAAGGATAGGTGTTAGCTCTTCTCTAAATGTTTGATAGAATTTGCCTGTGAAGCCATTTGGTCCTGGGCTTTTGTTTACTGGAAGATTTTTAATCACAATTTCAGTTTCAGTGCTTGTGACTGGTTTGTTCATATTTTCTATTTCTTTCTGGTTCATTCTCGGCAGGTTGTGCATTTCTAAAAATTTGTCCATTTTTTCCAGATTGTCCATTTTATTGGCATAGAGTTGCCTGTAGTAATCTCTCATGATCTTTTGTATTTCTACAGTGTCAGTTGTTACTTCTCCTTTTTCATTTCTAGTTTGTATTGAGTTGAGTCTTCTCCCTTTTTTTCTTGATGAGTCTGGCTAATGGTTTATCAATTTTGTTTATCTTCTCAAAGAACCAGTGCTTAGTTTTATTGATCTTTGCTATTGTTTCCTTCATTTCTTTTTCATTTATTTCTGATCTGATCTTTATGATTTCTTTCCTTCTGCTAAATTTGGCAGTTCGTTGTTCTTTCTCTAATTGCTTTAGGTGCAAGGTTA